>NC_134726.1:4891428-5525357 GCF_049634645.1 Pelodiscus sinensis
GATGCAATAAGTGGTTATTAAGTGACAGGGGTCAGGATGGAAATGAGAGCTTCATTTCAGTCATGTGTTGTGAGTGGTGCTTTCCAACAGACAAAGGGAGGCAGAAGATGGGTTATCCTGAAACAAAAGATGAAGAGTAAGTGGAGTGTTAACAAGTCAAAATGCCAGGAGTAGGGGAAACGAGCAAAACCATAGTGGCTCTGAAGAGCCACACAATGGACTGCAGTGTTTGGGAGTTAGTCACAGGCCTTAGGGTAAAAGAGCGACCCTGCGATGGAGTAGCTAAGAGAGGTCCCTTAGCTAGAATATTCAGAGTAATTTAAGGCAGAAGGGAAAAGCTAAGGGCAGGGAAATAGCAGAATAAGTAAATGCTGCCAAGAGTGGAGTACAAAGCGCTGCTACATCTATATTAGACAGGGAGGAACAGCTCCATTAGTAAGTGAGGATGGGACGAAACTAACAATTCATAAAAAGCTGATAGTGACTCTTCTTTTTAAACCTGTCTTCAGCAACAACAACAAAAATTGTGAAAAGGTGTTTAGGTACAGGTAGTAAGGCAGGAATAGCCTGTAAACTGGTATGGGACAGTTAGGCTACATTTACACCGCACCATAGTTTGAAATAAGATACGCAATTCGAGCTTATCAAATTACTTATCTTATTTTGATTTTATTTCAAAATAGCGTATTTCGTAAATTTCAAAATAACCCGCTATTCGAAATGTCCCTTACTCTATGTGGAATGTGGTTTACAGGGACGTTGGGGTAGTGAGCCCGAAATAACGGGCTTGCTGTTAAGACGCAGGAGAGCTTGCTGTTAAGACGCAGGTATCCCAAAATAGCGTTGCAGTGTAGACGTAGCCCAAAGGAAGAAAAATATACAGATCAGCCAGTCCAGATGAAACTTATGGTATTAAAGAAATGATCTAACTCCAGTGGACCTGACAGGTGTTTCTGAAGTCACGGAGAACCAAGGAAGAGTAAAGAAAAAGAAATGTTAATACCAATCTTTAAATAAAGGAGAAAAGAATAACCCTGGCAATTACTATTAAATTGGTCTCATCTCAATGGCTGGAACCCAGATACAGACACAAATTCAGACTAGAAATAAGATGCACATTTTAACAGGAGGGCTAAGTACTCATTGGTCCAGTTTATCTAGGGATTTGATGAACTATCAGTCAGTTGAAGTCTTTAAATCAAGATTGGGTGCTTCCGAAAAGGTATAATCAAGCTCAACCAGAAGTAAGGGCTTGGAAGTAGGAATTTTTGTGTGAAAAATACACATTCTGTGTAATGATCTTAATGGAGCCTTCTAGTTTTAAAATCTATAAACTCCCTAGTAAAATATGGAATGAGTATTAAGATTAAAATGAATCACTATCCACCAAACTTGTGCAATAAGCAACCTTAATTTACAGATACTGAATCTTGCCAGAGAAACTTGATTATGTGAAACTGTAAAATCCAAGCAAGAGGAAACTTAGCTGATGCTGCCCATTTAAAGCTGGCCAAAAGGTTTGCTATGCTATCACACCTCATGAAAACATGAAGAAACAATTATCCAAATAGGCCTAGGTAAGAAAGCTGTTCTGTAGACTGAAAATTGTCTGGTGGCCTGTTAACAAAAGGACATGATAATTCACAGATGAAACTCAATTTGGAGAAGCAATGAACATCAGTGATGATGCGGCTGTCTCCGTTTATCATTTCAGTTGTACCTGTTCTACTCTGCCCAGTTCTCAAAGGGCTCCTAGATTCTTTGCACAGGGAAATACTCCCTTGCAGACATGGTCCTCTGTACTTTTCTAAGTGTTTGCAGTTACAGTTTTCTCTCAGTTTAGTCCATTTGATGATTTTCTTGTGTATAATAGTGGCCATAGAGAAGCAGGGCCATCATCATCAAGTCCAGCCCCCTGTGCTGAGGCAGGACCAAGTAAACCTAGCTCATGCCTGATAGTATCAGGCATGTGATAGTGTAAACAGTTACATGCAGCCACACACACACCTTGTGCACTGCTGCCACCTTATACAGAGGCAGCAGTGCAGGGACGCAGGTGGGAGCCAGTATGCACGGAAACCAGCTTTTAAGCTGGCTCCCCGCAAGCACTAGCTGCCACCTCCAGCCCTCCCCCTGCTCTGCTGCCTCTGATACAGGGGGGAGCGGCTCCATAGGAACCGGTACACACGTGGAGCTTAAAAGCCGGCTCCCTCTGGGGGACGGGTACATGTTTACCAAAATAAATGCATTTTAACATCCCTTGGTGGTACACCCTGTTCTTAAAAACCTCCAATAATGAGGATTTTGAATCCTCTCTTGGAAGCCTATTCCCGTGCTTTACTAGTTAGAATATTTTCACTAATATTGAACCTACATTTTTCTTACTGCAATAAAGCCCACTTTTTGGAGTGATGGTCCCAGTGTGCATTGGCTGCACAAGTGTGTCTCCTTGTGCTCCCAGGTGAGGTTGTAAGAGGTTGTGAAGATTAATGCCTTCCCAATTCCTCCATACTGCCACATGGCCGGAGTCAGAACTTCTGTTCTCTGAGCCCTTAGCACTTTAGCTAAGAGAGTATCTAGTCCATTGTACAGAACTGGCCGTGCAGCGCCTGTCACCAGCCATCAGCGCTCCTCCCAGCACCTCCCATTCCGCAGATCCGGCAGCATCCACAGATCCGGACAAGCCTACACATGAGATTTGGAAACACTCGAAGACAGGAGAGAAGCAAGTCACTGGTGCAGGCAGATTCTAAGCACAGCCTTTCCTCCCTGAGCTCTGGCAGGGTGGCTGAGATGTCCTGTATCAACCCAGCTGCACCTCACTCTAAGCTTCCTCACTTCAAGGGTAGAGCAAAACACAAAAGGGACCCAGTGGTACCACCTGGATCCCCCGCACCTTGCCTTGCAGAGTGGTCCCCTGCTCCTGCCAGAGAGACCCTGGCTGACACCACACCATGACCTGCTTGTTGTGTCATGTCTGCTGCTACCGAAGCCACCTTGGACTAGGAGGAATTTTCTGAGCTGGAGCCAAGTTTCTTCCCCATGTTCAGCAGCTGCGACTCCCTTCCATGACTGCCACATCCTCCAGCTTATTACCCAATATCAACAGTGCAATACCAGTATCCCTCAAGGCCTGCCCCCTTTGCCGCACTCGGCGTCCTGGGAGCCATATGGTACCTGCTATCCTGGGCTTCGCACCGCCCTGCTGTGGCACATCTATTGGCAATATCAGTCTCTGAAGAGAAGGTGGAGCCGGTACTGCCACTTCCTCTGCCCTGGAGGAGCCATTCGTTCCTCCTGCGTGCTCGCCCTTGATGATCACAGGCAGTGCTGGGGCTTGTTGCAGAAGAGGACAGCGGACCTGGGCACAGCCCTGGAGGAAGTGTGGGACCAACACCAGCTCCTGGACATACTCCAGCCTTAGGGACTGTCCAGGGTGGCTCTCGCGGTGAAGGAAGCCTCCTTAGAGCCAGCGTAGGGAGTGCAGCCCACTCCTGCCTCCTGTACCCCTACCCAGAAACAGGCAGAAAGGGGCTACTTTGTCCCTACTAAGGGGGGTGGACTTTCTTTTTTCTCACCCACCTACCAACTCTTTGGTGGTGGATGGAGCAGCTGCTCCAGCCCCGGGGTAGCCAAACATTTAAACTTTTGGGGAGAAAGGTCTATTCCTCAGTGGCCTTTCAATTTCGAAACACCAGTAATGAGGTTCTGTTACCCAAATACAACTTCAAGAATGATGTTAGGCTAGCAGAGGTCAAGGTAGAGCTGCCACCCAACTGGCAGTAGCAATTTCAGGCCCTGGTGGAAAAGAGGCACCTGGTTACCAAGGTAGGCCTTCAAGCAGTGCAGGTTGCATATGGTGACGCTGGCATCTGTTACCCGTTCCCTTCCCCACAGGGCCTGGTTTGTGGCTCTCAGCATGAAGGATGCCTATGCCTGTGTCAGCCTTTACCTGACCCATGGGAAATTTGTCTGTTTCTGGGTAGGACTCACTTCTTCCAGAATGGTATTAGTCGTGTTTGTGTCACATTGTTAGGCCTCATTCAAATGATGATCTGTGATAATCGCCAGGCCCTTTTCAGCTGTACCACCATCTAGCTAGTTATTCCCCATTTTGTGTTTGGCATTTGCTTTCTCCTAAGTGCAAAATACTTTCACTTATTTTTATTGAATTTCATCTTGCTGAATTCAGACCAATTTGTCAAGGTCATTTTGAATTCTATTCCCAAAGTTCTTGCAACCCCTCCCAACGTGATGTTAGCTGCAAATTTTATAAGCATATGCTCCACTTTATTGTGCAGGTCATTAATGAAAATACTGAATAGGACTAGACCCAGGACAACTTTTCTGGCACACTGCCAGAGATGACTCCCTGGTGTGACAATGAACCACTGATAACTCCTCTTTGTGGACCGTACCAATAGAGCCCCGGTTTTATAGTAATTTCATCTAAACAGCATTTCTCTGTTTTCTTGAGAGAAAGTTGTGTGGACTAATCTCCATGCTTGAATAATAAGAGAATAGAAATAGGAATGTATTAATGACTACCTGCCCAGAATGGTGACAATAAAGGGAGATCAGGCAACAAAAATAAAAAACTCAATAATAATGGGAGGGGGATTTTAACTACTCCTATATTGACTGGTTAGATGTCATCTTAGGACAGGATGTGGAGGTAAAATTTCTAGACACCGTTAATGACTGTTTCTTGGAGCAGTTGGATCTGGAACATACAAGGGGAAAGGCAATTCATGATTTAGTAAGAAAACTTAAAGAAGAGCCATGGTTCTGTAGCACTTTAGAGACTAACACAAATTCATAAATAGTATCCTGAGCTTCCATGGGCACAATCCACTTCCTCAAATGACACATTCTAAATCATGAGTCCTAAAGTGTTTAAGGTCTAATCTAGGAGTTGAAAATAGCTGAACTGCTCAGTAACTAGTGACTACAAAGTAACTATTTAACATCCTTGTAGGAAGGAGAATACCAACAAAACCCTCCAAAGTAGCGTTTAACTTCAAACTGGGCAACTACAAAAAAAAAAAAGTGAAAGCTAAACAGAAACTGAAAGGAACTGTCACAAATGTGAAATGTCTGCAAGATGCATAGAGAAACCATTTCAGAATGCCATAGTAGAAGCTCACATTTTATTTATTTATTTATTTATATATATATATATATATATATATATATATATATATATATATATATATATATATATATATATATATATATATATATATATATATCAAATAAAAACAACAGCAGCAAAACAGTAAGAGGATTCAAAAAATGTCACCATGACTTTACAGCATAGTTAAGGAATAGAGGCAAAAAGGCACCATTTAAAAACTGAAAGTAAAGTCATGAGGAGGAAAATAGAAAGGAGCAAAACACTGGCAAGTCAAGTGTAAAAATAGAATGAGGGAGGCTGAAAGAATTTGAGGGACAACTAGCAAAAGATACAAAAACTAATTTTTATGCAAGAAAAAACTTAAAAAAAACCCAACAAATAGACTAGTAGCACCTTTAAAGACTAAGAAAACATGTAGATGGTATCATGAGCTTTTGTGAGCGCAACCCACTTCTTCAGATGACAGGAGTATTAGAAGTCCAGATCCAAGAATAAATGGGGAGGGGGAGGAAAAAAAGAAGGGAAAGGAGAACAAAATAAAAAGAGAGACAGGGAGTTTATGGTTCAAATATTTACAAGAGGCTGATAAGAACAATTAGCACCTCCATTGTTTTTGGTTGGTAGGTTATGTCCTAGGATGTGGAAGATAATGTGCAGCCAGCCAATATCTCTGTTCGTACTGTTTGCATAAGAATTAAACTTGTAAATGAAGTTAAGTTCCAACCCTTCTCTGTGTATTTGGCTTGTGGAATTGGTCTGAAACAAACCCGTGACTAGTAGATCCATTAATGAGTGTCCTGACTAGTAGATCCATTAATGAGTGTCCAGGCAGGTTAAAGTGTTCTCCAACAGGTTTTTGTGTATTGCCTTTACGGATATCTGATTTGTGTCCATTAATTCTTTCTCGTGCAGACTGTTCAGTTTGGCCAATGTACATGGCAGTGGGGGCATTGCTGGCATTTGATGGCATAGATCACATTAGTGGATATGCAGTTAAATGAACCCTGATGTGGTGGGGTCCAGAGATGAAATTGCTGTAGATGTGTGGGCAGAGTTGGCATCGGGTCTGATTGCAGGGTTGGGTTCCTGGATGATTACGATGGAGGTGTGTTGCGTGGTTATTGGAAAGAATGTGTTTGAGGTTAGGGGGTTGTCTGTAAGCGAGGACTGGCCTTTCCCCCAAGGCCTCTGAGAGTGAGGGGTCATTTTCCAGGATAGGTTGCAGATTGTTGATAATGCATTGGGGATGGGGGAGGGTTAAGTTATGGACTTTAGGTGATGACAAGTGGAATTCTGTTGTTTTCTCTTCTGGGCCTGTCTTGAAGTAATTCATGTCTGGGTACTTTTTTGGCTCTATCGATCTGATTTTTCACTTCTCCAGGTGGGCATTCCAGGTGCTCTATATAGATCCTGTAGGTGTTTGTCTCTTGTCTGTGGGACTGGAGCAAATCCGAATGTATCTTAGGGCTTGGCTGTATACAGTAGATTGAGAAATGTGTCTGGGATGGAAGCTAGAGGCATTAAGGTAAGTGTAGCGGTTGATATGTTTCTGGTGTACAGTGGTAGAAATGTGTCCATCATTTAATTGTACTGTAGTGTCAAGGAAATGGATGTCTCATGTGGACTGATCCAGGCTGAGGTTGATGGTGGGGTGGAAGTTGTTGAAGTCCCCGTGAAATTATTCAAGGGTCTCTTTCCCGTGTGTCCAAATGACGAAGATGTCATCGATGTAGCGTAAGTAGAGTAAGGGTGCTAGGAGGCGAGAGCTGAGGAAACGTCGTTCAAGGTCACCCATAAAGACGTTGGCATGCTGTGGTGCTATGCAGGTGCCCATGGCTATGCCACTGACTTGAAGATACAAATTGTCTCAGAATCAGAAATAGTTGTGAGTGAGGACCACACTGCAGAGCTCTGTAACCAGGTGTGCAGTGCTGTCATCGGGGATGGTGTTTCTGATGGCCTGTAATCAGTCTTCATGTGGAATGTTGGTGTAAAGAGCTTCTGCGTCCATGGTGGCCAGGATGGCGTTTTCAGGTAGATTACTGATGTTTTGTAGTTTCCTCAGGAAATTGGTGGTGTCTCAAAGGTAGCTAGGAGTGCTGGTAGCATAGGGCCTGAGGAGAGATTGGTCTTCACTGGAGAGGCCGGGAGGGAGATTCCCAGACCTGAGTCATTCTTTTTAGATGACAAAACTGGGAAACTTGATCTTTCCCTGTTTTGGCTTTTGTTCCGTCCCCCTTGTTGTTAATATCAGTTGTGTTAGTTTCTGGTTGCCCTGAGAGCTCAGAGAGGGAGGAAGCTGCCTGCAGAAGACATGAACTCTGGAGCAGGCTTGCTGAGTGAGCCAGCCAGCGACACCTGTTGCAAGGAAGGAACCTCAAGCAGCTGGTTCCTTATGAGAGACTGACACTTGAGAAGCTGCAAGGGAGTCAGCTTGGGCAGGGTAGCTGTGAGCTGATGAGAGGTGCTGGGAGGGAACCTTTTCTGCCCACAAGTCTGAGGCAAGAGCTAGGCCTTGGGACAGATTTGTGGGGGGTTCTGTGATCAGTAGGGTAAGTTCGTTCTTTGTGTTTGCTTTTTCGGAAGCAGACCCCAAGAAGCACTATGATGGGAGGAGAGAGACCTTGTCCAAGGAGCCCTGAAAAAGGGGAAATGGGTTGGGCATTGCAGAGATGTCCCTGGCCATGAGGGGGCATTACAGTCGTCATTAACCTTTTCAGTGAACACTGAAACAGTATAGGCATTGAACCCTTCAGGGTGCCAGCTGCTGTTTGCTCACCATCCCCACTCCCTTTCCTTCATCTTTCTCTTGCTCCTAAGTCCATTGTCCTGGTTCTGGTGCTGTGAGTCATGACATCTCCCTTATTTCGAGTCATGAAATCTTATTTCATGGTCACTTTCATCCATTTTACTTTTTACCATCACATTCTCTTCCACCGTGGTGGCCAACCAATTCTGAAGCAGTAGCCACTCTCGTTACTTCCCCGCTGGTTACTTCCTATGCTTTCGGAAGCCAAAAGTTGTCCCCAGTGCACTCTGGAAAGTTACTGGAGATTTTGTGTTTTGCTATATTACTTTTCCAGCAGGTCTCAGAGGGGTAGTCACGTGAGTCTGTGATTTAAAAAAACTTACAACATGACAAGTGATTTTTTTTTTTTTTTTTGGTTCGTCTCTAAGGTGCTGCAGCACCACTTGTTGTGTTTTAAGTTTTTTCCCAACCTTGGTATTGCTGCCAGGTTTTGTGTTTTGGATGGATGTTAGTGTGTGTCTCTTCCCTCATGCCCAATTCTGGGTCTGTAGTGTGATGACCTCACCCACTGCCTGGGGTGGGAGGGAGCATGTAGCCTTCTGTCACCCTGTCCATAGGTGATGCATCTTTCTCACCTAAGCAGCACTGTAGCAAAGTCCAGAGCAAGGGCAGAAGCCTGGTGCAAGAGCTTCTCTCCAGACCTGACCTTGTAGCACTTGATAGCCCATGAGATGCTACTCTGTCGTTAGCTACCCTGTTATTAGCTGCTTTTTTGTTGCATGTGGTGGGCTTTGCTAGGGAATGAATGTGCAGCATGAATGCAGGGGCAGTGAAATGCTCCCCACTTTGTTTTGCAGCCATTTAAACGCCCGGCCTTCCTGAGAAGCGTCAGCATGCCTGCTGAGAACACTCGCATCCCTTCCCCGCCAAATGAGGTGCGGCGGCCCATGCTCCATCGACAGACCTCCATTACCCAGACCATCAGGAGGTAAGACGCGGCATAGTGTGCACAACGGGACTGTTTGCAGCAGGAAAGGGGCAGGCCTGGGGTTCTGCTTCTGACAAGCCTTCTGTCGTCCTTTGCGCTCTCGGAAGAGATGCGTCAATTTCTTGCTCAGGGTTCTGGATGGTGAGGGAGCAGTTTCCTGTACTAGGAGCGTTTTGGTAGGGCTGCTGCTGAGCGATCCGAGCGTGCCCATGTTGCTGGATTACACTCTCTTCTTGCATTAGAGGCGCCTTATCATGATTTTTACCGTAGCATAGCACAGAGTCTTAGCTGAGTGTTAGGACTGGCTGTTTGCTCTAGCCTGGTCACAGCCCTTCAAGAGATTGTTGTGCTCAGCATTTGGGCAGAGATTTCCGATCACCCCGAAGGAGGCAGGGCTGTGGTTCTTGGGCTGCACACTGAGAGGCAGGATGTGCTACCCAAAGCGCCCGTGTTATCTCCTTGTGCCCAAGGCTCCGTCCTGGGGCCAGCAGCTCTGCACTGTTATTCACTTGGCCCAGCATGACCTCACGCTGCTGTTTGGCCAGAACCAGTTGAAATGAAGGGGCTCCCCGTCGGCGATCCGGCTGCAGAAATGAGTCTGGACAGAATTCTGTGCAGTGCTGGGAGTGCCCCTCTAGGGACGGCTGCGAGTCATTCTCCGTTTCAGGCCCTTGCTTTCACACGTTCCCTTCTGGGCTGACGTGTTCTGGGCGTGGGCTCTGCTCAGAGGGAGAGCCCTGGAAAGTTTGAGCAAATTTCCTTGGGCTGCTTGTTTTTATGGCGGGTCAGACGATGCTCGTCGTGCCTTGTGCAAGCAGTCTGGCCACCCCTTTCCAAGTGGCAGGGCCGGCGGATGCCTGCCTGCCATCTGCTCGAAAGCTTGTGGCTCTCACCTGCAGAAGTTGGTATAATAAAGAATATAGAGACACCTGCCTTGTGTCTCTGACATCTGCTCAGCAGCCTGGCTGGGATGGTCCTTGGGAAGGCACACGTGCAGGGAAGTACCTTTGAAAGTGGGCAGTGGTTGGAGAAGGAGGGAAGTCTGCTGTGCAGGCCTAGAGCAGGGCAGAGGTGCTTGGCAGCCGTTCCCATGGAATTGGCTTTCTTGGCTGCTGGCTTATTCTCCTGGGACTGTTGGGCCCCCAGCACTGAGAGCCACCTCCTGCCTGTTAGTGGTACCTGTATATTGGAGCAACATGCATCCGCACCTCCACCTGGTCGTAGCGCCCAGCTCACGTTGCCCGGCAGAAGTGACTTTTCTGTCTGTTAGGCATGCTGGTCCAGTTTCTCCCAGATGTGGCGATCTCCCCTGCCCTGTGGCTCCCCGTACATAGACAGCAGCGCAGGTGGGGGGTAGGCGGCTTGCTGGGAGCCGTCTTTTAAGCCAGCACCCGGCATGTAGCGGGAGCCTGAGTGTAGCCGTGAAGATGAACTGACACACCCAAGCTCCTCGGTTAGCCGTGTGCATGATTCCACTTTCACATCCCTCACAGGAAAGTTCATTTACTGTCTCAGGCTGGGAGTCGCTGTGCGCAGCCTGAGTCCGGGGTTGTCTCTTAGGTGGAGTGAACATTGCTGCTGTTGCAGTTTTGTGCACTCTTATTTTACAGCCCTGAGATGTGCTCAAGGTCCCCCAGGGCAACTGGGGAGTCCCAATTCCTGGGTGGGTGAATGGCTCAGACGTCCCATTTACCTTCATATCACTTACAGGAGCTTTTGAAAAAGTCCCCCTGCTCTGAAAAGGTGCAGTACGATGATGTGGCTGTTCCACGCGGCTCGTACACAGCGGAGAGGGTCTGCTAAGGGCACGGCTTTCCTTTATTTAGATGCCTTTTGGCCGCCTTGCTTGTAGGCGTTCCCCCAGATTCCTAAGGAGTGGGTGGATCAGCCTAGAAGGCTAGTCCCTGGGCAGACGGCCGTGGTAGGAGATGCAGGCAGATCCCTGAGGGGAAGCAACAAGGGCGGGGAATGGCTTAATAAAAGAGAAGGTCAGATAGATATGTAGGAGGGCAAGAGGAGAAATGTACATTTGATCCAAAGGAGGTGGGGAGCCAGTCGCGAGAGGCCAGGGTGGGGTGTGGTGGGCTGGCCAGAAAGCTGATCTCAGCAGCTGTGTTGTGTGGGCTGGGGCAGCATTGAGTGTCTCAGGGAGGCTACAGACATTGCAAGAGACAGTGGGGGACTGGATGGGCGCGTTAGTGGTAGGGACAGAAAGAAAAGAGCAGCGCTTAATGCTGAAGACAAATCAGTTGGAGTCTCTCCCATGGCCTAGGTCCCAGGGTTAGGAGATGAAGGGGTAGGAACCAGAAGAAAGGGGATGGTGGACAGTGGCTGAGGATGGAAGGGTAGGGAGGAAAGATCTGAAGCCAGGTTTTGACCTTGTGTTTAAGTTGACAGCCAGACTTCCAGGAGGACGCTGGAAGCCTTTCGTTCCACTTCCTAGCCTCTGCCCTGCCTTCAGGGGGCTGGTCGTCAGCAGCCTTGATCCTCAGAGAAAGAAACTGAGGCATGGAGCGGTAAAAGCCAACGTGTCCAAGTGTTGGTGCCTAAAGCTGGGCAGCCCGGTCCATAGTTAGGCACTGAATAGAAGTGGCTTGACTTCCAGGGGACACAGGCTGCTCTGGCGGTGGCAGGAGTCACGTGGAAATCAGGCTATGGTTGATTTAACGTCTGTGGGAACGTGATGTGTCTTGCCCCAGGCCCCGCTGCAAGTTACAAGGACGGCGGCTCCTGTCTGCCACCCCCAGCCTCCCTCCACAAGGCTGCGCTGTCCATCAGCATGTGGAATGGGGTGCACCTGGCCTCAGCTGGCACTGTGGCAAAAAAGTTGGGAACGGGAATGAATGCCAGAGCAGTGCTCCTGATGGCAATGGGGAACGGCACCACCCACGCACTGCCTCTCCCAGCCAGCCCTGCGGGCTCTCTCCCTTCCGCCTTTTCTTTGCAGCAGACGGGTACGGTTTGAGAGGATTCAGACCCTGCCTGTTCATGGGCACCGGGCGGGCAGGAGGCCCCTGAGAAAAAGGCAGTCAGTGCCCCGCTCGCTCTTCAGGTACCAGTAGCATTGAGTGTGAAGCCCAGCCACTGCATGTGTGTGGGAGGGCTGCTGTGAACCAGGCATGGATGCCTGGCCTGCCCCATGCATGGATGCCTGGCCTGCCCCATGCATGGATGCCTGGCCTGCCCCATGCATGGATGCCTGGCCTGCCCCATGCATGGATGCCTGGCCTGCCCCATGCTGCCTGCTGCAGAGATCCCAGGGGCTGGGCGAATCCAAACAAATGCGCCTGCTGTGGTGGATGTCTTGTGCTCACCTAACAGAACTGAGGGTCTTACTGACTAAACGGTTCTGCAGCTGAAAATACCAGGCATGGAATTGACTAATGAGCCATTAGCTTCCTTCCCCCCTAACAAGCCCTCAGCCTCCTGGTCTCCTGCCCAGGTGGAAGCAGTTCCCAGAGGAATGCCTGAGCCCCAGGAAGCTCCAAATGCAGGGTGTTCTGTTTCACCCTGCTGTGCAAACGGGAACACGGTGTGTGCGCACAGCTCCTTGGGATGAGGAATACTCCCACCCAGCCTCAACCTGGGGAGAGGAAGAGCGAGAACGACCCACAGGTCCCAGATGCCAGTCAGCATTGCTTAATGTGCCTCTGGAAGGTGCTTAGATAGCAAAAGGGGGCTCTGTGACACTCCCAGCCCAAGAAGGGTTATAAACTGGGCTTCTAGTAAAGTTAATATCCAAGAAACCAAACAAATGCACCTTGCCCAAGTCCCAAGCCTGCGCAGTCTCACCGGAGAACCGCCGCCATCCCCTATAACCGCTCCCTGCTTTCTCCCTGTGTCCTTGGAGGCTTTCCACTCTTCAGCAGAACTCCAGACCTGTAAAGGGCCAGGGGACATCTTTAAAGGGCAAGGGTGCTCCGGTATGAGTGCTGCAAACAGAGCAGAATAGCGGCTCCTTCCATCCCAGTAGCCCATCTCTGCTTTCAGTCGGACCAATTGCCCTCTGCTGTGAGCGCCAGGGACCTGTCGTGCTGGTGGCTAATGGAAGTGGAGGGTGTCGAGGGCTCTGAGGCGCCATCTGTTTCTGTCAGTACATTGTTCCATCAACGGTTATTAGGACAGTACAATCTCCCTTCAGAGGAGGGCCCCCGAGGTGCCGGCTGCACCCTCACCGGTGACGTGATTCACAGACGTCTTGTGACAAATGAAGTGATGGGAAGAGGAGCAGAGTGCTGGTTACGGAAGTCTGGAGACAAATCCGATCAGTTGATTATTTTGAAACCTTACAGGAAGCAAGGACGGTTTCTTTCTTCCCCTGTAGCCACCTGCACAATCCCAGTCCAGGGGTTGTTTTGGGCTGAGGGCAGCTCAGTGAATTCAGGCTGTGTCAGGTGGGCTGCTGGTCCCAGTCCCGCCCATGGTGAGTTCCAGTTTGAGCTTAGCTGTTGGTGTCTGTGGGAGCAGAACAGCATCCTGAGGGAGGAGCTCCTGAGCTCTGTGCAAAGCCCCTTCTTGGTAGTTGGCCTGTGTCACCAACCGAGGTGCTGGAAGAAACTGAGCTTGCTCCAAACAGGTGAGACCCATGGGCTACTGAAGATCAGTGGAAAGCGCTGGGTTTGTTGTTCACCGTATATAGGGTCTGGCTGGGTAAGCAAGTGACAGTGGGCCAAAATGGCTTGTCCAGTAGGACAGGGGCAGATCTTGCTTCCTTCATCTGGGCAAAGGTAGACAGTGGCAGTGGGGGGCTGAATTTCGACCTGTGGAGAAGGCAGGTGCGTGCTGGGTGAATTGAGTGTCTCACTGGGGGCGTTGTAATTTACACTAGCTGCCAGTTATCTTCAGAGTAAAATCTCATGTGCTGGTATTAGCCTGTAACGCTCCAGATGGCCTAGGAGCAGCATTCTCGGGAGCCACGTCTTTCCCCGGGCTGCCCAGCCAGAGCTGCCATCTGCAAAGCTGCCTAAGCTGAAGCTGTCTTGGGAATGACAGAGAGGGCCCTGCTTAGGGGAGCCAACAGCCACGCTGTGCGCCTGGGCAAGGTGTGTGGGGGGCCTGCTCTGCCCTTGTGAAAGAGGCGGGGTCTCAGGCGCAAGGGGCTGTGCCAAGGCAGCCAGCCTTCAGCACTGCCTGGACAGCAAGGTGCTGCACCCACAGCCCTGAGAGCTGCCTGCAACACGCCGTGCGGAACTCTGGCGCAGATTTAAAGGACCCAGGCTCTGGCCGCTGCAGCCCTGGGCCCTTTAGAATTGCTGGGCCCCGGAGCAGTTGCCCTTTCTCCCGTTGGCGGGCCTGGGGCTGCTGGTAGGGTGAGGCATTCTGCATGGCGGTCCTTCCGATTTTAGAATTCACTCTCCTCCTTGGATCAGAAATGCCAGTCTTGTGACCTTTGGGGGACGCTGCCAAGCTTGCCTGTTCTGGGTACCTCAAAGGGATGTACAGAGGGGACCAGTTTGAGGTGAATGGGGTTACAGTTGGGAGTTTTTTAGTGAGAGAGGCTGTTTGAGGCCTTTGAAATGGATCTGTGTTTACGTAACCAACTCTACTTGGCTAGGGACCTTTTTGTTATAACTCAAAGCTAATAAAAACAGGGTCGATTCTCCTCTCACTGCCTAGGTAGAAACTCCCCCTAACGTGTGGTGTGAAATGTTTGTTTTGATGGAAAAGACGTTTTGTTGTTGTTGTAATGTTTTGCTGAAACGTTTGTGCCCCAGTCTTACTGGTTAATTGAAACCAAGCTGTGACGAGCCTGTGAGAAATAATTTAGGGCAGAATCCTGCCTGGGAACAGACTAGGTGTGAACCACGGAGGGCTTTTCTATCTGTCGTTTGCATGATTTAAGTCAACCCAAACCTCCCCCGGGCTTCTGCATTGGTGTCTTTCAGGGGCACAGCCGATTGGTTTGGGGTAAGCAAGGACAGCGATGCCACTCAGAAATGGCAGAGAAAAAGCCTTCGCCATTGCAGCCAGCGATATGGGAAGCTGAAACCTCAGGTCATCCGGGAAATGGACCTGCCCAGCCAAGATAACATCTCGCTCACCAGCACAGAGACTCCTCCTCCTCTCTACGTCGGGCCTTGTCAACTGGGCATGCAGAAGGTGAGTCCGATGAAGGAGCAGCCGGGGCCACTCCGTGGAACGTGTTCGCTTTCAGAGCGTACCCGCAAGGCTCCTTTTCCTCCCCTCCCACTGTGCGATGCTAAGCCTGCTTCAGGGTTCAGTGTTTCCTGATCATTTCAGATCCGTGTACACAAGACACTAAAGAGATCCAGCATGGAAACAAAGGTCTAGAGAAAAGGAAGAGTTTCTCGGGAGAGGATAGTGATAGAAATGTAGCCGTGTTAGTCTGGTCTAGCTGAAACAAAAAACAGGACTATGCAGCACTTTAAAGACTAACAAGATGGTTTATTAGATGATGAGCTTTTATGGGCCAGACCCACTTCCTCAGATCAAATAATGGAAGTGGGTCTGGCCCACGAAAGCTCATCATCTAATAAACCATCTTGTTAGTCTTTAAAGTGCTACATTGTCCTGCATTTTGCTTCGGGAGAGGATGTTTTCCTAAATCTCATACACATTGTATCAGGCTCTTCCCATTCAGTGTTGCCCCACCCCCACTCTGTGGTTTATAATCTGCAGTCTGTTTCCCGGGGACTCTGAGAGCTGTGGCTTTGTCCCTTTGGCATCATCACTGAATGAGAGTGGGAGGTGAGCACTCGTTATCAGTTGCAGGCATTGTGGACAGTGTTTTTAGCATCCTCCATAGCAAGAGATTCCACTTCCCGTGTCCGATCTAGCTGTCAGAGTGTCTTCCACCATGGGATGCTCATAGTTTTGGGAGGAGACCTGTCAGTTTACTTCTGATACCCAGATTAGACCCTATCTTCCCCAACCACAGTCTCCTATTAACAGCTCCATTACCACACAGTGCACTTGTTAAATCTTCACCTTAGCGAGTACCCTAGTTTTCAGTATCCTCAGAAATACTGTTATATCCCACGACTTCAGAGACGCTACCTGTGTATCGGCTCTTACCTCAGGCTGGTACACTCGCCTCATGAACCCTCAGAACTTGCCAGGGTTTTGCTTTCAGCTTCCTTGCCTACTCTGTGTTCCTGAAGTACTGATCCTGCCTATACATAAACCTAAACGTGGTAACTTCATTAGTGCTTGAGCTCTGACCCGAAGGGTTCCCAGTTCCTTGCTTTTCCCTCACACCTGACCTGGGGCTATGGAATCAGTTAAGAGGGATGCACTTGTCCAGATGGGGAAATGAAATAAAATGAAATGACCTCCTTCTGCAGTCTCTAATCCTGTCTCGAAGGAAGGAGGGTCAGGTCTTAGTGGTGTTTCCATAGCCCAGGATGGTCTCTGGTCTGACCCTGGTTCTGCTCTCTCACCTCAGTCTCCAAAGCTGAAATGTCTCATGTTTTAGCTTTTTTCAAGTTTGGATTTAATCAAATACGCCATTGCAGAATTATGGGACCTGGAGAAATGGGGCTGCTTTTTCAGTTTGGAAAAGCCTTTGAATCAACTCACATTTAACATGTGGCTTCAAACAAAGCCTGTGCTCTGGACTTTGCTGAGAACATAGCTTGACAAAAAGTATCCTTGTAAAATATTTATTCATGGTCAAGATTGTTTAATATCGGAGCTTCCATTGACTCCTCGGACAGCAGTTGTAACGTGTGTCTAAAACTTTGTGGTTATTTTTGAAAGTAACCCCTCCTGTGTGCCAATTTATGAAAGACTTGTAAAGTTAATGAGCACCACATCTCAGACTTCACAAATGCTACCCTTCGAAGCCATGTGGAAGTTGTAATGTCTGTCGGATGTAGCTGCCGCAGTTTATAACTTCCATATGTGACAGTGGAAAGAGACCTGTTGGATGTTGAACTCTTGATTATGAGCCCAACCATCAGAGCCTATAACTTTTCAGGCCAGAGCTGTTGGGCTAATGAGGGTTAGAGGCTATACTGGCAGAACTTGTACATCTGCCAAAGACTGTATTTCGTCAGCCGTTGGTTAGGAGAGTGCATAGAATGTGCTGCCCTAGTCAGCACTGGTTTGTTCCAGCTGGGCTGGACAGAGTTAAATCCTCGTTTTTGGTCTTGTGGAGGAGTAATGTGAGGTTTCTGGGTGCTGTAACTTCACACGTCTGGGACCCAGGAAGGCTACAAGCAGAACTGAGAAACTGACAAACTTCACGGAAGGTTGCAAAATTGTTTTATTTTTCACACTTGTTATCCCAAGTTCCTAATCAGCATGTTTATTATTTTCCATTTTGTAACAAGTCATATCGGGGGAAAAAATCAGCCGTGTCACTAGGTAAGTTTAAGAAAAAATTGAAAAAAATGTAGCGAATGATTGACTGCCTTGCTTAGTTTGGCACTAGCTAGCAGTAAATGAAACATCAGTACAATTTTCTGGGCAAAATTTCTGGGTGTCTGTGAGGGAGACCACTCAGTGCTAGAGTTCCTCCTCGGGGTTAAGCACAGTGTAGTGGTGTCTCTCCCCATCTGACACCCATTGCTGCCCATCTCTTTGGAGCTGCAGTGGTCTCTCTTCTTGTAACTCGGCCCTCTGGCCGGGTTATAATTTAGTCCACCTCTGCCAGGGTACCAGAAAAGTCCAACTAAGTCCAAAGACCTTCAGGCCCAACACCGAGCTGTGTCTCCTTGTCGGCGCTCTGTTGTCCATGTCCCTTTCTCAGGGGCTTCGTGCCACCGTCCCCTGTGGCTGATAGGGAGTCTAGCCCCTACCACCATATCAAGTTCCGGCCCAGCAACCTTGTAATCAGCAGCCAAGGGCTACTTTGCAGAGCCTCCCTGGGCTCTTTCCTATTAAACCTTTCTCAGGTCTTCACCTGGGCTGCAGGCTGGCGCTCCTAGGCCTTCCCTGGAATCCTCGAACAATCTAAAAGCACAAACTCAAACCAATTTCTGCTCTTTAGACTTGACCTCCTGTCCCCTCAAAGAATGCCTCTCAGGGCTCTCTCCCTGCCAGTCTGCATTGTGCCCTTAGGCTAGGGCTTGCGACTGGAGCTGCTGGATTTCCAGTGACTGCTTTGTCTGCCTCCTGGCCTTCTGCCAGACTTCCTCAATCAGGAGCGGATCCCAGGGCCAACTCTCTCCCTGGGCTTTCTCCTCCCATCCTCTCTAGACTCAGAGGGCCAACTCTCTCCCTGTAGCCCAGGGGTCGCAAACTCACCGCTCGTGGGCTATCTATGGGCCAAGCAGTTCTGCAATCCTCCCTGAGCATGAGAGTCCCTGTGGCCCTCGGGAGGTGGGTGCATACCCTTCCACCAAGCCCAGCCCCTGCTCTGCCCTCGCCCCCCATTGCACTGCTTCTCCCAAACCTCTCCCCCCAAGGCATGCAGCCTCAGTGATTACTGGTGGGGCCTGGCGCAGGGAAGCAGCAGTGGTCACCCACCCGTTCCCCACTCCCCACACACTCACGACAGTGGCAGGAACTGCGGGAAAGTGGAGTGATGCAGCAACTTGGGGTCTGCTCCAGGCTGGCCGGGAGATGGCAATGGTTGCTCTGCGTCCTGCTGCAGAGGTTAGTATAGGGAGGCCCAACCCCTGCTGCCAGCCCCAACCCACCTCAGACTAACCTGACAATGGGGACTGTCCTGTCCATAGGACGACTGAGGCTGCCACTGTGAGGGCCCCCAAAGTGCAAGGATGGTTCGCACCAGCCGCCCTGGGACCATGGATGGGATGACTCTGCACACGTCTGCCACTGGCCACAGGGATGTACCAGGAGCGGTGCAGGGATAGCAGCAAGAAGCCATTTTAACCCTGCCAGTGGTGGCAATGGGGTCCCCTGGGAGGGGTTTAAATCACCGGGGGTGGGGATGGGGGTGGGGGCGGCAGGCCGGATCAGAGCATGCAGAGACTCCTGCACCGTCCAGGGGCCTGCCAGAGGGGAGTGCCCGCTGGCCCACTAGGAGGGTCTGAGGACTGGCACTGGTCATAAGGTAAATTGAGCAGAGCAACCCCTTTCTCTCTCAATGTCCTGCTTTTATAATCACTGCCCAGTACCGCCCAGGTTGGGCTTTTCCCTAAGCCTGGTTCTCTCTTTTCCCTGCTCTGTTCTCCAGAGCTGCTGCTAGGTATCATAATTGGCGTCTCAGGCCTTCATTAACCCTTTCAGGGCCTATGTGGGGTACACACCATATAATAGTGAGGGCAAAAAAAAACATTCCACACCCCCCTCCCCCAGATGGAAAATTTTAGTCCAGCTCTAGTTACAAGCTGCGGTGGCATCACTGAACAAACCAGTCCATGCTGGGTTACATCAGCCCAGAATGGGGCAGGGTTACGTTTTCAAAAACGGGGCCCCAATCCTGCAAACACACATACTTTTCTTAACTATCTCGGATAGTCCCACTGAGCCATGTTCTGGGGGGGAGGAAGTGGGAGGGGGGAAGTATTTAAAAAACAAACAAAAGGAAGTGAAAGAGAACCCCCCTATCCTTCCCAAAAATCCAAAGTGACATGAACATGCAATTTGAAACGAAACAAAATAAAAATGTTCCATTTAAAAAATGTTCATTATAAAATTGAACAATGTTGTTAAAAATGACATTTCTCTACAAAAATGTTTATTTTCAACAAAACCATCATTTCTGGTGAGAATTTTTCAGTTGAAAAATTTTGACCCGCTCTAAAGAACAGCAGTGATGACCAGGAAGGTGTTTGTGTTCTGCTGCTGAGCAAAGGAGGCATTTCATAGCCCTAGCTAAGCTGGGTGAATAGGCATCATCATCAGCATAGTAGATTACATCAGTGCCGATACTTGCAGTGTAAGGCCCATTGGAGGGGAAAATGTGAAATCTTGCAGAGTTGTATGTTAGCTGTATTAAATCACAAAAAGGACCAGGGCATCACAGTGGGGAGCTCAGGAAAGACTTCTGCTCAGCTCTGGTCCAAAAAGCAAACAAAATGTTAGGATACAAGATGGAAAATATAAGAAACATTATTATACATGATGTAAATCAATGGCACAGCCCATCTTACTAGTGTATGTTGCACTGGTCATTCCATCTCAAAAAGGATTTTGAAGAGTTAGACGAGTCTAAGAGGAACTTACTCTCAGAATTATTTTGGGAAAGTTCTTTGAACTGTTATACAGGAGATCTTGTAAGTTGATCACAGTGATTCCATTTGGCTTTGGAGTCTCTGAAAAGGAGCCAGAGAACGACCGAGGTCCTAGAAAAACTCTCATTCACACAACAGATAATTAGACTATGAAAGTTGCTGCCACATGATGATGTTGAGGTATTTAAGATGAGTGAGAGGAGGATTGGACACTTACGTGGATAATACGAAAATTGAGAGTTGTGTTATAGTGAATAACAAAACTTTTGGAAGGGACATAGACTGTCTCATTCAGGGCTCAAGATGCGACCTTCATGGAGTATAGATTCTCCATGCTCCACTCCTTCCTCTGAAGCATCTTGTGTTGGCAGGCCTCCGAGACAGGATACTGGGCTTGATGAAGCCCTGGTCTGATCCAGTCTGGAGGTCCTATATTTCGTTGTGTTTGTTGAGGGGAGAAGAGAGCCCCCCGGATAAGGCTCCTTGCCTCTGAGTGCATGCTGAGCTCTCCCCATTTCTCTTAGTAACAGAGGTCTTCTCTTTGACTGCAGATTGTAGACCCGTTAGCCCGAGGCCGAGCATTCCGAATGGCTGATGAGAATGATGGATACAGCATCCCCCACACGCCAATCACACCAGGTGCCACGTCACTGTGCTCCTTCACCAGCTCTCGGTCTGGGTTCAATCGCTTACCACGACGGCGGAAACGGGAATCAGTGGCTAAAATGAGTTTCCGAGCGGCAGCAGCTCTAGTGAAGGTACTGTCTGAATGAGGCGATTCCTATGCGGGTGGGATGGGGCTCGCTGATGAAGGCACATTCTGTGGGATTCCTGAGGTGAGAGGAGGTATAAAACGAGACTCCTGTAGGTCATTTGGGGGGGAGGTGTCACTGTTCTGACTGTAAGTACGCTCTGCTTCCTACCCATGGCTAGGAGGAAGTGGAGTAAGGTACTTGTAGGCTGTACACAGACCTGCCGAGAGTTGGTCAGTCTGAGTGTTTCCAGGCACAGAGCAACCAGGCTCACAGGTTCTTTAGGAAATGTGTTTAGCAGTAGGGAAGCTAGGCTTTGACTGGATGAGAAGCTTGGAAAAGCTAAGCTGTGACTGGGTGATGATCCTTGGAAAGAAGCATACATAGACTGCAGAAAGCACCGTTTAGCTCCGCTGAAAGGGAAGTTGGGAATAATTCTAGCTGTTGCATTCCTAAAGGGTTAAAATCATTAATTCACTGGATTAATTGAAAGTAAAGTTTTTACCTTGTTTACTATCAGTTTTTCATTCTGTTCTGTTTTCATTTGCTCGATATTTGGGGGGGCGGTTTGTAAAAACTGTAACTTTTAACACAGAGAATAAAAATAAGGAGAGATGAGGAGAATAGGGGGTGAAAACTTAGGAAGGTAGTGAGACCTGAGCCAAGAGAGATTAACTGTTAGTTACATGTCAGGGTCACTAGTGTGCTTGCCAGAAGTCACCAGTGTGGCATCCTGACATTGCTCTATCCAGTAATGCTAATCATTCCACTACGTGCATGGCCCCGTGTGTCATGTTGACTTGCATAAGAAGCCAACGCAGCAGACTCCGAGAGAGCCCCCCAAAGACCACAAAATCAGATAAGGACCAAAGACACCAGCCCATGTTTCTTGTAAATGAAGAACGGTCGTAGCTTCCCTGGCTCAGATGCTTACCGTTAAAATGACATGTTTGCTTATTACAATGGACTTGACTCAGTAACATGGGCTCTGCCCCCTTAGTCGAACTGTCTAGGCCTTAGGTGTGTGCGCGTGCAGGGAGATTTCTCTGTGACTGAATGCCGTACCCGTCCCTTGCAGGGCCGCTCTGTGAAGGACAGTACCCTGAGGAGGGCCCAGCGGCGCAGCTTCACCCCTGCCAGCTTCTTGGAGGAGGACACAGTGGATTTCCCAGATGAGTTGGACACCTCGTTTTTTGCTCGGGTAAGGGAAGCAGTGCTGGTTTGGTCCTAGTAGCAAAGGCTGTAAGAAAGCTAGAGCTGGAAGCGCTGCCTTTTAAGTTGCTTTGCTCTAAAAGTCACCGGAATGTCGTTGATGGACTTACGTTTCTTTGCCCAGGAAGGAGTCCTCCACGAAGAGCTCTCTACGTACCCCGATGAAGTGTTTGAATCTCCATCTGAAGCGGCGATCAAGGACTCTGAGGTGAAACCCCAGGAGCAGGCGGATCTAACAGGAGGTGCCTTGGACAAAAATGAACTTGAAAGGAGTCACCTGATGCTGTAAGTATCTTCTGACTGTTGGCAGAATCTAATTCCTGATCCAGACTATGGGAAGGGAAAGACATTTCACAGCCCAGGCTTGAAAGGCCTTAGCCACCATTGCTTATGGTGAAGACAAGCCCAAAGGAGCTACTGTCTCAGTTGCTGCATAGGCCTGGATTGGTGCTATGATTGGTACCTTACGTCAGCTGTCTCCGTTTAGCTCAGTACAAATCCAGAGGTGCACAGATTCTTGCTTAGAGCCAAATGCCAGCCCTCTTCTTGAAGACCTTGAAAGGAAAGTCTGTGGGGCTGGTGAGGCCACTTCCTCAATATTTGTGTCTGGGTGCAGCCTCTGGGACACCATACCTGAAATCTGCTTGTTTACATAGGAAATAGCCTGCAACTCCAGAAAGCAGACATAAGAGGAGTTAACTGCTCACTTGCCTCTAGTTAGCATAACACAGGGGTCTCCAACCTTTTTGAGCACGAGATCACTTTTTGAATGTAAGTGCAATCCAAGGTCTACCTCAAATATAAATACCCTGGCCCCGCCTCCTTCCCGCCTCTTCTCCAAGGCCCCGTCCCTGCTCACTCCATCCTCCCTCTCTTGCCCATCCTCACTCACTTTCATCAGGCTGGGGCAGAGGGTTGGGGTGCAGGCTCTGGATTTTGATTAAGGGATCTGGAGTGCGAGAGGGGCTCTGAACTGCTCTTGGGACAGGCTGTTGGGATGCCGGAGGGGGTTCTAGATGCAGGCTCTGGGACGGTGTTTGGATGCAGGGATACTTGGAGTGCAGGAGGGGGTTCAGGACTGGGGTAGGAGCTTGGGATGTGGGTTCCAGCTGGGCACTGCCGGTGGCTCCTAGTTGGTGGTGCAGTGGGGCTAAGGCAGGCTCACTCCTGCCCTGGCCCTGCCTCACTCCCTAAAGCAGCCAGCAAACTTCAAACCAAGTCCTGTTTTGCCCCCCGCCCTGCTCTGAGGTGAAAGGATACAGAGTGGGAAGGGGCACCTTGCCATCAGTCCTCTTCTCCCTGCCCTGCCCTGCCCTGCCCAGAAAACAGGAGGCTCCCGGGGGAGGGACAGCTCCAAGGCAAAGGACAGGAGATGCACGGGGGAGGAGGAGCAGCTGAAGTGCTGGCACTTGATAGCCTCTTGGCCAAACCAGTCAGGATCACTTGTTGGAGGCTCCAAGATCTACTGGTTGGTGACCACTGGCATAACACTATGATGCAACTGGGCCCCTCCACAAATGACCTGACATTTGGGCCCCTGCATCTCATTTTTATGATGCTGTGTCATTTTTCAGGGGAAGCAAAGACCCATTTAATTGGGTAGTTCTATGTTCTCAGCATTCATATATGGCAAACCTGCAGTGTGTAAATGTCAGTCATCTAGGGTATTGGCATGAAGACGGGTAGATAGAATGGCTATCCATAGCCATATTCGCTCTGGATTGTCCTGCTCACATGCTGTGGAACAATATGGTGGATGATTTTGAAACCAAATAAGTGGACGACCTGTTTTCTGGAGACCATGATGCAAGGGTGGAAACTTGATGAGTTTTCTGTTTCCTTTTTAGCATAAGAATATCAGAATGGCCACATTAGGTCAGACCAATTGTCCGTGTAGCCAGTATCCTGTCTTCAGACAGTGGTCAGTGCCAGACACTTTAATTGATCGAGTGATCCATCCCTGTCATTCAGTCCCAGCTTCCGGCAGTCAGAGGTTATGGGACAGCCATTGTTGGCCCTATCCGCCAAAAATTTACTCAGTTATACTTTTGCCCTTTTCGGGTCTTCTGGCAAAGGAGTTCTACCTCCTGACTGTGCGTTGTGTTAAGTGCTTCCTTCTGTTTGTGTTGAACCTGCTGCCTATTAATTACATTGCCGGACCCCATGTTCCTATATTATATGATAGGAAAAATGACATTTTCTTTATTTTACTTTCTCATTTTCTCCACACTATTCATGATTTTGTAGATCTCGATCACATCCCCTCTTAATGATCTCTTTTCTAACTGAGCAGTCAGTCTTTTCAATCTCCCTCATGTGGAAGCTGTTCCATACCCATAATCTTATTTGTTACCCTTCTCTGTATCTTTTCCAATTCTAATGTATCTTTTTTGAGATAAGGCAACCAACACATAGTATTCAAGGCATGAATGCATCATGGCTTTCTATAATGGCAGTATGTCATTTTTCTGTTTTATCTATCACTTACCTAATACTTCCTAAAATTCTGGTAGCTTTTTTTGACTGCTGCACGTTGAGTGGATAATTTCAGCAAACTATCCACAATGACTTCACAATCTCTGTATTGAGTGATAACAGCTAATTGTGACCCCATCATTTTGTACTTACTGTTTGGATTATGGTTTGCATTGTGCATTACTTTGCATTGATCCGCGTTGAATTTCATCTACCATTTTGTTGCCGTCACCTAGTTTTGTGAGATCCTCTTGTAACTCTTCACAGTCAGCTTTGAATTTAACCCTCTTGAGTAATTTTGTAGCATCTGCGAACTTTGCCACCTCACTCTCTTTTTCCAATGTATGAACATGTTGGTCCCAGTGCAGACTCCTGGAGGAACTCGCTATTCATCTCTCTCCACAGTGAATATGATCTTTTCCTGTCTTTTAACCCATTGCTGGCCTATGAGGACCTTCCCTCTTACCACATGACTACTTACTGTGGTTAAAAGCCCTTGTTGAGGGTCCTTGGCTCTCTGAGGGCGTATCTAGACTACAGGGATTTTTCGAAAAAAGTGGCCTTTTTCTGAAAAATCTTTACCTGCGTCTAGACTGCAGCTGTATTCTGTCGACAGTAAATCAAAAGAACACGGCAGTTTTATTGACCACGGAAAACCTTGTTTTACAAGGAATAATACCTTATTTTCAGAACTGCTCTTTTGAAAAAAGCGCTATGTAATGCAAACTTTGCTTTTTGGAAAGAGAGCATCCATACTGCCTGGGTGCTATCTTTTGAAAAAGCGGCTTGCTTTTTCGCAAGTACTGATTGTAGTCTAGATGCTCTTTTTTGAAAGTATCTTTTGAAAAAGCTTCTTTCGAAAGAGGCTTGCAGTCTAGACATAGCCTGAAAGTCCAAGTACACTATATTTACTTGATCACTATTGTCCATGTTTGCTGACCCCTTCAAAGAATTCTAATAGGTGGGTGAGTCATGATTTTCCTTTACCAAAGCCTTGTTGACTCTCCTGCAAAGTATCACATTCATCTATCAATCTAATTATTCTCTTCTTTACTATAGTTTCAGTCTGTCTGATATTGAAGTTAGGTTTACTGGCCTGTTATAACTAGTGTCACCTTGGGAGCATTTTAAAGAAATTGGTGTTATGTTCGCTACCCACCAGTCATCTGATATAGAGGCTGACTTAAGTCATAGCTTATACATGACAGTTAGTAGATCTGCAGTTTCATATTGGTGTTTTTTCAGAACTTTGTGGTGAATATCCTTTGGTCCTGGTGACTTACCATTTAATTTATCTATGTATTCCATAACCTCCTCTATTGATAACACAGTATGGGACAGTTTTTAAGATTTGTCACCTAAAAAACAGGCTCTCCTGGGAATCTCCCTTACATCCTTTGCAACAAAGACTGATGTCGAGAATTCATTTAGCTTCTGTGCACTAGCTTTGTCTCATTTGAGTGCTCCTCTAGCAGTAAGGTTATAGAAACTAACAGCAATTTATTTTATTTTATTTTTTATTTTTTTGCTGGTTGGTTCAAATTTTTTTTTTGGCCTGCCTAATTATACCTTTACCTCTGACTTGCAAGAGTTTGTGCTACTGTCTATTTTTCTTGGTATTATTTGACTTCTAGTGTTTAAAAGATGTCTTTTTGTTTTAAGCACTTCTTTTACTTTGTTTTGATATGGTGGCATTTTTTGAGGGATCTTTGCTTTTTCTTATATGTATCCCCCCTAAGTTAAAAAAAATTTGAGCCTTTATTATGGTGTTTTTAAAAAGTTTCCATGCAGCTTGCAGGCATTTCTATCTTGTGACTGTTCCCTTGTACCTCATTCTAGAAAGGGAATCAAACTGTTTCATTTCTCTTTGTTTCCTGATAAGCCAAAAAGACTCCCTGAGTGACTGGCACCTCAGACCAGCAGAGGGCCACCTTGGTCTTGATTTTTAACAGTTCACTCGGGTGTGACTGTACAGCAGACATGGGGAAGAACCTTGTTGTTTCTGCTACTCACAGTCCAATCTGTCTAATTGTGCTAACCGTTTCCCTCATCATGTTCTTGAGACTGCTACCAGTTATGATACAGATGCTGGAAGTAATGCTGAGAGAGCATCATGTTTCCAATGAGAATGAGAGACTCCCTTTAGGGATAAAATCGAATTCTCAGTGTTTTCATTTTTTATATTATTTTAATGGCTTGATTTATCAAAGCAAAAATGATTCCATGCAAGCTCTAGGGGACTGTATCAAACTACTGAAGGTGCCATTGCAGGGAGTTGATCACAGAACAAAATCAGAGGCTTCATAGCAGTGCATCCCGAGAGTCAAAGAGGTATTCAAGGCTAGGTCACAGGTCACATCTAAACCCTTATTGCTCAAGGAGCAGAGTGACTTTCCAAGTGACATGTAACACAGTCGTCTCTGTGGAGCGTCTTGGAAGAGTTTGTATCCAATCATTCATACACTGAGAACTCTTAATGGTTACAAAGATTGTTTTATTAAATTGGTTTTTAGCATTTACAGCATGTCATGTGTTTATTCCTTGCAACACAGAAACTAACCTAGAAACTCACAGGTATGTGGGGGTGTTATCTGTGCACTTATTAATGTTCTGTGGTATTTTTCTGTCCCTGATGCACACTCCAAATTGTTGAGCATTCACAATATTTACCATCCACCACTCCACAACTAAGTGATGTTGTACCGGGTAAAGGATTCCCATTGGACATAGTCTGATATCACTGGCAATTGCAACAGTCACTTGAAGTCTTGAGGCATTGGGAGGATGGAGTGGGCGGGGCATCAGGGAGACAGGTGGAAGATAGAGAGGTGAGGCAGGCGGCGTTGAGATGGGAGGGGCTTGGGTGCAAAGCCAAGAAGGGGAGGGTATCCTTGTGTGATCTCAGTGTCCTTGCTCCTTTCTCCCCAAAGGCTTGGGGGGGGGGAGCTTTGACTCTGTGGGGCTCTGTGCAAATTCTCAGTTACCTGCCCCCTGTCCCTGCCCCATCCAGCATCTGACAATGGGGCTTGTTTGACTCTCCCATCTCTAGTTCCAAGGAGGTAATGGCTGGGGCAGGAAGGAGCCCTCCAATGTCGTGCTCTGCCGTCCTGTTCCCCTCTGATCCCATGGCCATAGCCCGGGGAATGGCCTTTGCTCCCTGCCGTGCTCTGCAGCAGCAAAGCATTGCTGTCCCGCTTTGTGTTGCAGTCCCCTGGAGCGAGGCTGGAGGAAACAGAAGGAAGGGACCCTGCCCCAGCCCAAGGTTCGCTTACGACAGGAAGTGGTGAGCATGAGCCCGCAGCGCCGTGGCCAGCGCATCGCCGTCCCAGTCAGAAAGCTCTTTGCCAAGGAGAAGAGGCCGTATGGACTAGGCATGGTGGGCAAGCTGACCAACCGGACCTACCGCAAGCGCATAGATAGCTACGTGAAACGGCAGATAGAGGACATGGATGACCACAGGTGAGAGGAGCCAGCCCCTTTGCTGCCAGGTTGCTGGAAGAGGCTGCTGAGTGAGTGTGAGCGCACACTGCTGCCCCCTATAGGTCAGGATGCATCTCTTGTGGTGAGTGCGTGTGTGTGTGACACTTGCCACAAGAGACATGCATCCTGCAGTGGGAATTACTTGTGTATTCCTTGAACTCCTGCACTTCAACACATTTCCCTGGTTCCCAGGGGGGACAGTTCTGCCATGGGCACCCTGGTGCCTTCATGGCTTTGGCAGTCCAGCACATCTGCTGGCGGCTCACGGTGGGGACCCTCTGCACAGACCAACCCGTCCTATTAGCTAGATTGATGGGGAAATGGACGTCTCCTCCTTCTGCTTTCTGGCAAGGTCTGGTACTTTCATCAGTGTTGGTATCAAGTATCAGAGGGGTAGCTGCAAAAACGACAAGGAGTCCTGTAGCACCTTATAGACTAACGGATGTATTGGAGCATAAGCTTTCATGGACGAACACATGCATCTGACGAAGTGGGTCTTTGCCCACAAAAGCTTATGCTCCAATACATCTGTTAGTCTATAAGGTGCTACAGGACTCCTTGTCATCAGTGTTGGTGTCACTGAAGTGAACACTGCGGGGTGTGACACACCATTTCGTCCAGTCTTGTCCCATTTCTGATTATACCTGTGCCTGGTCCTCTGTGCTAATGAACACCAGAAAAGACCATTGCCCATCTGTACACGGGCCCGGGCATTATGGAGCACAGAAAAGCTCCTTTCAGACTGGAGTCCCAGTGAATTAGCAAGTGTTTTTTCTTGTGCTCCTGGAACAGACACCCCCAGAAAATGTGACTGTGATCTTTGATCTGTGATTCTCTCCATTTCCCGTCTAGGCCTTTCTTCACCTATTGGGTCACCTTTGTGCATTCGCTCATCACCATCCTTGCTGTGTGTATTTATGGCATTGCCCCAGTGGGGTTTTCTCAACATGAGACTGTAGATTCAGTGAGTAAATCCTCTATCAGTGTGAAATGCGATTGCTTCTCAGCAGTTCCTTATTGCCATAGTCCCTGACTTCTCCCTGCGTTTTGTAACCTGTCGGTGGGTCTCCTGACACAGGCCAATAGCTGGAAGCCAGGTGTGCTCACCTGAGGGGCTGGCAGCTGCGGTTGCACACACATGCACCTCAGCACCTGCTCATGTTCACACCTGCAGCCACACTGTGCACGTGCTTTCACTTTTGTACCTGCAGACTTGTACATTCCCAGCTGTACAGAGGCCTGGCAGATTTTCAAGGGCAGCGCATTGCCTGGGCAGGCAAACCTGCTTGTTGGGCTTTCCTGCCTGTCAGCTTTGGCTATCTGCCATCAGACTGAGTGATGGGAGACAAGCCCATCAGGGCTGGTAATGTCTGCATAAGTGATATAGCAGCAACGCGGCACTGTCAGACTGAGGAGCAGTAGCTGGGTAGACTCTGCAGCGCTGTTTAGAAGGAAGGTGTCTGAGCAGAGTTCCAGCCTGGGCTCTGTGGCAGAGCTGGGAGTTGGTCAGGACTCCTGGGATAACACTTTGCCGACAGAGTTGTGAGATATTAAGGGCTAGATTTGCAGGCCATGTTTGAGGTGCTTGTACTAGTTCCCTGGCACAGAATCCCAGCTTGTCCTCCCCCAGCACTAGTGAACATGTAGCAGCGCTCTCCTTGTCTCACTTGTGCCCGCAAGGGCGTTCACAGCAGAGAAACATTTATTTTTAGTGACACAGATACAGGATTTCCCTTAAAATCCAAACAAATCCCAACCCACCGGAGCAGCTGCAGCATTCCGTCCCGCTCCAATCTTCCTCCCAAAGGGTGAAAGTGGGTGTCTCAATTTTTGGGAAGCCGAGCTCCCCTTCAGGAGAGTGCACCCCCACCCACCTCCTGTAGCCTGCCATGCACACTGTGGGACACAGGACACACGTTGGTAAGCGTATTATGCCTCCCCTCCCCCCCCCCCCCCCACCGGTTTCAGCATGCTCTGCAGCATTTCCCAAGGGTGACATTTAGAGCAGTACCTTAGGCATCGGCAGCATTGCCCAGTGAAACCCGGGGGGCAGGACACAGCTCTGGGTTTAGGCTTGTGCTAACGTGGCTGCACCCATTGCACTTGGGGCACGGTTTTGAGGTTTTTTTCTCCCCGCCAGACCAGCTGGAGGTGAAGGGATCTGTTTGTGGAAGCTGAGACTCTGGAGAACAGTTGAGAGGCTAAGGCCAGCCCTCTGGGGAGCTGTGATCTGGAAAGTTCTGGATTTAAAGCCCCCAGATCCAGTTAGCGGGGCTTCAACTGCTCCTGGGCATTGCAGGGCTCTACTGCTCCTTCCCAATCAGCGTCCCTCTGTGGTGCCTGCCACTAGCCATGTGGCTCAGGGGAGGCTGGTGCTTTCTTGTCTTGCAGGTCCTGAGGAACAGGGGGGTTTATGAAAATGTCAAGTATGTTCAACAAGAAAACTTCTGGATTGGCCCAAGCTCGGTGAGTCCTGCCAGCTGGGATTGAGCCTGGGGACAGATAGTCCACCCGCACCTTCGCCTGAGGGCACGGCCGCTCTGCTGTTACTCCACAGGGCCTAACCAGCCCTGGTGTGGCCTGTGACTGGCGGTTTGAGCTCTGACAGGCTCCCTAATGCGCCAGTGGCCTGGCCCAACCAAGCTTTTGAGGGTCCCCTTGGAGGGGTGATGCCTGTGAAATGGGATTAGGGAGGCATGTGCTGTCTCCTGTGGGGAGACCCCACCCGGTACGGCCTGGCACTTTGCACCTTGGCCGGGGAATGCCCTGCCGTAGGTCTGGCTCTGCTTCTGTGGGGTGACTGCCCTCACTGGTGCTTTCCCCTCAACACCTGCACTGGCACCAGCATGCAGGGGAACTTGTGCAGGATCAGGAAGATCCTTGTTGTATGGGGAAGCCACTGGTACCTGTTTGGTACCATATATTTTGGTCATATATTTTGATCATATATTTTGTGTGTGAATTTAACTACTTGTGACCCAGCCCTTTCCCCTTCCCCCCGCTTGGGGGAGGGGCGACTATTCCTGGGCCCCTGGGCAAAGTGGGGGGTGGTGGAGTTGGTTCCATGCTCCTGGAAGGGGCAGAGCTAAGGGTAGCCAGTCCACAGCACCACCCGGGCTGTGCTGTGCCTCCCAGGGCTCCAGCTGCAATTGTCTCCTTTGTCCCCACGCTGTCAGCAGGCCTGCCTCTGCTCACCCAGGCTTGGTCTGTCAGAGGCAGCTGCTGCTCAGCTTCCCCCTCCCCTCCACTCCCAGACTCCTTGCTGCCAAGCCTCTCCCTTCCTTCCTCCTCCTGAGCCCACCCTGCCCTCTTGGTCCCTCAACTGAGCTCCTAACCCTGTCTCCTTCCTAGGAGGCCCTGATCCACCTGGGGGCGAAGTTCTCGCCATGCATGAGGCAGGACCAGCAGGTGCATAACTTCATCAGTGGCACGCGAGAGAAGGAGAAGCACTCGGCCTGCTGTGTGCGCAACGACAAGTCAGGCTGCGTGCAGACCTCGGAGGAGGAGTGTTCTGTGAGTGCCCCCACAGCTCTGCGCACCTCCCCTCCCTCGCTGGCCCATCATCATGCCCGCGGATGGGATCCCCCAGCCCAGGCTCCCTGCTTGCCTGGCAGCTGTGACTCTTTCAGCCTCCCTTCCCAGCTGGTGTGGATCTCTGGAGCCTCCCATCTACCTGGGTCTCACATTAACGTAGATGAAATAAACAGGCCCAAAGAGTTAAAGGTGCTAGCATGAGCCAGACACTGCCTATTAACAGGGTTTGGGGGCCCCAGACCTCCACCTGCTCAATACGCTGGCAAACACATCACTGCACATTAAGATTCAGAAAAGAACAGTTCAAAGCATTTGTTCCCTTTTCCTCCAGCTGGGAAGTGTTTTCAGGAGGGGAAAAGCCTCATGTTTGAGGGTCTCTTAGATGCTATCAAGGACAGAAAAACTGTCCTTTGGGGCCTCTTTCCCAGAGGCCTGCCTGCAAAACACACACCAAGAGGAGAGGAAAGAATTGCAGAGGTAGCAGGACCAGAAGCTGCATTTTTTCACTTGCAGCCTTGCTGCTGCAGAAACACAGGTGCAGCGCAGTATGATCAGCCCTTATGAGACCTGGCAAACTTGAACCAGGGCATAGCTTTGGTCACAGGCTTACAGTAGTGTACAAAAGATAATTGTGGCTGCTAAGACTAGACTCTTGTTAGAAGGAAAAAGGAGAAGGATAGGAAAAGGGAAGAAGTAATGTGGGGAAGGAAAAAGCACCGAGAGAGAGGGAGAGGCTATGTCTGTCTTGCTGGTTTGAGAGCAAAAAGTCAGGTTTTTGCACAAAAAACCATGCAAGCATCCACACTGAGAATAAAACCACCCCAATGAGAGTCTTTTTACCCAGATGCTTCTGCACTGATGTGCCAGTGAAGACACTTGCCCTCCCCCAGAGCCGTCCCACATTGCAGAGCAGGGGGCTGCTCCTTGAAACTCAGGAGACCTGCCTGCAGGTACATGCCCCTCCCCTTTAGATCTGTTCTGAGGGCTGGTGGTGTCACTGGTCCGGGACACAAAACCATTCATTGCTTGGGATGCTCCTGCAGCCTCCCACAGTGCGACCAGAGGCAGGCAGGCAGAACGTGCTGTACAGAGTTAGGGAGGGAGGCGGGGGTTGAATTCTGGGTCTCCCACTTCTCCTGCCTCAAGACAGTTTGCTTCCTGCAGCTGTCACGCACACACATCCACCCCTGCTACAACAACGATTTGCTTGGTGTCCCAGAGCAATGCCTAGTGGGATAGTGCGCGCCTCTCCTCTGCAGTGTACGTGCTGTATAAGTACAGTAAATACACGCTTCTGCCTGTGGAACTCAAATCAGCACTTTTCTTTTAGCGCTTTTCTATCACCGACAAAACTGTCAGTGAATAAACTCTGCAAGTGTAGACAGAGCCAAAGTCTCACATCCTTCTGGGAGATTGTTGACGGCTATGTGGGGGCATATCTCAGGTGACAAAGGTCCAACTGTGTCCTGTTGCATTTCCAGCTCCCAGAAGGGTGGCAGCCAGGAGAGTAAAGCTCACTCCTTCTGGTCCTCCTGTCTCCCTCTTAGCCCTTCTCAGCTCTTTGATGTTGTCCCCTGAAGTGTTTTTTTTTTAAGGAGCCCAAAAGGGAGTGGTGGGCAAAGTAGCCCAGGATATTTTGTTCAGCAATTGGAGCTAATTTTTTTCATTGATTTCTGGTCCCACATGTCTCTTGTTCAAGGAGCAAGATCTTCACACAGTCCTTGTTATAGTAATAGGCCTCTTCATTTGGACTGATTCCATGGCTGTCCCTCCCTTTCGGACCCTTCTCCCTTGCCTTTTGTTATGGCTCGTCGGAACTTTGTAAACTTTCCCTCACTTTTCTCTGCTGAACTCAGTCAGATGTAGGCTGGTTAGCACGTCTCCTTACCCAGCATATGACCCCGTCTCATTCTGATCCCCCAGCCCCCTGCTCAGTTGCTGTGTCCCTTTCCCCCGGGTTGTTTCTGAATGGTTCTGCCTCCTGGAGCTCCAGGGCCCTGTGGTGATCACTTGTGCCTCTTCTGCTCTCTCCTGCACAGTCCACCCTGGCCGTGTGGGTGAAGTGGCCTCACCATCCCAGCACGCCAATGCTGGCAGGAGGCAAGAGACAGTTTGGGTCCGTGTGTCACCAGGATCCCAGGTAGGCACCACCTGGCTCAGGCCTCCACCTGGGACTGCTGTGTCTGTGAAGAGTCCCAGGAGGTGGGACTGCTTGTTACCCTGGGGCTTCTCAAGGAAGTAGGGTTTGTTTGGGGAATCAGCCAGGCGAGGGGGATGGACCCTGAGCTGGGAAAGGAGCACAGTGAGGTTCCCCCAACACGGGGGCAGTGTCACTGGGAGGAGGGAGTGGGCATGGGGTGTCACTGGCTAGAGGTGGGGTGTGGAATGTCCCTAGATGGGGGGTGGGAAAGGGGACACAGAATGGGCATAGGGGGCAGGATAGTGCGGCTCAGAGGCCAATTGGATACTTGCTGATTTCTGCTCCCCCTACCTTCGGGCACTGCTCTCCTCCCTGAGCCTCCAGCAGCATCCAGGCAGGGAGCGTCTCTGCGCCTGGTTCAGAGCTGCTGGAATAATTCACCCTGCTGAGCCATCCCATCCCGCACCACCCTGCTCTCTCTTCCTCGCTGCTTCCTGCTGGGCTGCAGCACAGGCCCCACCTGCAGGCAGCCCGCTGACCATTGCAAACACCACAGAAACCCACAATCCACTGGTGCCCCCCGGCTGGCCTGTTGCTTCCCCTCCGAGGCTCCACCCTGTCCTCTGTGGGAGCCGTGGATTTCCCTGGAGCAGCCAGGCTGCTGGCAGGGAGTACTTGGCACTGGGGCATTGCTGGCAGCTGGGTGTGGGGCTGGCCTGGCGTGGAGAGGAGGCCGGCAGCTGGCAGACTGCGGGGCGGGGGCGCTGCATGGCAAGCGGCCCAGATGCTGGATTCGGTAGAACTGGCCAGTGTACCAGGCAGTTTTCCTGCATGTCAGTTGTCACCGTGGCAACTGCTCTCAGTATGGAGGCCTTGGAGAATCCCTGCCCCAGCCCGCCCTGATGGACATGGCACATGAGCGTGGTGGGATGCCTGCCTGGGGAGTGCAGCAGTAGCATGGTGCTGTGGCTCCAGGCCGTGGGGGTCTCCCCAGCATGTACGCCTCTCCTGCTGCCTGGTTTCCCCTGGTGATAGGTTGGGATTTGTTGCCTCAGGGTTTGTGAGCAGCCAGCGTCAATGGATCCCCACGAGTGGCCTGATGACATCACCAAGTGGCCGGTGAGCTTTCCTAGAGTCACCCGGGGGAGGAGGGGTCTGGAGTTGCAGGCCTGGGTTGGCACAGTCGCTGCTGGAGCTGGCCGAGGTGGGCTCAGCCCCATGGCTTTCGCCTCATCGCCAGAGAGATGTTTGCACGTCATCTGCTGACCAGTCAGTGGCAATTCCAGCCCCCAGACAGAAATCAGTGCTGTGTGCGGGGGAGGGTGAAGGATCAGAGCAGCCCCAGGAGGAGACGCATCTTCCTATAGGGAGTCAGGAGACACAGAAAGGGAAGAGCTGGGCATGGGCCCAAGGGTGGAGGTGGGGGCTGCCCTGGGATGGGGGATCCATGCTGTCCTGGGGGCTGACTTGACCCACAGCTATGAAGGAGGGAAGAAAGGTCAGAAGCCCTGAGCACAGCCTGTCCAGGCCAGAGGGCCTCTGAACTGTGATTTTGAACCTTTCACCTGACAGGTACTTGGGAGGGGAAAGGCATCAGGCCAGTGGAGATGGGCCTGCTGGTTCTGGGCACTCAGCCAGCCTGCCCCACCTGCTGAGCACGCTCCTGAGGGCTGACTGTGTTAAGGCTGCTTCTCCCAGTCTGCAGCCAAGGGAACTGCTGCAACTGGGAGGACCCCGCATGGGCTGCTAGGATTTCCCTCCCAAGCTTAAAAGCTCTTTATGGTCTGGTTGTTCTGTTGCCAACCCAGGCGGTATCCATGGGTGCATCCCCATTAGCTCCTCCCCAGCTCTCCTGCCAAATCACAGATGGAAGTAGAACATGGTCCTAGCATCAGGCCTATCCCCTCCCAGGACCTGGCCATAGGTGGCTCAGAGCCCAGGGCAAGTGGGGAAAGGTTCCCAGATCCATCTCATTCCATTTGTTGTTGTTATCCAGATCTGCACCAAAAACAGCGCTGGGAATTACACCAACCACCTTCACATGGACTGCATGATCACAGGCAGGCCCTGCTGCATCGGGACCAAAGGAAGGTAATGGAGCCCACCTGCCCTTCTGCAGAGGGGCTGCAAATAGGATGAGGTGCATGGTGGATTTGCAGAGGCTTTGTGCGATTTGCATGTGGGCCCGGGGGGGCTTGTCGTCCTCTGCAGAGGGTAGCGCCCAGGCCACTACTGTGAAAGGGAAGCTAGACAGAAATGAAACCACCTCAGGCGTGTGTGCATCTAGGGAGCCAGGCCCTGCCCTGTGCTGTGTGGGGAGGACCAGAAAGATAGAAGCAGGTTTAGCACAGAGGGTCAGAGGACAGATCTGTACCCTCCCCACGGGTCACTCTAGAGCAGCGATGGGCAGTCTAGGCTAGTGAGTGGGCCGCATGAGTGACCCTCCTTCGCCTCAGTGCACCACAAGATTGTTGTAACCAAGACAGTCTCCAGGATAGTGTAGCTTTGCTAACTGCGCTTGCAGGGTGTACCGCCTGAACTGTAATAGCACTTTGGTTGCAAAGGAAGTGCACAGCTCTCTGTGTTGTGTGCAGTTCGCACCCACCTCACTTCCCCTACCCTTGCTTCACATGTGTGTTGCTTTAGGAACGCCGGCAGGAAAAAACCATGTGGACGGAAACTAGTGGAATCTGGCAACCCTGCGCATGGGCAGTAGTAAACAAAGTATCTTGTGGGCCACACACAGAGCAGCAGGCTGCTCTAGAGTGCTGGCTGCCGAGCCACTGTTTTGACACCGCCGAGCCTTTTGAATACATGGATGTGTTGTGTAGCTCTGAAACACTCGTTTGGGCCTCGCTGCGGGGAATAAATGCTTTCCCTGCCCAGCTGATGGTCTCCCGCAGAGCTTTGAGATGGTGCAGCAGCAGTGTGGACTGAATGGGCCTCACACTGTGCCATGCTGGAAATGGACATGGTCTTTGTACATGTCCCTGGTACTGGGGAGCTGACGGGCCAAAGCTAAACACTGGCAGTGGCTGAGTGGAGGGGGCTGTGGGGATTAGTGTGAGAAGGGTCAGCACTTGGCAGTGAGGGCAGAGCCTGGGCCAGATGCAGGTGCTGGAATTTGATGTGGCAAGCAATAGGTGCTGACGTGGCCAGAGGGACTAGGAAGACATTTGGAGGGATGGGAGGAGCAGGGAGAAGCAGGCAGGCCAGACGGACAGGTTACAGTGATGAAGGGGAGACAGGACCAACAGCTCAGCTATCAGGGATGGTATCCCAGCCTTGTGGTGGGTCTCTGAGTACCACTACACTGCAAAGGAAGATTGAAGCAGCCACTGTCGATCTTCCAGGATTTGAATTAGCAGTTAAGATCGCTAATTTGAACTGAGGGGGCCGCTCCTGTGGATGCTGGTAACCCTGCTTCCATGAGGAGTAAGGGAAGTTGAAGGAGAGTGTTCCTCCTTCGACTTCCTGCAGTGTAGATAGCGCCAAATTTCAACTTCAGCTGCGCAATGAACGTAGCTGAAGTTGCGTATCTTAATTAAACTTTGTCCCGCAGAGTAGACATTCCCTTAGGAAGGAGGAGAGAGACTCCTGGGATTTGCCTTATGTGATGAAGGGGTTACAGTCAGTCTGGCTTCCTATTTCTGGCAGTAGGAATGATTAGCCACATATATAGTCCCAGATACCCTGGCTAGCCAGATGCTTGAGCTGGACAAGGAGCTGTCAGTAAAGGTTAAATAATAACAGACAGGGAATCAATCAGTGTTGCAAACCATGAGTGTGGTGGCCTAGTTGGCTTTCAGAAACAGAAACGTCTTGCTCTTTATGCGGGTGTCCCTTTAGCCGATGTCGACAGCCAGTAATTGGGGTCTTGCAGGATTGTTTCTATTAGGAAGGGAAATTAACAAAAGCCAGGTATTTCTTTGGTTCCATCCTGCTTATTTACAAAGAATGGACACAGATTCCTGTTCTCTGGAACACAGCAGGAACAAATAACCGCAGTTCCTTGCTCACAACTTGCAAGCCAGCCTCTCCAGTGAGTCCTGTGCACTAAAGAGCTGTCTGTGATCCTAGCAGGGCTACACTAGTTTTTCTGGCTTTTTCCTTTCACACCCAGACATATACAGCTGCAACCAATCAACCTCTCAGCCCCCGTATTTGCAATCAGTGCCAGGGAACCCCTCAGACCAGATTGCTTAACTGTGTCCTAGGCCTTGGGCGGTAGCTGTTTCCAGTTATCACTACATAAAGAGGCATTTAATTGCTCCTTCTGTGTAGCCTGAAGGGTGTTTTAGCACCCATCAGCTTAATAAGATGTGAGATTTTTCTATAGTACAGAGACCTATTTGTTGGCAGCCATTAGCACTTTCCAGCATAATCACATGGAGGTGGTGTCCAGAGACCCAATCGGGATCTGTACTCGTATAGAGGCAGAGACTGTCCCTGCCTCTCAGTGTAAAAATCTCTGCCATGGATGCTATACAGCCTAGTTTGAGAGACCCTAAGATTGTGGCAGACTCACCATCTGCCACTCCGTTAGTTAGAAAATCAATGAACTAGAGTTATAATTCCTGCAGGGAGATTCTTAGTTCCAGTCTGACTCTCAAAACAAAAGCCCAGTGGAAAGCACTGCCTTCTCTCACAGCCTTGTCTCCACAGATTACATAGCTGCAGTGTAGTTGTGGAGCTGCTAGTGTATGCACGATTCACACGTGGTAGGATTTGCATGTGTAAACTGTGTCTGTGCTAGAGCTGTGCAGCTCTGCTAGAGGCTGGTGTTCCAGTCCGAGAGCCCTGGAGCATGATGAGCGCCTTCTAGAAAGAAGGGAAGACCTGTGCCAAAAGGGTTTACAGGCCAGGTTCTTGGATAGAAAGGGGAAGGGCAGCACAAGCCAGTCCTGTGCCTTCTCAGAGCAGCCCAGGGCATTAGGCTGTTTGGGCAGTGACCCCCGGGCAGCTGAGACACTGAGGGGATTCTGAGCTGGGATTGATGACTCAGGATGGGTTTGGGGGGTATCGGTGAGGTGAGGGCTCTGTTTGCTGAGTGAATTGTTCAGTGTTTCCCTAGCACAGATGCCCGGGCTGGGAAGCACATCTCTGACTCGTGTGCAATGTGGTCACCTTTGGGCCGGGGCTCGATCCAGGGGACATGAGGCCTGCAGAGCAAGGCTGATTCCAGGGCACTAGGTGCTCCTGACAGCACAAGTGAATCTGGCAATTCTCTTTTCTCCCCCAGGTGTGAGATAACATCTCGGGAGTATTGTGATTTCATGCGGGGCTATTTCCACGAGGAGGCAACGCTTTGCTCCCAGGTACGGCTGGGGCTGCAGGGCAGGTTCTCAAAGCTATTTGCTTCCCCCTCCCTCTTCCCTTGGTGAGATTTGGGCAAGTTTTTGCCGCTTGGGAGCCTTGAACTATGCCCCACAGCAGGACCCTGAGCCACAGGCTGACAGGTTAGAGACGACAATGACCATCTCTCTCTAGAGACCAGTGCGGGATTCTGGGGCACTTCTCTAGCCTGTGGCGCACAGGAGGTCAGACTAGATGAAACAGATGTTTATGGCCTTATGCCCTCCTCCCCCCCAACCTGGCCCATCTGGAGGTCTCCGCCTCTGGCGGGGCATTTTCCTGGCTGGCGTATGGGGCAATAAGTCTCCCAGCAACCACCACCACTGCATGCAGCCTGGCTAATGTATTCAACCGCCCATAGCCCCTCGCGTTTCCAGCTGACCTGGCTTTCTGTATTAGGTGCACTGCATGGACGATGTCTGTGGCCTCCTGCCCTTCCTAAACCCAGAGATTCCTGACCAGTTCTACCGCCTCTGGCTTTCCCTTTTCCTCCACGCTGGGTAAGTCTTACTGCAAAGACAAACCAATGTCTGCATTGTCATGCAGTGGGGGTGGGTCTGTCTGTGGCATCCCTGGGCATGGTGCCCATTAGTTCCCTGCAGGGATTGGGGGGGATGAGTACCCCTGCTTGGCTGCATTACAGGCAGTGCTCAGTCAGGGCCAGTCTCCTCTGCACCTCAAATAAATGACAACTATTTCATGTCCTTGGCCCAGGTACTCGCTGGGGCCAGGGACTGAAGTGCATGCGGGAGGCAGGCCAGAGGCTACGGGTGAACCTGGGCCAGGATTCAGAGCAGGACTGCCCAGGACCTTGGTAGCTGCTGCCTTAGCTCTGGTGTTCTGATTTGGCAGGATCCTGCACTGCCTGGTTTCAGTCTGTTTCCAGATGACCATCCTGCGAGACCTGGAGAAGCTGGCAGGCTGGCATCGCATCTCCATCATCTACCTGCTCAGCGGCATCACTGGGAACTTAGCCAGTGCAATATTCCTGCCCTACAGAGCAGAGGTAGGTCTCCTCAGGCGGGTGGGGCAGGTCCCATTACCTACTGTAAGAACTGAATCCTGTATCACCCAACCCTAACCCACCCACCTCCAGTTATGCACTGGAGGCACTCCTCAAACTGGGGACCCTGGGGTGGCTCTGGGATGTCCAGAGTGGTCCAAAACCTCCCTTGTAGAAGCACTCGGACAAGGAATGGGATGATTGTTCCTGGCGCTTTAGCCTCCACTACCATCTCTGCGTCTCCCTGGCCTGTGTCACAGAGGGCAGCACTATTGGCCACTGACGAGCTGGTTCAGTTACTGAACAGTAAAATCACCAGAGCACTCTGGACCCACCAAGGGGGGTCAGGACATGGCCCCAAGAAACAGGCGTGAGGCTGAGCCCTGCCCACAGTCCTGAGGAGGCAGTGAGCTGCCTGCCCTGAATTAGGTCTCTCAGGCCCTATGGCCCTATACTAGGCTGAGACTCAGAGCTTCATAGCTGGGGCATGACCAAACTCATGGCTATGAAAAACGCATCCCAGACCACAGACTCTGGTCTTTTGTGGGCCTTTACCCCATACTATACAGATTCTGCAGAGATTCACTTCTCAGACTGGGGGTTCTGATCAAGAAGGGAGTTGCAGGATGGTCACAATGTTATTTTTTGGGGAGGGAAAGGGGGTCACACTACTGTCACCCTCACCGCCTTAAAAGTTGCATGGCTGGAGGTGATGGCTGTTGGCCAAGTGCCTAGCTTTGAAGGCCGTGCCTCCCCCAACCGCGGCATAGACGTACGGGTAGCAATACCATAGCGTACCATCCTTATTACTGTGCTACTGCTGGCAGTGGCTTTGCCTTTAGAGCCTGACTCCTGCCCAGCTCTGAAGAAGTACAGAAGTAAGCTTTGTGGTATCACCACTCCTCCTGCAATAACCTTGTCACTCTCCACTACTCCTTTGTTTAACTGTAGGAGTCCTGATAAAAAATGTGAAGTTTCAGATTTAAATAGCTCAAATAATGAAAGTTAAGATTTTAAACATCATATGACTGAAATTGACCAAAATGGCCTGGGAATTTAGGAGGACTATTAGCCAGGCTGGGCAGAGATGGTGTCCCTAACCTCTGCCAGAAGCTGGGAATGGGTGACGGGAGGATCACTTGGTGATCACCTGTTCTGTTCATTCCCGCTGGGGCACACTGAAGACAGGACAGGGGGCTAGAGAGATCTTTAGTTTGACTTAATGCAGCTGTTATGTAGGATCCCATTCATAACTAATGCCCAAGAGCTACTGCACTATAGCTGTAGCGCTTAAGATGCTCCTATGCTGATGGAAAAGCATCTCCCTCTCTGAAAGACAGTAGCTTTGGTGATGGGAGAACACAGCACTGTCCACACAGGGGTGAGGCCGGTATAACTGGGTCACTTGGAGGGTGTGTATTTTTCACACCCTGGAGCAACATGGTTATATGATATGGGGGAGTAGGGCAGAAATGGCCTTAGGCAGAATCCCAGCAATGGGGGTTACTGCTCCTACCACCTACAGGATTGGTCTCCAAGCCTTGATAGCTAGGAAACACGCATGGCCCTCTCTTTGGGCCTATTTGTACTGCAGGTAGTATGCCTGTGCTCTGCCACAGATGGTCTCTGCCTTTAGATTGCTGGCTATGGGTAGGCCCTGATCTTAAAAAGCTGTGAGTGTTTCCATGGTGAAGGCACGGTAGAGGGGGTAGAGAGCCTGCCATACTTGCCCCGTCTCTCTCACCCTGCACTTTCACTGTGGCCTCCCTGCTTTCATCTTCCAGAGCCCTGCCTGTATCCAGCTGCCCAGATGCCCTGGTGCATTTTAGAAGAACGGCAGGGCCTGCAGTGATATTCAGACAGACTTGCAAGCAGATATTTAAAGTGTCTCCTGTGCAGCCCATGATATTAAAACACTGGTTAACAATTAAAATCACCCAGTCACGCTGCTTTTACTATGTTAGTAACTGACTGTAGTCCCCCCGCCGCCGCCGCATGGAGATAAAAGCTTCCCCTGCTAGCTGTTGACTCAGAATTAGGCAGCTTCTCTGTCACGGAAATGGAGCATTCCAGTGGCTGACAGCAAGAGAGAGTCCTTTGTGAAGCTGAGACCTGGTAGGAGCATTCAGTAGTAGGATTGGTTGGTTTCACTCTCCATAACCTGCATCTTCTCTCTCCTGCAGGTCGGTCCTGCAGGATCCCAGTTTGGAATCTTGGCCTGTCTCTTTGTGGAACTCTTCCAGAGCTGGCAGATCCTGGCACGTCCATGGAGGGCCTTCTTCAAGCTGTTGGCTGTGGTGCTCTTCCTCTTTGCCTTTGGCCTCTTGCCTTGGATTGATAATTTTGCCCACATTTCGGGATTCATCAGTGGCCTCTTCTTGTCCTTTGCCTTCCTGCCCTACATTAGCTTTGGGAAATTCGATTTATATCGGAAGCGATGCCAGATTATAGTGTTTCAGCTCATCTTCATTGGACTCTTCTCAGGACTCGTGATTCTGTTCTACTTCTATCCGATTAAGTGTGAATGGTGTGAGTTCCTCACCTGTATTCCATTCACAGACAAGTTCTGTGAGAAGTACGATCTAGATGCACAGCTCCACTGAATGGCGAAGACTGGCTTCTCGAGCAGGTCCTGGAGTTGGATTGTCTTTGCATTTTACTGTGCCAGTTCCACATGGACAAAACCTCTCATCCCGTGACACATCTAACCCTGACTACGGTTAATTTAAACTGTCTTGTCAGCACGTGGCAGACCCATTGTGCCTTATCTCAGAAGTCCTGCACATTTTCTGAAAACAGAACAATTGTGCCTTGTTCAATTTATTGAACCTTTTCTGCTGCCATATTTTTATTACACTACTTTAATACTACATTTTTAACCAGATTTGTTTACTACTGCTAAGGTGGTGATTAAATGGAAAAGTAGCGTTTTAGCTACTGTTAACTGTTCTGCACAGTCTATGGCTTTGTTTATTTACTTTATCTTACAACATGTTCAGCCTCAGCCACTGACTGCCATCACCAGCCAAGCAAGTTTATTTTTTTGATGTTGGCACAACTGATGGATTCTTTCAGGACTGAATTTAATTTCCTGTTTCTTCAGTTCTTACCTGTAGTTTATGAACACAAACCAAAACAGAACCAGGTAGTAGTAGAGGAATTAAGTGGAGCCCATCCTTTCTGACTAGGCTTCTCCTTTCCCAAAAGATTTCCCCAGTTCCCTTCTCCCAACACCATGGTCTCGCCTGCACAGTAAGACCCTGCATTCGAACTAGATGCTACACCAATGGCTTGGCCTCTAGATGTTCTAGCAAGGTGGCACAGCTGTGTGGGTAGTGAGTCAGGTGTTATAGGAACTGGATGCATTTTGACTGGTATAAGCTCTAATCCTAAACAGCTTCAAGCTCACGGTCATCCCCTCACACCATTTTTATTACCTTTATTTCAAACACCTACAGGCCAGCTTTCTGCAACACAGACCAGCTGCCTCATCTTGTTTACAGAGATCAGGTTCCCCTTCCAAGGCCATCACCTCCTGCTTGTCTTACCAAGGGAGCAGGCTCCTTGAGGTGGAGCAGGCTCCTTTGAGGTAGGGCAGGCCAAAAGCAAGGAAGGTCTTGGTTTTCCACACCGTCCAGTGCTCTGACTTTGTGCCCTCGCTGTAGGTGCTGGCTTCCTGCCTCCTTGTGCTCAAGATCTCATGCCACCATTTATGGCTTTTAGTTGATCCAATGCTCAATGCTTTCACCATAGCCACTTTTTAATCTCGCAGTAGCTCAGGATGAATACAGCATGTGTGAGGTCTGGACTGCTTCAGGGTCTGTTTCCTCCTGAAATCTGGTTAAGACAGCTGCATAAATTGTTAGGCATAACTAGAAATAAAGGATTAAAATCCTATAGTGCCATCAAGTTCTGGCAGGCAACGAGAGCTCCAATGAGCATCAGAGAGCCTTCAGAACAAGTTGGGGGCAGTGAAAGGCGGCACCACATCCAAACACTAACACACAAGAGACTCATCAGGTCCTGCCTTTGCACTTCTTTGAAAGATACTGAATCCACAGGCTAGTCCTGCTGCAGTAACTGCCTAGGGCGAGTCCTTTCCAGGCAGAGGGAGTGCTGTGTCAGGAGCTGCTATGAGTGAGTTAGAAATTAAGGTATTGCTATTGCCACCACTATTCCTGTAGGCCATGCTGGGCTGACACGTGACCCTGTACACCAGCTGTGTTTCATTTATGGTTTCCTCCCAGAGCCAAGCACCCACAATGCATCCAGGAAACAATTTTGTCACTACAGTTAGGCACCTACACAAGAAGCAGTGTAGATGCAGGGGGTGGATTCAGGTGCCTGACTTGTTAATCAACAGTGACAATTTTGGCCAGCCCAGTTTAAATGCCAGCCAGACACTAGAACCATTTCATAAACACAGAGTACAGTGTTACATTGTTGAAGATGTACATAGTTAAAAATGCATTCAGCTAGTAACTGCCCACCAGAGTTACCCTACTCTGGCATGGGACAACCCCCGTCAGAGGACCAAAGTCCCATCCCCACTGTGCCCCTGCTCCACTCTCACTCCTGCCCCTTCTCTGCTTCCCAGTGCCATGGAGAAGCCAAGTGAGAGGGTAGAGCAAGACAGAGAGAGTGTGTGTACTGCAGGATGACCCCCTGCTCCATGCCAGACCTAGCTATAGGCCACAAAGCCCCCAAACCAGTCTATAGACAGGACAGCTTCTGAGCACCCAGAAAACAGGTCTCCTTGAGGACAATCCCTTATTCATTGAGAAATCATAGCTAGTACAATTACATCTTTGGAATCCCTAGTTCTTCAATCAAGCTCCAGTCATCAAACTGGGTTTTCAGAAAAAGCATTTGAGATCGGTCTTGACATTAGTCAAGGCTGCTGTCCCGTAGTAGGCTAGAGCACAGCCCTAAGCAGCAAAGTTTGGGTAATATAAAAGTTTGTATCTGGGCATACAACTGCATAATTCTCTATTCAAGTATGACATCAAATCAAAATGAGGTCAGCTTTATAAAAAAAAAAAGTAAGTCTGAGCCCCAAGTGTGGATGGCAAAAACAAAAACCCACACAGCTAACATGGAGTGGGGGGGGACCCTTTCCCCAAAGACCCCCTATTTGGCCCACTAATCCTGCCTTGAATGCACCCATCTCCATGAGGCACAGACATTTCAAACAACTCAGCTTGCCCTGTGGAGTTTAGAGTACCGACAGTAAACACGTGCATCTTAAATGGTAGGCAACTCTTGACCTCAGCTGAACCAGAATGGCTGTACTACTATAATCTTGTCTCAAATACAGCTGCCTAGGAAATGTATATCAAGAACTATTTTTTTAAAATCATATCAGCATTAACCAAATGGGTGAGCTGCAAGAATAGTGAGCAAGTGCTGCTTCCACTCATTTCAGGTTGATTCAACTGTGTTCTTGCTGTTAGTATAAGCACTGAATATTAATCACTAACTATAAATTAAACAGTACTTAGTACCTGTAGAATGCTACTGGGGAAAGGTCACTCATCCCACAGGTATCCATAATAGCAGAAGTGCCTAATGACAAGGCATGTCTGCTCACTCCAGCCTACCTGACTCACACCTGGAAATGTAACAGGACAAGTGGCTGAATGTGACTGGGACACAGCAACAACTCTGGAGTGCTCCAGGAGCTGAGAGTTGCAGTGCTAGCCACCATAAGCACGAACACGCTTGTTCTAGATTCATGAAGATAAAGGGTTCCCGAAAGTGTGCATGAAACTTTAGGACGTACCTTACAGGTCACTTTCGCAGCTTCTTTATAAAGCAGACTTCATCCCGATTTCTGATTCCATACCTGCATGGAGAGTTACGCTGTTATAGTCATAGAAACAAACTCTTATATGCCCCAGCCCACAGACTCCTCCTCACCTGGGAGACACCATGCTTGAAGAGAATGACATGGACACCGTGTAGCTAGCAGGGCACCAATTAGTCATACCACAGCGAATTCTAACCTGTTTATCCAGCTTCCCAGCCCATCACTACAGTAACTCAGGACCTCCAGTCATGCATTAAGTGACATGACTAACATGTCACATGCACTCCATTCTTCTCGTCTCTTCCCCAGGAATCTTGCCTGCTCAGCACTGTTTGGGGAGGGAAAGGAGGGGCTGGAGCAAAGGCATTTCTTGCAACCACCAACCTGTATGCAGAAGTCAGACAAGCCTTCCCTCCCTCCCTCCCCTCCAGTCTGTGCACGGAGTTGCCAAGTTTCTTTGTTCAGTGTGTCCAGTGCCAGAGTGTGTGTAATAACTAGAGAATGCAACAGGTGCTCATGCTGCTCCCGCCTCCAGTTACTGAGTATGTGCATGGGGAGCTGAGATGGTTTGTAAACTACTTTGGTCCCCAGTGATATGCCACTGAGCAGGGCCAGGAGCCTGCACCTCTTCACTCCCTCCTCTGGTGATGTTACCACTCCCTTCTGCCTCACCACCAGAGCCACTCTCCCCCTCCCCCTCCCCCCAGGTTGTTCTTGGTCTGCTTCCTCTCCTCCTCTGATCCCAATGCCTCACTGCCAGTTCAACCATAACAAGAAAAAAAGCCCCAGACCTCTTTACCCATGGTTCCAGCCAATCTCTGCCCTCCCAGCGCCATCACAGCACACAAGTCCATTACTTCCCCAGGGAAAGTAATCCCCCTGGACCCCATGCCTCTCTTTCCCCAAGCCCAACTTCATCAGTGGGCATTTATGGTATTGTCAGGCTAACTTAAATAGCCCCTTAGAGCAGAGTGTTTGTCATGTTTATCTGGGAAGCCACACACACACACCTATGGTTGGTGTGCTGTAAATAGCAACTGCCTGGGGAAGACAGACCCTACTCTTGATGACTGTGACTAGGGAAATGGCTTTTCCCCCACCAGAAAGGGTTAGGGTGACTCATGGCTGCTCTGTTGAATTTCAAGGTTTGCTGACTTCAGAACATCAAGTCAATTGTTAGACACCCCCCTCCAGGAGTGTAAAATCTTGCACACTTAGCCAATGCCTACAGTACCACTTTTAGCACTAAAACTTTAGTTGTTCAGGGGTGTGGAAAAAAACAAAACAAAACAAAAAAACACCTTTCTGAGCAACAAAAGTCTTAGTGCTGAGAAGTGCCGGGATAGAGAATACTTCCCTGGGAACCAGGCTCTCAGAGAGCTTAACAGCCCTCATTTGAGGTAGTATTTTTTATCCCCAGGAGAGGTCTCCCCCAGTGATGAAGTGTGGCTGTCCTGCCCAGGCATACTGACACAGGGTGTGTAACGTCAATGATTATTAAAAATGTAAATGTTGGCCCTGGCAGTGGTGTATCAAGTGAAACTGAATCTGTCATGGCCAGTAGCAGAGCTGACCAACCTATGGAGAGAGTAATGAGTTCTCTTAGAAAGCCCTAACAGTTACCAAATTGCTTCTACTGAGGTTCCTTAGAAGACCAAGCCAGGAAAGGAGCCTTAATGATTTCAGCCCACTTTTGCGGGAACAGTCTGAACAAGAGTTTCTGGTCCAGCTAGAGCAGCTGTGGCCAACCTGCGGATCGCGAGCCACACGCGGCTCTTCCCCCCCCTTAAAGTGTGGCTTGTGAACCCTCCTCCATGGCTCGTGAAGCTGCCCCTGGAAACAGACCCTGGTTCCCTGAGCTCACCAGGAGCCGTCCGGCGCAGCGAAGCAAAGATGGCGCTGATATGGCCAAGAAGCCAACCTGAGGTTTTGTTTTTTTTTAAAAAGCAGTGTCTTTTTTTGTGACAACTTCCCCCCACCCCCTTTGCACTATATGCACAACTATTTTGGCTCTTTTCCTGTAATGGGTTGGCCACCCCTGGGCTAGAGGGATATAAGCAGTTTCTATTTTGTTTTTGTAACTAAAGAGAAAAGCCTCTCTAACTGTGCACATACTAGATTAGACTCAATAGACATGTTGGCCATGTACTGGAAAATCTCCCCCTCATATTGCTTTGTTGCAAGGGTTAGGCAAACCCCGTTTTAATGAGGCTGCTGGTCACAGGTTTCCCCAGGGAGGAAACACATGCCTGTGTTGAGGTCAGGGAGAGATGTGCAGGTAGGTCAGTGACCATAACACCGACCCTGGAGCACTCTATGAGGCAAGGCAGCCACACCTCTCAAGCTTTCCATTGGAAAATCTAACCAGAATCAAAAGGAAAAGATCAACCCTGTATGCACAAACATTTTACAAGCATATAATCGGACAACCCCCATCCAGCCAGGCCTCTATCTAGCCCCAATCGGCTCAGTGAAGAGAAAAATCCTGCCACTTACTCTCTCAACTTCTTTTTGTCATCTGTCATTTTCTCTCCAGCAAAGCTTAAGTGATATGTTCTCCATACATAGGTCCTGGAAAAGCAAAATTCCATGACTTAACGGAATGACTGAGCAGCATGGGCCTTCAGGCTCTTCCTGCCCCACATGTGCTTTACAAGGGTCTCTACCCTGCAGTGGTATCTCTTGATTTGATCGATCGATCGATCGCTCGCGCGCTCTCTCTCTCTCTCTCTCTCTCTCTCTCTCTCTCTCTCTCTCTCTCTCTCTCACACACACACACACACACACACACACACACACACACACACAAAGGGCACGATTGCGTGAGTGGCTACTTTACATGGTAGCGACAAGATGCATCAGATTGCCCATAGCACCCCCTTGTCTTTTCTGGGAGCCCCCCCACTCACCAGCTAATGTGCTGTCTGCCTCCTTCCCGCTCTTGCTTCAGCTGCACGTATCGCTGGATGGCCTTCTTCAGGTCCAGGACGCTGGCATTCTGTACCACTACCACAGCTAAAATGGAAGACACTGTCAACTAGCAGTAACCCAAGAGATGCATTCCGATAGGCAGAGCCCCACCCTGACCTGTTGGAAGTGGCACTTTAAGTGGAGCTGCATTGGGCAGAAGGGACAGCCAGCCCTCAGCACCACTGGGACCACACCATGCCTCCCCCAGCCAGCCATCAGCACCACCCTGGACTGCGGGGATAGGGGCAGTGATTAAAGGCCCGGGACTCCAGCTGCCACTGCAATAGCAATACTGCGGCAACAGTGGCACCAGAGCCCCAGGCGCTGTTAAATCACTGGGCCCCGGGAAACCTGTCCTCTTTGCTGCCCCACCTCCAGTCTGCAGCCTTGGCCTGGGCCAACAAGGGGAAGAGGTCTCCTTCCCAGAGCTTGCTCTGCCTCTGAGCTGAACTAATCCTGTTCCCCAATCAGCTGTTCATGGCTGGGGAAGGAGGGGTAGCAGCAGCTCTCTTCCTCTAGGAGCTCCATGAATCAGGATTCCTGGCACTCTGGGGCTATGTCTAGACTTTTCGCAATCAGGGCTTTTTTGTGCAAAACAAATCTGAGCTGTCTACACTGGCCCTTTTGCACAAAAGCTTTGCATAAAAGGACTTTTGCCAGAACGGGAGCAGCATAGTATTTCCGCAAGAAGCACTGATTTCTTACATGAGATCGTCAGTGTTCTTGCAGAAACTCAAGCGGCCAGTGTAGACAGCTGGGAAGTTTTTCCACAAAAGCGGCTGCTTTTGTGGAAAAACTTGCCAGTCTAGACACAGCTTGGGAGTCTTGAAGAGCCATGTGCTAGACCTGAAAGAGCCACATGCCGCTTGTGGGTAATGTGCTTAGGCTTAGTGCTGCACTAGATCAAGCGGCAAGAGAAAATATGGGAACTGAACCTCGGTCTCAATATCCTCCCCAGATCCTACCCAGCTTAAGCAGGGGCTGCCCATACCTGCCCTGTGCCAAGATCTTAACTGGCAGCAACTACCTACCTAGTTGACTTTCCCATTTATCCCCTGCTCACTCCAGCTTCTGACAGACGAATGCTTCAGAGCACGGACATGGCTGTGATTTGCAGGGGACACAATTCAACACCGTCCCTGCATGTGCCATTTAACATGACAACCGTGTACTTAGAGCATATATGTGATCTTAGAAGGTAAAGCTACACTGTAATGAAGACAGGCCGTTCTTGCGCAAGAACCCGCAGAGCAGCCTCACTGCCCGCCTGCTCTTGTGCGAGACTTACAGTACAGCGGCAGAAGATGGGGCTTCTTGTGCAAGAGCTACGCTCTTTTCTAACAAGCGTAAGCGCTCTCGCGCAAGAGGGTAGTGTGGACGCGCGGCAGGAGTTTCTTGTGCACGAAAGCCGGATGGCTAAAATGGCTCTCTTGCGCAAGAGAGCATCCACACTGCCAGGGATGCTCTTTCACAAAAGCACGTGGCAGTGTGGCCGTGTTCTTGTGCAAGAACCCGCCGGTGTAGAGACAGCCTAGGAGCGGATCTCAGAATCCCTGCTCCAGTTTGAGCCCACATGTCTATGCCGCAAGTTTTAGCCCCATAGCCCGAGTCCCGCCAGCCAGAGGGGATGGACTCAATGCTGCGGGCTTTCCAGAGCAGAGCGGCCCCCCAGCGGCTCCCAACACCACCCCGCACAGACGGCGCAGGCCAGTGCGGGGGACTCACGCATCACTTCTTCATCCGCCTTGCACACGCGCACAGTCATGGCCTGGCCGTACTCCAGCGCGATCTGCGAATTGATTTCCTCCACCGTGACCTGCCGGGAAGCGAAGGGCCGATGAAGCGCCCGGCGCCGGCAGGGCTCCTGCAGCCATGGGGGTCTGACCCCCTCCAAGGCTGTATCGCCCCGCCCCCACCCGCAGTCACGTGGGGCGCGAGCTCGGGACACGCCCCCTCCCCCCGTGCGACTCGTTAACGGTCAGTGCCGCGGGGCAGTCACGAGGCCGCGGGCGGGGCCGGGCGCGCGCCGCGCGGGCGGAGGGGAGGCGCTACCTGCACGGGCAGGTCGCAGAGCAGCGGGTCCTGCACGAGCCGGGCCAGCCCCTCCTGGAAGAGGTCGAGCACCTCGGCGTGCGCCAGCTCCTCCTCCTCGGGGCCCGACTCCGCCATCGCCGCCGGCAGGGCGGGGCTTCCTGTGACCCGCTCGGGGGAAGAGGCGGGGCCGCGCCGTGACCCGGAAGCAGAAATGCTGCTGTTCTGCCCGGCCTGCGGGAACGTGCTGGTGGCCGAGGAAGGCGCGAGGTGCCACCGCTTCGCCTGCACCACGTGTCCCTACGTGCGCAACGTCACGCGCAAGGTAACCCCCGCCCCCCCCTGCCACCTCGGTGGGCGGGGACTGACAGCCCCAACGGCCGACCTGCTGGGGCAGAGCAACCAATCAGAGCCTGGGCGGGGGTTGCCCTGAGGAGGCTGCTGGGGGCGGAGCTAATCGCTAGGAGGGTGGGGCTGATGTGGGCGGGGCTCCTGTCGTGCCTGAGCCCCGCCTACCAGGTGGGGGCTGGGCAGGCACTTCACAGCCTGTCCCCACAGGTGAGCAGCCGCAAGTACCCCAAGCTGAAGGAGGTGGACGATGTGCTGGGCGGCGCGGCGGCCTGGGAGAACGTGGACTCCACGGCGGGTGAGCGCCGGCCTCTGCGCTGCTCTCCGACTGGCCTGGGCCAGCAGCCGGCCCCGGGCCCCCTTCCAGGAGATCTGGCTCCAGCGACAGGCCACCTAGCCCATATCCTTAGAGCCCTGCCGCATCCATAGCCCCCACAACGAGCCGCAGACACCTGCACGTACCACCCCTCTGCGGATGCAGATACCCGCGGATTTGCAGGGTTCTAGATTAAAAAATTTGCATCCACATCCGCAGAAATGAGCTGCTGGTCTCCGCTTCCCCAGATACTTGCGGACATAAAGCAGGTATCCGCAGATTTGCAGGGCTCTACGTATCCTGTCCAATTACATAGCCAGCACCAGGTGCTTTGTAGGGAACAAATAGAACGTGTGGTTATCACGTGATGGATTTTGTCACCCATTCTCAGTTTCTGGCAGTCAAGCTAGAGCCATTCAGAGCATGGGGTTGTGTACCTGCTAGTTTTGCCTAATAGCCAATGATGGACTTCTCCTCCATGAACCTCTTTTGAAACCTTTTATGGTTTTGGCCTTCACAATATCCCCTGGCAGTGAGTCCCACAGGTTGTCTGTGTTTTGTGAAGAGACACTTCCTTCTGTTTGTTTTAAATCTGCTACCTGTTAACACAAGAACCTGGAGTCACCAAATAACATGTGAAGGAGGAAATATTTTCTTATTTACTTTCTGTATATCAGTCATCATTCTATAGACTTCTGTCACATCCTCTCTGTTATTTCTTTTCCAAGCTGAAATACCCCAGGCTATTTAATCTCTCTATAGAAGCTGAGTCATACCACGGATCATTTTTGCCGCCCTTTCCAATTTTGATCTATTTTTTTTGAGAGGGGGTGACCAGAATTGCACATATTATTCAAGGTGTGGTTGCACCATGGATTTATGTAGTGGTATTATATGTTTTGTCTTATTGCCTATCCCTTTCCTACTGGTTCCTAATATTGTCACCTCTTTTGATTGCTGCTGCACACTGAGCAGATATTTTTCAGAGAACTATCCACAATGACTCCATGGATAGTTAGTGTTGCCCTTGTATTTTAGAACCAGCTAGTCCCCAACATGCTAAATTCAGTGCCATTAGGGGGTGTTCTCAAGCACAGTGGCCTGAGGTTCTCATCTACCCCTGAAGGCCCTTTTAAGTTCTCTCATCATGTAAAAAGTGAGCCAGTGGACATTTGGAAATCTCTCTTGAATGGCTTGTGGAAGGCTGCATTCTAGTCCATCAGGTAGAGTGGCCCTCACAGTGAGCTCCCCTGGCAGAATGAAGAATTTGCTTTATTACCCTGGGAGCTGTACTCACTAGAGTTCTGGTTTCTTTTACAGAGCCATGTCCCAAGTGTGAGCATCCTCGCGCCTACTTCATGCAGATTCAGACCAGATCAGCTGATGAACCCATGACCACCTTCTACAAGTGTTGTAATGCCCAGTGTGGGCACAGGTGGAGGGACTGACTGGTTTCAGATTTAATTTCTTCAGTGTTGTTTTTGCTGTTTGTTTGAAAATTCCCCAGCTGAGTTGTATGATATATGGTAATGTGGAAATAAATATCCCTGGTTTCAGTTGTTGCATGAGTTTAAATTAACATTGACTGCTGCTAGTGCAGGCATTCACCATAATCTGATGGTCCAGGGTGAAGGTTATGCATATACTGCACATTTTCCTAATGGCACACACAGCAGAACAAAGAGCTGCCTCTGTTTAGAGCTGTGGTGTCTAACCAGTTCTGAATCAGTAGCCAGTATAGTGGTTGCTGCTATAGCAAACTAGCCCCTCAGCCAGCCAAATAGCCACATGTGGCTAGCGTATTGGATGCTATGGTGTAGGGTGGTGGGTCACCAGCGCCTCCTACAATGCAGAGGCTAGGTCACTTGCATCACCACGAAGTGTCCACCCAGCTCTTGTCTCTGTTGTACTCAAGAGTTGGGGGCACAGGATCCAGTAGAAGGTTGTAGGGAAAACAAGTACGTGTAGGCTTCCCGGCTCCCAAATAAAGAGGTAGAGGCCTGTATGCCTGCAGCTGGAGCAGCAGAATATTAGCCCCTTCTCCCCTTGATTTTCCATGTGCAGGTTTATGCACTAGTTGTGTGAGAGATTTCTGGTAGTAAAGGGCTCTTTAATCTTTGATATTGTGTTAAGTAGATTCTGATCAATGTTACCAATGCAAAAGCCTTTTGGTGAAGAGATCTCTGATTATATAAAACACTATAGTATCTCCCGTGACTTGGAGAAATCAAATCCAGGTACTGAAGTTTGAATACAAAGCCATATCCTAAACTGACAGTTTCCCACCTCTAGTAGGTGCTGGGATTGTTTGAAGATTTATCATACATGACCCTATAATATTCATGTTTGCTTTACAATGGGCCTGAAGTAATTCCCAAGCAGAAATAAAAATTTATTTAACAAAACATTACAAAATGACAGAACACAAGTTACGGGGGACACCAGAAGTTTCACCTCCATTAGCATTCACCAATAAAGGATGGCCAAGCTGGCATGACGCACCATGCCATCTCTTATAAATGGATCATCTGCACCCATTTATTCCAGTTGACTTCGTATGGGAATACTCTGCCCATTCTCAGAGCACAGTCTATGGTGGGCTCATAAAATACTGTTAGAGTCTCACTCAGTTTGGAGTCAGTTAGCTCTTCAGCAACAGGCCGAGAGAAAAGAGAGACTGACAAGGGCTTTTTCATGAAGAATCTTCTGATGCAACCAAGTGCTTCCAGCCCCTGTTGAAAAATTGACATGTTTTTCACTTAAGAAGTTATGTAGAAATGCAAAAACCCAGTAAGACTGTTCCGTGAGACATGCTTCATGCTTTGTTTCTCCACCTACTCTAGAGCGTGATAACAATACAAGTAAACAGCCTCGGCTCCATGAGACAGCAACTTTGCTATAGATTACAGCAATATAACTAAAACAGGAATGCGAGTCCACACAGCTGAGTATGCCCCCATTTAAGCTACTCTGCTTGTGAATCATTTTATCAATATCGTTGTGACAGGGCGCCTGCCCTGCACTGGCACTTTAAGACCAGGACTCAAGCCCTGAGCTAGGGCTGGGAACAAAAAGGTCAGCTGAAGCTGTTCAGGCTAGGGAGAGCCCGGCTGGCAGCTACTTAAGTGAAGCCCAGTTTGCCTGGAGGGGCCAGCTGAAGCTGTTGGGCTAATGAGAGCCCAGCTGACAGCTATAAATAGAGAAGCACAGTTTGCTTAGGAGGGAGCCACTGGAGGACTGAAAGTGAAGGAAGCAGGAGCTCCTAGGAGGGAGACAAGCTGGGTATAGCCAGCCAGCCAGCAAGGGCTGGGAGAGGGCCAGCCAAGACTCCCCCTGACAAGGGGCTGGAGACAAAACCCAGGTTTGGAGTCGGATCGTGATGCCGACTAGGTAAGCAGGGCACTTGAGACAACCCCGATGCCAATGTTGAGCAACCCATAGAGACTGTAACTTGCCCTGAGACGGGCTAGATGAGGACAGTCAGGGGGCACTGAGGCATGGTGGGGGCTTGCACCCTGACAATCATGTTGCATTGTGTGGGGAAAAGCAGTTTGCACTCTGGGTGGGTATCCCAGCAGGGGCTGATGGCCACTACTAGGCTCTATGCATTCTGGGCCAGCCTGGGGCATAATTATGGTAATGGCCTTGGGACCCTTGAACTTACAACAAAAGCAAGTTGCAAATGCAGAAAGTCAAGGGGGTCACTGGCATTTGAACTGAAAGGGAATATCCAGCCAGCCATCTGGAGCAGCACCCTGGAGTAAGCAGACATTTCAGGAGTGGATAATATAGCATGGGGCAGCATTGGGAGGGCTAACTGACAGATCTCTCAAACTGGTGATGCATCCCTGTGATATTTACACCACTGTAACTCACTGAATTAGAGTAACAAGTCAATTCCATACATCACAGAAATGTAGCACTGGAAGGGGGACCCTGAGAGCATTAATCCAGTTACCTGCACACTGCGGCAGGATTATATAGACCATCCCCAACAGGTGTTTGTCTAACCTGTTCTTAAAAACCTCCAATGACAGATCCCCCAACCTCCCTAAATGATGTGTTCCAGTGCCGGATCATCCTGACAGTCAGCAAGTTTTTCCTAATATCTAACCTAATTCTCCCTTGCTGTAATTTAAGCCCATTGCCTCTTGTCCTTTCCTCAGTGGTCCCGCTGCTCCTTACATCAACCTTTAACATACTTGTCTCCCTCAGTCTTGTCTTTTCCAGGTTAAACAAACTGCTTAGACTGTACGAAGGGCCAAACCTCTAAACCTCGGGTGACACTTGAAAGTGGCTTAGAAAGCAATCCTTGTTCTGCAGTTGCCGCCCAGCACCACAATAATTCAAAGAGCAGGCACTGGGAAGACACATTTCCTCCCAACCCCACCAACCGGCAAGCCACAGCCCAGGCCTAGATGAACCTGTTCAAGTGAGGAGAAGGGAACAGTCTGCAGGACCATTCACAGTTGTCGGCTTCTCTCCTGAGACTCCCGACAAGGGAGTGTGTTACTGTGCTGTGGGCAGGTGAGACCCTTTAGTATCACTCCAATGGGACAGTCACACTAAACCTAAGAGGCTGAACAGAACATTCAGCATTGCATGACAAACGTACCTGTAATATCTCCAAGACAGAAACAGGCTGAAGAACCCCCACATAATGTTGCATCAAGGTGTTTTCTGTTATGCCAGGCTTGGTCATGATGTGATAGAGCACAGCTTCCATCATTCCCTTACACACTGGCTTATTCAGCGTCCCGTCCACGATTCGCCAGGGCCTCCCAATGAAACAGACCTTCTCACAGGCTCTGCGGAGAGACAGCACACTCCCCTTAGTTGCAATTTAAAAAATGAAAAATGCAAATATCTTGCCACAAAGGCGTCTCTTCCCTTCTCCTTACATTAGTAAAGCACCCACATCAAAAGGAAAAATACAGACGTTCACATTCATCATCCTTCTGTAATTCTGTGCAAATACACTGGGCTGCAGATCCTGTTCTTGACAGTTTGCTGGCAAGCGACTGTTTTTAATTTGGGTGGTTTGACCCCAGGAGAGAACTGAGTAAATAAATCTGAGCGCACTCCCTATTCAAATTGGATGGGGGGTAGGGAAGGTCTGTTTTCAGCAAGAGGCTTTTGTTTCACATCATGGTCTCTGAACAGCAACACGGGGAATGCCCAGGACATAACGTGAGCAGTAGATCACTCAGTTGCACTCCCTGAATAAGCTGGGAAAGGCAGCTAGCCAGTGAACAGAACCCATCTCAGTGCCCATCAGGAAAGCAGAAGTGCCCAGCTGATGCACTGGTCTATTCCTGCCACATGCACTGGCAAATTCTGGGACGAGCAGTGGGAGATACGGTTAGTGTCAAGTGTTACTGGGGCAGGGAAAAAGACAAGTCCCTCATCCCCCACAATATGTAGCCAGCTCAAAAGCAGGCTAAAAAGGCAAAGAAAGAAGAGATGTGTCCCTTCGCCGGCACACATACCTTCCCAGGTACCAACAGTCCTCAACTGCCCTCACCCCACTAGCCCAGCCTCCAGCTCTTCACCCATCTCTGCAAGGAAGCTGAGCTGACAATATACAACTCTGTAGCACATTAACTATTACAGGAATAGTGAAAAAACCCCACCAGAAACCCTACTGACCGATTGCTCATTTCACATGATTTTTAATTCAATACAATCTGCATTTCTGATGTACCTGGATCTGCTGCCAAAACCAGGGGGCCAGATTCTCACACAAGGCCTTGGCCATAGTGTGCACTTCATGTGTGTCCAAAAATGATGCCTGCTTTCACCCCAGTTCAAGGAAAGAGCTCTTTAATGCCCTAGAAGGCTACACAAGGCCCCTCTCTGCATTGTGCGTCAACATCACAGATCAACTGAGGCGCCGAGTCCTTTGATTTAATGTCTTGGAAGTGATGGCCAGGTTCTTGACTAGAATCTACCACTCCAGTATTGTGCTATTCCTATTCTCTAAACCCTCATTTGCAGAACAGGGGTTTACGAGCATTAGGATTATTTGAGTGTGGGGCGAAGACTAGAGGGTTATTTCTGTTTCTTTTGGTGTTTGGCATTCGTTGGGCTTTTCAGAAGTGCCCGTGTGCCAGAGACATTTGGAATGGCAGGAGTCTGAGGTGATGAGGAGAAGGCAAGATAGTGTATCCTAGTCTCCAGAGTCCTTCCATGCACTTACCAAGGAATTGGTGACATCTGCACTAGTGTCAGTTGAGCACTTACTATCAAAGCAGCTGTCCACTGAAATGGAGTTATTTTGCTAGTATATTGTATTATATATGCAATCTATTAGAAAAATATTATATATAAGCATTACATGCTTATTATTTAATTTTCTACAGACATTACTCACCTTTCCCGTGCTTCCTGGGATAGATTCGTCATGGAATCTTCTGAAGAAAAATCAGAACACATGTAATGAGCACTATTAAAAAAAGACATCCAGATTTTATACTAACTGTCAGAAACCACTGTTAAAGAAAAAGCAGTAAGAGAAGTGTGTTTTTGGCTGTAGCACATAGGTATGAGGTTTGGGACTAGTGAATTTACAGGAACAAGTTTAAAGCTGGCTTACTAGTCTATATCCCAGATGAATAAAACCCCTGCGCACCTTTGCAGATTTCATCCTGATGGTGAGATGCATCTTCAGGAGACATGTTCAAAGCTGTATCTTTCATTGTATGTTCAAAGCTAGATATCTGCTTTTCCTCTTCATTAGCGGCAACACTATCATCTACTGCAGTCCCTTGCTCTTTGAAAGTGGCTTTATCTTGTTCTTGATCAGTGACAGATTCTGGTGCTTGCGCAGGGTGGTATCCTGTCTTCTCTTTGAAAGGACCTGTTCCTTCATGTGCAATTAACTCCTCTTTCACCTGCATGGGCTCAGTTAAACTTGCTGCTTCTGAACAGCTCTTCACGTCCTGAGGTGAATCGGTGCCATCTTGAAGCTCACCATGTAGAGTCTTCAATTTTTTTCTTGAGGGTCCTTCATCACTGACAACAGGTCTTATGGCTTTTCCAGGCTCTCTCTCCTCCCTCGAAGACTCCAACTCTTTCTCTGGCCCTGGTTGCTGAGAGGCCTGCAGCAAATCAAAGTGAGTGATGGAGTCTTCATCCTGCAGATCAGCACCACCACTTTTGTTCTTCAGACACACTGAATGCAAGAGCCAGTGCGTGGCAAATGTCATTGCAACCAGTCGGATGGTGTTCCCTCCCACTTCTAACACCTCTTCTAGCTTGAGGAGGTCCTGAAAAAGAAACAGGTTTAATCTTTACATGGGGAATACCAGTATAAAGAAACATTCAAAACCTCACAGAATTCCCATTATTGCAACCCATAGCTAGAGTGCCTTGCCAAACCCTGTCCCTTGTCAGGTTTCCTGTCCTACAGACTTAAAAGGATAGTCTCCAAGCTTAAACTGCTCTGAAACTACAGCAGAGATACTGAAATATTCCTGTGCACTTTAGAGACTGAGCATGGTGCCTCCGTGAAGGCTGCAGTCACTCAGTCTAGACAGTGCTTGGTCCTGCCACGAGGGCAGGGGACTGGACTCGATGACCTCTCGAAGTCCCTTCCAGTTCTCTGATTCTCTGATTCAATCCAACTTTTTCATTTACTGACACTATATTTTCTGATCTTCAGGGAGACAGACACTGAAGACGCACTAGATGAGATTACCACTGGCTGAAGCCTGGGAATTTCACTACTATGTGTAATCACTTCGAGGGAGCAATTCTGTTCATGCTTGTATCATGTAGATTAGATTCCCTTCCTATTCAAAAAGAATGCTATGGAGTTCAGATATATACTGGTGACGGAGACAGAAACCAACCTGAATATACTGCTGTAAACTCCTGGTGCGCTCAGTGTCAGCTTCTTCATAGCAGTGGAATTGTTTACCCAGCTCTGTCTTGTCAATCCCGAAGTAGGAGGATGCTTCAATGGCATTACGAATCTCCAGGGCGGCAGACACATCTTTAGCATTATACCCGTAATACTCCGTACACCGGAGGAGAAACTGATCTGCGTCGTATGTGGCTTCCTGGACTTTGAGCAGCCTGGTAAAAGCGTTAGGGAGGCAGGAGATTCCGACAGCCAGGTCATCAACTACGGAAGGAACTGCAAAGTAAAGCAGAACGAGTGTCCTAGCCTTGGTGAAAACAGGATCTTCCTGTACTAATGTTACCATACATTGGACGACAGAAAGATCAAAAATCTTTCCAGGCTCCTCTGCCAGGAAATCTTTTCTTAAGAGTCGTCAGTTAAAAGTATAGCTCAATGTTTCGTATTCACCCCTGCAAATTCCCTTTTTCTATGTGCCCCCCACCCTTGTGTATGAAATGGACTGCAGAAAAGCAACCAACTTTGATGGCTTACAAAGGCTCTAACCCCAGGCAAGTATGAAATAATAGCGAAGGAGAGATTGGACTCTTGCCGTGTCTGTCTCTAGCTCTGGGTTGCTTAGGGAATCGTGTAAATGAACAGATTTAAAGTGTTCTGCTATGGTTTTGGATTGCAGCTGGAGAGCCTAGGGCAAAATGGCAGATTCTGGAGAAGTGACTCCTTTGATAGGAATGAGTGAAAAAGGCCAATGCAAAGTAGAAAATTACTGGCCAAGTCTGATAAAGAATATGGAATGGAAGATCACACAATACTATTAACTCACAGACATTTCCCCTTCCCCACCTCTAATATCATTAACTCACTGGCATTCACCTTCCTCCCCCCCCCCCACATCCTCCTTCTGTTCTGTATTGTGATTTGTCCTTTTCATGTGTGTTCCTTTTTTTTAAATTGTATCCTTTGATATATATGGTTGTGACTGTTTTCTTCCATTATTTGATCTGAGGAAGTGGGTCTGGCCCACGAAAGCTCATCATCTAATAAACCATCTTGTTAGTCTTTAAAGTGCTACATTGTCCTGCATTTTGCTTCAGCTACCCCAGACTAACACGGCTACATCTCTACAACCACACAGACACCAGAAAAACTGGGCAGGGTGAGTAGGCTTTTCCAAGTGGGTTTTGTCTTTATAAAAGGCTCTTTATCAGTCAGCTCCAACTACACACAGTTTTCAAGTGACTTTTCTGGTCCAGGAAGCTTGGGGAGGTGGTAGCGAGGGAGGGAGATCTGACACCATTCCTAACTGATTCTTCGATCCCACCTTCATTATTCTGGTGTTAATAGATAGCCTGTACACCTTGCCTTATGGGGCACTATGATGCAACACTGCTCTCCGATGCCCAAAGTCAGGTGGCCAAGGGGAACAGTTAGGTGCTGCAACGAGCTGGCAAGCTGACTAAGCCATACAGGGGATGTGTGGTAACTACATCAGGGACCAAGCTTTTCGGACAGATGCGACAGATGTGAATGGCATCGGCAGGGACAGCAGCAGACCTTCCATTACTAACCACAGAGTCCTTTCTGGATACCTCTGTCCTGAGCAAAGACCACCCCCACTCTTGAGGTTAAGGCACTGGACCAGCTCTGGTAGAGCTGGGAACTGAATCCACATCCTCCAATGCCCTGTGCAATCTAGGGGAAAACTGCCCCCTCTGCCCCAGTTCCCTGGTGGTAAAATGGAGACAGACACAGGTTCCCCTCTCCCACTTGTGGTCTGCCTTCCCTGTTCAGCTTGTCTCCTGTTCTGGGCTTGCACAGCACTGGGCACAATGAGCTTGGCTGCAGCTTTGGGAACACTAAACTATAAGATAGGTCTCAGTAATTTGAGTTCTGAATATTATTCTTCAACATTTCTATTGCAACCGTGTCTAAAGGCCGCAGCCAGAGCAGGCACTGTTGTGTTAGGCACTGTCTAAAACACTGCTGGGGAATCTCAGGCCTGGGGGCCGCATGTATCCCCCGGCTTGCCTGGATCCAGCCTGAAGCTCAGGGATCCCCAACCTTGGGGAGCTCGTGCTGGTGCTCCAGTCCCCTGCCACCCACCCACAGGGCTGGAGCACATAAAATCTACTAGCCTGGCCCCCCAGACTCTGGTGTGGGAGGGGAATGCAAGGAGTGTCTTTTTCCTTCTCAGTCAGGGGCTTCTCACATGTGTGTGGCCCCCAACCGATTTTTCTGTGGGTCAGCTGCCCCGACCCAAAAAAGGTTCCCTGCCCCTGGTCTAAAATATAAAGTAAGTGAGAGTCTCTGCCCCAAAGAGGCTTTCTTCTAACAAGAGGAAACTCAGAGGTAGCACAAAAGAGGTTTGCAATTATGAAATAGACAGACAGACTGCTCCCCAGTGAAAGGCTCACCGAGTAGCAAGCATATTTGGTACTTGGATTAATGATCGCACATGAAGTGGATACACACAAGGAAGTAGGGATGTAAGTGACTAGTCGACTTTGACTACCAGATAACCCTAGGCTTATCAGGTAGTTGAGTCACTACTCAACTAGTCGTTTCACCCCCTCACCTCCCTTGTTGCCTCTGGATCAGAAACACCAAGGTGGGGGAGCGGGAGCCAGCTTAAAAGCCTGTTCTCCATCTCTGGGGGGCTGAGGCAGAGGAAATGACACAAGCAGTGACCAAAGCAGTCCCTGCTCTCACTGTTCCAGATGCTGCCCCTCTCCCATTGAAATGTACAATAGCCACCCGGCTCTTGTACATTTCAAAGGAAGAGGCTCATGCGATTGGGGTCTGAAGCAGTCGCCGTTTGTGCAGGCTCCCAACGGCTGCGTCTCTTGCACAGGTTCCCCACTGTGCCCCTTCCTTTGAAATGTACAACAGCAGCAGCAGTTGGGGCCCTGCATGAGCAGGGACTGCTTCTGTCCCCATTCACGCAGGTTCCACGCTACACCTGTTTCTCTGAAATGTACAGGAGCCATGGGCGGCACTCGTATGTTTCAAAGGGAGAGGCACAGCTGTTGCAGGAGAGCTTTGGTCCCCACTGCACCTCTTCCTTTGAAATGTACAAGAGCCGCTGGCAGCTCTTGTACATTTCAAAGGCAGAGGAGCAGCGGGATAGCAAGTGCCCCCTTATTGACTAATTGAATCAAAATTTAACATCCCTACGAGGAAGCTGATCAAAGTCAGGTGCATAATAAAACCACAATATTTGGTAAGTATAAAAGGAGATGACAATTGTGTATTAAAACACTGCCTCCGCTCCCCTGAGTTTGCAAGCACATAGTGACACCCATTCCAATTGGCTTTTCTTGTTTACACACATACAGAAACTAACCTTGGGAACTGAGCCTTCCTGGCATTGGGACACATCTCAGCTTGAGTTTCACTTGGCAAGAATTGACCACAATATTGTCGTTGGGGTTCAAATTGCGTGTGCTGACGATTCCTGGTGCGCAATATCCTCTCATGAGTAAGTAATTGGTATGAGATGCTTGACGAGCTTTTACCTCTATTTTCCGTTTGTTTCCAGAGTTCTCATCCAAGTCATCATCGTCGTCATCGTCATCCTCAAGACCATCTTTTCCCAAACTGCAGGAGAAGGGCTGTTAATCTTTTGCCACTTTCTTCCAAAACCAGAGACTTTTTTCCCCCAATAGTTATTTAATTTCAACTAAATCAATTCAAAATATTGATCATGATGAACACACAACACCACAGTAATGCAACATTCCAGCTGTGGGATTTTAACCCCAATCAAGACATTCACAAATCAGATTGCTGATCTAGTCAAATATATGTATTGCAATGAGCTCTTTCATTATATAACACCAAGAAAGATCACATTCTGCTCCACACTCCAGTATGTTAGTCATTCCGCAAGAAGGCTTGGAAGAGAGAACTCCCTTTTCTGTGAGTGTTTAATCTGGAAGCAGCTAAATGCATCAGTTCCAACTACTGAACACATCAGCTACATAATGGAGCGCTGCGAGGCCACCCTCTGGATCTGGATCTGATTTTGTGTCCATCACTCCCTTAGTTGCTTTACTGTCAATTTTTATATATATTCATAAAAATATACAATTATATTTTTGCATCCCATATTCAGGACATATAATTATATAGATGTACACTGTATACTACTATTTTAATTAGAAACACTTAATGGCATATCTTGCCTTTCCACAAATGGCCTGGGCGTCTCATAACAATGGAGTGACCAAATAGGCATTATTTCTTAGGTGTCCAATCATTTGGTACCACAGCAAGTGCACCGGGTAAATATCAGGCAGACAATTTTTTTTTTCCATACATTACATCAACATCCAGCAGAGTTGAAACCCACATAGGAAAAGTAACAAAAAACACCAATATTTCCTTGAGAGTGTCAGGCTGGTACAATGGTGAGGAGTATGTGCAACTGGCACAGCGAGGCTATTTTGCCCTGTTCATCTCTGAACACAGTGATCAAGTCTATCTTAAGCACTGTGTTCCCTCAGGATAACATGGACATTAACACACACCACTGGTCAGATGAAAGACTCACAAGTGCTGTTAAATCTTTGCGATGATCCCTGAAAACATCCAACAGTGCCACTCCAAAGCACATGCTGAAATGCAGAGCAGAATGTTCCCATATCTGTTGTCAATTTCATTTGGCACGTTATACACATCCCTTATTTGGATCAGAGCATCAGTGTTTACCTTTTGATGACTTCATTCTCCACCATCGTGCTGTCTACCACAACTATTTGCTCAGGGATCCTTACATCCACTGAAATAAGACCCAGGGAGAACAGGGAAAGAACTGCGATACATTGACCTCCTGGGCCGTCCATTGGAAAAGCTAGCATGCCTGATGAATCTTTGGCTTCTTGATCCTTGAATGAAAAGTTATCTGGCTCATCTGATTTTCCAGCTTCCTTGAGCTTCTCTAGGAATTGGAAGGATTCGGTACAAATTGTACTGGGAAACCGCCATATGAAGACTCTGGACACAAAAACAACCGAATGACGACATACAGGGTGGAAATTCCCACAGAGCAGCAGCAAAAACCACCAAATGGAATGCAACAGTCTACGTTCCAGTGTGTAGCAAAGCATCCCAGTGCAAAGTAAACCCTCCATTGGCCTGAAAGCTCTCACCCTCCCCTTCCTCAATGCAGTTTCTCCAAGCCTGGAGGCAAACAGGCTTGGTTCCATACAGTTCTCTGCTCTTCCGCTGCCATTGCAGCTATTCTAAACCTAAGCCTGGAGACGAACTAACGGTGCACATTTAAAACACCTTTACACCCTCAGCTACTGCTGTGTGCTCATTGGCGATAACAGAGGTTCTGGTCCCTAGCTTCTAGTTCCTCATTGTTTCTAGTTCCTCTTTAAGTAACAGAGTTATAAATTTTATCCTCTATGCAAACCATGTTTGGGTACATTACTGCGTTAGGTCTGTACAGGACAGTGGACACTCACCTGTAGTAGCTTTGAGATAGTTGATATGACATAGGCACAAAGGGCAATGCCCGGCTTTTCTTTGGACCTAGGGTATGATTAACCCGACGGCGATTGACCAAACTTCTCTTCTGACATTCTAAAAAAGCCTTCACAAGAACGTCATCCCTGTACTCACGGTACAGTCGAAAAGTCTGCAACACATAGTTTAAGAATCAGATTAACAGTAGGGATACATTAAAAAAATCCACATATTGTAGCCCAAACCAGAAACTCTCCAGCTCTGTAGAGCAATGTTACATCCAAATCAGGATAGTGACTCAAGGTATGATAGACAAAAAGCAAATTCATCCTTGTCTGTCCAGAAGCTATTGTGAGGGAGGCACTATAAATAGGACAGCCAACACTGTGATATTGGAGTAAGCTTCATGGGTAATCTCAGCAACTGGGCTCAAATTCCAAGCATCGACTTTCTATTTAGTGTTTTTTTTCCCAGAGATTTAGTCGCTACCACATAAAATATTTTTTGTATGAGATATGCTATATATGAAGAAATGTACACCCAAATGTAACAAAATTTCACTTGTTTGGTCAAGAAGCCAAACAAATTTCATTTAATTTAGAAGGCAGCTTCCTGGGAAGAACCAGGAAACCATTTATTTGAAATCAATAGTCCGTATAAGCAAGTCTATAGGAGTTTATAAATTATCAGTTACATTTTGAGCATGAAACCACAAATCAGAAATTACAGTTGAATGTAGGTGTAACAATATGGCTTTCCTGTAGCTATGCTGGAAGGCCTGTGGTAGGCCTGAACCAAAGCCTCCTTCTGCAGCCAGACTGAAGAGCAGCAGCCATTAGTTGTAAGGCCTGGAGTCACATACTCACAGTTCCATCTAAATTGTATTAAAAAAGTGTCACACCAAGAGAAGGGGGAAGAGCTGACTGGAAGACTCACCTCCAAGACACAGCCTAAGACCAGAGAGACTGATATTGCCTAGCCAACAGGGGAAGTCTGCCTGCACCCGGATTGGTGAGTGTGACACTGTGTGCTTAGCATGTGTATTCTGCTTGTTTGGGAATTGTCAATAAATAGAGGATAAAGATATCACTGTATGAGGCTCTTTCAGTGGCTAAAGATTCTGCAAAACCTGCAGAAAGATGTGCCCTGAGCCCTAGGAACTGGGTAAATGTGTGTGTGTAAATTAACAGGATTGCACCTGGAGCCCTAGGAACTGGGTAAAGGTGTGTGTCCCTACAGAGTGGAAGGGATAGAGAAATTTGTGCGGATAACATAGGTTAATGACATACATACACATTTATATTTGCATTTACAGGGTTTCCTAGGAACCAAAAATCAGTAAATTCCAGTGACGCAAACCAAATTCTATAGAATTTTGAAAACAGAGTGCCTGTTGGATATTTCAAAGGTAAGTATTGAGATCAGCTGCTGTTATTATTGCATATTTAATATTCTAGATCTGCTTTTTTCATTAAAAAGAACACAGCACTTTGAATCCACTTCAAATCTGTGCATAATTATCTATGTGGAAGTATTCCACGACAGACACAATCCAACATAGTAACTTTGGGAACCTCATTGTATTAAATCTATGACAGGTTTAAGTATGGTAAACTGTTTTAGGTATGACCAACCTGATAACTTTCTTTGATAGGATAACAAGCCTTGTGGATAAGGGGGAAGCAGTAGATGTGGTATAGCTAGACTTTAGTAAAGCATTTGATAGTCTCACATGATCTTATCAACAACTAATTGATGGGTGGGTGCATAACTGGTTGGATAACTGGCCTCAAAGAGTAGTTATCAATGGTTCACAGTCAAGCTGGAAGGGCATAACAAGTGGGGTTCCACTGGGACCAATTTTGGGAGTGGTTCTATTCAATATCTTCATCAATTATTTAGATGGCATAGAGTGCAGGCTTATAAAGTATGCAGATAATACCAATCTGGGAGGGGTTGCTTTGGAGGATAGGGTCATAATTCAAAATGATCTGGACAAAACGGAGAAATGGTCTGAGATAATTAGGGTGAAGTTCAATAAGGACAAATGCGAAGTTTTCCACTTAGGGAGGAACAATAAGTTTCACACATACAGAATGGGAAAGAATACTGCAGAAAGGGATTTAGGGATCACAGAAGACCACAACCTAAATATGAGTCATATTACATTATGATATATAATATTTATATATATCATAGAACTGGAAAGGACCTTGAGAGGTCATCGAGTCCAGTCCTCTGCCTTCACGGCAGGACCAAGTACCATCCTTGACAGATTTGCCCCAGATCCCTAAATGGCCCCCTCAAGGACTGAACTCACAATCCTAGGTTTAGCAGGCCAATGCTCAAACCACAGAGCTATCCTTCCAACGACAAGGCCTTGATAGTGTCCATGGACTTTAGAGGGGAACTGAGGGAGGGATGCAGATGCCCGGCTCTTTATGCCCTTATATGGGAACAGTATATGCGTGTGGCCCCAGTGGACGCTGCTAGTCAAAAAGAATTGGTCTTGTGTGCATGAGGCACACTTTCAGCAGGATCCACAATGACAAACTTGAAGAACTTTCCAGTTATAACACAACACGTTGCAGAAAATGTGAGTAACCCATAAAACATACAGTACCTGAAATGACTGGCAGGACTTCATTTGATTATCTGAAAGTGCCAACGTGCTCTGAATTAGGTTCTGGAGTACCAGGAAGTGAATATCATAAATACTGAAAGAAAACAGTTATATTAGGTTATACAAGGCCTTCTGAGCATGAAACACCAAATTGCTAAATTAATGCAGTAATATTTAAATGGGGTGTTTTTCCTCCAACGTACGCATGTCTCTCTCTCTCTCTCTCACACACACACACACACACACACACACACACACACACACTTTTGTTAGCAACAATGTTGCATCAGAATTCTTAACGAAATGGAGACCTTTCCCGACGTGTTACATTATGGTTTTCTTCCCCCAAGAACTTTATACCAGCCTAGGATACTAGGACCCTAAGTGCTCTCATGTCAGCAGATAGATATAGAGCCCCTAAGGTATTGGATGACATCATGCCCTCACACAGAAGGAAGGGTCTCCCATCCTTCATTTGGGAGCTTCAGGAGCCACAAGCAAACAGACTGACACATACTTTAATGAACATAACTCTTCAGTGAGCGTTTAAAATATCTCTCAGTAAGCACTGGGTACCAACATCCCCAGAGGGTCTGCATTATTATAGCTCTTGAAGACGAATTAGCAGATAGGGAAGTTTTCTCTCTCTCTCTCTCTCTCTCTTCAGTACGTGTTCAGAAGCGTGAGATCTTCCAATGAAGTTTACAGCCTAACAATACAGGTGGAATTAGTGCCTGAAATAACCGTCTGCCAAAGGCCACAGCTGCAGAAACAGGCACTATATTGCTTTACAAACAAGACAGACTGTAATACTATTTCTGACTCCATTCCTTAGACTAGGTGGGGGAGAATAATTTGGGGGCCAGACCCTGGAGTAATCAGATGAATTTAAGAAACAGAGAGTGTAAGATGCCTATCCAGAAACAGCTTTCTGAGAATTAAGTGGGCCTGGCTATGTAACCATATCCTGAACAGCTTATGCCATCGTGGAAGCTTAAGCTAGTAAAGCATGATGCCTGTGCTCCGTGATCTGTGCTAACTGCTCACCAATTTCTGGATAGAATTTAAGTTGTTGGTTTTGATCAAAGCAGCCCTAAATGGCCCAGAACCCTACTTAGTTGATAGGTTGCATCTCTCCTCATGGCACACTGCTGCAGCTATAATCAGTGGTACAGGCAGTCCCCGGGTTACGTACAAGATAGGGACTGTAGGTTTGTTCTTAAGTTGAATCTGTATGTAAGTCGGAACTGGCGTCCAGATTCAGCCGCTGCTGAAACTGATCAGTTTCAACAGCGGCTGAATCTGGACGCCAGTTCCGACTTACATACAGATTCAACTTAAGAACCCCAGGCGTCCCCAAGTCAGCTGCTGCTGAAACTGATCAGCAGCTGATTCCAGGAAGCCCGGGGCAGGGGCTTCCTGTAGTCAGCCGCTGGTCAGTTTCAGCAGCGGCTGACTTGGGGACGCCTGGGGCAGAGCAACTGGGGTGCTGCTGGGTTGGTCCAGTAGCGCCGCCGCTCCTCGGCGCTACTGGACTAACCCAGCAGCACCCCAGCTGCTCTGCCCCAGGTGTCCTGATTCAGCCGCTGCTGAAACTGATCAGCAGCGGCTGAATCGGGACTCCTGGGGCAGAGCAGCTAGGGTGCTGCCGGGTTGCTCCAGTAGCGCCAAGGAGCGGTGCTGCGGGACCAACCGGCAGTGCCCCACCTGTTCTACCACAGGCCCGGGGCTTTGCTCCACGTCTCCCTGGTCTGCTGGGGGGGCGCACTAGCTGCGTCCCCCCCCCAGCAGACCAGGGAGACGCTGAGCAAAGCGGAGGAGGACCCGGGCGTGACCGCGGCGCTTCCAGATCAGCGCCGCGGTCCCGCTCGGGTCCTCCGCGGCTTTGCTCAGCGTCTCCCTGGTCTGCAGAACAGGGAGACGCTGAGCAAAGCGGAGGAGGACCCGGGCGGACCGCGGTGCTGATCTGGCTCCTTCCCCCCCCCCCCCCCCCAGCAGACCAGGGAGAGGCAGAGCAGCTTTTCTTGCCCCGGAGGACGGGGGCGGCGGGACCGGGCGTCCCGCCGCCCCCGTTCTCCGGGGCGAGAAAATCCCCGTTCGTAACTGCGAACGCGTAACTCGGGGACTGCCTGTACTTTAATTGGATTTCTATAGATTTTAAACAGAGAGGGAGCTGATGGTAGACTGATCTCTGTGTAAGGCCCCTCAGCTTTGGAACCACCTTGAACCTGGACTGACTCGCAGGGCATGCTGTAAATTCATCTGTTTAGTAAAGCTTTTGGAGAGCAAGCTGTTGATGGGGAGTTTTGTAAAGTCTTTGTTGGCTGTTAGTTTTAGAATCCTCTCTGTGTAGACTATGGCTATACCTATAGCCTTAACACAGGCAACTCTGTTAGTATTTCCTCCATCTTTGCCAAGTAGCCAATGAGACGACAAATCCATCTCACTTTCACTGAGAGCCCACAATAATCCAGCTCTTATGGGACCGGTCTCTAACTCCCACTCACGTGTTGAGAGCATCCTGTTTGATGCTTTGATTTGTGTCCTCTCCAATGGCCAAAACTCTGAACCTGGTTAAGAGTGTAAAAAGAAAACAGTTAATACACAAAGTAGCACGCCCTGTATCACGTACAGAGCCCCTGCGTTCATATTAACCCTTGACATGCTGAGGTGATATGTTAATCTTGACATACAATCTGCTGAAACAATGTTGGGAACCACCTATCCTGGCAAACTTCAGCGGAGAGGCCAAGCCCTGAAAGAGCCATGGAGATGAATTCCCCTATCTCCAAGAAGCTGCTTGTCCACGTCCAGACTGAAGCACATTGGAAGGAAGCAGTATAGAGCCCCTGTCTATGCTGTGGATACAAAATACCTGTCTATATAGAGTTGGTGTGTGGGGAAGAGAAAGAAGTTTGTATTAGGGAAAGCATCTGCTCCTATCACCTGATATGCAGGCATAGAAGGAACTTAAATGTTACTGGATACTAGAACTTCCATTTCCTAGTCCCAGTGTTTTCTGCAGACGTGCAGCTCCTCTCAAAGTCAGGGAAGTTACTGAGGTGACTAACTTCAGGGCACTGAGAGGATAAGGCCAAATTGTCATGCTTAGCTACCTAACTTCCCCATTTGTAGACAGGTACACTGATACTTATCCTTTTGTAAAGTGCTTTGCAATCTATGAGTGAAACGTGCCACATAAATGGTAAGTGTAACTATTACAGAAACTAGGGATGTAATGTATCCAGTCTTTTAGGAATTAACATTAATACATCATTTTTATTATTTAACGGAGATACCAACTACAAATCCCAGTGTAAAATCATGCCACTTAATTTGGGCAAGACAGTGAGTGGCTTGTGACGGTTATCTATTATAGTCACACAGGGCTCATCTAAGTACTCAAAATGTTTTTTCTAATAGCAAAGTTAAAAGTATTAATCTAAAATGCAAATTAACAAAACAATAACATTTAAAATCCGATGAACTAATGAGTAATTTAAAATGTAAAATTGGTACATCAGAAGTGTACATTAATAAGCAACTTTTCTTTGAAAATCGATCTGAACATTTTTGATATCATGATTTCAAGCGCCATCAAAAAGTGTGAAATTCTTGACAACAGACTCTGGTGCTGATCTCTCCTTTGCATATGGCATAAACAAATCTAAAGGAAAATACCTGCAATACAGCTCCTGCAGTGAATCTGGAATTTCAAGTTTGGGATTCCCTAGGGTTGAGCTGAATTTCTCTTTAAGTCTCTCCACAAACTCTTTAAACTCTTTTGCACACACCTTTCAAAACAAGAGATGAACTATTAAACACTTAACAAATGTTTCCTATGGCGCAAAGAGGCAGTAGGACCTTCCTATTTCACATTCACAACTGCAAGACCCACTGCAAACAGCAAGAATTAACAAGTAGGGGAAGTAGCACATTAAGGGTGTGTCTACACTGCACCATAGGCCAAAATACGATATGCAATTTGAGCTACGCAAATTACGTAGCTTAGTTTGAATCCATTTTGAAACATCTTATTTTGTAATTTGGCATTCTCATTAAAAAAAAGAAAATCAGGTCTGGTTTCTAAATGCTTTACTAGTACACTGTACGGGATGGCTGGTGCAAACATCTCATTGGGAACAGTCCACTTGGTTCCAGAGAAAGAAACACTGACACAGCAAGACAAACACAAGAACAGAAATAGGAGAAAGAGGGAAACAGTAAGAGTTGGAAGGGAAACAGTAAGAGTTGAAGACAAAGGTGAAAACAACTGGGATTAGACAAAACCTCCTCTATGTCATAAAAGTTGACATTAGAAATGAAATGCAGGAAGATACCCTAGCTCACAGTCTGCTCAAAAAGCAAGTTCTCTCACTCCTTAACTTCCACTTTGTTTTTTCTTTCCTGTGCTCTCTCTGAACACAGCAAGGGAGGAGGTACAAGAGCAAGAAAGGTGGTGCTCTCTTGTGAAGACTGTGTACTCCAGTGGCACAGTCAGGTGGGCGGGCTTTTAGGCAGAGTTACAGTGCTGTTTAATGAGCCCCACTTGGCAGGACAAGCATGAAAAAGCCCACTCCCATTCCCTTCAGCACGCAAGACACAGGCAGCTCACCACCAGGACCAGCCCAGTAGCAGGGCATGTTAGTTACTTTAGCTGCTGGCTGCCCAATTTCAATTAGCAAACTGAGCCTTTTGGTGACGTCAGCCCAGGATGAGTCGTGGGGATGACACGGTCAGTGTCTCATTTATCCCTACAGAGGAAAAGGAGGTGCTGGGACGGAGAGAAAAAGGAGATTTTTGACTAAGTAAATACTACAGGCAGCAGGTGCAGAGTGCTTCACCAGAGACACCTCCAGTTCAGCTGCTGTGCTTTGCAGTCTGCTCCAAAACTTGTCAAGGTCCCGGACCAACCCTGGGAATAGCGCTCATGTCAACTAGATTACAGAGAAGTTCAGCTGCCTCTGCAATGCTCCTGAAGGTCTCAGCCAGGCTGAAGGGCCAAGATGGCACTTCCTTGTGTAACGTGAGGGAGCTAGTGGCTGAATTTCACAGAGAAATGTTGTGTGCCTGCAAGCTCCTGGGCGTGGCCCTTAGTGCTACAGAGGTGGCCGGGCTGCCCTTTTGTTCATACAGTGAACTTACATCCGGCACCGTATCCATCCTACTCTCATCCTAGCTCTCAGTATCTCCCCGCTGCTCTCTGAGCATCAGAATGTGGTCACCACTGCCAGCATTGTAAAGCACATTGTTTCATGCTCCTTGTGTGCTTACCACCACCCCAGGCCTCCTTCCAGGATTTCCTGCTGTCAGCTTCCAGCTACACCTTGAACCTCCCTAATCTGGGCGTCCCCGGTCAAGCAACACGCCTGGTCCAGCATCATCCGAGGCTGGAGCACCCACTGGGGAAAAAACGGTGTTGGGGCTAGGAGTGTGGAACCAGAGAAGAGCAGAATCTGGTGTGTCCGGTGCCCTGGGGGAGGACGGCTGGCAGAGCAGAGGGGAGCCCCAGCCTGAAGGGTCAGCATTGATCTCCCCTAGGCCAGCAAATTCCCTGGTTCGGGACCAGTCAAGCCTAAGGACTAGTTGACTAACTGACTATCAGATAAGCAAAAGCTTACTGGATAGTCGACTAGTCCCTTGTCTAGTCGCTTCCCCACCCTCCATCAAAGGCAGTAAGGTGGAAGGTGGGAGCAGGAGCTGGTGCTGGGGGGAGCCGGCTTAAAGCCAGCTCTTAATACATTTAAAAATCAGAAGTGCAGCAGAGGGGACCTGACACGAGCCAGGCCAGCTGATTCCTGGCTCACACTAGGTCCCCCTGCTGCACTCCAGCCTTCTTACATTTAAGGCTGGTGCACAGTGGGGGGACCAGGCACAAGCTGGGAATCAACTGTTTCAGCTCACGCAAGGTGCCCCCCGTTGCGCTTCAGCCTTTTAAATATATTAAGAGCCTGCCAGCTATTAATACATTTAAAAGGCAGCGGGATTAGCTCCTGGGGCCGAGAGCTAACCCCACTGCGGCTTCCCTGCTTATCAATTAATCAACTAGTCGATGGAACATCCATCACCTAGTCAATTAGTTGATGAAACTAAATTGAACATTCCTAGTCAAACCCCGAGGGTGCTGGACCAGGGAGCTTCAACCTGTAGTTTCTTGGACACCTGATTTTGTCTCATGCCAAACCATGTGGCCTCTCTCCTGACTTGTAGCCAGATTATTCAGTCGGTCAGTATATCAGGAGATGCAGGAGGCATCAGAAAAACAAGAGAAAGAAAGAGGGAGCCAGGACAGACTTGTGGAGAGCTGATTCCAACCAAGCCTACGTTCTAGCTTTAATAAAAGATTCCTCCTCTTGACCTGAAATTTCTAAAGGTTGTAGAATGAGGTCAACAGGTAGCAGCTGGTTGTAGCTAAGATTTAAAATAGCCTGCCCACTTGCAAAGCACAGCAGCTCAGCTTGGTGTGGTGGGCCATTAAGAAAAAAAAATCAAAAAGGCAATTGTTGTTTTAGCTGTGTTCACCTCCCACTCTGTACTGTAGGGTTCCAATGAGAGCTAATCCTTTGATTAACAAAACGGAATGGCTAGATAACAGTAGGTTGGGAATTTTCCAACAAAACATTTTTTCTAATCTATCAGCAAATGCCAAACTAAAAAAGGCTGGTTTCAACATCTCTCTCGTAATCCGAAACCAATTTTCAAAAAGTGTCTAACTACAGGCAGTCCCCGGGTTACGTACAAGATAGGGACTGTAGGTTTGTTCTTAAGTTGAATCTGTATGTAAGTCGGAACTGGCGTCCAGATTCAGACACTGCTGAAACTGACCGCCAGTTCTGACTTACATACAGAATCAACTTAAGAACCCCAGGCGTCCCCAAGTCAGCTGCTGCTGAAATTGATCAGCAGCTGATTCCAGGAAGCCCGGGGCAGAGCAACTCTGCCTGGGGCTTCCTGTAGTCAGTGCTGGTCAGTTTCAGCAGAAGCTGACTTGGGGACGCCTGGGGCAGAGCAGCTGGGGTGCTACTGGACCAACCCAGCAGCACCCCATCTGCTCTGCCCCAGACGTCCTGATTCAGCCGCTGCTGAAACTGACCAGCAGCGGCTGAATCAGGACCTGGGGCAGAGCAGCTGGGGTGCTGCCGGGTTGGTCCAGTAGTGCCCACGGGCGCTGCAGGACCAATCGGCAGCGCCCCAGCTGCTCTGCCCCAGAGTCCAAAACAAAAGCCTGGTCTGCTGGGGGGGGGGGGGAGCACACTAGCTGCGCCCCCTCCCCCCAGCAGACCAGGGACACGGGGAGCAGAGCCGCAGCGGCAGCGGGGTGCCGCGCCTCTGAGGCTTTGCTCTGGCAAAGCCTCTGAGGCGCGGGACCCCCCGCGGCTGCGGCTTCAGTCAGGGTGCCTGTGGTCTGCTGGGGACCGTCCCCAGCAGACCACAGGCACCGGGACCCAAGCGGCAGCAGCGGGCGGGTTCCGCGCCTCTGAGGCTTTGCCAGCGCAAAGCCTCAGAGGCGCGGGGAACCGCCGCTGCTGCCGCTTTGACTGAAGCGGCAGCAGCGGCGGTTCCCCGCGCCTCTGAGGCTTTGCTCTGGCAAAGCCTCAGAGGCGCGGGACCCCCCCGCAGCTGCGGCTTCAGTCCGGGTGCCTGTGGTCTGCTGGGGACGGTCCCCAGCAGACCACAGGCACCGGCACCCAAGTGGCAGCAGCAGCGGTTCCCGCGCTTCCGAGGCTTTGCTCTGGCAAAGCCTCAGAAGCGCGGGAACCCGCCCGGTGCCCCTGGTCTGCTGGAGACGGTCTCCAGCAGACCAGGGGCACCGGAGCAGCTTACGAACGGGGCTTTCTCGCCCCGACTTCCGGGGCGAGAAAGCTCCGTTCGTAAGTGCGGATCCGACATAAGTCGGATCCGCGTAAGTCGGGGACTGCCTGTAGTCAAAAAGTCCCATTTTGATATTTTCAAAACAAAAACTTTCATTTCTTGCTTCACATGGACTTCATATTATAAATTAATATTTTTAAACAAAAAAGTAACAAGGCTGAAATCATAACAAAAATGCTTTCATAGTCCATACCATTAATTTTGAGTATCAATTTGTAAAAGGAAAAAAGACGTTTGAAAGTAACTTTTCGTCTCAATTTGGGAAAAATTTCAAAATTGTGAAAATCATCATGGGATGGGAAACCCGTTTCCTGCCCAGCTCTATACCACCAGTAACAAGGAGACTGGTGGGGAAGATTTGGGACAGCTGACTCCAAATGGATGAGTTGTGGAAGCATAAATTGGCCTCAGAAAAACTAACTTTGAGGTAGGGATGTTAAAAAGCATGTCAGAGTAACTGTAGCCGCTGCAAATCTCAGTGGTTCAAGTCATACGTCCTGTGGGCTCTGCAGTATAAAATTCAGCCTGGCTCCTGGGGGAGGAGGCTTCACTGAAGCAACAAAGTCACCTTCTCAGGAACGGAGCCAGGAGCCTGGGGAGGTGGCTTTGCCTCCCTAGGAGTGGAGCCAGCAGCTCTTGCCTGCTGGGCTCCTAGGGAAGTGGCTTCACTGCACTGCTGCAGTAAAGCTGCCTCCCCAGGAGGCTGAGTGTAACTGACACCATTAACCATCTGCTTATCGGTTAAATGGTTAGTCATGTACATGCCAACATCCCTACTTTGAGGATAGCTTTGTGATACAGACTATATACTAGGCATCCAAGGGCTAACGCAAGCTCTTGTGCTGCACAAAACTGCTGCTTTCTTGTTATTTGGTCGGTTAACTATGTCTGTCTAACTCCCAGAAAAGCACTGATGTGGAGCATGAGTCATTCTTAGGCAGCTGCCAGCACAAAGAGAAGAGACAAGAGGTGAATCATAGGAATCCAAACACAGTTCCATCAAAGTGTAATGTTAACCACTTTGTCTCCTTTTAGAATCTCTCTCCTCCTACCTGTGGGTCTTGGTAGTTACTTTCCCTCTTCATGAAATCCTCAATAAGACCTTTATCTTGGTACACTTCAGCAAGGCAAACTCTGCAACAAAAAAGGGCAAAAACGTTCACAATTCAGTGTTCACAATTCTGGCTGCTCCATGGACTCCATTGCCCCACCGTCCTCGCTGGCTGGCTTCACTCCCAACCACCAGCAACCTCTGCCGCTGGGGCTCTCTGGTCCGGCAACAATCGTTGTCCTACTGGACCACTGACGTTGCTGGACCAGAGTCCTGGACCACAGAGGTTCAACCTCTACTTTCTATTTCAGTGTTTCTCAAAGTGGATCGCAGGCCCGCTTCGTGAAATCCTCTAGCGGGTCTGTGGTGCTTTGTTTACCTAAAGGGTCCATAGCCATGGAGCCTCATGGCTCCCATTTTCTCTGGTTTGCTGTTTCCAGCTACAGGGAGCTGCGAGAAGCTAACATATCAAAGTGAGTTCACATGGTACTACATGATGGAATTTGGTTTACTCTTTACAAAAATCTACAAAATCACACACAAAACCACTACAGAGTAACAGAACATTAAGGCTACAAAGTCAAGCACACAAAAGTTAAGAATTGACGAAATTAAGATTGCCTACATCGCCTTAATTTGGCCCCCTTAGCATTCATGATATTATGCAATTAGATTTTATTATTTCCCACAGGGTCCCTGCCTCATTCATAGGCTAGAAGTTGTTTTAGGGATGAATCAAGCTGGATGGGCAACCTTAACTCTAGCATTTTAAATGCTTGGCTTTGCAACCTAAATATTGTCATTTTGTAAATTAAATTAATGGAGATTGCCTATCTCCTAGAACTGGAAGGGACCTTGAAAGGTCATCGAATCCAGTCCCCTGCCTTTACAGCAGGACCAAGTACCATCCTTGTGTGTGCAGTACATATGACAGACCCTCCCACCCACCACTGAAAAAACAGATGCCAGGAAAGCCTGTAGTTTCTAAAGTAAAAGTGTCCTAGAACATGAGCTACGCTCTAGTACCTTTAATGAGGTAGGGTAAGTCGATGGCGCTCAGAAATGATATAGCAGGACCAAAAATCCTTGCATTCCTATCTTTGACTCCACTCCGTGTCATGCATCTGCCCCTCTCTCAGGATGTCACAGATCACTTAACATTCAGGACTAACTTGTAGAGATGCAGGAAATGGGACACTGGATATTTGCATTAACATGATGGAGGGAGACAAAGTAAAGCAGGAATCCAAGTGTGGAGGAATTAAATCCTTAACGTCATTTCATAAGAATTTAGAATGATAAATGAAAAAAAAAATCACTTACTTATAATTAAGATAAGTTTGCGGGTTTTTGACAATGTAGCGAGCTCTTCGGCCAACAGAAAGAGAAGTTTTATCTAAAGATTCTTCAAAGCTGGCATGCATGATATCTCGGACAACCTGCCATGGAACAAACGGTCCTTTCACCTGGATTAATACAAAAGGAAAGTCAAAACGCAGCTTACTTTGACCTGCAGGTATGCAAGTGATGGCTGATGCTAACAACTGCCACTAGAAAAAAAGTAGCATTCCTTTCCTGGATGCCCCGCCGCACACATTTATAGCTGTCCCAAGACATTTATCTTTGCTGCTGGAATTTTCCATGTTTAGTCTGTTCCTAAAAATGAAAACCGGTTTGGAAATGTTGAGCACAATCCCATTAGCCATTTGTGGGATATGGAAAAGTACAATAGTTTACTTTTCCCCTCTTAAAGTATAGCCTGAGACTTTAAAAATACCATAAGAGGGGCAGGTAGCACTTCCTACTACGATTACTCCACACTTCCCTGATAAAACTCTGGTTTCAGCTGCTTATAGTTTTTCCACTTTGCTTCAGCTGAAATTTTCATTGCTGGGGGTTTGCCTCTGGAGGGAAATTTCAGCCAAAATCCTTTAGCTGTTTCTGGGAATGAGCCTAGAGAAAAACTGGCTGTTTTGCCCATGTTAAAGAATTCTGCTAACATCTTCTTGAATAGTAGTAACACCCCTATTATTTGGAGTGATGACTTGAAATATGGCAGAGGGTGCTCACAGCATCAGACGCATCTTTTCCTCTCCTGTAAAAATTGACCCACGTTTACCTGAGTTATAAACCTCTGAAAAATTGCAATTTGCACATGCCCCATAGACACAATGGGGATTTTAGCATGCCCATATGCACAGAGCATGCCCTTGTCCAGGGGCTGAGAAGGACTCTCCCAAATTGGAGCGCTGAGGCTGCAGGCTATGCTAATCCAGAATGTCTCTCCTGTGCTCTCCATGACCCAGGCAGAGTGGCAGAGGAAGCTGTCTGATTTGAATGCAGAAGGGACAAGAGACAGATCCCTGGAGGGGACGGGTGAATATACTAGGATAAAGTCTCTGAGGGGAGGAAAGAGTCCCACCCACCCATATCACAGAAGCACGGGAATAAGAAACTAAGGAAAATCTCCAGAATTCCTTGCTATCTTCACCTCACCTGCTATGCTGTCAGTTCACTTTCCACACTTCCATCTGGAAACCCATTGCAATAAGTAATATGCACCTCAAACTACATCCAACTCTTGAACGAACATAATACTTGTTAGTGACTTCATGCTGTCCTCTCAGACAGGTATGCTGGCTGGTACGTGTCACTGGAAAAGCTAACCCCCTCAACACTGAAGAGTCAATTCTAAAACAAACTTAGCAATGAAAGTTTTCACATTGGTCCGACCTCCTACAGAAGGACAATAATTTCATACTTCATAGTGTTTTTCAAAAAAGATCCAGGGGAAAGGCAAGAGTGCGGAATATTTCATATCATGGTGCAGTGGTCTCCAACCTTTTGGGGCTGCTGGGCGCCGGGCCACTCACACACCGCATGTCTGGGGGCGGGGCCACTCACAGGCCGTGCACCCGGGGGCAGGGCTGCACAGGCACCGTGCGCCCGGGCGGAGGGAGCAGGGCCGGCACATGCGCTGCACGCCCGTGGGGGAATGGGGCCGGCACATGCACCGCGCGCCTGGGGGGAGCGGGGCTGGCATGTGCCGCGACCCCGGGGCAGGAGCTACCCATGCACCAGAGGCTAGCACCGGTATATACCGTGTGCTCAGGGCAAGGGCCACCCATGCACCAGGTGCCGGCCCAGATTGTTCGGTGGACGCACATAAATGGCCTGGCGGGTGCCATGGCGCCCACGGGCACCGCGTTGGGGACCACCATGGTGCTTTTTGATATAGTGACAGGTAAAACTCAGATTTCTCCCTCCCAAGTACCTCAGAAAATTCAATCAGCAATTCAAATTAATCCCACAGTTCACATCACACAGTCCTTTAGAGACCTTTGTCACCTCCATGAAAAGAAAAAGTATGGAGCAAGCCTAGCTGTGGTGTTGCTTCCCCTCACCCCATAATACAGAGGGATACAGCCAATGCTATGCTAGAGCTAGCGTCCACCCACACAGGAGAGAAGCGATAAGATGTTAGCACCTTTGTGTTTAGCACGTTACTGGCAATTCGACACAGCATGAGCAGGCTGTCTTCTTGCACAGTCCAGGTGACACGCAGGCGCGTCATTCTCAGCAGGGCGCTCTGATCAGTCTCATCATGGTAGCGTAGCTTTTTATTGTTTTCTACAGACTCCGCTAAACACAAACCCAAAGGGAGACAATTATACTAACAATGTTTTGACAAACAAGAGTCGTCCTGTGGCACCTTAGAGACTAACAAAAATATATAAATAGGATCATTCACTTCCGTGGGCAGAACCCATTTCTTCAGATGAGATGAGCTTGTGTTCTGACAGACGTCTGTCTTTGTAGCAAGGCCTTTACTTATTTGCTAAGTATTATGCTAATGCCTAGAGGCTCCAGCTGAGACTGGAGGCTCATTAAGTGCTGTATAAACACACAGTCGCTGCGCTGAACAGTTTACAGTCTAAATGGGCAAGACAGACAAAAGGTGGGAAAATGGAAGCATTAGCCTTATTTTCTAGGCAAAGAACTGAGGCACAGAGAGATTAGGTGACTTAGTCTGCACTGGGTTTCGGCCTGCCCATAAACATGACTTCTATTATTTATCTGAGGTAGTGCCCACTATGGGCAAGATGCTTAGGAAAAGTGTCTCCACCTCAGAACCTCACAAATTGAGAAGTCTGAGTGAACATCTAATTGTGAATTGTTTGTCTAACAAAGCTAACAATTTCAGTGATGAAAGGCCTCATGGCTCCCATCTCTAGATTGTAATTCATTCCTGTCACAACCATTGACCTGTTCTGTTACCTTGGACACGTCACTTGATCGCTCTATGCCTGTATCCCCATCCTCTGTCTGTCTTGATGACAAATTCTTTGGGACAGAGATTGTCTTTTACTACGTGTATGTAGAGTACCTACACAATGGGACCCTGACCTCAATTGGGATCTGTAAGTGTTTCCGTAACTTACATAATATTAATGGGGGGGAAGCAAGTGTAGAGGGAGGAAGGTTGAGGGTTTTGAGACAATGAGACTGAGACTAGCAGGGAGTAGTCAGCAGGATTAGAAAGGAAGAGCCAATCAATGTAATATTGTGAGTCGGCACAGTCTGTCAGCCTTTTTCAAAGGGGTTCAACAGAACAGGAACAATAATGGGAACAACTCTGGGGTGGACAGTGGTCTCACTGGTACAGGAGACAGGCGAGCTGAAAATAGACACCACAGAACCAATTAGAGGAGGGACATCAGGGGCTGAATGCAGCAGAGAAGCTAGAACATGAGAACTGAAAAAGGAAGTGATGGTTGAAGATGCTGAATTCAGAGATGGAGACACCAAAAAGAGATTACTAAAGCCCGAAAGTCCAAGGAAGTGAAGTCAGCACGAAGAAATTACAATTGTTCCTGCGAAGGGTTGGTGACAGAAAGCCAGGCAGCAATCAGAAAGAGGAGCTGGAGGCAAGAGGGGCTTTAGATTACAGCCACTCAAATGGAAAGGGAGAGATGGGCCAGCTAGAGTGGTTTTCAGAGAAGGGCCTGGTGTCACCAGGGCAACCTTCAGGATCGGGAGGAGAGCACAGATTTAGAGTGTGAGATGCGGTGGATCAAGGCAAGTTTGTACACAAGAATTAAGATTCCTGTGCATGTGAGGGAGAGGAAGTTGAGGAGGAAAGAGTGCAGAAGGGAAGAAGGCAGCAAAGAAAAGGTTTGGAAAATTTGTGAGAATGAAAAAGTGGAGGCCGGGGAGAAGACTCAGACAATAGTGAATGAGAAAGTAAATTTTGTGGAAGTCCTTGGGAAGAAGGTGATGGTGATGCCCACAATGTGGGGAGGAGGGAGCAAGACAGTGAAAGGAAGAGTGAAGGCCAGAAGCTAGGAAATGATTTCTCCAGAAAGCAATCTGACTGCCTTGTGGCTCTCCGCAGGACGTATCAAGTGGAGGGGACACATCCAGGGTCACTGCAAAACTGTGGTGCAACCACAGCAATGGCCGATGGGTTCAGTGATTCTGCAGCTAGTATGAATGGCGATACAAACCTGTGAGTGCAATGGCAGTGATCCGTCATCCTGCAAAGACAGCACACAGCCACAGGGCATTGATAGTTCTCTGCTCATCAGCTGGCCAACCCCAGGAAGTGGCCAATGAAAGCCTGTGGTTACACAAAACCACACAGGCACTTCCCAAGCCATGCCACAGCATGCAGACTGCTCAAAACAAAGCTTCTCTTACTGACACACAAGCTACTTACTTACCTTTCTTTTTCTTCCTTGTCTTCTTCCCAGTGTCTTTCTTCAGCCTCTTACGTTTCTGGCTTTTTCCACCCTTCACTCTCTTGGTTCTGCCCTCTGTTGCTTCTTTACCAATCTCAATACACTCTTCCTTCTGCCCGGGGGACTTTGATCCTTCCTTCGCATCTCCCAAAATGTTTATTTTATTGCCTAAGTAGAAGAACATTTATATCCGTGGAATTGTATAGTAAACTATGGAATGCAACGGTAAGCAATCAAAACTCAAAATATATACCACCCAACTCTGCCTCTGTCGTGTACATACATTATCAGTGTAGCCAAGTAATCATGTCTTATTTCTCTAAGATAAGCTAACAATAGGGAAATGGATCTCCAAACCTGGGGAAAATCTTAAGGAAACATATCATGATGTAATTGGAGACTGCAATGTGATAACCACATATGTACAAGAGGGCAGTTAAAGTTTTACTTTCAACCTTAGGTTTCACTTTTCCTTACTGTGATGCAATCTCAACATTATTGTAACTCGATCACATTTAATTTCTTCCAACTTACTGGGAATTAAAATCAAACCAAATGTGAAGACAATGATTCCATAGTTTCAAAGTTACTAACTTTTGAAGTCAGCAAGTAAAGCATCTTATCTGAAGTTAGTGTTTAATAAAGAGACTCCACATCAACACTGCATCAATTCTCTTTACACATGGCTTGTAGTTTATACATTTCAACAACGAACTCTATAAAACAAGTCTGAAGACAACTTGGATTGGTTTTAAAGTTTTGAATGTTTAAGTGCATTGGGCCTGTTTTCAAAAAGTAACTGAATCTAATCACTTGTCTAAAGAGTGAATAGAGTCTACTATTCATACTTCGTAAGTCATTGTCAGATGCTCCTAACTTTGGTTAAAAACAAAAAGCAAACCAAAACAAAAAAGCAATATTTTTTTAAACTAAGCAGAGGAACCTCAATAAGAAAAAAAAATCAGCCACAAAAGACCAATATTTTGGAAAAGTATAAAAATGTGAAAATTGTTTTCTGTTCTATATTGCAGCGGGAAGTACAAGACACAATACAAGTATGGCTATAGTAGAAAGATCTGAAACCGTATCTGACTTTTCAGTCACGTACAATAAACATTCATCTGGCCTTTCTGCAACCTGATCTCCTGAGTTTCTCCAGGATGCAGAAGAAGTGACCAAATATTGTCTCACATCCAGAGACAGGAAAGACAGTTAAATTATTTCACTGTTCCAGTAATGACCTAGAATGTCCCATTGTTTGAGAAAAAGGAGCACAGTACTAATGCAATTACTATCATGTATATGCACAATTATTTTACCTCCAGTACTGAGTGGAAGGGGGTGTTTTGTTAAGAAAGTCTGGAGTCTCGTTGTAAGTCCATTTTCAGGAACAGTATTTTCCTGAAAGCAACAAAACATCCACCAAGACAAGATTTAAGGACCAAGGAGAATAGTCTTTAATACTAAAACATCTAATACATTTATATGTTGCACAGTTTTCAGAAAGAGATTTTTAATATAAACAGTGGAAAGATTGCTGGCGTGAGTCAAAGTTGATCTAGTAACATACTCACTGCAGGTTGAACCTCCTGGGTCCAGCACCCTTGGGACCTGAGTGGGTCCTAGCAAAGGAATTGGACAGACCAAGGGAGGAGTTCTCCTGGATGCTGCCCTGGGAGAACCCGGAGGCCTGACCTCCTCTGGCCCACCTGCCTGGTTCTACTCACTGCCCTGCACAAAGGGGTGGCAGCCGGTCCCAGGGTTCCCTGACCCCAACCATCTGGCCCCATGCAAGGCAGCAGCCACTCTTGGGGCTCCCTGACTCTGCTGCCTGACCCCACATTGGGCAGCAGCTGCTCCTGGGGCTTCCTGCTCCTGTGACGCATGAGGCAGCGGCCTCTTGCAGGGCTCTCTGCCCCCAGGTCATTGGCCCAGCGGGCTGCCCCCCAGACCAATTCGCTCGTAGCAGCTCTCAAACTCTGAGGCGAGGGCTTTCTGATCCAGCAATATCTGTAGTCCTGCCAGACCATGGATGTTGCTGGACCAGAGAGGACTGGACCAGAGAGGTTCAACCTGTACTAAATATATGGATAGGTTTATAACATTTCTAAAGTTCTTCCAACACTACCACCATTAATGGAAGTTCTGAACAGGTAGTGCTTCCCAAACCATACTTCATCCAACCAGATCTCTAGTCCTATGAAGATAATGATAAAACAGAATGTTAGCCATTCCCAGCAATACCTGCCATTTTCTGTGTGGCTACTGCAACTCCAAATCTGTTCCCTTATTTGCATGCTTCCATGGAGTCTCTGTGTTGCACCATTAATACCGGCAGTATATGTGATGGGCTGACAGACATCACTGAGAAAAGTCTCAGCAGGGATCAGAGGCTTTCAAATACTTTACTCTCTCTCCTACCCCCCAAACATTGTTCTTTTCTTCCCTAACCTCTACATCATAAGGGAGCTGTACGATACTGTAACCTTCCCAAGGCACTTCTTAGGGTTGCACTTGCAAGGGACAGAGTTAAGGTTAGGTGGGGGAACGGCATGGGAGGCATTATCCTGTACTGAGATCTTCTAATGTTTCTAGTGTGCACTGCATGTGGTTTGGAGGTTCCGGTATTCAGCTGCCCAATTCCACATTCTAAAAGTACAAGAAGAAGTACTCAGCAACCTTTTACTCTTGTATTGATTATGTAAGTAGTGACTTCTCCTTTAGCTGAATGTGCTGTTACAGCAAATATCTGTAAAGCACATGTACTGAAGGGAACTATAACTCAGACTGTGTTTCACAACGCAGACACATTTTTCCATCCACTAAACATAAAAATTCATCATGGTAACTATTCATTCGCTATCTGCTGCCTTTAATGTTTTTAATTAAGATACCTTGACAAGGAAAAACCTTGCAAAGATGCGTGTCCCTCAGAATGCACACAACTAGAATAGCAAAGATTGCTATTAATATTTAAATAACTTTTAAAAATACTAGAAATTAAAAGTTTAAATAAAGTCAAGCTATTGCTATATAATAAATCCACTTAGAGCCCCCACTTACCTTCCTATTTTTATTAAGGATATAGCTTGTCCAGATCCAATTGCGTTTTAAATGTCCATAAAAGCTGGAATCCAGACCTCCAGCTCCCATCCCATCCCCAGGAATAGATCCATCATCTACCACCTCTCGACTTCCTCTAAAGGAAAAGAGAAACAAAATTAATAGTAACAGACTTGTAAGAATAGTTGATAAGACTTTTGCTATACAGGTTTGTGTATGTCACAAGTGTAAAATCACCAACAGCTAGTGGGTTGGTGAAAAACAGAAGGAAAAAGGTACATGCAATTGTGCTCACAAAAAAGTTGGCAACAATGCTGCTTTTGTACTTAGCGCAGGTACTCAGGATCAATGAACTGACTTTTCAATTTTAGCAAAAAGAATTTGAGTATTAGAAATTGCAAGCAAAGAAATTGCAGAACTGTTAACTTATATCACACTGCAGCACCAAATGCTGCTCTCACTAACACCTGTGCCACCCACCTGGAGACCAAGTTGGCCAAGAGGAAACTGAGGTTAGAATTCACCTAACAGGATTTTTAACTGAGAGAGCACAAAGAACTGAAAGAACACAGCTTTGTAATGGAGATGGCAGTGGCTCGCCCTTTATTACTGTCTTGAGTTTGGGGCTCATAGATTTGGTCAATAGCAAAGGTGATGAGATGCAAGGAAATAAAGACATCAGTCATTAGAGCTGAGATTTGAACTCTCAGACTCCTGGCTGCCGGTGCAAGGAACTCTGCTTTAGGTTACAGAGGAATTTGACATGTTTTAGTTTGAGTTAAGGGTGATGGAGGTTTCTCTTAGCCTTAGAGGGTATGTAGGAGACCAAAATTTTTGGGCTGCCCATTCATGCTGTCTGCATTAAAACAAACACTCTCCCAAAAAGCAAACCACCACACGAAGCACAACCAGAAACCACCGCTCTACTCAGTCCTTCTGCACAGTGCAATTCAGGGAAGTTCTCTAGCCTAATTCCTATTTGAACGATAGCAGATCTTTTACAAATCTAAGCTTGGTTAAAAAATTGCCAGTGACAGAGAACCCACTTTGTCAATGGTTCCAATGATTAATCTCCCTCACTGTTATGCTTTCTTTTCAGCTGAATTAGTGTAACTATCCTCAGTCTTGTTATATCTTTGTCAGGTGGGCTGAAGAGAATATTTAATAATGGAAACGACGTAAATATTCTTAACTGTAATCAGGTCATTCCTTAACCTTCTCTTTCTTAAGCCAAATAGTTCGAGTTCTGTGCCAAATATAGAGATAAAATAATTTTTCTGGTATTACTCAAGATTCCAACGTATGGATTCAAGGATTGCATTAGCCTGTTGTCCACACTGTCACACAGAGCTCATGTTTAGCTGATTAAGCACCACAATAACCAAATGTTTCCAGTCATTGCATCCCAGGATAGAGTCCCCCATCCTGTAACTATCACCTACATTCTGTGTTCGGAGCTGCATACGTTTTCATTTAACGATATTAAAATGCATTTTGTTTGCTTGCACCCAAATTATCAAGTGATCCAGATTGCTTTCTATCAATTTTATCATTTTTGCCATTTACCGTTCCCTTCTCCCACCCCCCCCCACCCCAATTTATATGCTGTCAGCAAACTTTATCAATGATTAGTGTGTGATTTTCTTTCAGGTTTTTGATTAAAATGGTAACTAGAACAGGGCCAAGAGCCGAATGCTGTAGGATCCAACTAGAAACACACCAGCACGACAACTCTCTGGTTATAATTACATTGAGAGTTCTCAGTTAGCCAGCTTTTAAGCCATTTCAATGTGTACCATGTTAAATTTATATCTTTACATTTTAATTTAAAAAATTGGAATGTGATGCCTAGCCAAATGCCTTGCAAAAGTCCTGGGGTGGAAGGGGATAGGGAGAGAATGAATAAAATGGGACAGATGTTTGTCACATCCGTTAATACAGTATGGGAAGGCACTCAGATATGACGAGGAAGACAATATGTGACAGTGCAGCACAGCAATATTGTCACTCCTAAATACACAGGATTTATCTTGGCAAGTTTCTTTTCCTTTATGAAGAAAAAGTTACAAACCAGGAGACAAAAACTACTTCTTCACAGAACTGATACTCAATGAGTTCATGTGAAGCAACACATGGAACAAGACCCAGAGCCTAGAGCAAATCAGATTACCTGCAAGAAGGGACGTAAAAGATAAGACAATCCAGTTCAGATATCAAAAAGTGGTAATGTTAGATCTCACAATTCTCTTTCTACCAATCCATTTTCATCCATCCACTATGAATAATTCAAATACTAGACAAGATTCTTTTTTGAATTTGTTAAAGATTTAATATCCCTGTTAAGATTCAGCCTTAATTATGCTGTCAAAACTATCTCCAGCATAATTACAAGTCATAATCTGGGAGAGATACATTTTTAATAGGCTGTCAGACAGTACTGTGATGGGAAACACAACAGCATGACTCTCATGTCACTTAGGTACTTTGCTAAAACCCAACTGTAGAATTCAACTGTTTGGAAACACTAACTTCTCTATAAGAGACTCTGTGGTTACTTTACTGCAGTGGAATAGAATATTAACACTTCACCTGCATTTTTTAAGAACCTATTGTGTGATGTGACTTCCATTAATGCTGGTGGATGTTCTATGTACTTATCACAATGCAGCATATGTGCAGTTACGCTACCGGATACATAGCAACCAGCTCATACTAGTCAAAGGACAGAAATAGGCAGGGCACAAATCACTGAATCTATTCGCCCATGGCGATTTCAGCCGGTTGCCCTGTTCACCGGCGGCGTGCGCATGTGCAACGTGGGTCTTGTGGATGCACAGTGCGGGGCTGGCGAGTAGGTTTCACCGCCGTTTGTCAAGCCCTGGAAATAGGAAAATGTGTCTATACAGATTTTGAAAGTCTAGTCAAAGCATTACTCAGGACTATATAATGGGTAGGTGCAAAGATTCTTCAAACATTATCACTGCTGGTGTGGTGCTTCTTAAACATCCAAAAGTTTTCAACACTCTTAGCTGTTGAATATAGGAGGTAACTTGACCCCACTTTTCCCACTTAGTAATGCATAGCACTGGTCACTTAACCTCCAAACTCGTCTTCAAATTAGTCTACTCAACTGAAAACGTAGGACCGATCAATTATCTAACCTCTTACGTGGATGGACTCTGAGGCTGTGTCCAGACTCAGGGGTTTTTTCGAAAAAAGTAGCCTTTTTTCTAAAAAACTTCACCTGCGTCTAGACTGCAGCCGCGTTCTTTCGAAATTAAATCGAAAGAACGCGGCTTTTCTTTCGACGGCGGTAAACCTCATTTCACGAGGAAGAACGCCTTCTTTCTAAAGTGCTTCTTTCGAAAGAAGGCGTTCTTGAATGTAAATAGGGCTTCTTCGAAAGAGAGCATCCAGACTCACTGGGTGCTTTCTTTCGAAAAAGCGGCTTGCTCTTTCGAAAGTTCCGCATGCAGTCTAGACGTTCTCTTTCGAAAGAGGCTCTTTCGAAAGTATCTTTCGAGCCTCTTTCGAAAGAGGCTTGCAGTCTAGTCATAGCCTGAGACAGAAAGACATACCAGATTAAGTACTACAGTGCTAACTCAAACACTATCAGTTTAATACGCTTAAAATAAACAACTCTGTTTTGAACCCATCTATTCAGTGACCCAGAAAGCTGGAAAGAGACCTACGAGGTATATTCCAGCATTGCACACTTTCGCTCAAGGTTGTGTTTATCTACTGCCGACTCCTGTTCCCTCTGCACATCCAGCACGGTGCCAGCCTCCTCACCCTGAAGGATACTTCTTTTTGAACGCGGATGGCGGACAACTCCTAAATAATACAAACATACTTAGGTTACTATCAGCAGAAAGAGCTATGTTTCCATCTCTCTTACATCCTGCTTCTGGCTGCTTGCTGCCATCATGGCCAATTGTTGGCAAATGAATGGGGCAGAGATCTCCTTGAAACAGAAATGCTAAGAGACTCAGGAAAACCCTCTCCCACTTCCCTTAGGTATCAAGGATGCTGTTTTCATAACAGAGTTGCTTGTGAGAGTCCTGACTTGGACCTCAAATTCCAATGCAGAGGTCCACTTGGCACAGAGGCGTGGTGATGGTACCCATCAGGAAGACGGCTGCACACTGATGCTTTGGACACAGTTCCCAGAGTTTAGTGTAGATCCTAAAGCTGGTTATAGTCCCCAAGGGACAGCCTGTTGAGGACTACTTGAGCACAAGGTGAGGTAGAAATGCTCTCTCCCCATCTGCCTCTTACACTAGGGTGGGGTCGGATGAATAGTACAGGATGGTCTACACCAGTCAAGAGCCCCCTCACGCTGAGGGAAACTGTAAGCTGGCCAGATCCATGAATTTTTCGGTCTTTTGTGCTGACAGCACAGCAGGCTAGGCCTTGAATGCATCTGGCACACAGGCTCAGCATAAGCTGAAGCACTCACATAGTTTTGTTGTTTTCCCTCAAAGCAGCTAATTACTTGAAAACCCTAAAAGTTTCCAAAGCATGATGTTGGTAGCGTAATACACAAATCCTTGTATTAGAGGGAACCAGATGTGCATTACATCTATTACAGCCTGGTAAACAAACACTACTGCACCCTCACTGAGAGCAGAAGTGTGATGCCAAAATGATCAAAGTCATCTAATGCCTTCTGGAAAAAAGCTGCTTTGATATAAAAAGGAGGATTAAATTGCAAATGGATCACTCTGCTTAGCTGCTTTTAAGTTACAGAAAAAAAAGTTGCTTTTAGTTTCTGAAGCATTTGCGCTTTAACCAATTAATGCTATTACATTACTCTACCTTATTTAAAAGCAGCTTTATCGTTAAAGAAAAAAACAGATCTACACTCTCCTGTTGTGAAAATACCACAAGCACTTACAACTGTAATACTTATTACATCTATGAACCTGTGCTTTTGGGCTAGGTCGGAATATCCAACAGAAGGTTTAGCAGCATGGTTCTCAGAAAAGAAGAAAGTTGCCCATAAAAAATCGCGCTAAAATAAAAAAAACCCTCGCTGCCAACATATTTTTATTGTGTTTGGCAAGGACTGAGCTGGGCCCTGTATGGAGGTGGGCATGAACTACTTGCTTTGTAACTCTGCTCTGAAGGTTTTATCTTTTCTGAGTCTCATTCCTGGAGCTTAGCTCCTTAGCACGAGATAACCTCCAAGTCCTAAAGTTTCCTGGTACGTAAGGGCAGCGGCCAGGAGTGCGACATGCCCTATACTGTTCATTGTGTTGCATGCTGCACCCTAACCTATGCCCTTACTTGGGGTCAATTTCCAGCCAATTTCAGATTACCCACAGCCCAAAGAGGGCCAATCACAAACATAAGAATGGCCTTACTGGGTCAGACCAAAGGTCCATCTAGCCCAGCATCCTGTCTTTCAGCAGTGACCAATGCCAGGCGCCCCAGAGGGAGTGAACAGAAAAGGTAATCATCACATGATCCCTCTATGGTCATCCACTTCCAGCCACTGACAAACAGAGCCTAGGGACACCATTCTTACCCATACTGGCTAATAGCTACTGATGGACCTAACCTCCATGAATTTATCTATTTTTTTTAACCCTGCTAAAGTCTTGGTCTTCACAACATCCTCTGGCAAGGAGTTCCATAGGTTGACTGTGCACTGAGTGAAGAAACATTTCCTTTTGTTTGTTTTAAACCTGCAACCTATTTATTTCATTTGGTGACCCCTAGTTCTTACGTTATGGGAACAAATAAATAACTTTTCCTTATTCACTTTTTCCATACCAGTCATGATTTTATAGAGCTCTATCATATCCCCCTTAGTCTCCTCTTTTCTAAGCTGAAAAGTCCAAGTCTTTTTAAACTCTCTTCATATGGGACCCATTCCAAACCCCTAATCATTTCTGTTGCCCTTTTCTGAACCTTTTCCAATGTTAATGTATCTTTTTTGAGATGAGATGACCACATCTATACACAGTATTCAAGATGTGGGCGTACCATGCATTTATAAAGGCAATAAGATATTCTCTGTCTTATTCTCTATCCCTTTTTTAATTATTCCTAACATTGTTTGCTTTTTTTGTCTGACTGCTGCTGCACATTGAGTGGATGTTTTCAGAGAACTATCCACAATGACTCCAAGAGCTCTCTCGAGCAGTTAAGATAAATTAGTCCCCATCTTATTGTATGTGTAATTAGGATTATTTTTCTGTTTTTTTAACATCATTTGAGAAGGTTACTATTTCAAACCTTTAGACAAACTGCAGAACAGACTCTATCCAGAGTGATATGTGCCCACAAGGGTTTATAGATACTAAGTTACAGGTTACATGACTGAATCTATCTTACTTCAAGGCAGAGTACAAGGGAAGGTGTGAGAAGCACAGGGCATCAAGGATGAAGGAGGGAATGACAGAGAATGCTGACTCATACCATACCTAATGGAGTGTTCAGGCAGACACACTGCAAATCAAACCAAAAGTTTTCTACGTCCTGCATGGTGTTCAAAACATATAAACGTCTCTCAAATGGGCGGCTGCTTTGAGCCAGGTTATAGTGAGGGTCGCAGATAGTAGTATCAATAATCATGGCATTTCTCTTCATATAGACGAAGACCTGTGAAACACATAAAGGTTTCACACCTGTAAGTAAAATTGCTGAAATGCCTATTTTAGCAGGACACAACTTCATCTATTCCAAATGCCTGAAACTGGCAACAACCACTGTGCACATTGCTGTCATCTTGATCAATGAAGGCACTTTAGTTTCTGTGACAATCACCACCCAATGGTTAGGATCAGGAATATAATTCCAGAATTTTTTTTCAAGTGGGTTGTAATAGAACAGGGGTGGCTAATATCCGGCCCACCAAGATCCTCTGGGCTACCCATGTCCCAAGGACCAGCAGAACCCTCAGGCAGGCTCCCTACCTGCCATGACCCCACATGCTCAAAGCAGCTGGCTGATGGGGCCAGCATGTGTGTCTATACAGAAACAGGTCAATGGGAGCCACCTGGGCTGTGCTTGCGTGTGCAGGAAGGTCGCGGAGCCCCTTCCTCCCCTGGTGTGGGCCCAGCAGCTGGCTGTTTTGAGCATGTGGGGGCGTGTCAGGCAGGGAGTCTGCCTGAGGGTCCCGCTGGGAGCCACTTAGGGTAAAGCGCCTCTCAGTCCGAGCCTGCACCTGGCATCCCATCCCATACAGCACCCCAATCCCTGACCCAAAGCAGCATGGCACCCCAGTTCCCAGTAACGAGGCAAACACAGTAAGCCTCTTCATTCTCAGACAGGATGCAGGCACTCTGGAAACTTCCAGATCATGACTGCATATAGCTTGTAGGAATCTGGCTCAATGTCTGAGGAGTTTCATTCCAAAATAATGGGCATAAATCCATGCATCTTATACCAAAGCCAACTATTTAAGATCATCGCAAATTTGAAATCTTTTATTTTATCATCACCAGAACAAAGAGGACAGTAATATTCAAGTTTTCAATAAAGTTACCTGATCTTTATCTTGGAATTTCTCGGTTGGACCAAACTGCAGCAGCCCCATATAACATAACCTCTGCAGGTTTTCCACCACTGAAAAGATGTATCTCCTGTAACATAGATAGATGTGTTACATTTAGTATTCATGACAAATTAAACAGATGTGATACATATCACCAATTTACACTAACCTGTAAAAACAGGCACCAGCAAGAACAACGTTAAATAGACTTTAAATGATCCAGCAGATCATTTCACTGTAGTTTGGAAAGAGAAGACACCTGGCTGCTATATCAGAACTGACAGAATTGCATGTACGCTGTAGGATGGGAGGACCTGGCAATGATCCACACCTTAAGGTTGCCTGACACTTTCCGACCCTGTTTTCAGTTTTTTCTCACTTTGCCAAACTAATCATTCAGGCTGAAATATTTCATGACAGATATCTTGTGGAGGCTTAATTTTTTGGAAAGCTTCAATAAAACTGGCTGCAACCAAGCATAAGGTTAGGAAAAAATACATTCTTTAGCCCATGTTAAAAAAAAATCTTACAGACTGTTTCATTGACACACTCTAGTGCAGTGTTTCTCAGCCAGTGGTACGAATACCCTTAGGGGTACTCAAGAGAAGTCTGGGGGAGGGGGGGGGGGGGGGTACGTCAACACAGCTGACATTTGGAGAAAAGTGAATTTGTGTTTTAAAGTTTTACAGCGTTTTATTATTTTTGTATTTTTTATACCCAAAAATTTCATCACCTGCCCGGCTACAATTAAGTTGTTTAAACAAATGTGTTGCAATGGTAGGAAATAATTGTGTGTCTGAAAACTGAAGGTACTGGGGGCACTTATAATTTTTTTTGAGAAGGGGATACTTTATAAAATAAGGTTGAGAAACACTGCTCTAGTGTCTCCAAAGATTGCAGTATGAACTTGGAATTTGTCAGAGGGGGCTGCTGAGATCAGAAAGGTGCTTTCTAGTGTTTCCATAAAGACCCACCCAAATTTGGCAAGTCATAAGCCTCTTAAAAAAAAAAAAAAAACAACCACGTTCCATATGCACAGTAGAGATTTGTTTGAGAGTGGCAGCTAAAAATCTCTCAAATTTTCATCTGCCCTAAATAGATTCCTGTTAAGGCCTGCAGAAGCCAAGAAGTACATTCCCTGCTATTGCTCCTCCAAGCTCATGCAGACTGCTATGGTGCCAAGCACAGAACAGAGAGCAGGAAGAGTGTTTTTGTTTTGCTCTCAATACTTCCCACGCTGGTGCCCAAGAAGCTTGGAGGAAAAAGGAAGCTACCTGATTAGAATGCAGATGTGATGAGCAGAAAGCTAGGATGGGTGTGATACAAGCAGATATGCTGGTCTGGAGTGGAGATGGAGGGGGGGGAGAAGACTAGGAACCATTAGAGATTAAACTCAAGAATTTAGAACAGAACCCATATTCTCAAGTCTCAGCATTCCTCTGCTGCATAGGCACCAGCAATGTTTGTCTGAGCCTCCTCGGCTGGCTGGCTCACAGAGGATACCAGCCTGCTAGTGCTACCATCAATCCATTTGTTCAAATGGCAGAAGTTTGTGCTGGGCAGCTAAAGGTTCCAACCCTGCTGACTTGTGGTGGGTTGATACATGATGAAATCTGTTCGCTCACATTGCTTTTTATTAAAATGTAAGAAACTTTGCAGATGTCAAGTTGCCTGTGCCACTCTTTGACGTGTTCATTGCCAACTCAGGATATTCTTGTTTGGGAAGAAACAAGACAGCGTGTCATAAGGTGAACTTTCCAACCTAGAGTGCTAGCCAATAAGCACTGCTCTTTCACTGATCAAGCATCCTGAACCATCTGATATTCTGAATGAGCCCAGATCAAATTTGATCAGCCTGTTGCAATGCTTCCCCAGTGACCACATCAATTTCTAAAAATGTGTTCTCTCTCTGACAACATGGACGACATTCCAAGCCCCCAATCACTTTACCCAAATGTTGCTTTCTTCTTCCTCCCCCATCCTTTGGCCTGTTTTTCAACTTTTGGACCATAAAATCCTTCTGGACAGAGAATGTACATAGTTGGTCTTTGGGAGAACAATCAACACCATCACTTCTTCCCCACAACTGCTTGGTTTGACCCATCTTGCCACCACAGGTACTTGCCTTTTATAAAGAAGCTGCTGTCGGACTGACCTCGGAAGAAATCTGATCAGTATGTGTTTTTTTAGAGGATTGTTTAAAAAATCTTCAAGACCATCCACCTAAAAAATATTTGACACTAAGTTTATTAAAATGTGAAAATTGACTGAAATGTCATCAGCACATTGAGTAGTAATTAGCTAGTCTTCAAAGAAGGCACAGTCAAGTATGACGACTGCCTTCAGAAATTAGGGGCTTTTTAATATAATAAATACCAGCACCAAAAAAAAGCAGCTTGATAAATTGGAGGGGGTTCAGAGAAGTACCATGAGAACAATTAAAGGATTAGAAACTATTATAGTGATAGATTCAGGGAGTTGATCCATTTAACTTGAGAAAAAAAAAAAGTTAAGTGATGACTTGCTTTGCCTATAAGTGGGAACAAATATTTTATAGTGGGCTCTTCAATGTAGCCAGCAAAGGAACAACACGATCGAAGTAGCTGGTTGGAAGCTAAAACTAGTGAAATTCAGACTGAAAATGAGGTGTACCATGAAACAATTTACCGATGGTAGAGGAAGCTTCTTCGTTACTGACAACTTTTAAACAGAGATTGGATGTTTTGTAAAAGATCAGCTCTAGGAAATGTTCCAGAGAACTTCCCCCAGAACAGGATATATGGGTGATCAGTAGATAATCAAATGGTTCCTTTTGGCCTTGGACTTGATGAATTGCCAGTGCATACAGCGTGGCTAATCATTAGTCGTGTTAATTAATTTTACCAGGCAAGAGCAGAGCTCTATGAAGTCTTCAGTAATTTTCATGCAAATTAATGCCCTTAGAATCAATAGCACTAGAATCAATAGAGCTGCTCATCTTGGAATGATTATTTTCTTTCGAAATCAAACTGGCAAACACTGCAGTTAAATTTCCATGGACTACCACCTGAAATGGATTACATGGTCTTAAGCAGATAATACATACTACACACATCTGCTGCTTTGTAAACTACTCTTAATAGCACCACACATTACATCATATGGAATATGAATTGCAAAATGAAGGCACAATACCTTGTAGCTGACTTGCACTATCTGGACAAAGACGGAGAGGGGTAGGCAAAGAAGAATGTCACTAACAAGAGCCCAGCCATACCCAAATTCCCTGTGAGCTGGGAGAGGAGGGACGAAGCGCATCCACGAAGTATCATTCACATACACTAGAGAAAGGATGCTGATTTAGACTCACAGAGGGAACAAAATGATTAGGGGACCAGTGAAATACTGGAAATCTGACACCAGGTCCACATGTAAACAAACATAGGAACAGCAAAGCATGGTCCACCTAGTCTCCTATGCTGTTTTAGTCAATATCCATTACCAGAAGCTCCAGAGGGAAGTGCACTAATTCCTGCCAGGCGAATTATGGAATAACTGACATTTAGGAAAATCAGCTTCCTGAACTCAGGTAGTGAACTGGTGGGTTATGCCCAAACACTTTGCTCCCTACCTAGCAGCCACCCATTCACACCCCTTCTCCCCCATCCCTTTTACCCAGTGCATTCTCAAAATCTCAAGGCACATTCAATTCCCTGTCTCTCTCAAAGATGCCTCTAAAGGGAAGCTGGAAGAGAGAGAAACCACTCTCTTTCCACAGACTGAGATCCAGGGACTCTGTTCCAGGTGATCTAGATTATTACAGTAAACAATCACGATTATTATAGTATTAGGCACTATACACAAAGGCTACGTCTAGACTGGCATGATTTTCCGGAAATGTTTTTAACGGAAAAGTTTTCCGTTAAAAGCATTAAAAGTTTTCCGTTAAAAGCATTTTTGGAAAAGCGAGTCTAAATTGGCAGGACGCTTTTCCGCAAAAGCACTTTTTGCGGCAAAGCGTCCATGGCCAATCTAGACGCGCTTTTCCGCAAAAAAGCCCCGATGGCCATTTTTGCGATCGGGGCTTTTTTGCGGAAAACAAATCTCTGTCATCTACACTGGCCCTTTTGAGCAAAAGTTTTTCGGAAAAAGACTTTTGCCCGAACGGGAGCAGCATAGTATTTCCACAAAAACACTGACAATCTTACATGAGATCATCAGTGCTTTTGCGGAAATTCAAGTGGCCAGTGTAGACAGCTGGCAAGTTTAGACACAGCCAAACAGTAGCAGACACCATGCCCTTTAGAGTTAATAATCTAAATAAAGAGAGAGAGAAGAAGGGGAAAAAGGCTATAACACATGTGCACTACGAACAATGCGATGGCAGCATAAGTCATGTTAGTTTCATGATTTTGGGGAGGGGGAGTGTAGGGCAGGGTTAGTTTGGAGGGGATAAGCTATAGCAGAGGTGGCATTGAAGGGAAGGGGGTGAAGGAGACAGGCCAGGGGAGAAGTTAAGGGGGCAAGTATGAAGTGAAACTGAGGTGACCAAACTGAGGAATGGGGAGAGAAGGGTTTGAATAAAAAAGAAAATTAAAAAGAAAAAAAGAAAATCAGCACAAGGTAGAGAAAAAGTTTAGTAAAAACAGTAGCAGATTCTCCTAGAGCCTCTGACTGGTTCCTCCCTGTAGCTTTTCCCCAAGGCCATGCGGTGCTGGAGTGAAGAAAAGAGGGGATAACACAGCAGCCCCAAATCCATCAGAAAGAGGAGGCAGGGACTGCACACTTAAACAGATGAAGCATTTTTTATTTTGTTTTTTTTTTAACCGAAATTTCTGAGCTATGCAGCCGGGACTGGGAATGAGCAGGTGACACCACTTTTTTGGGGGCAGATTCAGGACTCCAGCACCTGAAAACTCTGCTTTTGGGAGGGGAGTGCTTCCTCAAGATTGATTCAGAGTGTTCTACCAGGAGCCCAGAACATGTGCTTTTCTCTCCTTGACACAGTGAGAAGTTGAGCCGCTCACCATCTCTATGATCTCTGGATAAAGGCAGTCAGATAATTCCATGATTTTTGCCTTCCAAACTAGTCTGTGGGGTGGAATATAAAGAATCTGTTCCCTGTTCCTGGTTCAGTCTCCTTCAATGGTCCCACTCTGAAGGACCATCAGCAGGTAGAGAAAAGAGAGTATTTGACCAAAGTCAACTCCTGCTCATTCATTCCTCCAATTTCTTTTTTACCCACTCAATTGGCGTACTGTACTCTGGCTGGGCCAGTTAGAGAGAGAGAAATTCAAACTACAAGCTCCTCTGGATGCAGGCTATTTCTCTACTCTACGCAAAGTACCATGCCCCCCTACGGCGCCTTACAGAAACGGCAACGAAGAGTAATCAACAGGAGTGATTAGTTAAGGTTCCAAACCAGTGTCCATAGGCCACCAGCTTTTTAAAATACACTTGATTCCCAGCTGGGACCATTTTGGAGAAATCCCCCTCCCGCAATTTTTTTTTTTTAGTTTGGCAAAAGTACATGCTCTCCATTTGCAATATGTGCCTCACATTTTAATCATGGCTACAGCATCCACAGCTGAAGTGTGAAATTCTAAAACATGGCAGAACCAATCCTTTAATGAGGGCCAGTGTCTTATCAAGCCTTGTGGAGGTGGCGTTACAAGCAACCGAAACAACATTTTGGAGCGTGCTCATTAAGTAGCTGGCATTAAAAGTGGTCAGTATTCCCCCCTCGCCCATCACCCCAAGAATTCCCAGAGTAGACACAGTGCGAGCATGATGGGGAGCCAGTTCTTACCTGTCTCACTACACAAATCCACTTCAGACTCTCGTGTAGGGACTTCTTGACTCTCCATGCATGTAGTTTCTGGTGCAGCCTCATGGTCTCCTGATGCACTTGGATGGGTCTGAGTTATAACAGTGTGTGTGTCCAGTCCCTGCAAGCTGCCTCTTTTCTCACCATCACAGCTTGCTTTCTTTCGCTGCCCATTTAAAGGATGTCCATAAATTAAGTACCAGAGGAAAATGTGGACCATTCTTAAACGAGGCATTTTGGGAAGAAAACCAAGGGAACGCCCAAGTCCTGGAACTGTGGAAAAAAGATGAACCAGGGAATGCAAAGACAAAATAGATTAAAAAGATAAAATGGCTAATTCCTTAAAACTGAGGAAAATTATAAGCTAAATTGATTGGGAGGAAAAATAAGTCACACAAATGTGCATAAAGTTGGACGCTAGTTAAGAGGAGCTCATCAGATGACCAAAAAGCCACAATCACAAATATGGAGAACTTTGCCCTTTCTGGTTAAGAGGCAAATTGAAGGAAGCAATTAGAAATAAAAAAAGCAATACATATTAAACATGAGAAAGGAGAAGATACAGCAATCAATAAAAATCAGAAGTTATGAACTGCAGAAAATTGATAAGGAAAGCTAAGAGACACTGGGAAAGAATTCCTGGTTGGCAGGACCAAGGACAGCAAGGAGGAATTTTTAAGTGCATCATAAACAAAAGAAATGGCAAAACTAGATGGAAATGGCAAAATTGTTAATGATGCAGAAAAGAAACACATTCACTAGCAGCAACTACATTTTACTGCCAGTGGCTTCAGCACACTGAGCCTAGGAAGTTACCACCGGAGTTGCACTCAGGACACAAATCTGAAATGTGAAGCTCTCTCATAATATATCTGAGAAATGGAAAGGTTACTCTAGTTGGAGGAATAGAAATGAGATTTACCTGTAACAGGGTGATAATTTTTTAGCTGCATTATGCCCATTTTCTCATCAGTTTTCCTTGCCTGCCCATTATTTTCACCATTAGGAGAGGTTCCTTGCATTTCCCCGGATACAGCAGACTCTTGCCCCAGGCTATCTTCTTCTAAATGCTCTTGGGATGTTGGTGTCTGGGGAACTTTAATCCTATATAAAAGCCACACAGCAATATCAGCACATTGGTAAAGTCAGACAGGGCGCTAATATAATTAATTCTGCAAACAATCACCAGCCATGGTGACAGCCACTGGTCTACAAATTTTCATGCAAAAGCAAGACCAACACCTCTCTTTGCAAATCAATATTGAGGAAAAGGGGTTTGCATGTTTGCTCACACAAGGGAAATAGTGAGGGGGTCTCCTGATGAAGGATGTGAGTCTATCTGCAAAGAACAAAAGGATTTCACTGAATGGCTAATGGTGTCGGCTGCACAGAACACCATTCCCAAAGCCACCAGGACAATCCCTTAGAACTGCTACAAGAGAAGAGTCATTTCAAGCACAGGGAGCATCATCTAGAAGCTTCTATAGGGGAGAGTGGTGCAGTGAGTAATAAAAGGTGCGCCGGCTGGAGGCTGTGATTCTCCAGAGGATAGAAATGGCCTCCTACAATATACAAAACAAGAGCTGTAAGTGAGAAATGATTAAGATTGTAAAATAAGACTCCTCCACTCAATAGCGTGAGCCTGCTAGTTAAATGGAATGTGAGTCTCGAATGGGAAGGTAGCAACAGGACTCCGTGCTTCCCACACAAGGGGTAGGAAGTGTTGAGGTGGAAACCTGTTGAAGACACCTCTCGCCGCAGTTGATACAGTATCAGGGCCAGGGTCACCTCAAGTCCCCGGATAGGGGTGTGTCATGGAAGCTAGGAGGGATGCCTCTCCCACTTCTTGTGACATGTATGCAGAGGAAATGGCCCCCGGGTGATGGGGGAAGTAGTCAGGGAAATGTCCTCAGTGATTTCAAGAAGGTACAAGCCCCCAAAAGGAGTGTGTGTGTCTGTGTGTGTGTGTGTGTGTGGGAAGCAGAGACCCTCACGTGCTGCCACAAGCTGGACTTTGTGTGCATGTGACCGGAGAGGGAAGCAATCAAGAGGCTGTCAAGTAGATTTTGTGAATGTGCAAGAAGTGCTCAGAGGGAGGCTGTCTATATTGAAACAAAAGGATACAGATAACCACTGAGCTAGCGAACAGTATCGGCCATGAGACATTTGTAGCTCTGAACAGAAAACAGAAAGCAGACTTCACATGCCTCTTTACAATAATCTGTTTAGATACAAGATCTTTAAATGCAAGATCTTTACTTGAGACCTGTCCCTAAAACTTGCTAGTGCAGGTGACACTGATACCAGACAGACCTACTGAAAAATCAAAGCTGTTAGGCCTACAAGGTTAGTCCGAGTTAAGGCTTTAGATTCAAGAGATCCACATTCTACTTCTGGCTCTATTAGACTTGTTGTTTAATCTTGAGCAAGTCTCTTACATTTCTGTGTCTCAGTTTCTCCACACAAAGTGAAGCTAATACTTCAAAACTCATCATTGTTTGAGTGGCTCAGCTCAGTGCACCAGAGACCAATGTAGAGATAAATAATAAAACACAACTCCAGGACGTAACTCAGAATTGCCCCATGCATTCCCTATGACTTACATGGTGGCACAGCTAAGGAAATAAACAGGATAGAAATTACAGGAATCTCAGGCTGCAAATACTAAATACTGGAGTCATGTAAACAGTACTTGTCACTTGCCTGTTTGCTGTGCTTGAGTTGGAGATCCGGAAACGCACTTGTTCAATGGCACTTTTCACCAAGGGGTCATTAGGATTCACTGAAGGATGAACTACAAACTCTACCTGTACAAGGTCAAAACAGGAGTGCATGGAGGAGGTTTACTTATGCTGATTCAGAGCAAACAGAAATTAATCACCATACAAAAGCAGTATTATCTGATGCCCTGCACAGCCTCTCTGTTTTACTCTAACAGCTCCCAAGTTGTGGTCTTCAGAGTACTTGAAGATCCATGATCAGAGGGCTCGTGCAGTTGTTTCCAGCTGTCTCATTTGGACTTTACACTGTTAAAAGCAGCCAGTGAAAGCAGCTGAGGCCAGGTTGAAATCCTGGTCCAACTGAAGTTACTGCCAAAACTCTCCCGGTCTTCAACAGAAGCAGGATTTGACCCAGGGGCAAGGAGCCAACTACTAAAAGGAAAGGAGATACAGGAGCTGCCCTCAGATTTGAGTGCCCCCGTGAGGCTTAATATCCAGAGGCAGACAGAGAAACAAAACAGGTAGGTGTGGCTCATACTACATATACATTTAGGAATGCTTCCTAGGGTTTTAAGAAAAAATAAAGACAGAAAAAGCAATTAAAATTGCCTCAAATGCTGAAACCTGTATGATGTTTTAAAACATCATAAATATATATAGGGGAACATAACCAAGCAGGGCAGCACATTTAAGGCAGCATAAGGTGCAATTTTTAAACTGTGGGAGTAAATGACTATTTGAACAATTTATCCAGGGTCATGGTGGATTCTCTATCCCTGACAATTTTTAAAATCAAGATGGGATGCTTCTCCTAAAAGCTTCACTCTGGGAATTATTTTGTGGAAGTTCTCTGACCTGTGATATACAGGAGATGAGAGTAGATGGTCACAATGGTCCGAGCGGGGTTTGAATACTAGTAACAAGCTGAAAAGTGTATGAAAAACGTCAAAAGTTCATAAGACCAATGAATTCCTATTAAAAGGAGTGCACCTTGAGGACTTCTCTCAGATTTCACAAACTTTCTACTGTACACGTGCAGCAGGTAATTTTCAGTGGATCATTATCAAACAGTAATTTTCACTCTTAGCTGTGTACACACTCCTCACCGAGGCCTGTTCACATGGCAGGCACCAGGTTTGAGTTGTATGAAGGAAGTTCCAATAATTATTTCAAATTAAAGACTTTGCTTTTATCTCCACGAAACTCGAGAACAGACACAGAGATTTTATTTAAGCTTAATAAACACAATTTTGGACAAAGATCAAGCTTGGGAAAATTCAGCCCCAAAAGTTAATTTACAATGTTTTCATCTACTCTTACTTGCCAAGAGAGGACTAAAAAAAGGAGAATCATTTGACAGTTTGAAGTTACCAAGACAAACCAGTTACCGAATGAAGTATCACTGGGCGGCTTCAAGCACTAATCAGGAGGAGACTCAACTTACTGAGTATAATTTCTGGGTAGCTTTTTTAGGGGGTATAGTAGACCCTTGCAGTTTGCGATTCTCTGTATTTGCAACGTCTTGCCTATCCTAGCCTGGAAGGGAGGCAGCTGCCGGGAGCCGCAGTGAGTTCAGGAGCTGTGGGAAGCTCACTGCTGGGGCTGGGAACTGTGGTCCCCAGTATTTGCAGATTTTGCCGTTCACAGTGGTGCCAGGAACGCACCCATTGAAAATAAGGGATGCAAAATCCCAATTAATCTGCTAACTGATTAAACGTGAAGTTAATCTAACATTTGACCAGTTAACCAACTAAGCGCGATCCTGGGAGGAGGACCACTCCAGCCTGGTAGGTAGCCCCCAGCCGGATCCTGGTGGGGCTGGAGCAGCTCTCTTCCCTCAGGTTGCTCCTAGGCAACTGGTTACCCATTCACATCCCTACCACGAATGGCAACGGTTTCCTGTATTACTAATAAAACAAAGATTTTCCACAACGAATGTCTGATGTGTGGCCACAACGGAGAAGATTTAATATAATATATTGAGAAATCTACCAATCTTATAAAATTTAGTTCTAAATTAAAAAATGCCCAAAAGGTGTTCAATATATTCAGGATCAGAAGCTATTTTGGCTGCCACAGTTTCCAGCAGCAGAGACTGAGAGTGCAACAAGTTACCTTTTTGCTAATGCCATCTTGAATGACTGTTGTGCGGTAGAGTCTGAGGAGCCCTTCTTGGGAAAGCTTGTGTACCAGTCGAATTATGGACTTCTTGCAGCATTTGGTGGAAACACCTTCTTGTTTCTCCTGATCCATGATCATTTTCTGAAGCCTAGGATGCAAAACCTAGAGTGAATCTATGGTCAAAATTAATTCTGTTTTTCACCTTTCACCAAAGCTGCTGCAGGCTGCTCACTCCAGATTTGAAAGCTACATTCGTCACTGCCTGAAAGAACATTTGGTCACCAAAATTTTCTAGAAGACACATTGTGACATGTTCAGAAACAGTGGCTAACATACGTCAGCTGCAGTGTGGTATATACCTATTTACAAGTGGCAGTTACTCTCTTAGGGTATGTCTACACTACCCCGCTAGTTCGAACTAGCGGGGTAATGTAGGCATACCGCAATTGCAAATGAAGCCCGGGATTTGAATTTCCCGGGCTTCATTTGCATAAGCCGGGCGCCGCCATTTTTAAATCCCAGCTGGTTCGAACCCCATGCCGCGCGGCTACACGCGGCACGAACTAGGTAGTTCGAACTAGGCTTCCTAGTTCGAACTACCGTTACTCCTCATTCCACGAGGAGTAACGGTAGTTCGAACTAGGAAGCCTAGTTCGAACTACCTAGTTTGTGCCGCGTGTAGCCGCACGGCACGGGGTTCGAACCAGCCGGGATTTAAAAATGGCGGCGCCCGGCTTATGCAAATGAAGCCCGGGAAATTCAAATCCCGGGCTTCATTTGCAATTGCAGTATGCATACATTACCCTCCTATTTCGAAATAGGAGGGTAGTGTAGACATACCCTTAGAAAAACAGCGTGAAAGAACAGTGGATTCCAACATAAGCCAAGAGGCAGTAAAAGAGAACTAATAAAGCAGCAACCAACGCTACCTTTTACGCGCTCACAAGGAGATGCACGGCATTGGTGGGTAAACGAACATAGCCAGGAAACACTTCTGGACTCAAGTGCATGGCATATTACCGCACCCTTGTGTGGAATATACACAGGTATCATTTGAACAAATGTATATTGCGTTTAGACCTTTTATTGTTTCATATGTTTATTGTGTCAGACTTCTAAAATAAACGTGATCTGCTCATGTTACTTGTAGCTGCTGGCATATACAGTTAATAGCCCTCAAAGAAAGTGACATGCAAGGGCTGGTCTTTAATCAGATCTGCCAGGATAAACACTGTGAAGAATAAAGGGGCTGCAAACTGATATCTCTGGTCAGTAAGGAGATGAACTAGTCACTAGAGGCTCTGAGGGGGTCAAAAGGTGCAGTTACCCTGAAACTGTGAATAACTGCATTCTTACAGTCCAGAAGATGATGCCACTAGAAAACCATGATCCACCAGCATGTAAGGAAGTGCATAGACCTTTCAAAGCAGAGCTATCACAATGTTTCAGGCTCCCAATAAACAAGTAATCAGCTTTCAGACCCTGTCTTACGTGAACAAGCTTTCGATTAAGCGGAGGTTTCGGACTGCTTCTACGATGAGATTTCGGCGCTTTAGTAGTCGGTATGTTTCATGAGATCTCTCCACTGCAGTGGTTCTGGACCGCTTTTCCTTCTTTTGCTCAGAGTTCTTCTAGAGAAGAGCATGGAAAGAGGAGATTCAGTCTGTGCAAATTCAAGGAGTTTCTGTCTGTCCCAAAATCACCATAGTATATGAAGCAAAATGCAGGACAATGTAGCACTTTAAAGACTAACAAGATGGTTTATTAGGTGATGAGCTTTCGTGGGCCAGACCCACTTCCTCAGATCAAATAGTGGAAGAAAATAGTCACAACCATATATACCAAAGGATACAATTAAAAAAAATGAACACATATGAAAAGGACATCACATTTCAGAACAGGAGCGGGATGCGGGGGGGGGGGGCAAGGAAGGAAGGTAAGTGTCTGTGAATTGATGATATTAGAGGTGGGGAGAGTGGGATGTTTGTGAGTAATGGTATTAGAGGTGATAATTGGGGAAGCTATCTTGGTAATGCGTAAGATAGCTTGAGTGTTTGTTCATTCCTTTTTGGAGAGTGTCGAATTTTAACATGAATGACAGTTCAGAGGATTCCCTTTCAAGTGCAGATGTAAAAGGTCTTTGTAGCAGAATGCAGGTGGTTAAGTCATTGAGAGAGTGTCCTTTCTGGTTAAAATGGCAAGAAACTGTTTCTTTTTTGTGATCTTCCACTATTTGATCTGAGGAAGTGGGTCTGGCCCATGAAAGCTCATCATCTAATAAACCATCTTGTTAGTCTTTAAAGTGCTACATTGTCCTGCATTTTGCTTCAGCTACCCCAGACTGACACGGCTACATTTCTATCACCAAAGTATATGAGTGTCTCTCATCTTTAAATGTGCTCTCTTCTCAGTACTCTGGTGAGGCAGGGCAGTACTATTTATTCCATCCTGAATATGAGAACTGAGGAACAATGTGACCTGTGGTGGAGCAAAAAACTAAACCCAGCTTTCCCCATTTTTGAAGCTTGTGTCCTATACAGCTGGTCTGTCTTCTACCACACCATGCCCAAATCATGCATCATCATGAGGTTTTGAATCCTGAACCTTCAGCACCACAGCACAGATATCTACCACTCAAACTACAGGATGACTTTAGGTCCAGCACATGCTAGCTCTTCCTACAAGCCTCCCTCCGTTTTAACCCAAAGACATGTGGCTATGCTTGTTTGAGTGTTTTAGGCAAGGAGTGATCAACGTGCACAGCTACTGAAGGAGGAAGCCCTCTCTGTGTGCAAGCAAGGAGTGGCACTTCCATGCTCCCAGAGCTGAAAGACTGCCAATGGAGAAGCTTCTATGAGTGCAGTTCCATCTTCTCATTCCATTGCCTAACTAGGCTGCTGCTAACTTAAAACTGAACAGGCTGAATGTGTTCATGAAGATGGGGAAGCAAAGGGACAAAATAACCAATGTGAAACAAAAGGGATTGTAGCTGGAGGTTGAGCTATGACAAATCACCATGTCACCTGCCCAGTGTTGCAGAGATTTTTGTACATCAAGCAACTATACTACAACAGCAAGTACCATGCCGCAGTAACTTACCTTAGGATCTTCAAGTCTAACCTCCTCAATGACAGCCATATCCCCATCTTCATTTAAGGAATGGGAGGCTAGAGAGAGATACGATTCCTGCTTTAGAGTGTCCAAACTAGAATCCTCCTCTGCAAAGCCATCAGGGAGCTCGTCAGGATCTTCAAGCAGGCAGGGAGAAGGCAGCTTCTTTATGGAGGTCTTTGTGGTTTGGGACTTGCAGCCTAATTTAAGACCATAGAGAAGTCCAGTTAGGCCGGCCACTTCAATGTCCAGTTCCTACAGGTTTCTCCATGGCCAAGCCATTCCCCAGATGACAGGGACCTAGCCCAGGCTTGCAGACAGGCTCACTTGAAGAGTATAGCAAGAGATACTTTAAGCATCTTCAGTCCAATAAGGCTACTGTAGGAAACAGGGAGGCTCAGGAAGAGTAAACAGCTAAGCTCGGTCTTCAAAATTAAAATGTTATTTGAAGGAATTTTGGAAACTGATAGCTTCCAAGTGATGTGTCCCCCTCCCCAGCTTTGACTGGAAGTAGAAGACTCTCTAGGTAGATTTCTGCCTGATAGCAGGAGACAGGATTAGTTTGGTCAGCAGCTGCTGCCTGAAGAGGGAGGGAGGGGAAGAGTTTGTTTCCTGCTTCAAAGACTGTCTTGCCAGAGAGAAACCTCCCCTGAGCACATAAAGATCAGGAGTCACATCAAGCACCCCTGCAGCCACTCTGTAAATCTATAGCAGGTCAGGCAACCCCTTCCCATAGCTTATGGGAGATGGACTGAAGTGCCCTACCCCTCCACCAGTTTCCCAAGAATCTAGCAGCCTTAGGGCAAGGAAGGTGTTCCAACACCTCAGCAGAAGGGAGAGACAGTGGGAAGAGGAACAAATATGTCACCTTTGCCCCTCAACAATATACAGGCAGTCCCCAGGTTACGTACAAGATTGGGACTGTAGGTTTGTTCTTAAGTTGAATTTGTATGTAAGTCGGAACTGGTACATATTGTAGGGGAAACTCTAGCCAAACATTTCTCCAGAGCTCAGTTTTATTCTCCCACACCTCACTTCCCTCAGTCCTTTATTCTCAAGCTGAGGTGTCTGCTGAGAAAAGCCGCTCCGCGTCTCCCTGGTCTGCTGGGGGGGGGCGCTAGCTTCGCGTCTCCCTGGTCTGCTGGGGGGGAAGCAGCTAGTGCGGGGTTGCCTCACCCCGTTTGTAAGTAGGGATCCGATGTAAGTCGGATCCATGTAACCCGGGGACTGCCTGTAGTTAGTTTTGGGGAGAGAACCACCACGAAGAGGGTGCAGGCTATGCTGCAGAAGGTTTAAAAAACTGAAGCTTGATGTTCTCTTTATTTTCTTCAAGGAAAACCTACATGAGCAAGCCAGACTCCGCAGAGAACCATTCCATACCTTTAGCTGGTGTTGAATGATTGGAGCCATCTCTGAAGCTCAATTTCAGCAGCGAATCTGAGTTGGCCTTCACTCCCTTTTCCCGTTTCTTACTGTATTTTGTCTCTTCTTCATTATCTGACTCTGAGAGGAAAGTATCGTCTTCTACAGGAGACAGTTCTTCCTCAGGCAGGGAGTCTTCATGCACTAGAGCCAAGCTGACTGTTGCTAACTGTTCACTTCGGGCCTTCTCCCTCTCAAACTGACGGTTTAAATCACTCTCTTCTGCAAAAACGTGTGAAATATATTTTGTCGTTCGCTGCCGACCTTCATCTTCCATAAATCCCTAAGAGGACCGAAAGTCATTATTTTGGCAAATTCTTTCATCTCCCCCTCCATTATCCTTGTCCTTGACCAACAAGATTCTAAATTGCTCCTCACACCATCTCCCGAAGCTTTAATCTCTACTCTTAAACAAATAGGCCAACTGGGCTCATATTTCATGGAAAAGAAGTAAAGCATTCAGTTTAGATAAAAATTCTATATCCTGTATAGACAACAAGACATTTTCTCTTATTCTATATTAGAGACATCTGAACAAAAACAAGGTATTTGTTTTTTATCAGTTTGATGCATACTCTTATAGAATTATAATTTTCTGAGATGTCTCTGGAACATGGGACTTGTAAGGGTAGATCTGTCCTGGGGGACCTTCTACTCCATTATCTGATTTGACAGCAGCGAGAACCAGATGTTTCAGGTGTAACAAAGCCCAGAACACTTAAGGAATTTCTTCTTACCTCTGCCCCCACCACAATCAATGAAAGGTTGGTTTATGTCCTGAAGCATTTTTATATCTCTTTTATAGTCTTATAGAAAGAAACTGCAGATGTTTTTTAAATCTTACCCATCTCCTGGACACAATTACATCCAATCTTACTAAAGCTGCTATACTGAAGGGTCAGAGGGTAGCAAACATACCTATGCTTAAAAAAGGCTCTAGGGATGATCCAGGCAATTATGCTCCAGTAAGCCTTATTCGGGGGAGGGATAGCTCAGTGGTTTGAGCATTGGCCTGCTAAACCCAAGGTTGTGAGTTCAATCCTTGTGGAGGCCATTTAGGGATCTGGGGAAAAAATTCATCAGGGATGGTACTTGGTCCTGCTTTGAAGGTAGGGGACTGGACCAGATGACCTTTCAAGGCCCCTTCCAGTTCTAGGAGATAGGCAATCTCCATTAATTTATGATATGGTAAACTGATCAAAATGATACTTAAAACTAGAACAAGAAAAAAACTGGAAAATCAAGGTATAACAGAGTTTAGCCAGCATAGCTTCCTCAAAGGAATATAAAGTACTGCTAATCTTGTAGAATTCTTTGTTCATTTTAGTGACACATTCAGATAAAGGAGAACCAGTGAACAATTTATTTACATTTCAAAAGGCCTTTTGACAAGATCCCTCAGCAGAAGCTAGTAAACTTTTATCTACATCAGAGGGTTTACTGTGCACAGATTGTGTACACACTGTCAACTGTTTTCTGATCTAATACATGTTACTGTGTCTACATGGGGACTATGATCCATTATGGGTATCACATGATGCTTTGCTTCACTTCTAGGTTCTACAGATCCTGGGACTTTTCTCCCTGTGTATTCAGCGGGAAGTGATTTGAATTCTGGGACCGGGGTCAGACTCATTTCCCATTATTTCTTTCCCAGCCTATGTCTAGACTACCGGGTTTTTCTGGGATAAAACTCCGCCATATCCAGGGAACGCATCTGCTCTTCTGCTTTTTTTTTTTTTTTTTTTTGCAAAAGAGCAAATGTGCTCTTACAAAAGCCCTGTCTTCCTCCTCCCACGAGGAAGAAGGGCTCTTCCGAAAGAGGGTTTTTTCCAAAATTTGGCCCAGTGTAGATGGGCCAAATTTTGAAAAAGCCTCTTCCAAAAAAAATATTGGAAAAAGATGTGCAAATTGAGGAGTGCATTTTGCGTATCTTTTTCTGATAAAGCCCCATAGTGTAGACATAGCCCTACTCTCCCATCTGGGTGAGCCAGTACTATTTACAAACAGTTGGCATTTTTGGTCTCCTACTATGTATGGGTGAAATTCAGAATTGGGGGAGGGGAGTGGCAAAGAGGGGCATAGCTTGGAAATCCGTGTTTGCAGCTTGCAGGTAGGCTTAGGCCTATATAGCTGAAGATATTTAGTCATGGCTGCCCTAAGCATTGCAGACTCAGGAGCCTAAATCTCATTTTCAAAAGGAATTTAAGATGTTTAGGAATCTAAATCCCAACTGTTAATGGAATTTAGGCTCTAACCTGCCTAAATCCATTTCAGAAATGAAATTTAGGCTTCAAATTAGTCATGCATTGCAATGCTGAGCACAACACCCAGACTCTATAGAAAACTGCACATTAGTCCATGGGCTAGTTGATATTGAATTAATTTTTCAAACACTGTCTTCTCTATTCATTATTTTGCATATGCTCTCACTTGGCCAGTAAGTTATCATTTATTTCCACGATTATGCAGTTGCAACACTGTATTTAATCTCATTTTGATCCACAAGACATTACCTTGACAACTTTATATCTCTCTAGAAGACGACAGAGCATCCGTGCTTCTAGCTTTCCCACATTCATAGCCGATCGAATTTCTGCCTGAGAAATACCTTTGGTTCCTCTACTTTCAACTGTTTTAGGGAGGAGAAAAACAATTTTGAAACTTAAGTTTACAGGAAATCCCCTCATCCTGAAAATCTGTCTGAGGCTATCAGATCCGTCCTGACAATTTCTGTCAGCTTGAACATCATTATCTGAAAAGCTAAGATTTTCAAGCATACACTAGAATGTCCACTTGAACACTTGCTACTATAAATCATTTTCACTAATTAACGCTTAGTACTAGGTATTGTTGCATAAAGGAATATGAACATCTAAAAAGATGCAGATGATATTGTATTTGTGAAATATGTACTAATTTAAAGACACCATAATAGACATGCACAAGAGGCAGAATTAAGTCTCCCTGTGCAAATTTGACAATATTGGCTTGAGTGCTTAGCTGTGATAAGAACAGTTACTTATCTTATAGTAGCTGTAACTATGACTCTCCAAGATCTGCTGGGCATGTGGATCCCACTTGTGGTGTGGTAGCACCCCTTGCATAGGAGTTCAGGAGCTTTAAAAGCAGTGTTCATTAAGGGTTGTGCATGCACTCCATCTCACCCCCTTTCTCTCAAAGATATAAAGGGCAGTGTTACTGTGCTCACTCCCTCAGTTTCTTCTCACCACCCCAAGTTTCAGAATCTCTAAACTCCAGGGATGTGCTGTGGGTCATGGGATCCACATTCAAAGAACATCTTTAAAAAATACTATTTCTATAAGATAAGTAATCATTCTTTTTTGTTTGAGCCCCTGCACATGTGGCTCCCAACTATGATGATTAAACAGACAATTCAGAGATTGAGAGAGTACATCTGAACAGAGAGTCTAGGACTGCTCTTCCCATTTGTGCATCTGCTCTGAAGCAGATACTAAGGAATAATGGCTGGGAAAAAGTATACTATGAAGACCAAGCTGCTTCTCTGAAAATTTCAGCAATTGGTATCCTACTGAAGCACATTGCTGAGGCCACATAGGATATAGTGGAACAAAATTTTAATATACTCTTTGATCCATTCAGATAATGTTTGGAGATTGATTTGCCCTTTTAAGCACTGTCATCTTCTTACTATATATTTTAGAAATGTGTGTCTGTCTGTGAGTCCGTTTGTTCAAGAACTCCTCCTACATGGGAAGAGCTAAGACAACAAATATGTGCATGCAGCCTCCTCTTCTCATAACTTAAATTCGATTGTTTCTCATAAAATGAAACGGGAGGGGTCTGGCAGTTATACTGCAGAATGACCACAGGGGGCAGCAAGGGGCCAGAGATGAGGATCAGGATAGCAATAACTCCATTGGGACAGCAGAGGTCTAGGGTAGAGAAAGGGACAGCTATCTATCGTATATTTCAGAGAGTTTGTCTGTGTGTCTGTCTGTTCCCCAACTGGGACATATGCACTCCTCCCCCAGCTGTGCCAGCTGCAACTGCAGAGGCCGTGAACAGGGGCTTCTCACCTGGCCCCAAGCTGCTGCAGTGAGAGAGGGCTAGGATTGACCTCTCCCCACTGGGGCAGCCTGCCTACTGAACCCCTCATCCCCAACCAAACCCCAGAACAATGATTTAAATGAAGAAAAACAAAAATTATTTCAGTTAAGGACCTGAGCAATGCCAGGTAAATCTAGTAAGCAATAAAAAGAGAGTTCAGAAAATGCCCTAGATGTGTTACATTAAGGTAGCAGAAGAACATGAGAATGCCCATCTAGCCCTATATTCTGTCTTCAGAGAGAATTAAAATGCCATACAGAACCAATTTTTGGCAGATAGAAGTTTAGGACCACCCAAAGCAGAGCTTGTAACCTTGACTGTCTTGTCTCTTAGCCACTGATAAATCTATCCTTCATGAACTTATCTAATTTCTTTGTGAACCCAGTTATATTACTTGGCCTTCCTGTCCTTTAATATAAATTACTAACGATTAGCTTGCTGAGTCTACAGTCAAGTAACTATAGCTTTGATTTTAATTATATGGATACTGTGCTTTACAAGCCCATGCCAACTGGTCTAGAACAGATTTGAACCATTATTTTAAGCAACTGCCTTTGATATTCTAAGCTTGTCCACTTTGAGACCAAACATTCAAATAGCAGGCACTTAGAAGTGCCTTACAGACAGACATATCCTTAAACAAATACTGGAATTGTGATACTACACAATTGGTGATCACCACTAAGCCTCCAACCTCATCTATGGCAATTGCTTTTAAGATTGTACTGATTGATGAAATGTTGATTGTATACGAATATGGTCCTGGATGAATTAATACATCATTGACTGGTTAAGAATAACCAAGTGTACTGGTCTGAAATGGAGTGTCCAAGATAAAAGCTGACCTGAAAAGAACCTGTCATCAAAATAGTAAATCAATGTTTCCTGAACTCAAGAAGGGTTTATCATTCTATTACATTCCATTTAACATGGTCTATAACACTTACCAAACTGAAATTCAGTTTATTAGTTTGCAGTTTTAAAATCTGATTGGCACATCAGCAAATTATAAAACTGACTTCGCACTTATGCTTACATGAGGTTAAATGCAGGGGGACAAAGACATCTAAAAATGACATTGTGGGTAAGGCAGTAAGGAAGATACTAGAGTGGAACTAAAAACGAAGGAGAGGTATGGATTAAAGAGCAGCAAAGGAGGAACTGTTCTCCCAACCTGCTCTTTACGATAAAGCAGGGCTACTCAACACGCGGCCTGTGGGCTGCATGCAGCCCACAGCCTGTTTGTTTGCGACCCGCAATGCAGTTTGGGTTTACACAAGGAGCAACACATGGCCTGCGGGTGGGATCCTTTGAACATGGCCTCCACTTGGAACATGCTCCATAATGGAGAGTCAGTGTAATGGTCTTCTGTTGATATGCATTTTAGTAGTTCAATTCCTGGACTGTTATTGCTCATTAAAAGTGCTGTCATATGGGTGGAAATCGGGTAAACAGTGCATTTTATTAATACCAGCAGAACTGACTTAAATGGGGCCTGTGTGTTGTGTAGTCTTGCCTTCATCTTTGTATTCATACCCGTCAGTGTGAAAAGAAGCTATTTGCATATATTTGCACGTACATGCAGCCACACTTAAGTTGTGGCCCTCAGCCTGTGCTGTGAATATCATTGTAGCCCCCAGGGCTTCCAAAGTTGAGTAGCCTTGCCATAAAGTGTTTGGTTTTACTATGAAAGGGGAAAGGAAGAGGGCAGTTCATTTTTTTCCCCTATTAACCTCCCTTACTGCTCACACCACTCCTCTGTGACCCCATCCCCACCCACTTCTCCACTTTGAAAATATAAACAGCAAAAGGAAGACGGTGATGGCAATTGGAGGCAGCTCGCTATTTTCAGCCTCACCAGTTACTATGGGCACCAGCCACCAGTGTTATGATGGATACAGAAGTCCTGACATAATTGTCTCCACTACAAGTTCAAATCATGTCTAGGCTTGCACTGGAACTGGAGAACTAATTTAAGTGATAACATGGAGGCAAAGACATATATACTAGGAAAATGGGTGATACTGAAAATCATTAGCTAACATTTAAAAAAAAAGAGTATGGGCTGAACTTCCTTTAAATAATGTTATCTGCTAAGTAATATTTTTAAACAACCTATTTTCTAGCGTAGAAAGGGCCCAAGAGAACAAAAGTTGAGCTGTCAGAGGGAAAGCAGTTTTAGTAAGCATTTAAAATCTTGGATCATTTTTCTTAAATATTTAACTCAAATGACAAGCTGACATTTTGAATAAAAGAAGCTTTGCTAATCAATCACCCACACTCCTTTCAACTGAGGTATTAAGAGGTCATAAACAAGCCTGAGACATCTCATTTTTATATCCTGGTAATCTCTAGAAGCAATCAATATGGGATAGGAGAAATTCTAAGGTGCCAGGCAGTGTCAAACAGTAAATAACAATCCCCGACTCTGACTAGATGAGACAGAGGGTGGGAGAAAGGGAGTATTTTTGCCATTTCACATATGTTCACAAGAATCTAATGTACGAGGTAATGACAATTTCAAAATTAAGACAGTAAGAAAACAGTTCATTTTTATGCAATGAACTGAAAACCACACACGGAATCTGATTACATTACCTACTTAGCTCATAAGCCTGTGTCAGCATATCCCTCTCATAAATAATATCTACAGGCTGGACAGCTTTGGTGATCATCTCTTCCTCATCATCATCATGATAATCATCCATTTTCTTTCGAAATTCCCTTACTAATTTGAGGCATCGGACCATAACATCAGTCCCTGTGAACAGAGGGTATTACTGATTAGCAAAATAACTGAACAAAACATATGGGTGGAAAGGAGAGGTCCATATGAAAAATAAGTTAACTGGTTTCTCTTAGCATTGACAAACAGAATGGCATTCTCGAAAGGAGGAAATGTGAAGCTGCTCATTTCCTGTTAAGAGATTCCTATTTGCAACAGCTTTTCCCGGAAGTGAAGTATCTTAATGAATTAGAATAGGTAAAGGCCGGGTCATCTGCATACGGGGCTGATGAAAGTTATCACAGCCTCGACATTTTAAACCAGGGAGATGAGGGAAAGGGCCCCTGCTACTCTGCCGAGCTAACTCAGGATATCCCTAGGGTTCAAACAGTGAAGTACTTAAAGAGGGGGATGTGAAAAGGTCCTACAGGAGGGCATAATATGAAATTAGGGAACCTTTAACTATGTATAGGAAGGTGGCTAAATGGTGATCCTGTGAGATCCCTCTCTTCAGAAAACCAATTAGCCTGCAATCTCTTCAAAACAAAGATGTTATCCTTTTGATCCCATAATCACCTAACATACATTTGGGTGTCCTAAAGAAAACATTATTACCGTTAAATTACTATCTATCAAAACATAATACCACCCGTGAAAATTTGCAGACCTCCTCCTTTCTGAAAACAAACTCAGAGAACTTGGTTACAACACAATTATCTCTTGACCTGTTGTAATATGGTTACAATGTATAATGTGGCTAAGACTTTGCGCTGTTGTAAGTAGGACTAAACCAACAGATTTATTCCAGATTTTCTGTGAAGACTCAGGAAAATAATGTTGGATTAGTCTCAGCTATCAGAAATATCTTTTGATAATATATACGGACAAGAAACTCATAAAGTTTACTTTTCGCAGCTATGAACACTATACCCCATATTTATCAGAGTAATACCATTATAATATAATTATGACATAATTATGTTGCATTTTGTACAAGATGGGTCATGTAAAGTGTAATTGAGAAAGTTATGATTTGCTGAACATGATTAACCAAAATCATCATTTGTATCTAAAATTCTGAATATTGACAATGTATCTATTTCAAATGTAGTTACACCTGAGTGACGCCCACTTGGCAAAATGTTTCCAGTCTGGATAGCTGGTTGAGAAGAACCCATCGAAGATAGCAACACATCCGCCAACCGGTGAGCTTTTCTGAGAAAACCCCAGTAAGCCTGTAAGTAATGGCTGCTATGGTTTTCTAAGGGCATGTGACCAGACCACATGACTTTGGACTCCATTTTAGGTGCCTATATTTTTCCACAAATTGCTCTGGGAAATAAGTTTGAAACAAAGGATTCTTACCATATGGGAAAGCTTACTGAATCCTCAATCAGGGTGAGAAGGTGCTGATTTATAACTAGTTTTTCTAGTATTTTAGGCTTAGTTTGCAGTTTTGGTTGATCTACTAAGTAATATGCTTTGATCTGTTTACTATCACTTAAAATTTATTTTTGTGTTATAAAACAAGTTTTTTTTAACTGTTTTAATCTTAAACCACAGAAGAGCCTGGATAAAAATCTTAGCGTGGTTACTTCAATTGTTCATATTCCTCTCCAGCTGGAGGGAGAGGCGGACATATTAAGGAGCTTACACTGTACAGATGCCTGTGTACTGTAAGACGGTATTGGACTGATACTCAGGGGGGCGAAGGGGGATGGTGCATCCCTGGGGAGCTGGAAAATTGGCTGGTGTCTTTTGTTTGCACTCAGGTAACCCAGTTTGGATGAGTGGCACCACTTGCTGTTGTGTTAGGTGACAACAGGGCTGAGAGGCTGGCTGCATCCACAACCCAGTTGTGTGTCTTACAGGGACACAGCTGTTCCCACAGTCTCCAACCTGCATCCCAGAGGTGACAACTCGTCACATTGTGCATCTAGGGAAAAGTCAGATTTATTAACACAAATGGAGACTAAAAATATATGGAAAAATATGCTCTGTGAAAATGGAAAATTGATAGAAAATTATTTCCTTGGTGTAAGGCTGATTCACACAAGGATGACATTAGTACATTATCTAATCATATCATAATCCTATTAATGCCTGGTTTATTATTTAATGTTCAGTGTATCCCTGGAATGGATAATGATTTCAGGTGAGTTGCATTGTGTACTAATTCATTTATAACTTGATGTATACTGGAGATGCAAAAGGAGCTTTACCTTTAAACACTGCAATTTAAAATTTTGGTTAGTTTATACACTTGATGACATCAGCATATACGAGTGATGTGGCCACAATTACCTTTCTTTGTCTTATAGGGCCCACCGTCAGGATTCATGTCCTGTAATGGGGTAGTTAATACTTTGGCCAGGCCAGCATTCATCATATATTGATACAGACGCTTGAATGTTCTTTCACACAGACCCTACAGCAGTAATAGTAAAGAGAAATGAAAAAGACGACATTATTGTAAGGAGCATTCTCTACAAATCAGGACACTAATAGCAACTAAATCCTTGACTTTCATCGAGAGATATCAAGAAGCATCTCAGGGACAGAAAGCTGTTTCTGACTCAGCTATTATGAGTTACTCAACTATAGCTTTTGATCCCACTCCTTTACCTGGTTTTTAGTACCCAGTCATCTTTCCCTGTCTACAATTTCTCACTTATCAGTCTGGAAAAAAGCTTTCCCACTATCTCACCTGCCTCTAAGTACCATCCCTTAGCCTCCTTTCTTCCATTGTGTTCAATCATTCAAATATCCTAGACCTCAACTAAATCATTCACTCTTCTCAATCCTGCTTCTTACCTCTCCATTCAGAAATGACAAGATCAAAAATAATAATATATTATAAATGGAAAAAAGGGAAAGTTGATATTAATGAATGTAACTTAGGAATTGTAGTAAACAGATCAGGGAAGCAAAGGGACACAAGGAGAACTTTATGACCAATGGAGTTAAAGATAATAAGGAGGAAGTTTTTTAAAGTAGATCAGGAACAAAAAGAATCTTAACAATGGCACTGATCCATCACTAAATGGAAATAGTAGAATTAACAATAATGCTAAAAGTGCAGAAGTGTTCAATAAATATGTATGTCGTGTATTTGGGAAAAATAGGTGATACGATCTTATAAGTTGACAATGCTCTTTTTAGTCCATTAGTATCTTAGAAGGATGTTAAACAGAAGCTACTAAAGTTACCCATTTTTATATCAGGTCAAGATAACTTGCATCTAAAATTTTAGAAGAGCTGGCTGTGAAGCAAGCTGGACCATGAATGCTTATTTTCAAGACGCTCAGCTACCAGCCAGAGGCAGTACAGGAAAGAGCAGAGGTACCCTACAGTCCACATAAAACACTCTGGCCCACGGTGATGGGGAAAGTGATCTGCATTCCCCTGGCTCTCGAAAGAAGAGAAAAGAAGAGGGATCACAAAGCCTCTTCCCCTTCAGGTGCTCCCCTCCTTCAAGAGTGAAGAAAAAGAAGCCTCAAACTTTTACTTATAGCAGGCACTTTAGGAGGCTGCTCACTGCAGTTATGCGCCTCCAGCAGCTCCCAATTGGGTGGGAGAAGCAGGAACTTAACCTTCCAGCCCTAGTCTGCCTCTCCAGGATCCCCATCTCAGCCCCAGTGTCACTGCACTCCTCCTGTCAGTTCTCAGTATTCCAGTGGTCCCCAGTCCCTCCTCTCCCACTTTTACTCTCAGTTTCTCTTACTACTTGCCACCCTCGAAGTCCCAGTCTCCCCCAGGTTCCTTGGGCCTGTCTGGCTCTTGTCCTGTCTTCACTTCATTCAGAAAGCTCACTCCATGTTGCCTGGGCCCAGAAAAAGGAGCACCAAACACACAGGCTTGGCTCCACCTTAGCTCAATCTGCACCAACCAAGAGTGGCAATGGCAAAGAAAGTCCTGTTTTGCCTCCTCAGCTTGGGCTGGTGTATGCTCACTGCAGACGGAGCCTTTGGAGAATGCAGCTGATATGCTCCAACACTTCCCTACTGTGTATATGTGGACCTAAACACCTGGCCAAATTTGGACGTATTTTCACCACAACAGGAAAAAGCACCTCCCTGACACAAAGGCTACCTGCTTCTAAATTGCAAGTCCCTGTTCCAGATGGGACAGGCACAACACATCCTCAGAGAAAAAGGTTATTTTTAAAAAATAAAAACATTTCTCGTATGCCTCATTCTGGGAAATTCCTAAACCATATTGTCTGAAACTTTCTAAAGTTTATTTTGAGTTAGAAATCTGACATTGAAAAATTCAGCCTAACAATTTAAAGTCTGGCACTCAGAAGCAATAGAAAACAGGTCTGCATAATCGAAAATATTACTAAGATCATCCGACATTTCCCATTACACAAACCGCCTCTGCATGTAACGCTGATTTTTTTGATTAATTAATAACAGATTGAGATCTTGAAAGCAAATGATAATCTCACCAGTTCTTCCCTCAGGTTCCCCAAAGTGTCCATTTTGTTTGGTCGAGTGCTCAGCACACTTGAGAGCTTCTCCATAAGAATATCATATTTGCTTCTCCTAAAACGAAAGTTATTCAACATGTCAATTTCATGAGTGATGATTTTTACATCCAGCAATATCACAGGAGACACCCATTACCATCACAGAAGTAGACTCAGAAATGGAAAGCCAAGGTTTTTGCAACATTTGAGGGAAAAAATCAAGTTTTTGGTGTTTGGTAGATGCAATTCAGTATTTGATTAGTCTTTATATTTGGACTCAAAACTCAACATTTGAGTTGAGTGCCTTTGATTACTGATGTGCATTAAATTGGTATCCACACCATTTGTGCACTTCAGACACAAGGGTGCTGAATATGTTTCTGTACGTTTTCCCATGGGCTGTTGAACTTCTCCAAAACGTCTTTAAAGGTTGACAAACCCCATATAGGTTTCAGTAGAGCTTTTGAGCCACATTAGTACTTCACATACATAGTTATCTGTGCACAGTACTTAGATGATTTCCCCATATTATCTCTATCCATCATATCCCCCACCACATATATCTTGATTTATGTTATCCATCCGTGGTTTGCCTCCTGGAAACTTCAGTATGCAAAAAGCTTTATGAAGTTCATGTGGGGCTGATGATTCCTATTAACAGGCTTTAGTTACAGGGCCACCTACTTTTAGTCTAACAATATTCAAAGGTTGGATATTTGTCAGACATAAAACTATATGTGAGAGAAACATTGCTTGTCATAGGAAAGTCATATTTCATAATTTGCTTTTATCCACTTAGTAGTCCCACACTGTGGTCATATATAGAGCAGAATTTTTAGAAAAATCATGAAGTTCATTTCATTTACACACAGAGTGCTGGTATGGGGAATGTCCCCTCCACTCAAGTGGGCCAAACAGCAGGTACAAATATCCAATACCAGGAAGATAGTCACATGAGGATTATTACTTGAACCAAAGTTATTGTGAAGCTAGGCCTGCTGTTTTACTGTGACTAACTATGAAATAGAGGAAGAGAGTCAGAAGTAAAAATTGACTAGAAGACACAGCTACAAACACAATGAATAAGAAAAATCAGGTCTCTGTAGGACAAGATCAAACAACAGGATAACAAGAAAATCATAGCTAGAGTAGGGGTGCAACTCCTTTATAAAGTTCTTTCTCTGAATGCTTAGGGGCTGTGAATACAACAACCAAGAGGCACTACTTCCAGAAAGTTCTGATGATCCTGTGGCATAAGCGGCATATCTTAATGATAAGAAAGCAAATATCAAACCCTGAAGAACTACTTTCCAACTGCTTGATACATACCTGTCAACATGAAAGCGGTTCAAAAGCAGAAGAATTGAATGTTGCTGAGTTCCACTCGGTAATCTTATGACATGGGACTGCATTGAAATGAGACCATTTCTGTCTAATACTCTTCTGTGATAATGAATTTTACCAGCATCCACCCTAGAGAAGACAAGATATGCACAGAACCTCCCATGATGACTGGTAAATAAATATAACAAATTAGATTCATACACCTGTTGTTTCAATGCCCTTTATAAATTTACATTAAGCTATAAATTGCTTGTGAAACGTTAATTCAGCCCCCTTGTGCATATGTACTATGATGGTCTTAAAACAGAATCACATACTGTTTTTTTCCATAGGAATTCATTCAGTGCACAGGAAATGAATCAGGGTAATGTACTAAATGAAGCTTCTGTCTATAGGATTCAGCCTCATCGGTTACAGAAGACAGATGTTAAGTAAATGAAGGGGAAAAAGTGATGTAGTTTGGTTAAGGCAGCTGAACACCACATTGAAAAATTGGAGTTTCTCTCTGCTTCTGCCACGTGACACTTGGCAGTCACTCAAGCCAAACTTCCCAGTTGGCCACTAACTGTGTTTTTCATTTTCAAAGCACTTAACTTGAAACACGTAGGGTCTGATGTGCAGCTGTCCTGGGCATTCACTGCTGCAGCTGAACTCAATGGGAGCTGTGCATTGAGCTCATGAAATCAAGTACTTTAACTGAGCTACAAAAACATTAAGTACTCTAAAAAATCAGGCCCCAAGTTGGACACCCAAAATACACAATGTTGACCTTCATCTCTCTGTGCCTCTGTTCCCTGTCTGTAAAATGTAGGGAATCCTATCACCGTATCTTTACAACACCCGGGTGAAACATTCATTAATGTTTGTGAAGCACTCCTATTATGATGGGAGCTGCAGAGAAACACCCATGGTGAAATTAACAGTCCTGTATTCAAGGCAGGGTGTAGATGGTGTATAGTAAATATGACCTGGGGTACCCATACTGAATGACAGGGATAAGAAATATTGAATAGCTACTCAACCTTAATTCTGGCATTTTCTAACTTCTGTGTGCTTGACTTTGCAACCTTAATATTCATTGTGTATTTTTTTAAAATGCAATTTCTTATTTTTTTTTAAAGCAAATAGAAAGAAAAGAAATCCCATCATGTAGAACCACACGGGCCCTACATCCCGCAGGGCTGGAATCTTTAAGTCCACAGCACAGAATTCTGCCACTAGAGCTAATGCAGTAACTGGGAACAGCAATAGGCGATCATCCTCTTCAAGCCATGAGAGACAGATATCCAGAGGGTTTCCTCTGCTGTCCAGCCAATAGCTATAAACATTGAGACTCAAGAAACCTGAGTTTAACTCCAGGGGTTTTAGTACTTACCAGACTACTCTGTACCTGTCCCTCCTCTGCTCCTAACCCAACCCCAGCCTGATCCTACCTTAGCCTGTCTGGAAAGCACAGGAGAGTCTCCTCCTCCCCCTGATACTGTTCAGGAAACATGGAGAACATGTGAGCACAGAACACCATCTTCCTGTTCTCAGTTCCAATACAAACCACCACACTGCCTTCTGGCAGATGTTACCCTGAAACTTTGATCCTTCATGCAAAATGTAGAGTCCCTAACACCATTTTCTGAAACAGATGAACATTTCCTCTTGCTTTTTTTAAAAATTCAGCCCGGGGCCAAGATCAAAATGTAAAGAGTTTTCAGCTTTAGCATTTAGACTCTTGAAAAATAGGTAGAGCAACAAAAAAAGGGTCTTATTATGAAAAGCATAGTTCCATGTGTAATTACTATACTGTATAAAAATATTTACACTTTCAAGGAAGTAGAAGAAGCAGGTGGAACCTTTCTCTGGAAAACGTTGGGCTATAAAAAACATATTTCTACTTAACTTAGGCTTGCATTAAAAAAAATAATTACATTTTCAGCGCTTACAGTTGCAAAGAAAATCTTGTGATCATGAAGAAAATGTTTATATACCGTGCTAGTCTGTAGTTTCAGTGTCTGCTCTTCATAAGCAGCAGGCATAATGTGAAATTAACATCAATAGTTGCAGTAAAACAATACAAATCTGAATACAGTAAGAACCATGTCAATTTCATGCTGCTGCTTGGCAAAACTAACAAAAACAGCAGAAGCAGACAGTAAAGCTATTAATAAGGATAGGAGACTTAAAAATGGAACCTTGAAATAATAAAGAATGTTCTTGGTTGGGTGAAGCTTCAAGTTTTCCTATGTAGTTGCTAGAAACTAGTAGACAAGGAAGATGGTCCCAACTAGGGCTCAGATACAGAAACTCGGCAGAAACCCCCACACCACCCTCTTCGTAGCAACTAGGGTGAGTGAAGGGGGAGAAGCAGTAGCTGGGCTTACTAAGTTGCACAAGTTGCACACCTGGACTTTGAAGCACTTCATGTTTTGTATCTAGCTATTAGGATCAATCCTACATACGAAAGTAATCCCTATACATAAGCAGGCTAAGATAGGAAATTAAAATACCATCTCCAACTGAAACTGCAAGAGGCACTTAAGCAAAGCCTAAGTAGTTAACTGTGTGTCTTGACCAAATTACTACTTTGTTAATAACTATTTTGGTGACAAAGTACCAGGAGATTTAGTTACTACAAGCAGTAAGCTGGCATCACCAGCAGCACAGGCCCGGCAGAAACAAAGTGCCTCTAGCATTGGGAGGAGATATTCCCGATGAATGAAGCCTTCTCTGCAAATCTTTGATTTACTTCAAACAAATCAACAAACTCTCTACTTACTTGAAAGCCCCACTGTGAAGGTCTCTCTGAAGTTCCCCTTGCCATCTTGAACGACCTAAACGCTCCAAAATGCAGTAGGAGAAGTCTGGAAGTTTTAAATCTGGATCTCCTTCCCAGCCAATTAGGGTCCTATAGCGCAGATCCTGTGAAGCAACGATGACTAGTTTCTCCCCCCACCTAATGTGGAAAAAAACAGTAAGAAATGAGGAGTTAGTTTCCTAGAGCTCCTAACATTAACCATTTCCTCACCTGCTTCCTTTATTGATGGGATCGCTTTGATTTCGTCTAAGGCTCAGTTGAACATCTAGGACCTTCTCTCCCCCTCCATGATTTCACATAGCAGTCATTAACATTATAAATGGTTATCTGTGATGCCAGAAAAATATTTCACTAGCACCAAATTCTAGTGTTGTATAGCACTAGAGCAGTATAGCTGCACTGGTGTAGCACAGACATGGCCCTCGTGAGCAGCATTAAAAGTAGTAAACTTTCAGGTGGAACAGGTGACAGAGCTCTAGTTACAACAGAAGCAATACACTTACAAAACAATTAGCTGCTAGATAATAATTATATAGCCCACAGGTTCTCTAAGTGTTGCTATTGCAGTACATCAATAGAGAAAATGTAAGTTCCAGACCAACTTGCTTAATCATATTCTTAAGATTGAATGGCAGTAGCATTGCCAAATACATGTGTATTTTACTATAACAAATTGTCACAGGGAAACCTAGATTTCTCCACTGCACTGCCAGGAATGTGCAGAACGATGGCAGCACTGAGACCTCTGAGCTAACTAGTGGCACAAAGAGCATGTTCACTAGAAACATTTACAAAAAGAAAAAATTTGTTGGTTTGAAAAGCTATGTATCAGGTTGCCAGGTTAAAGTCCTCAATTGCTAAAATGAAGAGAAGCCAAGCTAACGCTAGGCCAGAAAAAAGATCACTTTTCGGAGGCTCACTGCAGATAGACTATTCAGAAGTTTAACTAGCAGGCTTCTAATGATTTCTCTTGTTTATGTTCAAGATTTGGCCACAGTTCCAGGAGTACAACAAAAGATGCCTCTTGGTCCCCCTGCCAAATTTCAGATTCTTACTCCAAACCAAAGATGTTAAAGTGCTGTAAGCATTTTTTCTGACCACTTTTGAAATACATATTTTCTCTAAACTTCCTCAAACTTTTACCTGAATTTTTTAAAGAAAGTGACCCAAGGTGGACACCAAACTGCTCAAGGTGGGTGAGATTTATTAGACCAACTTCTTTTGATGAAAGAGAAAAGCTTTTGAGCTAACAAAAGGTGGTCCAATAAAATATTACCTTACCCACCTTATCACTAATAACTGGGATTAACATAATAGAACTAGTGCACCAAATGGCCCATATAATTTGTAAATATCAGCCCAAATAGTTACAGTTTGGCAATAGTAGAATTCCACTTAACCTTTCCCATATAAATAACTGTAAGTTAAAAGGTACAAATATCTGATTGTTTGAGGACTGTAGCTATCAAAGAGGGAAAGGAATTATTTAGGGTGAAAAAGGAGGAAGTAGACAGAAGAGTTTACAATAATTGGAATGCAAGATCAATAAATGCATTAGGATTTGATTAAGAAAGCTTAGTCATTCATATACCCTTTTAACAAATGTGGTGAAGGAGAGAGAGCCTGAAATCCCATGCCTCTGAAAATGGTTCAGTGCACATTTTGGAGGGTGCACGAGCATTTGGCCTATGGCAGCAACAGAAAAGTATATTGAAAACAATGGTTTTCATATAAATCATTGGAGAAAAGTACTTAATACGGCAAAAAATAATGACAAATTAGACTACAGAGCCAGAGTTTTTTCAACTCTTTAAAAAAACCTGTTTCCAAATAACAAAGCATTATAACGTAAAATGAAACACCAACAAATACTGACATCTTACTCACTTTTCATAGGCTTCAGTGTATGTATAACAAGGCTGCAAATCCTTGGTCCTAATTTGATCAGTATAATTTAGTCTCTCCTTAAAATATTGGCATGAACCCTGTATGCCATCCTTGTTATCCAAAATCATATGGACAGGATAAATATCATCTAGAGGGACAGGGTCTCTTTTAGTCTCCAGTATTCCTGTTTCAAGATCTATTTCTTCATACCTGAAATAAAAATACAAAGAGAGCAATATTTAAAACTAGACGATTTACCTGGCATTGCTTGGGTGCTTAACTCAATTAATTTTTCTTTTCTTTATTTAAATCATTGCTCTGGGGTGGGGCTGAGGAATTGAGTATGCAGGCTGCCCCAGAGAGAAAGGACTAATTCAGCTCTTTCTCACTGCAGCAGCTGGGGGCCAGGTGAAAAGTGCCTCACCATAGCGACTCCTGGGCACAGACAGAGGAGAAGTGCATGCCCCCAGCCAAACCCTTTTACCTGCCTGGTGATCCTGTCTCTTTTCTGTATGGTTTTATGAGAAGTAATCCAGGCACAATCAAACATTTATCTTGCTTTAATTTATAGGAGGAAGCTGTATACTGAAATTGGTGGTCCTAGCTCTTACCATTTAGGAGGTGTTCTTGAACAATCGGATAGACAGGCAGACTCGCTCAAATATATAGTAGGGATGTTAAAATTTTAGATACAGAGGTAGCAGCATGGGGGGGGGGGAGAGAGAGAGGAGCAGGCAGCTACATGGGAGCCGGTACACACAAGAAGCCAGCTCTCCATGCTTACCGGCTCCTAACTGCCCACTGTGGTGCTGCCTCTGTATCAGAGGCAGCAACACAGGAGAGGAGGCAGATCCACAGGCGCCAATACATGCAGAGAGCCAGTTTAAAAGCTACAAAAGCGGCGAGGAGTCCTGTGGCACCTTATAGATTAACTGAAGTGTTGGAGCATAAGCTTTCGTGGGCAAAGACCCACTTCGTCAGATGCAAGATGTCTGACAAAGTGGGTCTTTGCCCACGAAAGCTTATGCTCCAACACTTCAGTTAGTCTATAAGGTGCCACAGGACTCCTCGCTGCTTTTGCAGATTCAGACTAACACGGCTACCCCTCTGATAGTTTAAAAGCTGGCTCCCCCCTGTCCCATCCATGCTGCTGCCTCTGATACAGCACGGGGGGGTTATCCTTGTGAACTAGTTCCTGCTGGAGAGATGGGTGAGCTGTGTGTAACTGCAAAGGTTAACCAATGAGCCCAAGCAGGGACTGTTCCCACCAGCTGACTGGAGCAGCCCCTGTCCATGGTGGGCCTGGCCTGGGTGGCACACGATAGGCAATGGCTACTCCCTCCGGCCAGCTGGAGCAGCCCTTGTCCACAGTCCCCCCACCTGCCTTCCTTTAACCAGTTAACCAAACAAACGGGATTTTAATGCATTATAGTGGCAACCAGACTCTTCCTGCAAGAGGTTAATACACAAGACTTGCCTGTCAACTGAGAACTAATAGCTTGCTGGTCAATAATATAATGGTGCAATGCAGCAATATTATATATGAAGTTATGAACATGAGCTAAAATCATGACTGATGCATGTTTATCAGACAAGTCTGGGGTGGGTACATTTGATTCTCAAAGACAAAGGGTAAGATGATGCCTCGGCCAGGTGCCCTCAAAGCTGTTGAGCAACAATATATCAAGGGGCCATTCTTTGGCAAGCAAGGGGGGCAAAAAGAAACAGATCTGAATCTTAGAAAACAAAAGCATGGAACCTCTATCACCACCAGATTCTTTGTCTCTGACCTTAGAGCAGGGGTAACCCCTCAGGAAACAGTTAATAGAAAAGCATCAGCTTATCAGTTTCTGCTAACTCCCACTCCTAGGAAGCCAGCTGTCATCCAGCACCACAGGCTAGGGATGTTAAATATCAGTTAACTGAACAGTCAATTAACCTCATGAATTCTTATTGTTTACTGGACTATTCTATAGTGCCCAGGGATGGGGCCAGCAGCCAGTGCACTCCAGCCCCACTCTCAAGGAGAACCCTGCCACTCCGTGTGGCTGCCTCTGTATCAGAGGCAGCAGCACGGGTCAAGGGGAAGCTGGTCCACGAGGGGAGCCAGCTTAAAACCCAGCTCCCCTGGTGGACTGGCTGCCTGTCGCCCCCAGGCTGCTGTCCAGGGGGGAAGGACTGAGTTCCTGGACTCAATGCAAGCCTGGCTCCCAGTACACTTTAAATGCAGAGCTGCAGTTGGGGTAGATCCTGGACTCAGGGTGAGCCAGGACTGAGCCAGCCTGCTGGCCAGCCTGCTAAAAAATATATGGGGGGGGGGGGAGGAGAATGCGTGTAGTTTATAGCATTAACCAATAAGCTTTTGCTTATCTGTTAATCAACTACATTATTACATCTCTGCTGCAGGTTCTGCGGTATTAAGTTATACTGGAGGGCCTGCTACGCGGCCAGCTCCCCAGAACTAGGACCAGCAGTCGGGAGCTGCCCCCAGATTTCCTGGAGTTTGGAAACAGATCCTGGTCTGAAGTTTAATCAGCAATGTTACTGAGCATGTTTGTTTAGTACTAGGAAGTGTGTTCTCTGTGGTTCTCTTGTAACCATTTCTGACTTTGACATGCGTTTAAATGAGTATAAATGTAACTCCTTGCATTTAAATAAACTAGCTTATTTCTTTAATTAAAACTAATCCAGTGTGGTGAACTGTCCAGATAACTTCATTTAAGGTAGCAAATGTTGCATATTGATCCCCTTAAAGCAGGAAGAGACTCAAAATACTTGGACTGTACAGGAGAGAGCTGGATAGTGCAGAGCACACATTTTGGGGACAAAACCCAGGCATGGGAGTGGGTTGGGATCCCCATGCAAATGATAATCACCAGCAGAGAAAACCAGAAGATGACTGATGTGTGGCGGGCACATTGCAGCCATACACCGAAATTCAAGGTGTTACCTGCCTGCTGGAAAACTGTACTTAGCCCAGGTGGGAAGTAAGGTAGCAAAGCACTGCAAGCCACCCAGGTTTGCAGGGCAGGAGCGACACAGCCTCTCACCGGTCTGGACTCGTGGCCCCTCTCTTTTTGTTCCTCCTATCCGTGTGCGGAATAAGTGTTGTTGTGCGCACCGAGGCATGTGCACCACCAGGAGAAAGACGCGCTGGGCGGCCGCCCAAGCGCCCCGCTGACGGGAGCAGGGCTCTGGACTGCACCGCAGCACGCCATGACCCCCGCCCACAGCGCCCCTCACCGGTCGTGCAGGCGGAGCGGGGGCCGCTCCCGCGGCAGCAGGTAGAAGCTGAGGTCGGGCTGGGCGCTCAGGGCCGCCCACAGGAGCTGCTGCGTGGCGGGCTCCAGGGGCAGCGGGAAGGGCGGGACGCGGCTGCTCAGCCGGTACCACAACGTGCCCAGCGTGACGCCATCCAGACCCTCCAGGGCCACCTCGTCCAGCAGCGCCCACAGCGCCTCCATCCCGCCTCCGCCCACTGCGCCTGCGCCGCCACTCGCCCTGCCGAGGAGAGCCACTGCGCCTGCGCGCCCGCACCTTACGTCGCAGAGCCTTGTCGCTCCGGAAGTGAGGTAGACTCCGCGCGACGGTAACCAAGGGAACCAGTAAACAGGGGGGGTCCTCAGGTCGGTGTTGCCGCTGGCGGGAAAAAGACAAGGTGCGGCGCGGCGGCTCCGGAGTGAGGGAGCGGAGGGTGGGGATTGAGGGCAAGTGACTGGCCTGGGGGAGCGGGGAGGCCTGGGACAGGGGCGGGGGCCCTTGGGCGGGCCCTGGTGCGTGTGCGAGGAGGCGCTCCGGCCGCAGAGTAGCAGTTTGTCCCGGGCCTGGCCCGCCCTTGCCCGGGAACAGCGGTCGGAGTTAGCTTAAAACCCAGGCTGAGGAGCCGGGGCTTCGCCTCAGACCCAAACAGCAGCTTTCAAGGGGCCCTGGGAAGCCTGTCTGGTGCCAGGGCAAAGGTCCAGTGTCTGAACAGCTCCGTGCGCTTGATACCCCCGGGAACGGGGCGTGGCGCTTAACCGAGCCCCTTCCCGTACGGGCTCGGGCACTGCTCTTCGGTTTTACATTCTTGACTTCCTAGCCTATGTTGTGGTTAACCTGTTGAATTGAATTATATAGCCAGGAAAATATAGGGGGAAAACGAGTAAAGCGGTTTGGGAGGAGGCAATATGAATTCTAGTGTTCGTTTGTTTTTATTTTCAATAAATTGTGTGAATTGTACTAAAATTAATAGAAACTTAACCTCTGTACCTTGGCTATCGTTTCCATGCATGCCTTTTAGAGGTTACATGAACTGGATTTTTTCCTCTTCCTGTTTTTAAGATTAGAAATTCAGGTGGCACCTAAGAGCATGTCTACACTATAATATTAAATTGACCTAGGTTAAGTTAATTTATGGCCACTTCTGACTTCCACACACACTAGCCTCCTTCAATTAGTGGTGCCTGTCCTCACTAAGAGCCCTCCAGTGACTAAAAAGGAGCAACATGGGGTGCTGAGAGACAGGGGTTTTAGCTCTGTGTAGCTCTGTGCTGGGCTTCTCACCTTCCTGTTCCCTGCTGACAGTGGAGGGGAGGCTTCCTGTAATTTATCAGTGCCAGTGGGGAAATCAGCATCCAGCCTCTGGTTGGCTGTCATGCTCCCAGCAGGAAACTAAGAGCCCAAAGGGACAGCTGGATTCTGAGCTGGATGCCTTGATGCAGCCAGATTCCCTGCCGGGAGTTGCAAACTGGTATACTGAAGGATAGCAGGGCTGTCAGCAGAGAGCCAGGATGCCAGGCGACCAAGGGATCCCAGTGGGGTGTCCAGGCAGCAGCCTAAGCCAGAATCAATTAAACTTGACTGGAGACTGGACAGCAGCCCAGCAGGGGAACCAGGTTTTCTTGTCAATTTCATGGCTTTAAGCCATGAAATTGACAGGACAATCAAGAGTCCTTGTAAGTAACACAGTGTTAGAATTAACATTGTATCTCTCTAACCACAGTGAGTGACATAAGCCCTACCCCTTTCATGGAGTTGGAGTTATGATGGTTGGTGTAGTAGGGCATATACATCAGTAGGAACCAGGCTGTAGTGTGTACACTGACATAGTTGTCTTATGTCAATCTGTGTACTGTCAACCAGGACTAAGGTGTCTTTTCTGGAAGGCTGACTGTTTAACTAATGAACTGGTAGGTTCATATTCAGAGATACCATGCAGGCTAATAAAGTCAAGAATACATTGTTTATTTTTCAAAGGAAACTACATAAAAACCTTATTGCAATGTGTAAATTAAGCTTCTCTGTGTGCAAGACAGTACTCTACATAGCCAAGTGGTTTAGATGCTTGTAGAGGCTGAAGAAAGTAAACTTTTTACTTCATTGACATGTATTGGAGATGCATCAGGAGTATCATCTTAGACTGTAACTGTTGAAAAATGTAAAAAACAATGAATAGTCTAGTAGCACCTTAATGACTAACAAAACATGTAGATGGTATCATGGGCTTTCGTGGGCATAATCCATGATATCATCTACATGTTTTGTTAGTCTTCAAGGTGCTGTTAGACTATTCATTGTTTTTTAAGTTTTGTAGTTACGGACTAACTCAGCTACCTCTCTGAAGCTTTTGTAACTATTGAGAAAGGCTTGGTCATGTGAAATCTGTTTTTGTAATTTGTACTCAAATGTCAGCCTGAACTCTAGCTTCTGAGATATTGTATCCTTCATATTACACATCTCTTCGGGCCTGCTTGGAGAGAAACACATTGTATTGCATCATTTTAAAGGGAAATACTAGTTCCTTCTAACAACCTATCCTTAGAGACATGGGCAGCATGTAAGATGAAGTTTATCTTAAGGTAATGAATTGGAAGCTGGTTTAAGTGTCCCAGTTTATTTTCTAAGGAATTTAAGAAGAGAAACAAAGTGGTGTTATAGGTAGGAGGGTTGCTACTGCTTCCATTCCCCTTCCCAGTTGTGATGCTACAACCATTTTTTGTTTTCACTTTTCTTTGGGAAAAATGAAGCAAATCTTTTAATTCTGAACAGTAATAATTAGCTGCTGTACCACAAATGGTTGCTGAAATGTTAGCATTTATAAACTTTTCTCTATTGATTTGTTTTATTCTTCTGCTGCTACTATATGTTCCCTAGTTGAAGAATACTTTGAATAAACTCTTTATTCTTCCCCATTCCAAAGTAATTGTTTTTACTGTTTAAAAATAAAACAAATACTTTAAGTAAAAGAGATAGTAAAGTAACTCAGTATCAAAGGGGTAGCCGTGTTAGTCTGAATCTGCATAAACAATCAGAAGCATAAGCTTTTGTGGGCAAAGACCCACTTCGTCAGATGCCCACGAAAGCTTATTCTTCAATAAATCTGTTAGTCTATAAGGTGCCACAGAACTTCTTATTGTTAAAGTAACTCAGTAGGAATACGTTAATAACAATATGACACAGTAGGGGTGTGTCTAGACTACAGGGTTTTTTTGAAAAAAGTGGCCTTTCTTTGAAAAAAACTTCCCGTGTCTAGACTGCTGCCACATTCTTTCAAAAGTAAATTGAAAGAATGCAGCAGTTTTTTCGACTGTGGAAAAACTCATTTTACGAATAACGCCTTTTTTTGAAAGTGCTCTTTCGAAAAAAGGCACTATGTAATGCAATCTGTCCTTTTTCGAAAGAGATCATCCAGACTGCCTGGGTGCTGTCTTTCAAAAAAGCCACTTGCTTTTTCGAAAGTACTGGTTGTAGTCTAGACGCTCTTTTTCGAAAGAGACTTGCAGTCTAGACATAGCCTCTGGTATGAATTTGATGGCCACTGATGCGCTGGCTCCTCATATGCATGAGGTCAGCAGCTTGTAAAAATATGTTTGTGTATTTTCAGTAGAGAATGGAAAGACTCAGATTGGCTTCAGTGGGAGTTGAATCAGCCCTGATTAGTTGCTACGTAATATGGCTCCATTGGAAACTATATAATACAAATCAGACTACAAATCCTGGTACTGTTTTGTCAGTTGAGATATATACTACTGTTTTTCATGTTTTAGGATTGTAAAAATATTTCTGGTGCATCCTTTTTCATTTACTATAAATTCAGTGTATTCAGTTCAATGTTTTGGAAAAACTTCTATGTTAAAGCAGTAATAAAACAATGCATTCTTGCAATATATGCCAATAATGTGAGTTATTTTAAGTCAATACATTGTACAATAACAAGTATGAATTATTTAATTTGTACTTTGCAAGGTGAGAAATCTCACAGTAGGCAGAGGAAGAAAAGACGTATTAGTTAACAGCTTGTATATATTGCCTTTTATTATTCCCCTTTTTCTGAAAGTTGTTTACTTGTTGGTCATTAGATTGTACATGTCTTGGAGCCGGGATGTTTCTTCTTAAGGTTTGGAAGGCATTTAGCACATTGTGGACGATACCCCAAATAAATAATTATTTAAGCTATGTCTACGCTAAAGCTTATGTCAGCATAATTTGTGTCATGTAGGAGGCAATCATTCTGCTGAGCAATGTAGTTTTACAGCAACATAAGTGTTAGTCTGGACAGTGGCTTCTGCTGACATAGCTACTGCTGCTTGCAGGGGCTGGAGCAGTTAAACTGATGGGAGATCTCTCTCTCTCTCTCTCTCTCTCTCTCATCAGGTTAGACTACTATATACGAGATGTTACAGCTGTACAGCCAGGCACCTACTCTATCTCTTCAGGAGGCAGTGCAGCATTGTTTTCTTTGTTTCCTCTATTGAGGGTTCTCGAACATTAAAATATAGCCCTCTTCTTTACTGCTGAGGCCAGGAGATTAATCTCTAATCTTTGTACAGGCAGTCCCCGGGTTACGTACAAGATAGGGACTGTAGGTTTGTTCTTAAGTTGAATTTGTATGTAAGTCGGAACTGGTGTCCAGATTCAGCCACTGTTGAAACTGACCAGCAGCGGCTGAATCGGACACTCCTGGGGCAGAGCAGCTGGGGTGCTGCTGGGTTGGTCCCGCAGTGCCGCTCCTTGGCACGACTGGACCAACCCGGCAGCACCCCAGCTGCTCTGCCCCAGGTGTTCCCAAGTCAGCCGCTGCTGAAACTGACCAGCGGCTGACTACAGGAAGCCTGAGGCAGAGCTGCTCTGTCCCGGGCTTCCTGGAATCAGCCGCTGATCAGTTTCAACAGCGGCTGACTTGGGGATGCCTGGGGCAGAGCAGCTGGGGTGCTGCTGGGTTGGTCCAGTAGCGCTGCACCTCGGCACTGTGGGACCAACCCGGCAGCCCCCCAGCTGCTCTACCCCAGGCGTCGGCGAGAAAAGCCTGGTCTGCTGGGGGGGGGGAAGGGCGCACTAGATGTGCCCCCCTCCCCAGCAGACCAGGGAGATGCAGAGCGGCTTTTCTCGCCATGGAGGATGCGGGAGGCGGGACCGCGGCGCATCTCAGCGGTCCCGCCGCCCGCGTCCTCCGCGGCAAGAAAAGCCGCTCCACGTCTCCCTGGTCTGCTGGGGAGGAGGGGGGCGCTAGCTCCGCATCTCCCTGGTCTGCTGGGGGGAAGCGCCCCCCGCGCCGCCGGAGGAGGTGACAGTGGGGGAGGCACCCCACACTAGCGGGGTCCCCCCTGCCCCGGTTCGTAACTAGGGGTCTGACGTAAGTCGGATAGACGTAACCCGGGGACTGCCTGTATCCTGAACTCTTTCCTCACTTCACCATTCCAATTATTTTGTTTCAGAGTTACACTAAGGACATGGTGACTGACTTTGATGAGAAGCATGATGAGTATATAATACTACTTCAACAAAGAAACCGGTAAGATGCATGGTCACCAGCACTTTTCATATTATGGAAACTGGGCAAATACTTGTATTGATTAACAGAGTATAAAAATGGACAGTGGTACAGAGGCAGGGAGGGTGAGAGGATATCAAACCCTGAGCTCTAGCCCAAGTAGGAACATCTATACTGTTATTTTTCACTCCTGTAATGCAAACCAGAGTCAGTTGACTCAGGCTCTAAGACTTTTAGGTTCTTTATAATGTAGACATGCAGAGTATAAACTTTATTGAAAAAATACAATAAGAACATAAGAACGGCCGTATTGGGTCAGACCAAAGGTCCATCTAGCCCAGTATCCTGTCTGCCAACAGTGGCTAGCACCAGGTGCCCAAGAGAGGGTGGACCGAAGACAATGATCAAGCGATTTGTCTCCTGCCATCCCTCTCCAGCCTCTGACAAACAGAGGCCAAGGACACCATTTTATCCCCTGGCTAATAGCCTTTTATGGACCTAACCTCCATGAAATTATCTAGCTTCTCTTTAAACTCTGTTATAGTCCTAGCCTTCACAGCCTCCTCTGGCAAGGAGTTCCACAGGTTGACTACACACTGTGTGAAGAAGAACTTTCTTTTATTAGTTTTAAACCTGCTCCCCATTAATTTCATTTGATGTCCTCTAGTTCTTCTATTTAGGAAACTAATAAATAACTTTTCTTTATCTTAAATAAATAAATAACTAAACCCATGTAGATTCTGCTTGTGCAGCCATTATTTTTTGTATTTCTCTTGTTTAATACCACTAGTGATATAAACATGGAAATACAGTTGTTTCATTCTCCACCCAACTTTCTTTTTGTGACATCATGTTCTTCTTCACAGCAGCTTATTGTGTTGTCACAAACAACCTTGACAGTGAGCAGCATCTGGTAAATTCTTATGGGCTAAAGAACTTGTTTCCAGGCAGGCAGGCAAGCATGAGTTGGGGTCTTCAATCCCATAGTGATCTGGAATTGCAAGGGATGTGGTAGAGCTGGACAGCCTCTTTACCCGAAGCTTGAACAGAATAAATGTGTTGTTTACCCTGTGACATAACACAAGACTGAAATTGTTAAGCAGCAGGATTAAAAGAAATATCAGGAAGTGTTTGTTAATGTAGAGTTAAGCAGCAGTTGGTGTGTATTAGCTTACTTTCCTGAAGAAAGTAGAAATAAGAGAGAAAATGCATTCTAGGTGCTCCTGGGATTGCAAGAGCCAAGATATTAGACCGGGTTAAGCAGCCCTGCCATGACTTGGGCTTTGTTTAAAAAAGACTTTGGGACAAAGAGCAAGATGTTGGCTATTCTTATAAGGCAAGAAAGGGAATAATAGACAACTTTAAAAAGAGTATGCTATGGCCTTCTCTTTTGGGGTTACAAGGAGTATTATTGGCGGAGGAGTGAGTGATGTTGTCTTGTTACGTGGTTTTCCTTTTCTACATGGCGATTCACGTTCACCCCTTTTTCAAGACTATGATAAATTTTGTATAAAGTATGCCTTTGAGATATCAATTGAAAACTCATAATTTGCTGATTGTATTGTCCTGGTAAAATATGTGTGGCACTGTTGCCTGTAAAGTTATAAAATTATACTGCATAAAATTACTGATAATTGTTTTAAGTTTAGAAAACCAGCCACAAAACAGTTTCTCAGGGCTTGTTTTTACTTACGCTAAGATCAACACTATGGACATCGATCTCCTAGGGCAGGCATGTCCAAAGTCCGGCCCGCGGGCCAATTGCGGCCCGCGGTCGGATTTAATACGGCCCCCACTTCTCCCGGCTCCCCGGTGCTCTTTTCAACTGGCGCGCGCAGCGCCGCTTCGGGCCGCGCTGCCACCGCCGCCGCAGTCCTAGACCCTGCCCTGTAGGGCACGTCTGCAGCCCCGCTCCCCCGCTTGGCTGTGGGTTCGCCCTGCCCCCGGGCCGCCGTGAGGCCAGCGTGCCCTGCGCTCTCCGACCCCGCGGGTCCTCCGCTTTGGGGCTGAGAGTGCGGGGACAGCCCCCCGCTTCCTCCGCCTCTCCTGGCTCCCTGGTGCTCCTCTGAACTGGCGCGCACAGCGCGCCGCTTCCGTCCGCGCCGCCGCCGTCCATGGCGGCCGCTGCGGTCCTAAAGCCTGCCATGTAGGGCACGTCCGCAACCCCGCTCCCCCGCTTGGCTGCGGGTTCGCCCTGCTCCCGTGCCGCCATGTGGCCAGCGTGCCCTGCGCTCTCCTGTGCTGCAGTCCAGATCTCAGTTTCACCCTTCACATTAGTGTAGGCAAGTTTTTTTTTCAATTGAGATGAATACATTGTAAAATCTCAGTTAATGTCAGTTGGTCTAAATCAGTTATAAATATATTTGGACACAGCATGTATAGTTGGTGTTATGTTCCTGTTCATATTTTTTTAACTTAAAAGTTGATAATATGTAATGTACTTTACAATGTTCCTGACATATATTTCAGCTTCCTGGATTTTTTTTTCATCTGGCCTTCAGATATGAAAGGCAGAGTGATTTAACACCTGTTTAGATTTGTCATCCATGTGACGAAATGAAAAGTATGCCGTTTGCAATAAACTTTGCATAAAATAGTTAATTTGCATTTAATTTTAATGGTTCAAAGAAAGTCAGGCAAAATGGTCGGCCCTCACGCATGTTCACTTTTTCAAATCTGGCCCTCTTTGAAAAAAGTTTGGACACCCCTGTTAGGTATGATTTAGTGGGTCTAGTAAGGAGCCACTAAACTGACTGCTGATGGCATCCCTATTGACCCTGTACTCCATGGGGTCACAAAAAGTAAGAGAAGTAAGAGTTTCTCCCATCGACCTCTTGCAGCTGGGACACCGCGAAAATTCAGCTTAAGGTATGTTGACTCCTGCTACACTATTCTTGCAAGTGGAGTTGTGTATCTTAGGTCGACTTTCTCGTGTAGAGTAGACCTGGCCTCAGAGACAAAAGGTGGGCTGATGCCTCAGAAAGGTGTCAACAAGATCAAATGGACTATCTCCTAGTTAAGTGGCCATTCTTAGGCAGGAAAGAGGATGTGAGTGAGAAATTTACCTGTTGGCAAAGAAACAGTCTTCACAGACTTTCTTGATTCAGAACTCCAGATGGAGACGATTTTCAAAGAAGCGGCAAAGTATAAGAATGGGGAACATACACCCCATATTATTCCTCCCTTTCTCTCTACCAATGGTAGCCACAACATTTGAAGAACAAAGAAACAGCTTTGGACTGAGGAAGGGATCTTATCTGAAAGGAATTCAGCCAATAAGTTTGCTGAAGCATGTGGTGAGAGAGACTTTTGCTTTGAATTCACTTAGCTTGTTAAATTAGGTATTAGTTGTGCTTTATTTTCATTTTCTTGTAACCGGTTCTGACTTATGCCTCATTACTTGTAATCACCTAGAATCTATCTATCTTTCTTTAGTTAATAAAATCAGTGTGCTTGGATTGAAGTCTTTGGGAAACTCCATTTGAAATAACAGGATTTGGGCTTTTAATTTGTTGTTAATAGAATGATGAACTTTATATAAACTTGTGTCTTCCAAGAGAGGGCTGAGCAGTACAAGATACACAATTCTGGTGGAAAGAACAGGACAGGGAATTTGCTAGAGTTGCTCTGCAGTGTATTTCAAGAGCGGCTGGCTGTAGCGCTCTTGTAATATAATTGGGAATAAATTTCACGATGGAGGCTATGGAAGAGTAAACCAGGAGTGGTCACTCTCATAGCAAAGCAGTGCAAAAGACACCCAGGTTGGAGAACTGAGGGGATACAGCTGTCCAACAAGCCAGCTTGTACCCTGGGTAATGGAACAGTGGAGCAGGGTATATGCACAGCTTGTTATTGTAGTAACTTTGCACTTTAAGCATTGGTATAATGATTTTAAGTGAGTCTCAAATGTGGTGACTAGAGGTTAAAAAGGTTACAGTTGTTTTCTGTTTGCTTATTTTGAGTGATGGAAATAGCAACAGTAAGGCATGAAATGAACATTGAAACAACTGCAAAGTTAGAGATGGCCAGATTGGAAGCAGACGAAAAAAAGAGAGAGAATGCCAGCACCAGAAGTGTTTAATAGAAAGGAGACTGAAAGAAGCAGCTGTTGCACTAGCAGTGAAGGGGAAACAAACAGATGCTGCAAGTGAAGCTGAAGGAGCCACCCACAGAAGAATCAAGGAATTGAAACAACAAGAAGCTGAGAAGGAGAGAAAATACAATCTGGAGTGGACAGAAAACATGGGAAGATCCCAGAGTTGTTAACATCTCTCTCCAGTTGAGAAATCCACAACTGTGACAAGTTATGTCCTGCGTAGGAGACATACTGCACTGAGGAGTACTTCACCAAACTTATGTGCATTTCATAAGATTCCTGAGGACAAGAAAGTACTCATACTGGTTGCAAAATTGTTAAAGCTTTGAATGTATTTAATGAAATGCCAGTGCAGGAAACTTTGATATATTCTAAACTAGCAGAAATAACTGGCGCTGCCCAGGGAAAGTATAGTAAAAGGTGTGATGATTGAACTATGTCAATGACATTAGCATAGCATATTTTATTGAAATAATTTTCTGTTATATATTACTTTAAGAAATTAACATAGCTAATGATGTGCTTGCAAAATGCATTTATATGAACTCATTTCTTGATAACAAAAGGTGTGGTGAATGAACTACGTAAATATTAACATAACATATTTTATTGGAAATACTTTTTCTGTTATTGTAGGGAAAGGGTCTTGTAGTTGCATTTTCGATGACACGCTTAACAAAAGAGTCCAGCAAATGCCTATGATCAGGTGCTACTAAAAGCGAATTAGTGGCCCAGTTGGGGCTCTGGGGGCCCAATTTGGGCTCTGGGGGAACCAATTTTGAGAAATAACCAATCCAGTTATTTAAGTTAGGAAATCAGTAGTATCCATGCAAAATTTAGTGTTTCTAGCTCTTACCGTTGCGAAGATCTTTCGGGACAAACAAATAAACACTTTTGGAAATATTTATAATAGTTAAGGAAATTGTTTTACAAAGGTTTCAAATCACTCATGAAAATGTATAGGATGGCAAATTTAAAAATCTTAAAAGCAGTGCTAGCATAATGAATATACGTTTGATAAGCTGTGTGACCTAATAAGAAAATAGGTAAAGAGAAAAGGGATTAAAAATTAGGACTAATTGCTTGATCTCATTGCTCAAGAATATTTCTTGAGTATATACACTGACAATGTAAAAAAATTGCCATGGGCTAAACCTGTAGCAGAGATGGCTTTGCTGGCTGATGCCTTTGAGCAAGTGCAGATGTCCAACAGGCGTAACACACATACACAGGGGAGCAAACCCAGTGTAAAGAGGGATTCTGTTTCACTTCTGGGAAAAAGGAGGATGGTTCAGAGCCCAAGCACTTCCCCTTTCTCCCATAATCATTCTTTTCCTGGTTTCAGAGGGATAGTCCAGTTAGTCTGTGACTGGAAAAACTTAAAAAACAACAAATAGTCTTGCAGCACCTTAGAGACCAACAAAACATGTAGATGGTATCATGAGCTTTCGTGGGCACAACCCACTTCTTCATGCCAGAAGTAATGTAATGAAGAAGTGGGTTGTGCCCACAAAAGCTCATAATACCATCTTGCCTGAGAACCAGCTGAAAGAGCTTGCGCATCTCTGGCTCCCAGGCAACACGCTAGGCAGGAGCTGCAAACCCTTTTAACTGCTTCTATTTAAAGAGGTCAGGCAAGTCCTTTAAATAGAAACAGTTAAAAAGGCTTGCAGCTCTGGCACCGCCTGGGAGCTGGAAAGGCGCGGGCCCTTTCAACTGCTTCTATTTACAGGTCTTGCACCTTCCCTGCGTTGCCGGGCAGCCATGCGGAAGGTGCGAGCCCTTTAAATAGGAACATGGCTCTAGCTCCCGGGCAACATGCTAGGGGGCAGGCATGGAATAGCCACGAGGGCCAGATCAAATCCCAAGGTGGGCCGGATGTGGCCCACTGAGTGACTTTTGCCCACCCCTGTCCTAAGAATGAAGGAAACTGAGCCCCATTCTGTCCATGTTAATGCAGCTGTCATTAGCACAGTTGCCCCAGAGGCACCTACAATTTGTTTACCTGATGAGTTTTGAGGGGGCTGACCCTAGAGAGCTAGATATGGAATTTGTTAAGGTTGTCAAGATCAATAACAGAGAATGCATAGGGTGAGAGACCTCAGTGCAGGTTCCTCTGGTTAAACAGAGTGGGATCCAAGACACTAACATGTTCTTGGACGAATGGCAGAGCTGGTGACAGTGGGAGGATATAGGATTTCTCTGCCTTTAGCTAAAGTGCATAGACAGCAGGAAGGTTTAGAAAGTGATTTGACTGGAGGGGTGGTGGACAGTATTCCCACTGAAATGCTTGTGGAGAATGATTTTTCTCATGTGGTGAAGGCTATTTAATGTGGTAATTCACAGTAAATGGGAATATTGTGCTGTAGGGAAGGGAGTGGCAAGGTTGCAGAAACTCCTGAAGGCACCGTGAAGGCCTCTGACTCCTCTGCTGTCTCCAGGTGCGGGAGGGGCAGAGGCTAACTCCTGCACAACAGTGAAAAGCAGCACAATGGGGAGCTAATGTTAGCACATGACTGTCGATTTGCTGGTCACTTGAAGGCACAGAGTCTGTGACAGGCTGAAGTAAAAATTCTACTTGGCAGGAATACGGAATGATGTCAGGAATTATTGCAGGTCCTGTGAATTATGTCAAAAAAGGAAAAGACCTGCAGGACCTCAGAAAGCTCCCCCATGCCCCTTGCCTGTAATACAGGAGGCATGCCTAAAGGTAGCAGTGGACATGGGTTCTATGCCACATATTATCCACAAAGGAAATAAACGTATCGTTGTGGTGAAACAACTAAAAACTGTCCCTTATTGCCTAGAAACCAACAATTTGGTGGAAAGATCCAGTTGTATCCTGAAATACATGCTGGGAATGTATGCAGACAAAATGGTCCAAAATTGGAATGAATTGTTACCATTTTTGTTGTTTGCTTACAGAGAGGTACCCCAAGAATCAGCAGGATACTTCCCATTTCATCTCCTATATGGAAGGAAAGTGAGGGGACCCTTAGATCTCATCAGAGACTCCTGGGAAGGGAACACTGAGGTGAAGGAGGAGCCAGTGACTGAATATGCACAGAGGTTCAGAAAAGAGTTAAAAGACATTATGGGTATTGTTCAAACTAACCTCAAAGACACTTAAGCCAAGCAAAACATACTTGTACGCACTCTTTTGTAGTAGGAGACTTGGTGTTAGTGTTAAGCCCTGTGAAAAGGTACAAAATGCAAACTTCTGTGAAGGATCCTTTGAGATGATAGAAGATGTAAATAAAGATCTATACCATGTTAAAAAGCCTCTGGGTAATTCTGTCCCACAACTAGTTCATGTAAACAGACTTAAAGCCTGTCACAGCAGGGAAGCCAGGGTAAATATGATCTATTCTGTAGAAAGGGAATCTGGGGCACAGCACCTAATTGATTTAAAGGCTGAATGCCAAAATAACGCAATCCTGGAAAGCATTGATAATCCCCAGGGAGTTAATACAAGTTGAATGGGCATAGGTGTTGCAAAGTGCAGGCTCCAGAAGGGGGTTCAGAGCTGGGGAAGGGGTGTGGACTCTGGGAGGGAGTTTGGATGCAGAAGAAGGCCCTGGCCGGGTTGATTTAGATGGGATTGGTCCTGCCTAGAGCGGGGGGCTGGACTTGACGACCTTCTGAGGTCTCTTCCAGTTCTATGATTCTATGATAAGGGGATGGTTGGATGAAATAACATGATCTTGGTAACTAATTGACCATTCATTATCAGTTGTAAATAGGTCAATGGAGGGATGATAGGAGTTGCTATAGGGAACTTTCTGGGTGTCTGGCTGGTGAGTCTTGCCCACATGCTCAGGGTTTAGCTGATCGCCATATTTGGGGTCAGGAAGGAATTTTCCTCCAGGGTAGATTGGCAGAGGCCCTGGAGGTTTTTCGCCTTCCTCTGTAGCATTGGGCACAGATCACAGCTGAAGGACTCTCTGCATGTTGGGGCCTTCAAAGTATTTGAAGGCTTCCACATCTGAGACATAGGTGAGAGGATTATTCTAAGAGGGGTGGGCGAGATTCTGTGGCCTGCACTGTGCAGGGGGTCAGACTAGATGATCATAATGGTCCCTTCTGACCTTAAAGTCTATGAGTCTATGAACTCAGAGCAGGGCTTGGATGTAGGAGGGAGATCGATCATCGTTGATCTGACTATGCAGAACTTAAGGCTCAAGCCAAGTCACTTGCCTAGGGTTGCCAGGTATCCGGTATTTACCCGGACAGTCCGGTATTTTCAGCTCCTGTCCAGTAAAAAAATCAGAGAATACCAGACACCTGAAATGTCCAGTATTTTCTAAATTTTTCCCCAGCCAGGAGGCTACTGGCTGAGCTCTCAGGTTACTTGGGTAGGAGAGTCCAGACTCTCCCAGTTGAAGCCCCTTACCCAGCCAGTTGTCTTTGGCAATGATGCTGTTCTCTGTATCTGCTTTTCTGATTCCGTTCTTATCAGCTATAGCTCCTCTCCACCTCACTCCAAACTCACTTCCCTCCTCCCCAGAAGGGAAGGCTTTTTAAAAGGCCCCCGTGGCTACTTGAAGTCAAATCACCGAGCCCTTAATTGATTTATAACAGACCCATTCCAGCGGCTTCCATTCTGCCCTTAATAGCCGCAGGTTAGCTGCTCCTGGCTGCCCTGAATTAACAACATTCCCCCCCTTCCTCCCTCCATGTGTCTCTCTCTTGTGCCTGCTCCATGATAAGAAGCTCTGGCAACTGTGCTTGGGTGTGGTTGAGCTGCTTGCCTACAGATAGGAACTACTCTTCTCCTTCCCCAGCTCAGTGTGGGGTTTGTAACCCTATTATAGGCCCAGATCTTGCAGTTCAAGCAACTTCAGTAGGGAACAAAATTATGGCAAGGTTGTAGGTGTGCACACACACTGGGGTGGGCAGGAGGAGTTCAAAAATCAGAAGACAACAGAACACATGATTGTTTCTAAAAATATCTCATTTGGGAAATGATGATTTTGGGGGCAGGGGAGGTCTGTCTCATATCTGAGCTCTCAGAGGCGCAATACTATGTAATATGCACTACCAGTGGAGCACTGTCAAATTAGTTTTATTGCATATGAAAGTAAATGCACATGCAACGTATGTTTTACTTAACTCTCAACTTTGCTGAATCCAAACTAAGGACGTTAAGAAGTGAGTAATTGGCTAATCGTGTAGTTAATACAATTTGTATCAACTGTACAATTAATCAATAAGGGGAGGTGGTATCCAGGAGCTACTCCCACTATGGTTCTGCAGTTTAAATGTAGTAGGAGCTGAGTGCACAGGCAGCCTGGCTCCTACTGCATTTAAATCTCAGAGCTGCAGCAGGTGTAGGTTTGGGACCCAACGCGAGCCATGACTGAGCAGCCCAGCTCGCTCCGGATCCTGGACTGCTGCGCCTCTGCCTCCCCTGCCTCCCGCACCACAGAGACAGTGCTGGAGGGAACCAGCTTTTAAGCCAGCTCCTCCCAGCACCACCCCCTGATACAGAGTCTGCAAGGGAGGAAGGGGAAAGTGAATAGTCGAGTGTCGAGTAGTGACTCGACTATTCGATAAGCCTAGGCTTATCGGTAGTTGACTACTCAACTAGTCGCCTTACATCCCTAATCCAAACTGATATTCACAGGGCTGCTGGAAAACCTCACAAAACTTGGGATGATTTCTCTGCTAAATGTTATCTTTCCATTATCGCTATCAGAACTACTAAAGCTTTTCATTTATAAGCTTTTTTATTGATAGCGGCTTTCAAATATCTAAAAGGGTGTCACAAGGAGGAAGGAGAAAATTTGTTCCTCTTGGTTTCTGAGGACAGGACAAGGAGTAATGGGCTTAAAGTGCAGCAGGGGAGGTTTAGATTGGACATTAGGAAAAAATTCCTAACTGTCAGGGTGGTCAAATATTGGAATAAATTGCCAAGGGAGGTGGTGGAATCTCCCTCTCTGGAGATATTTAAGAACAGGTTAGATAGACATCTGTCAGGGATGGTGTAGACGGAGCTTGATCCTGCCTTGAGGGCGGGGGGCTGGACTCGATGACCTCTCGAGGTCCCTTCCAGTCCTATGATTCTATGATTTGTTAGTCACAAAAATTAGCAGCAGAAAATTTAGACTGTTTTGGTCCCTTCTTGAAAACAGCTCAACCATTTAAAAAAAAGATTTCTGAGTGAGAGTTTCAGAAATAAATTGCTTTCTGAGTTGACTGCAAATATTCTAAATTTCAGTTTAAATATAAAACTTTGCAAAAATGTGTAAGGAATGACACATGATCTGTTAAAATGGAAATGCTTGGTCAGTCTTAATATAGGTGTCACAATGTCTGTAATTATAAAAACACTGTAAATAGAATAGCTCCTGATGGTTATGCCTGGAAAACTTTTATGATTCAGATTATGAATATATTCTTCTACTCCACAACCCAGCAGTATATATCATTTGCTAATTCATTTATAATTCTCTGAAAATTATATTAATGACTGCCCTTTCTATTTTAGGATATTGAGACATTTGAAAAGAAAGGACCCCATGCAAATCAAACTAGAGCATTTAGAACAAGGATTTTCTCTTTATATAAATGGAGCTAATTCAGACTCAAGAAACTATCGCAGAAAACTCAGATTTCAAGAATTATTTAGATGTGGATCACATACTGCAAGGATTAATGGTAAGTTAAAAGTGATAGTTACTCAGTATCTTACTGCATTTTAAATCTTAGCTGTGTAAGCTATCAGCATGGTTACTGGGTTGTAAGGAAGGTGAGCAGTGATGGAATAAGGATGGTGAGACTTCCAGCTGAATGTGGTGAAAACGAGGCTACTCCGTGACCCCACTTCATCAAAGTGCTAACGCCTATACTACACTACAGACACAGTCCTAGCAGGAAGCCTGATTATAACTCAGTGGAGCCCAACCAGATCCAGTATTTAATGTAAATTGGATCATAAACATATTTGTATCTAGTCTGAAGTTATATAACACAGTTGGGGCTCTAGTTTGCCAGGTTTTGAAATCACCATAGTTGTAATCAAATGTTGTGTTTCTCTCTTTTTTACCCTCTAGATTCAGTTTCCATCTATTGGGTATCATTGTGCCTTTGTCTGCTAGAACACAAGCCCTCTATTATCAGAAATCTTTTTATGTACCAAGTTACATCTTTCTGTTTAATAAGCCATACATTGATTGAGCTTCTTAAGTGTCTTACTGTAAGGCAGGTATGCCAGTCTCAATACATAGGCCTCAAACCTCCTACAGTCTCTCTTCTAGAGGTAGGCCATATCCTTTAGTCGGCCATTGTTCTTGTACCCTAATTATATGATTCAGCTCAAGGTATGGTGTATGGGTGTGAGAGAGAGAGAAAGAGAGAAAGGCAGAAGTGTTCAATACATATTTCTGTTCTGTATTTGATAAGAAGCAAGATGAGGCACTCACATCACTTGAGGAGGATTAAATATTTTGCAGTCCATTAGTAACAGGGTAACCATATATCCCTATGCTATATATGGGTCACCTTGGTAAAATTACTTGTATTTAAGCAAGTTCAATAGTAATCACAGAACTAGGCAGTACGAACATTCAAATTAACATCAAGTTGACTGAACCCCTGTTAAAAAAATCAAGGTAGTTTGGCAGGATCTGTTTTCCATAAACCCATGTTGATTGTCATTAATTATATAATCATCCTTTCATTTGTTATTAATCAAGTCCCACATCAGCCACTTCACTCTCTTATTTATGATTGATGTCAGGCGGAAGGACTTTTAAAGACCCAATTTTATCTGTAACCCTTTGCTTCCAAAATGTGCATGCGATTTTATGAATCTCTAGCTTTTGTTCAATAAACCTACACTTAACTTTCACTACAAACAAAAATAGTGGGATGTGCTAAGCAAATCTGTGTTCCAAGTGGAGCTAGTAAGCAGTGATGTACTGTTCCTTCGGGACCAGGGGGCTTGGTAATTCTGTGAATGTCCATTTAGGCAGGGTCTGAACACTGTAGGGGATACTTGAAGGACTCCTGGGCTGTGGGGGGAGGGATAGCTCAGTGGTTTGAGCATTGGCCTGCTAAATCCAGCATTGTGAGTTTAATACTTGAGGGGGGCCATTTAGGGATCTGGGGCAAAATCTGTCAGGGATGGTACTTGGTTCTGCTGTGAAGGCAGGGGACTGGACTCAATGACCTTTCAAGGTCCCGTCCAGTTCTAGGAGATGGGCATCTCCATTCATTTAATTTAGTTATGTGCCTGTCACTAATCTAGAAAGAGAGAGTGGAGACTTGTGGAGATAGTGGCTGATCTTGCCAGTAGCATCACAACACTGATCTCATGTAGGCGCAGATAAGGTTAATTCATGCTAAGGGCAGGCGGTAGTGAGGTTCCTCACAAACCTGTGAATCCCACGTATGTAACTTTTTATGTGACGCTGGAATCAAAAACGTGTCTCAGAACTTGAGAGCCCTATAAACATTCTGAAAGAACTGCAAGGAGTATGTGTGTTATTGATTGGATTGTTTTTTATTCCCATTTCAGATTTTGGTACAGCAGCCCAACTAAAAGAAATAGAACCGCAAGGACGCAGCACGCAGACTGCACCAAGCAAAATCCAGCGTAAAGGATGGCATCAGGTATGGAGTGGCAGGGAAATATGAATCTTTGGTGAACTGTTCTGAGGCAGCAATGAGTTTGTTGGGAGGCCCTTTCCTGATCCTACCTGCAGCCACTAGCCCTGCAGCGTTACATAGATACACAGGGAGACACTGTGCAGTCCCTTTAGCCTGGGCAGTAGCCAGGAAGAAATGTTTACATTACTGAATTAAAGAGAAAGAGAGCATGTAGTGGTACAGACAGTCCTTGACTTTATGATGTTTGACTTACAATGAAAGGCCCTTAAAACATTTCTGAATTGACACCCTGATTGGACGTAAGGCATTGGTTTTGACCTTCCAATGCTCGGGTCCGCAATGGAGTGAATTGTGGTTCCAAGTTACAACTTTTCGACTTATAACGCAGTTTTCAGGAACCAATTGTGGCGTAAGTCAATGGACTGCCTGTAGTGGATATTGCTTCCCCATGGGATGATAGTGGTTGTCAGTCCTGCACTTGTTTACTCAAAAGGAAATAAAAGTGTTTTAAAAAAATCTCACAGGCGATCACTTTAACCTCCCCCATGTCCTGCAGGCTGTCGGGGGGGGAGGAAGGGAAGCAAGCTCCAGCGGCCACCTCCAGTGGCTCCCTTCCCTGCATGGCCTGCAGGCTGTCCATGGGACAGGCTCCAAGTTTAGCGCAGGGTTACTCCTTACCTGGTTTAGTGGCAGGCAAGATGAGCCAGCCCTCCTGGCCACTCTCTTTGTGCTGAAGCCCCCTCAAGTAGCCACTCTCAGTATCATGTCCCTCCTTTCTGTGCTCCTCCCTTTTGCATCCCTCTGCTCTCTGTCCCCTCCCTTTCCTTGTTATGGAAAATAGTCCCATTCTAGGCACTTCCTGTTCTCCAGGCACAACCAGACCCTGACCTTGGTTTAAATTAGGGTAAAAGGAAGCTGCATACCAAATTGTGGAGTCCTAGCTCTTACAGTTGAACAAATGGACTCACAGGCACACAGACGGACGGACACACCCTAAAATATATATATAGGTGATCAAATCAACACTTAATCTCCTGGGTAAATTAAGTAGATTGCACATTTTAAATCTGTCACTATAAAGCATGATTTCCCACCCTCAATTCATACCTTGGGGCACTTTTCTGCACTTTCTCTAATTTTTTCATCATCCTCTTTGAAGTGTTCACACCAAAGCTGGACACATTATCCAATAATAGGCTCCCTATTGACAAGTACCGAGGTAATGTTACTACCCTGTTCTTACTTGATAGTCCCTTTTTTACACATCCAAGGATCAGGTTAGTGCTTTTAACCAATGGCTCATAAGTAGGATGATGAATGTGGAGATATTGCACCATTGCTTCTTTCATTGGTGTAACCTGATTGAGTCAGCTCTGTAGTGTAAATGCAACCATTGCAAATACAGGTTGGACCTCCCTGCTCCAGCACCCTTGGGACCTGAGCAGTCCTGGATGAGAGAATTTGCCAGACCAGGGAAGGTCCCCTGCCACTGGCCCCCTCATCCTGCCACCCCTCCCCGCCTCTGGCTCCTTTGGTCCTGCTGCCAGCTGGGCGACATGGCTGCCCCAGCCCCACTATCAGTACAGCAGCATGCAGCCCTGGCCCCGCTTCCACAGCACTAGCCCTGCTGCTGGCCAGCACATAGCCCCAATCAGGCTGCCATCCTGCCCCAGCCAGGCTGCCACGGCTTTGCCCCCACCGCCGGGCTGACACACATAGGCTACCCTGGCCCCAGATGGATTGCAAGGCTGCCCCATTCCCGCTACCACCACTGGGCTGCTGAGACCCTGGCCCCGCTACCACCAGCCTTGTCGTGCACAGGGCTCTCAGCTGCTGGCCCTCCTGTCCCGGGGCTCTTTCATTCAGGAACATCCATAGTCCACCTGGACCATGGATGTTGCTGGACGAGAGATTCCAGGTTTAGGGAGGTGCAACCTGTACTTGTAACAATAGTAGAAAAAATTTCAGATGAGAGAGTATTTTTAAGATATCAATATCCCTTTGAACTTATGAAAGGATGTTTTTACACTTACATTGGAAAGTTTATATTTAAGATGCATAGATATTGCATTGTATGAAACATTTGATGACTACATACTTAGTATGTGAAGGACAGAAGAAAGATGTGATTTGTTTGTTTCTTTTTATAGAAACCTGTGAAGATTAAAACAGAAAGTGGCTCTAGACTCTGCATTTCACCTCCTCCTGAGTACTCTGATGATTTTGAACCTTATGAAAGCTTGAATATGGAGACAAATGACGATCATTTTAATTATTCCCAGGTACAGATTGGCTCCCGCTGTGGCAATGCTCATGATTAAGCGTGAGTCTAAATGAAAGTGGGCTCAATCACTGTAGTTTTGGCAGCTGAATACCAATTCTCACTAACTCAAGCAAACCCATTATACTGAATATGGGTAACTAGAGCATCTGGGGATGCACATGCAAGAGGAAGGTCCTATCCAGTGGTGATGAGAAAAAGTTACACTAGAAAGGTCAAAAATGAAAACATCTAATGTGTGCTTTAAAAAACTTCAGTTTAATCTAATTTCAGTCTACAACACTAACATTATTTAATCATCATTGTATGCCTTTTGCATGGTGTCACAACAGGACAGAATTAAGGTTTCAGCCCTCAGAGTGATTGTCCACAAAGATTCTACTCTTGGTGCGTATCCTTCCCATGCACTTGAGATTGGATTGTTGTTGGGTAACAGTATTAGGTGCCCTCATGCCCCTCCACCCAGGAGCATATAAAGTGGAGTGTTCCCAACCACACCCAGTTCCTTCTTACTATCTCTGGCACTAAAAGGGAATTCTTGGCAATGTCCGCAGTCCTAGTGCTGGATGTAGGTAGCACATGATTATTCTGTCTAGAGTCTTTCAGAAAGTTACCCAAGCTATTCATAGCTTTTGCTGACATTGTTCAGGGGCAACCTGTGGATGAACAAATTATCCAAGAGGCTCTCTAACTGCATACATCTCAAAATCAGCTAGCAAGGAAAGATTAATAGATTTTAAGGCTAGAAGGAGCCATTGTATTCATCCATTCTGACCTCCTTTATAAATGCAGACCAGAGAGCTTCCCCAAAATAATTTCTAGAGCACATCTTAAAGAATAGAGCCTGATTTGATTTAAAAATTGTCAGTGTCCGGGAATCTACCATATCCTGAATGAATTTTTCTAATTGTTAATTACTTTTAGCAGTAAAAATGGATGTACCTCTCTGCTCCAACTCTAGATTCCTCTGTTTACGTATCCCATGATTGCATTAACTCTTTTGGTCACAGCATCACAGTGGAAGCCAAAGTTCAATTGATTATCCACCACCTCCCAATCTTTTTCAGAGTCACTGCTTCGCTCGTCCCGATGTATACCTCATTTCCAGTCTGAATTTATCTACCTTCAACTTTCAGTCATTAGGTCATGTTGGATCTTTCTTTGCTAGATTGAAGAGATCATTATTAAATATTAGTTCCCCATTTAGGTACTGATTCCCCATTTGTTCTCCATTTAGGTACTAAGTCACCCCTTAATTTTCCCATTATTAAACTAAATACACTGAGCTTCTTCAGTCTATGGTTATAAGGCATGTTTTCTAATCCTTTCAAATCATTCTCATGGCTCTTCTGAGAAACTTGTCCAGTTTATCAACTTTTTGGTAAAATTGGTCACATTATTCTAACAGACTGCACAGACATTACTGGGGGCGTTAACACTTTGTACAAACTACATTATATCACTGTGAGTAAGCAGTGCTTCACTACCATCCCTACTGAAGTGAAGATGGACTAGAGTAAACACATTTCATTTGATTTTGGGAAGGTGATTGTTAAACTGCATTTGTGCCTCGAGACAATCGAAAAATGTTAACTGTAAAAAATTAGGGGATCCTGTCTTTGTATAGGATCCAAGGCCTAAACTAGTTGTGCCCAATATCAGGGATTTCCCAGCATGTATGAGGCCAGTTCAGTTACATATTATGCAATCTTTTAGAAAAGCACTGTTGATTTTGAGACGGGGCTTAGAAATTAAGCCTCACATGAAAACAGCCATTCAAAATATAATCAAAGATGTATTGAACCATATATCTAATACCATTATGAACAAAGTAGACATGCACATGCAAGAGGAAGGTCCTATCCAGTGGTGATGAGAAAAAGCCATGTGCAGGCCACTAAGCCATTTTTGGGGGAAAAAAAGCAGTCAGAAAGTGCCTCTGAAGAGGAAGTGGAGGATCACCCATGGTAAAAGGGCTGTATTTTAAAATAAAAAATAAGTTAATCGTTGTGGTTCTGACGCATGTGCCAAATAGAATTTGATCCATTCCAAATAGCTTCTACTTAAGCCACTTTGAAAATAGCTTTTATATAGTGTTACCACCTTTGCCTGCTTTAACAGTGAATGCCTCTAGAATTTTTTATTTCAGGACTCAGGCATCATTATGTAGACCTCAGTAACACACTGATGTACAGGTGCTACAAAGGTTATGAAAGAAGACAGGCCAGACATTTGATGAAGATGCCATGGTAGCCCTAACAAATTACTCCATCACCACTCTTAGCTGACCATCTGATCAGTCAGAACAACAACTGTTACCCTTACCAAGCCATTTAGAATTGATTCCGAACTACAGCCTTGATACCCTTGGTATGCAAGTTTCTGCAGGAGGGTTTCAGAAATACACATCAGAGGCCCATGAAAGCAAAAGTTTGGATGGCATGGATAAAAGGTTTGTACACAGGGTCAAATTAACAGCCCACAGCAAAAAGTTGGATTTGCTGAGGCCTCTACACACCATCTTTAGTGACAATCACACTAAAAACCCTTTCAAACTTAAACATTATGACATTAATTTTGGGGCCTTGTCTGTGGATGGCAAGCGGGTGCTGTCTAAATCTCTACAGCCCAATTTTGAGAATGAGAACTGTGTGCGGAAGTACATGCAGCCCGTCAGGCAACTGGGAAATACATAAAAGATCAAGAACTCTTGATTGATCATGGTGTATTTGCCCACGCTGTACCCTTCCAACCGACCCAGACCAGGAATGCACTGTGATTAAAACTGGAAACCTGAGAAGAGAAACTTATATTGCTACAGCGCTGTCCTCTACAGTCAACAAAATAGTCTATGGGGTTTTTGATAACATGCCTGAGGTTAATCACAGATGTTCTGTTTGATTCTCTGTGGTTATAAACACTACACAGGATAAAACTTTTGTAGATGTTTTTCTTAGTGATCTGCCTTCAAAGGGTTCTGTTTCCAGAAAAACTGTGGGAGATATTATAAACACAAAACCCCACAATTAACCTAGAGAACATTGGCTAGCTCTCTACGTACCAAAACACAGTGCAAGCAAGTTCTTTGACTCCTATGGATTTTCCCCAAACAGTAATTTATTTTTCAGACTCTTTCTTAATCAGAGACAGCTGCAAGCCCCTTCTTCCCTGCTCTAAACTATGGATATCACTGTATATTTTATTTAAAGAAATGTCATAAGGGTTTATCATTTGATGAGATTTTAAAATTGTATACAAATAATTGATCAGAAAATGTCCACATGGTGGTGCAGTTTGTAAATGAGAAAAAGTCAGACATGCCCCTACCATGTTTTAACATATCCAGACCTGTCTTTCTTGTTCCGTGTATAAAGATGTGCATCAATAAAGCAACCCTGCACATTTGATCTGTGAAGTGTGCAGATGGTCTGGTCTCTTAAGAGCTTTAATCAGTGTCAAACAAAGGGAGGGCCATCACGTAAGGCAGGCTTGAGTACCACTTGAGTAATATTTTGATGGTTGTTAGATGTCCATGGCAGGTTGTAGCTACAACAAGAGTGTTTTTTCCCCATCTGCATATGGCGAGACATGTGAGACCTTTTCTCTCTGAGGTAGACTTTGCCTTAACTGTCTATGCCTTCGTCACTTCAACGATTCAGCCATGTCTATACTAGTAATTATGTGGGCAAAACTTTTGTCGCTCAGAGGTGTGAAAAAGATACTTCTCGCTGAGCGACATAAATTTTGCCAGCATAAGCGCTTGTGGGAACTGTGCTAGGTCAGGAGGAGATGCTCTCCCACTGACATAGCTACTGATGCTTGTCGAGTTGAAGGAGAGGGAGGTCTCGGGAGGGCTCAGACTCTGGTTCCCCTCCCCAACCCACCCCCCGAGGTTATGTTGTAATTTTTGTTGCCATAAGGAGACCGTGGCACAATGAAGATTGAGAGCCCCTGCTGTAATGTGTTCTACATTGGTTATACCTTGAAACCATGCAGAATTCTTCAGTCTTCTTCTTACAAGAAATAATGATATCTAGCTCTTATAAAGTATTTTTCATCAGCAGATCTCAAAGTACTTTACAAAGGAAGTAAATATCACTAGGTCCATTTTACAGATGAGGAAACTGAGGCATGCAGAGCCCTGGAGTGACTTTTCTGAGGTCACCCAATAAGCTGATTAGACATAGTTAGGAATAGTACCCGGATCCAGTGCTCTTATCTAGTAAGCTATTCTGTGGAGTTGTGGGTTGAAAGCATATTAAACCAATACTCTGTCTTCCTGGACTGGCTTCCTCTAAGTTTTTGCATGGACTCCAGAATGGTGGCTTGAACCTGTAAAGCCCTAATACCTTCAGACTTGGCTACCTGAAGGATATGTCTCTGCCTAAAATGTGCCATCATTGTTGAGATCAACAGAGGTATTTAAACGAGAGGGAGCTGCTGGCAGGATATTCTCCCGGCAGGGTCCCGACTGCTCAGTTTTGGAACTTGCTTCCCCGCTTGCTCTGCCAGGGTCTGGATTTATTTGCCTTCCCAGCGTGCTGAAAAGACCATCTTATTTCCTTTCTTAAGGCTGTTGAGGATGGTGTGAGTTGAGGTGGATGTATTTTATTGGCAGTCCTTTGTGTTGTAATTTTTAGCGTATGGGATAGGGATGTAGAGTACTGTATGGACATCTATAATACATTTTATCTATTCATTTTTAAAAACACATGTATAATGTGACTACTGGTCCCCACCTTGGTGCATATGTGGCTCTTTAGAGGAGTCAATGCCTTGCTGCAAGTAGGAGCAAGAATGTCAACCATCCCTTGATTGATGCACAGAAGCACCCAATACAAAGTCTTCAGGCATTCTGCTGACAAGTGTCAGTATCAAGTGTGCAGGGTGTTTCACAGGTGTGTAAGAGGCAGTACAGGTCTGTTCTGCCACGACAGCCAAAGTCACAGAAAGCAATAAAGGTCCTTGTTCCCCAGTGGGCCTTGACTACACTGTGGAGCACTTTGGGTTGACTTCATGCTGGATTTATCAGAGAGTACAGTGGATGCCTGGAGCACTTTCAGGCACTCCTTCTGGGGCTTAATCAGGGATGGTACTTGGTCCTGCTGTGAAGGCAGGGGACTGGACTCGATGACCTTTCAAGGTCCCTTCCAGTTCTAGGAGATAGGCAATCTCCATTCATTTATAATTTTATTTAATTTATTTAATGCTGGCAGACCTCATGGAGTCATAGTCTTTACGCAGAAAGATAAAAAGCTCTTCATTCTTGTGCAGCACAGGCTGAATACAGTGCGAGTGCTTTTTATGATTCATTGTTTAAAAATCTTTCTAAGATCATTATTTTCTGGATTTTTTTAAAGTAAAACCCTTCACTGTATATTGGAAGGATTGGTGTGCTTTTTCTTTCCACACTTGGCTGATTGTCTGCAGGGTAGATTTGATTTAATTCAGGAAGACTCGATTTAATCATGGTTTTCTATATAAAAGTGCACTCTTGTTGGTTGCCATAACTGTAATACGTATTCTTCACCATTCAGAGATAGATGTAGGTTTCATTTTTAGAAGGTACACACAATACATTTTTAAACAGTGATTTATTTTGAAAACTTTTCAGATTAGTTTTACAGCTATATCAGAAAATGAATAATTGTTTGGTTATTTCATTTACCAATGATAATCGAAATAGATATTTATGAAATCATTGGGAGGTGAACTATCTCCAATTAAACAGGTTAATCATTATTATTTGGAGGATTTTCTTGCCATTTTGTATTAGGAGGAGAATGTCACCAGACAGACATTTAAACTGCTTTATTGAACTAAAAATAACATTATGTATTCTGGATTTTTTTCTTCAACAGGAAAGATATCGTATTTTAACAAAACAAGCATATAAATTTTTGAATTTAGTTAAACATTCGCTTTTTTAAAATCAAGTTTGTTTTTATTAAAATTGTTCAAATTAAACATTTTTTAAACAAAAATTAAATTGACTATAAGAAACTTAAAATATTGGCTTCTCTTCAATGAACCTTTTGAAACATTTTTAGAGAAAGGTAAGAGACTGACTCTATGTACACAAATTTGCAGATAGAGTTGAGTACTGTTATTTCTCACCTCTATATTATTTATTTATTTAAAAACATTTTTTGCTATTAACAAGCATGTTCTCTCTGGAGACACAAATCCACAGTTTAAGAATTGCAAAACTAGCATCGCTGGTGGTATCTTCTAGACTGAGCACTGAATCCCATTGGGTTGTTAGAAAGATTAACCTAAGTAATCTCTACAGAAGCCTCTGAAAACCCATAAGATTGGGTCCTTAATTCATGAGCTATTGCAACTCATTTGCAAAATTTTCTTAAATATTGCATGAACTAGAGTTAGAATCTATAATCCCTGTTCCATAATGAGATAGTTTTAATTAAGATACATCATAATTGAACACTATCTTTACGAAGGTTTTTTTCCCCAAAAAGCATTTTATCTCAAAAATCCGATTTAAATTAAAAAAAAAATTTGATTTCTTTTTTAATCAGTAATTTTTATCCACCCTGATTGTTTGTGAGCAGGGAATGTATCTGTAAGTGGAACTGCAGTAAATTGTTCTCTGTTTTTGCTCCCAGACTCTCAAGTCTCCCAGAAGCAGTCCTGTCAGTGATTTTAAATTCACTACCCAGAACCCAGAACTGCAAGTACACAACAATGTGGAAAAAGAAAGAATACTTTTAAGTATTGATGATGTAAAGGTATGATACAGCCGTTTATATTTTGCCAAATTGTATAGATATTCTGATGATAGAACAATTTTTATCAAAAGCTTTGCAGGGTGGGTAGAACTGAAACCATGTACTTTTCAAGAAGAGGCGAGTTCCTGACTGTTTCACGGCTTTAAGCCATCTCATGTCCCCATGCATGCACCCTGCCCCCAACCAAACTGTGTAATGTAAAATCTCTGCCTCTCCCCTCTCCTGTGTCCCTGAACCCTAGCCCTTTAATTCCTCTGTCATACCTCCTACTGTGTTTCCTTGCAGCCCATATTCACCCATCAACTGCATTGTCTGCTCACCCCTGTGGTGCCTCCAAACCTAATCTCATCAGAGCCTAACTCAAGCCTCCTGCTGCCCAGCTTTCCTGGTTCACCAGGGATACTCATAGATTCATATTTTAAGGCCAGAGCTTAGGGAACCATTAGATTTCTACTCTAACATAACACTGGCCAGAGAATTAAATCCAATTACAAACAAATATCTTGTAATGATGCCATAGAATCATAGGGCTGGAAGAGATCTCAGGAGGTCATCGAGTCCAGCCCTCTGCCCAAAGCAGGACCAACCCCAACTCAATCATTCCAGCCAGAGCTTTGTCAAGCCAAGACTTAAAATCCTCTAGAGATGGAGAGTCCACCCTCTCCCTAGGAAAGCCATTCTACTATTTCACCACCCTCCTAGTGAAATAATTTTTCTTAATGTCCAACCTAGACCTTCCCCACTATAACTTGAGACCATTGCTCCTTGTTCTGCCATCTGACACTACTGAGAACAGCCTCGCTCCATCCTCTTTGGAACCACCCTTCAGGAAGTTGAAGGCTTCTATCAAATTCCCTTTCACTTTTCTCTTCTGCAGACTAAATAAGCCCAAATCCCTCAGCCTCTCCTCATGTGCTTCTGCCCCCTAATCTTTTTGGTTGCCCTCTGCTGGACCCTCTCCAATGCGTTCACATTCTTTCTGTAGTGGGGGGCCCAGAACTGGACACAATATTCCAGATATGGCCTCACCAGTGCCAAATAAAGGGGAATAATTTATCTAGATGTGCTGGCAATGCTCCTCCTAATGCAACCTAATATGCCATTAGCCCAGGGCACACTGTTGACTCAGATCCAGCTTCTTATCCACTGTAATCCCCAGGTCCTTTTCTGCTGAACTGCTATTTAGCCAATCGGTCCCCAGCCTGGAACAGTGCTTGGGAATCTTCCGTTCCAAGTGCAGAGTCCTGCACTTGTCCTTGTTGAACCTCATCAGATTTCTTTTGGCCCAATCCTCTAATTTGTCTAGGTTACTCTGGACCCTATCCCTGCCCTCCAATGTATCTACCTCTCCCCCTAGCTTAGTGTAATCAGCAAACTTGCTGAAGGTGCAATCCATCCCTCATCCAGATCATTAATAAAGATGTTGAACAACACCGGTCCTAGAACCAATCCTTGAGGCACTCCACTTGAAGCCAACCGCCAACCAGACATCAAGCCGTTGATCACTAGCCGTTGGGCCTGACAATCTAGCCAGCTTTCTATCCACCTTACAGTCCATTTATCCAATCCATACTTTCTTAACCTTCTTGCAAGAATATTGTGGGAGACCGTATCAAAAGCTTTGCTAAAGTCAAGGTTTATCACATCCACTGACTTTCCCATATCCACAGAGCCTGTATCATAATGCATTCATAACTGGCATTTTCTGTCTTCTGACTGCTTGACTTGGCAACCTGAGTGTTCCTTTACCATTTATAGGTTTCTATATGTGATTTCCTAGGATTATAGAAAAGTAAGTTGAAAAAACAGGATTTTGATCATGTGGACCCCCATGTTGACTCCCACATGATTCATCAGCAGAGTAAAACCTTTACATCTGCAGCACAGGCTACTGCCATTTGAGCTAACAAAGTTACCAGGAGCACTAGTAAGATGCCATCCACTGTATGGTGAAGATGTAGAAGTTCAATGTCAAATGACAACCACCTTCAAAGTGGCCCTGGAGTGTTCAAGTTCCTCAGTTTCCTTTTCCAGCACTTGCAGTTCCCTTCTTTACTGGGGATCACATACTCCACCGTACGTAAGAAGATGAGTCCTACCTCTGGCACCCTCTTGTGATAGGCTGTAATGTGACTGGTGCGTCTGCCTGTGTTTCCCCTTTATTCTAGCATCTCCAGTAACTCCATGCAGGCTTTCAGAATATAAATCGCCATTTACAGAGTTAATTTAATACTGCAGGTCCCATAACCATAATCCAGATGTTCCTAGCACACTCAGTTTTTCATATTCCACCATCTGGTCAACACCAACTACAGCTCCAGTGTCTCCCGCCATGCCCTACCTCTCTGGTATGGTCCTGGCATTTCTTACCTCACCTCACCTCACTAGTCCCTATAGCTAGGAAGCTTCTCTGTCCTGTTTCCAGCTGCCTGGAGACATCAGTTGGCTCACCCCTTAATCATTATCTAGTTTTCAGCTCTGCAGCTCAGAGAGACAGCAGGCATCTGCCTCTGCAGCTGTCAGCTTTCAGCTCTCTCTGGGCATGGCTCTCTGGCCTGGGAAAGTTTGTAAGTGTGTGATCTGGAATTCTTTCAACTCAAAGCTTTCGGTAATTTTACTCTAAGCAAGGTGGAGTCAGGAAATAAATCAAAGGAGACGTTGATGTCTGATCAGCACAAACAGGACAACACAAGAGGGCTTTCACTTAAAACTAAACTTTCCCCACTTTCACTTACTCATTTTCACCAGGCTGGCTCCAGGGGGCTGTGGTGTGGGAAGGGGTGAAGCCTCTGGGATGGGACCTGAAATGAGGAATTCAGAGTGCGGGAAGGGACTCTGGCATGCAGTGGGTTGGAATGCGAGAGGAGGTGAGGGCTCTGGCTGTGGGTGCAGGCCATGGGGTAGAGCTGGAGATGCAGAAATTGGGTGTAGGAAAGTGCTCTGGGTTGGCATCAAGGGGTTCAGAGGGCAGGAGAGAGATCAGGGCTGGAATAGGAGGTTGTTGTTGGAGAGGAGGCTGAGGGCTGCAGGTTCTGGGTGGTGCTTATCTCAAGCAGCTCCCAGAAGCATATTCCCTCTCCAGCTCCTACATAGAGGCTCAGACAGATGGCTCTGCACAGTGCCCTGTCTGGCTGCAGTTCTCAGCCAGTGGGAGCTGCAATGCTGACACTTGGGGCAGGGGCTGCATGTAGAGCCCCCTGGTTGCCCTTATGCGTGGGAGCTGGAGGCAATACATGCTGCTGCTTCTGGGAGCTGCACGGAGTCATGGCGGATAGACAGCCTGCCTTAGCCCCTCTGCACAGTCGACCAGTCTTTTAATTGCCCAGTCAGTGGTCCCTTTTCAACTGGGCATTCCGGTCTAAAACCGAATACCTGGCAACCGTACTTCAGCCTGAATGCTCAAAGTTTGTCAAAGTAAAAAGCAGCTGAAAACTGGATCTTATAATAAAGTGTTAATAATAATCATACAGAAATGTCAATGGGAATAAGGGAGCAGAACTGATCCCTCATTTTATAGCAGAGGTGATGCATGGGAGGGCACGTGAGATCACATGCCCCTTCCCCCAGATATGCTGCTTGGCTTGTACCGAACATAGACATGTGAACTGAGCATGCTCATTAGCTCTGCTGAAACTGGCTGCCCTGTTCTGCTCTCAGCAGGCACGGGTTGTCTTGATTGCATGGGTCGGATGGTGCTGATTGAACGAGGCAGCTGTTCAGCACTGCTTTTTAACCTCATTATTTGTTACATGACATCAAGATTTATTTACTGCAGACCATCCAAACCCTGCACTGAATACGGAATTACTAATTTCCTCACAGCTTTGCTGTTTTGCTACTCACCATAGTATCTGAATCTCCCAGACATTAAGGAATTAGTGTTTGCAATACCCTGTGAAGTAGGAAAGAATGATTGCCCTCATTTACAGATGGGGAGCTGAGGCACAAAGCGATTTTGGCCAACATTTACAATACGGTGAACACATTTTGAGTGTCTCACTTATTGGACACCCAGCGTGGGACACTTGGGCTAGATTTACAAGAGCTGGCAGCTAGACACCTAACTGCCACATTTAGGTTCCACTGACATTCATAGAACCACAGTTCAGCTGCCAGTTAATCTGTTGGTGTCTAAAGTCTTTAGGCATCTTAATTTTCCCCTGGTAAAGTCCCCAAGGCAAACTATATTTCTGCCTTTAGGCCTGCACACAGCCTCCTGAGGCTCAGTACTGCCGAGCAGCGTGGTGCTTAAAACTCCTGCCTAAATCCCAGAAATATTCACAAGCTAGGCAGACCCCTGCCTGTCTTGCTGGACCTGGTAGATAGACTGCATAAGAACATGTGTATCAATCAGGCCTCTCACAAAAGCTAGTTGAGGAGTTGTCCCATAATTAAAGCCCCGCAAATCTCTGTGGGTATCCACATCCACAGATATGGGTGCGGAGTTCTGTGGCTCATTTTGGCAGATGCAGTTGCAGATACAAATTTTGTATCTGTACAGGGTTCTACCCGTAATACTTTAGTGACTGGCACACACTTAGGTTTCCGGAGACCTGGTTTCTAACCCCTGCTCTGCTTGATTCAGAGCAGGGTCCTGAATGCAGGTCCACTTTCCTGGCTGGGTGCACTAAGCTATAGGGTGTTCCGGAATAAGGTTTTCTCATTCATTTCTGTTGAAGTTGTTCCATTTTGTGTAAAATACTTAAACATGCGGGAGGCAAGAGAGAGCGAGTGACTAGATAGCTTATTGATTAGCACACTCCCTTGCAGACCTGAATTCCAGTCTCTGATCTAATGAATATTTCAGCATTTCACATAAAGTGGAACATTTTCAACAGATAAAATTAAAAAAGACATTTCCACCCCAGAATATCATGTAGCCCAGTAGTTACAGCATACAATTAGGAAACTTGTGCACAAGTCCTTGCTCTGAATTCAGCAAAATGGGGATTTAACCTGGGTCTCCTGCAATCTGGGTGAGTGCTCTAACAACTCCACTTTTTGGTATAAAGGAGGGCAGCTCCTCATTTTTTCTTGAGAAAGGGCTCTTCCAGTTTCGGTGCCTAAGTTCACAGTTGTGAATTCTGAGCAGAGGGGGGTGCTTCCTTGACCCTAGCCCAGAGATAGGCATCCAGCTCTCCTTCAGGTGCAGGGGTTAGGCCCCATCCTTCTCCTTGACGTTTCCTATTGGCTAGCTTAGGAAGCTTCTTTTTTTGCATTCTGACTTCTGGGAATCCCTTTTTTCAGTGTCCAACTCTCCACATGCATTGTTTGAGGAGCCTGGGGGTTCAGTTCGGGGATCTGAATTCCACTGGCTGTCAGGATGCTTAGTGCTGCTTTTGTATCTGCACCTTACAGCCAATAACAACTGTGGGCTTTCGCTACAATTCTGAATCATCAGCATTTCAGAAAATCATTCCTTAGCTAGCTCAAGTTGATTTCCTGGTAAATGAGGAACACACAGTTATTGGCCATCTCTAAAAATGCTGATTTTAAGTAATTTATCCCAAATCATAGAATCATAGAACTGGAAGGGACCTCGAGAGGTCATCGAGTCCAGCCCCCCGCCCTCAAGGCAGGACCAAGCTCCGTCTACACCATCCCTGACAGATGTCTATCTAACCTGTTCTTAAATATCTCCAGAGAGGGAGATTCCACCACCTCCCTTGGCAATTTATTCCAATATTTGACCACCCTGACAGTTAGGAATTTTTTCCTAATGTCCAATCTAAACCTTCCCTGCTGCACTTTAAGCCCATTACTCCTTGTCCTGTCCTCAGAAACCAAGAGGAACAAATTTTCTCCTTCCTCCTTGTGACACCCTTTTAGATATTTGAAAACCGCTATCATGTCCCCCCTTAATCTTCTTTTTTCCAAACTAAACAAGCCCAATTCATGAAGCCTGGCTTCATAGGTCATGTTCTCTAGACCTTTAATCATTCTTGTCGCTCTTCTCTGTACCCTTTCCAATTTCTCCACATCTTTCTTGAAATGTGGCGCCCAGAACTGGACACAGTACTCCAGCTGAGGCCTAACTAGTGCAGAGTAGAGCGGCAGAATGACTTCACGAGTTTTGCTTACAACACACCTGTTGATACAACCTAGAATCGTATTTGCTTTTTTTGCAACAGCATCACACTGTTGACTCATATTCAACTTGTGGTCCACTGTGACCCCTAGATCCCTTTTTCGCCATGCTCCTTCCTAGACAGTCGCTTCCCATCTTGTATGTATGGAACTGATTGTTCCTTCCTAAGTGGAGCACTTTGCATTTCTCTTTATTAAACCTCATCCTGTTTACCTCTGACCATTTCTCTAACTTGCTAAGGTCATTTTGAATTATGTCCCTATCCTCCAAAGAAGTTGCAACCCCACCCAGTTTGGTATCATCTGCAAACTTAATAAGCGTACTCTCTATCCCAATATCTACATCATTGATGAAGATATTGAACAGTACGGGTCCCAAAACAGACCCATGCGGAACTCCACTTGTTATCCCTTTCCAGCAGGATTTAGCACCGTTAACAACAACTCTCTGACTACCGTTATCCAGCCAATAACCTTTAGCAGAAGATGCCTTTAGCAGATCCAGGACTGGAACCCAGTTCTCCTGGGGCTTAGTCTAGCACATCAATAAAGAAATCACCTTTTTTATTCTAGTCCTCTGCTTCCCTATGATGAACTTTTGGAGTGTATGAGGCTGAAACTAGAGCATTCACAGAACAATTGGAGGCTCTGGGCAACCAAAAGACACATCTGTACAGTAGAACTTGTTCCTGATATAAATTATTTTTTTTCCTAGTGCTTGAAATTTGGCTAAATTGTAATGCTTTTTCACTGGGACAATAAAATCCACTCTGTCACCAGGGCTGTCTCTTTGCAAACTTAAAATTCCAGCTATATGACATGAGGATGAAAAATTGTTGTATTGGCAACACTAAATTGGCAATACTATGTTGAGTAACCTTATTCTCAAATATGGTTTTTACACTTTAGCTTAGATTTTAAAAAAATTAACTTGATGCAGAGAAGAAGCATAGAAAATTTCAGTCTAAACAATTAGTTTGTCAACATGTTGTGCAAATGAAAATGGGATGATGATGGAAAGTGTTAGATAATCTCAATTGGGCACTGCTATCTGCGCACACTGAGAAAGCTCTTCAGTGTTTCTTTTATCTGTATTTAGGAAGCATTTCTCTGCCAAAAGGGGGTTTCAAGGCTATTTTGGGGGGTTGCGAGAGCAGCGGCTGCTGGCCAAGTGCCCAACTCCAAATGTAGCACTAGCACTGGTGGCTGCAGCGCAGAAGTAAGGATGGCACAAGATGATCTTGCCACTGTTAATTTTGTGTGCCTGCTGCGGGCAGCACTGCCTTCAGAGCTGGGCAGTCAATAGGGTTGACAGGTGTCCGGTATTGACCTGGACAGTCTGGTATTTTTGCCTCCTGTCCGGTAAAAAAAATTCTGAAATGTCCAATATTTTCTGTTTTTTTTCCCTGCCAGGAGGTGAAAATACTGGACACCTGGCAACTCTAAGACACACTCAGCAGCTGGGCCCAGCCCTCCTCCCTGGCCCCGGCCCCGGCCCCAGCCCCTCTGCTTACCTGGGGGAGAAGGGGGGAGCTTGATCAAGAAAACAAGGTGGCCACCAGCAAAAAGACCTGAAGCAAGAGGAAGCCATGCCTTCCCTCGGTCTTAGTGCTCAACCTCTCCCCTCTCACACTTAAAGGGGCCATGCTGTTTTAATGCTCTTTTATTTTATTTATTTTATTTTTTTGCTTAATAACTTTCAGGTCCTTTTTTTTTTTTCTTTGCTCAACAACTTTGGTCTTCCACACACCCCCCCCCCCCCCCCCAACAGAATTTTTCCTCCGTTTTTTTTTTTTTTTTTTTTTTTGGCGGGGAAGGAGGGAGGGTTGTTCGGTATTTTTTGGTTAAACCATCTGGCAACCCTAGCAGTCAAAGAGCAAATGCAGAGGAACACTTCAGGGTTTGCCTTAGTTCTCTAGAGTCACAATTGAAAAAATTGTGTGCTTCAAAACAGCAGCACCCCACATTAAGTGTCCAGATACTTGTTGGTATGTAGACCAGAATCAGAGGGGTGGCTGTGTTAGTCTGAATCTGCATAAACAACGAGAAGTCCTGTAGCACCTTATAGACTAACAGATTTATTGGAGCATAAGCTTTTGTGGGCAAAGACCCACTTCGTCAGATGCATGTAGTTCACTAGAAGATTTAGCCGGCATTACCCAGGCTTGGGGCTAACCCAGAGTGGTGGGGGCCACACTTCCGCCTCATGCTGGCTTCTCCCAGGGCCTAGCCTAGGGCAGTGTGGCCTGCCCACTGGCTGCTCCCCTGGGCTGGCCTGGAGTGCCTGGTGAGCAGCTGCTCCAAGAGGGTCCTTGCTGCCCCCTTGTGGTTATTCATGAGTATAACTGTTCCCTATGTTTGCTGCGTCCCTGTGGTAATTCATGAGTGTAACTGTTCCTACTATCAAACCAATCCCTTTCCATTTGATGCAAAACAATCACATTCCACGTAGGGATGTAAAGGGGTAACCATGTAGGAATGTAAACAGGTAGCTGCACACCAAATTTGGTGGTCCTAGCTCTTACTGTTTAGGAGGAGTTCTTGAAAAAATGGACCCATAGATGGACGGATGGATACACAAACAGCTGCACAAACTCTGTAAAATATTTAGTAGATTATAAAGCCACACTCTTTGAACAAAATGTCATAATTATTGACACAATTGCTGGAAAATGCTTTCAGCCCTCCAAGTATATCTGTAGTCTGTTTTTTCCCCAGAAAACTTATTTTTTAAATATCCATGTATTTATTCCTGAAGACTTTTGCTTTCCATTTTTTGAAAGGCTTCAGCACCTTTGACTTCAAGGATAATGATTACATGCTTCATTAGGGCTCCTGTGAATATATACAGTAATTTGCTCTTACTTTTCGCACAGTCTGAAATCTTTTTAAAAGAGATCCCAGGAAAAAGAGTTTGAGATTTTCTGTGTTAGGGCTTTCTGTTATTGTTCACAAGCATAGTATCTGAACCTCTTCTATGTAAAATCCATAGCAAAGTCTCTAGTACAGTTCATAGAGTCTTTGATACTTTCCACTTTTCAGGGCCAAAACCTTGCTTGGAGTAGGGTTGTCTTTTGGTTTATTTAGAGATTTTTTTTTAATTCCCTGGTTTTGTTCACAAGGGTTCAGGGAGAAGGGGTGATAGTTCAGACCAGCTGTAGCCATATAATGCAGCAACATTAATGTAGGGGTCACTATAGCAAACAAAAAACCATTGGCATATTTTATACAATCCCTGTTCCTGTGCTTATTTTTTATTCTGGAAAATCCATTGAGCTCTTTCCTTAACAGCCCTGGGTACCAGGATGGATCCCCAAAATGCCAGCCTCTTCATGGGCCACCTCAAGGAAGAATTTCTGGAATAATCCAATATTAAACCAACTGTATACCTGAAGTACATCAGTGATATTTTTATCCGATAAATCGCCCTTTTCTCTTCACTGTCTCTGAGGCATCTGGCTCTTGCCACTGTTGAAAGACAGGATATTGGGCTAGATGGACCAAGTATGGCCATTCTTAGGTTGTTACTCTTTGGACAAACAACCTAAACGCTCTCATAGATTGACAACAAAATGTCAACATCTACCTCCCATTCTTCAAACTCCATACCAACACCAGCATCAACTTCCTGTACAACACGATCAGTTTGAACAGTGGAACACAACAGACAGCTAGATACAAGAAAGCCACAGATCACCAAGCTTACTTCCACAGAGTCAGCAACCACTCCAGAAACACCAAAAAATATGTTCTTTACAGCCAGGCACTTAGATACTGCAGAATATGCTTTGAAGAGGAAGTCCAGAATACACACCTTAAAGCCCTTAAAACCACCGGCACTAAATTAGGACACTTCACCAGAAAAGTAGATAGCCACCCAAGAATTTAGGGAAAGAGGAAGGCAGAAAGATTAGGAGAATGGTATGAAAAGAAGAGCCACCCCTCTATATTTTTTTTAAAAAAAAAACCAAGAAAACACACAACACTAAAAATAAAAAAAAATCATAATTAAAGTAACTTTGGGCTGAGTACCTGCAACTCAGGGTTAATATGATAATGACATTTCCATTTTTGTTAAAAAAAAAAAAAAAAAGTAGTAGGACAAAGGAGTGTTAGTGACAGATTGTTGTAATGGTCCATAATAATATATAGTAATATATTATAGTTAACAATATTATTGTAACAAACAGATTCATTTGTAATAACAGATGAAGGCTTCTAAAGGCAATTACTGCCATACTGAAAGCCATAGCCATGGAAAATAAACCTTCATTCGACTGGGACACCGGCAACAGAGGGCAGAGTTAAGTTTGTCCAAGTGTGACCTTGCTGAGTAGGGTTTATTTGTGAAGGGGAACTATAGTTTGTGTTTGTTAGTGGCTGTGTATATGGGAGAAGATAAGGTGTGTAGCTGTCTGCTGTTTCCTGGATTTTGTAGATTTAAATTTTGCATTGCTGTCCCTCAGTAACTTTTACATTTTAATTTAAACATATTTTGTGAAATGTAATGTATTTATTCAGTTTCTTAGATTTCCTTGAAATATTACACGTCCATGTGCTTGCTGGTAAAGACCCAAAATGTTACCAGCTGCTTTCTGTGTGTGTTTATAAAAAACATATGATTTTCCTTTCTTGAGGGTGGAGGGCATAGCTGTATAATTTGGGGGGAGGGGGATTGAAAGAGAAAAGTGAAGTTTTGCTGACAAATCTGTCTGGATTGTAACCAGGAATTGAGAAGAAGTTTGGAACTCTATGTAAGTCAGAAAAGGATTGAGAAGGACTGTTCTAGTGATGACTATGACTCTGTTGAAGAGGATGTGCTTTGGGAGAACTCTCCAGTGGAAGAGACAGTTGCAAGTTTTGGAAGCCTCCAGTTGCCCAGCAGTGAGTCATTACTGAAGGATGTTCCCAAGTATCAGGAGGCTAGAAGTTTCCATGAACTTGATGCTGGTGCTCTTGTGGTGGAATTTAAGCAGAATCTGACAAGTAAGTCTTTGTGTCCTGTACCAGTTCAGTGGCAGTGTTGTAGTTGTAATTCTAGTTCTTATTCATAGAGTTTGTGGCTAAAAGGGAACCTTATATCATCGAATTTGACATTCTGTACAACACTGGTTTCAGCCAAGTATCTTCACATTTAGGCCAATAACCTGTGTTTGATGATAGCATATCTTCCAAAAAGTCTTGATCTGAAGAATTCAAGAGAGAGAAAATCCACCATTTCTCTTGGGAACTTGTTCCAATGGTGAAATATTAATGGTTTAGAGTCAGGCTGGAAGGGCATAACAGGTGGGGGTCTGCAGGGGTCTTTTTAGGACTAGTTCTGTTCAATATCTTGATCAACGATTTACATGATGGCATAGAACATGGCTACTCAACACGTGGCCCATGGGCCACATGCGGCCCGCGGCCTGTTTGTTTGCAGCCCATGGGTGGGAGCTAAACCAAAAAATTAGTCAATATAATGGTCTTCTGTTGATATGCATTTTAGTAGTTAAATTCCTGGACTGTCATTGCTCATTAAAAGTGCTAACATATGGGTGGAAATCGGGTAAACATTGCATTTTATTAATATCAGCAGAACTGACTTAAATGGGGCCTGTGTGTTGTGTAGTCTTGCCTTAATTTTGTATTCATTCTCGTCACTGTGAAAGAAGCTACTTGCATATATTTGCATATATATTTTGCAAGTATATGCGACCGCACTGAAGTTGTGGCCCTCAGCATGTGCTGTTGAGTATCATTGTGGCCCTCTGGGGCTTCCAAAGTTGAGTAGCCCTGGCATAGAGAGTACAGTTATAAAGTTTGCAGATGCAACCCCTCCCAGCTTGGTATCAAGTGCTTTGAAGTATAGGGTCAAAATTCAGAATGATCTGGACAAACTGAAGAAATGGTCTGAGATAAATAGGATGAAGTTCAGTAAGGACAAATGCAAAGTGCTCCACTTAAGAAGGAACAATCAGTTTCACATATATCAACAATCAGTTTCCTAGAATGGGAAGTGACTATCTAGGAAGGAGCACTGCAGAAAGGGATTTAGGGGTCATAGTGGACCACAAGCTAAATATGAGTCAACAGTGTGACACTTTTGCAAAAAAAGCAAACGTGATTCTGGGATGCATTAACAGGAGTGGTGTGAGCAAGACAAGAGAAATAATTCTGCTCTTCTCTGCACGGATTAGGCCTCGGAGTGTTGTTGGCATATCGTGTCCAGTTCTGAGCACCGCATTTCAAGAAAGATGTGGACAAAATGGAGAAAGTCCATAGAAGAGCAACTAAAATGATTAAAGAAAAACATGAACTATGAGGGAAGACTGAAAGAATTGGACTTGTTTCATTTAGAAAAGAGAAGACAGAGGGGACATGATAGCAGTTTTCAAGTATCTAAAAGGATGTTACAAGGAGGAGGGAAAAAATTGTTCTCCTTGGCATCTGATGATAGGACAAGAAGCAATGGGCTTAAATTGCAGCAAGGGTGATTTAGGTTTGACATTAGGAAAATGTGGTGGTGAAACACTGGAATAAATTGCCGAAGGAGGTTGTGGAATCTCCATCACTGGAGATATTCAAGAGTAGATTGGATAGACATCTATCAGGGATGATCTAGGTGGTGGTTGGTCTTGCTGTAAGGGTAGGGGACTGGACTCAATGTCTTCTCAAGGTCCCTTCCAATTCTCTGATTGATGCCATGTTTCCAATTTGAATTTGTCTGGTTTCAGTTTCCAGCCGCTGTCTTGTTCTGCCTTTCTCCACTAGATTAAAGAGCCCTTTACTTGCTGGTATTTTCTTCCTTTGTAATGAAGCCATGTCTCAGGCTTCTTTTTGATAAACTGAACAGATTGAACTATTTATGTCTCTTACGGTAAGGCATTTTCTCGAACACCTGAATAATTTTTGTGGCTCTATTTTGCACTCTCTTCAGTTTTTCAATATCCTGTTTATAAGTGGACACCAGAACTGTATGCAGTATTTCAATGTTGGCCTCACCAATTGTAATGGGAGACCGTCTGCCTAAACAAAGTCCCCTAGTCATCGGCACACTGGTTATTTATACTGGTTCAAGTCTAGGTTTGGCAGTAGAGCCTGGCAGGTTCAAGTCTGGGGTTGATAGTTCCATGTACTAGCTTCAAACCTGGGATTGCTGTAGTGCCTAGTGAGTTCAAGCCCAGTTTGGAAGTAGGGAAACCGAGGCCCTCCCAACCCTCCAGGTTCCAACCCAAGGCCCTGGGGCAGGCGGTGCAGGTGTGTGGCATGAGCCAGGGTATCATCCAGCCTATTCCTTGGGTTACTTCTATAGCATCTCTGCCACTCCAGAGGCACAGCAAAGGCCAGACAAATTACCTTCAAGGTAAATCCCAAAAGGGGGACAGGAAGTTCCCTTCCCCACGCACAAGCAGTTGCTCTAATTTCTATTATAGGGACATCAAATCCAGGTTAAACCTTAGGTTTAACAGCTGGCTGGGTGTTAGTCTGTCCTTTATTCCTGACAAATTGATTTGGACCTGTTTTTTTTAACCTTGGAGCATACTATAGCAGTGTTTCTTAAACTGTGTTCTGCGGCACACCAGTATGCCACAAGGCAGTCGGAGGTGTACCGTGGAGAACAACAGAGTTTAAAATGGCCACCCTTCAAGGGGCAGGTGGCTTCCCCCCTCCCCTTTTTTTTTGGTCAATAACTTTCAATAACTTTTCCCTGCCCCCCCCTCCTTTTTTTTTTTTTTGCTCAACCAAAGAATCCTTGTTCTTTGGTCTTAAAAAGTTTAAGAAACACTGTACTATAGCAGTGTTACACAGTAAAATCCTGTAAATTTACATATAGTACCGATGGACATATTTTATCAGAACAATAATGTTCAGGACATTATGCATTTTCACATGATAACTCACCAGGCATACTTTATTCAAATTATCATAATATTGTAAAAGTGGTGAACATAATAGTATAGATGATCAGAGCTTCCCTTGTAATCCATAAATGTGTCTAAATCTTGATCTACATTTAAAAAGTGTTGTTGGCAAGGAATATGATGTTTTCACAGATACAATGTGCTGGTAAAAGCCCTAGTTGTAGAGACAGTTATACAGGTATAAAGCACTTCATGCTCATATAACTTTTAGATTCGTTGTACCGGGGTACAGTAAACCCTCACCATTTGCAGTGGTTCCTAGCCTCCCCTCAAATGGTGAAATCCATGAATACAGAGGACAGTGGCTCCCAGCCACCATGGTGAGCTCCCAGTGAACTCACAGCTGCCATGGTGCTGTGTGGGAGGGGTCCTGACTGCTGCTGCTGCTGGGCAACAGTTCCCCCCCCCCCCCCAAAGGCTGCAACCTCTCCCCTAGGCCTGAGAATGTTGAGCAATGGGGGGGGGGGGGAGAATGGGAAAGAGCCGCGAAATCACACATAGCAATTCTGCAAATCATGAGGGTCTCCTGTAATCTATATGTAAGCACTTCTATAACAGTGTATAACTATATATTGCTTTCACTTTTCTTCACTGGTTTGCTACTCCTAAAGCCTATAGGACTTAGACTTGACTAATGTTTCATGTACAGGAGTTGGAGGTGGTGGCGACCTGTGTTCTACAGCAAATCAGGCTAGATGATGTGGTGATCCCTTCTTGCTTCAAACTGTGACTCTAGTTTTCATACTCAACCCACTTGTTTTTCTGCAGATGTGAAACAGGAACGAATTTTGTCTGCAAAGAGGAAAGATGAGGCTGAAACCTACATTCCCATCAGACCTATGAAGGTCAGAAGTAAAATGGCTCGGCCACTTTCTGCTGGACCCCTGCACCAGGAGGGACATGAAAGAACCTGCTCCAGTAAGAGAGATGAGAATATGTAAAGTCTACAATGTGAGCTTCCATTCTCCTTCCTCTGTCCTGGCTCAAATGTTGTCTCTGCTGCACTCTTCTCTCCTCACTCTGAGCTGTTTCCCATTTTTATACTTCCATTCTTCTCAAAATTCCACTGACTTCAGTGGAAGCAAGAGTGAACCCATGGCTGTATATGTTACCTCTCTTCCTCCTTGCCCTTCTTTCCAGCCCCCACAGAATGAAGGCATCTTCCTCTCCTTTTCCAGCTTCCATTCTGTTCTATACTTGCCCATTTTTCTTTACACAAACATATACTCCCTATGGGGAAAGGGTGCTGACAGGAAGGCAGCCCCATCATGTCAACTATTCGATCTTCAGAGGAACTGTCAAAAGATGGTAGCTCTCTCTAATCCAGTCGTTCCCTTTAGGCAAGTCTGCCCTCAGTTACAAAAAGATGGCTTTTGGGGGATGGGGAAGATATCTGACATAAGCCCAGTGATAGAAATGTAGCCGTGTTAGTCTGGGGTAGTTGAAGCAAAATGCAGGACAATGTAGCACTTTAAAGACTAACAAGATGGTTTATTAGATGATGAGCTTTCGTGGGCCAGACCCACTTCCTCAGATCAAATAGTGGAAGAAAGTAGTCACAACCATATATACCAAAGGATACAATTTAAAAAAAATGAACAAATATGAAAAGGACAAATCACATTGCAGAACAGAAGGGGGTTGCGGGGGGGTGGGAAGGGGGAGGAAGGAAGGTAAGTGTCTGTGAATTGCTGATAACCTACCTTTAATATCAGCAATTCACAGACACTTACCTTCCTTCCTCCCCCTTCCCACCCCCCCGCATTCCCCTTCTGTTCTGCAATGTGATTTGTCCTTTTCATATTTGTTCATTTTTTTAAATTGTATCCTTTGGTATATATGGTTGTGACTACTTTCTTCCACTATTTGATCTGAGGAAGTGGGTCTGGCCCACGAAAGCTCATCATCTAATAAACCATCTTGTTAGTCTTTAAAGTGCTACATTGTCCTGCATTTTGCTGACATAAGCCCAGGTATTCAAATGAATAGAAGAAGGTCAGATGGCTTCATTAGCTTAATGAAACCTCTTGAGCTAAGCACAGCTGCCTCCAAATGAATCCTGAGAGCCAGTAAAGTTAACATTTTCGATAACCCCCAAACACAGCTTTTTAATGCAAAACCTAAACAAACCAAAGAGAACCTCAAACTCCACCTCTCATCTAGATTCCAGCACCAGCTAATGTCTGTAGCAGTATGTTTTGACCAGTTTCTGAAACACTTGTCTTGCACTTCCTTCAAACTTTTAAAAGCCAATGACTTATACACACACAGCAGTTATGTCTGAGCAAGACAACCAAGGAAAGGGTTTAGGAAAAAACTTGCAGCAGCTAAATAGTCTTGAATTAACAGTGATCATCTTGGAAAGACCTCTGGGGAGCCCAACACCAAAAGAACAACAATCCAGCATGTGTACAGCATCTTTGGAAGATGCAATATGGAAGGTGGAAAAGAAGGGGAAGAAAAGAGCAACAGTGGGCTGTCCTGGATGCCACAGACATAGCCAGTCTTAGTACAGAAAACCATGCCACATCTAAACTTGTTAAAGCTGTCTCCAGAGATGGCACGGTAAGCCCAAAACCAGGGAGTGGCTGGGAGTGGCAGTGGGTGTTCCTGGCACTAGCAGAGGCTCTCTCCCATCCTGTCCATCACAGTTAGCAGATAATCTTCTCAGCTTGATGAAGAGTACACAGTACATTGTACAATTTCTGCTATGCAGTTGGTGGTACAGTGCATCCCACATATCCTCGCCTAAACTATGGCAAGTGTGACATTTTTTGTAGTGTGTGTGTGTGGGGGGGAGCAGTTTCTTGGGGCATTCTGGCACCAGATGTTAGGTGGAGGAATATTAGCTAGGACTGGTAACCATACAAGTTTTGCTGGCTTCAGTGTCCCTAGTATGATTCTGTACAGGTTGAAACTCTCTAGTCTGGAAACATCCATCGTCTGGAATGATTTTAGTGAGTCCACCTTTCATGGGTGTGGCCAAGTTTCCCACCATCCCATAAAGTTTGTTTATAGTCACCAGTCCTAGTGCTCAGTGTTCTGTGCTGTTATTTAGCTCTAATTTACCCCTAAAAGTCCTCTAACAGCCCAGTAAGCAGTGAAGTGTTGGTAATGCTGCTAGACAATATTTATCCCCCATGGTCCGGAAAATTCTCTCGCTGAGAACTGGTCAGATCCCAAGGGTTCCAGATTAGAGAGGTTCAGCCTGTTGTATGATTAAGCCGTGTTTTAAAAACAGCAGGCCCAAAAGCTATCTGGGCTTTTTGAGGGCTGTGGGGGAAGGGTTGTTTGATTGCTTTGGCTTTGGCTATGTCTACATTATGAGCTAGTGGTGTAATTCCACTGCCTGTGTAAATCACACTAGCTCTTACTGAGGTAACACCAGTATAAATAGCAGTATAGATGTGGTAGCATGGGGAGCAACATCATAAGCATGGCTGAGCAATGCAGAGTACAAACCTGCCTGAAACCAGTGGGTATGTATTTGGCACAGATTATCAGGGCCCATTCTGCTGCTACTCATACCACAGCTACACTGCTGTCTGTACTTTCTTGTGATGTCATTTGTTCTAGGGATGTAAAGGACTAGTCGACCATCTGCTAAGCAAATGCGGCACTGCCACTTTGAATGCTGCGGGGAGCCCGGGATCAGCTGGGGACTCCCCGCTGGCCCCCAGCTCCACATGGCATGCCACTTTGAAATGTACAAGAATCCGCAGCGGGGACTCTTGTGCATTTAAAAGCGGAAGCGCCCGCATGGAGCCCGGAGTCAGTGGGACTCCCGCTGGCCCTGGGCTCCACTTGGCGTTCCAACTTTGAAATGCACAAGAGTCCCCTCTTGGGCTCGTGTACATTTCAAAGGTGGAATGTGGAAGTGCTTATCGACTAGTCCAGTAGTCGATGGAAATTCCATTGACTACTCGACTAGCAAATTAATTGCTGCTTAACATCCCTAATTTGTTCACTAGTTGTCCAGAGTAGAGAAGACCTGGAATTCTAATGTTAAAATAAACTTTAGCAACCACCTATATGCTGTCCCTTGCTAGTTCAGCCCTTTGTTAACAGCTAGACCAGATATTTCATGCACAGGCTTTTACAGAGTTACTTACTTGTATGAAATGATCAATAGCTATTTCTTGCTGCTTTTTATGTCAGGACCAGTAAGTCGACCAGAAAAGCCACTCTCAGCAACTCGAAGGAATGTGTGTGTGAAGAAGGATCCTGAGCAGTCTGCTTCTGCTGTGATAAAAGCTATGCAAGTTGAAAATGAGATCTTGCAAAGAGAGATCCTTTGCAGAAGGCTGGAGCCTTCTACCAGTCATCCAATGATATGCCGAAGTACTGAGCTGGGACAAGAGAGATCCAAGGTGTTCAGCAGCAAACATTCTTTCCTTTCCCTAAATATGAATAGAAATCTTATATCATTTAATGCAGTAATACTCAGATCTCAGTGATTCAGGAGCCAAATTGGTGATCAGTATTACTCAAAAGACACACAGTAGTGTGAAATATATATACATTCACAGCACAGTGATTGACCAACTATTATAATATTTTGAACTACAATTGGTTAATGTAGTAAAAACATCCTTATTGGTTAATAATTAAATCCCAACATTTTAATATCACGTCCTGCAAAGAGCCCCATTAGACACATTAAAAAGCTGTTGATAGCATGCAGTCCTTGGTCTGAGTATCACTGGCTTAAAGCCTTACAGGGGTGGATGGTGGGGTGAATCTTAACACTATATGAAATGAAATCATGTGATCATCCCATATGCACTTTTTGGGGATATTTCCATTCAGCCATTTCTTAATTTCAGAGGAGGACAGAAAACAATATGTTAACCATTTATGTGACTCTCCTTCTTAGAGGTAAAAAGGATTCTTCTGGATTCTGCTCTTCCCTCCCTCAAAGCTACAGTTAGCTAACACACAAACTGTTCAAAAAGCAGTCACATGACTTTCATTGCACACATTCACCAAGTACTTAGGGCCTGATCCTAATTTCATTGACGTCAATGAGAGCTTTTCATTGACTCCGGAATTGGATCAAACCCATAGTGGCTGGAATTAAAGCCTGGGTCTGTTGGTGATACAGAATCTCTTTCCAGGTTAAAGGCTGCAAAATTCTCCAATCTCCTTTTTATTTTTGTCATGTCTGTTCTGCAGTTGAGAGAGACTAGTTCCCCCTGCACATTCACAAACCGTGTGAACTTGCTATGTTTCAGGAAAGTATGTAATATTTAAAACAGGTATCTGACAAAGTGAGCTGCAGCCCAGGAAAGCTCATACCCTAATAAATTTGTTAGTCTTTAGTATTTTAAAATGGTCTTTCTTACCTAGAGTCCTGCTATTCTGTGAGGGTGTCCTGAGCATGCCTCACTTCTTCAGATACACCAGCAGGTGTCTGTGTTAATTTACACAGCTCCCCCAACAGCTACCTTCTTCCCCTTCTGGAAAGAGAGCCTCATTTTATCCACAATGAGCAGTCCTGTGGCACCTTAGAGACTAACAAATATATTCTATAATGAGCTTTAGCTAGAGTTCTTTTGTGCTCGCCAATTGACAGGCTTTTGCCTCTGCTTGTTCAAACCAGGTCAGGTCAGCAAGCTTCCCAAGTAGCTGAGGCAGGCTCCCCGGAGCCAATGGCTCGCCCATTGTCCCCTAATAACTCTCTAATGTTCACTATTGGGCAGCTTATCTTGAGCTGTTATTTCCTTCCTGTTTATGTTCTTACAGCCTACTGTTAAACTGAACCAATATATTCACATAGTAAGCATCTCAATAACCAGGTCAACATATAGAAGTTATAAATAATTACAGAAGAGCGTACCATCTGTTGCACTAGTAATTGCTGTTCTCTGAAAGCTGTGTGATGTGATGGGTCAAAGCTCGCTCTTTCTTCAGTGTCTAACAGTGCTGTAATCTTTTGTATTTTGTACAATGCAGATAAACATGGGAGTATTTTTATGGAGAACCAGGGAGATATCTGCACTTTTTTATGACTATCCTTTGTACCTCAGTGCTTGATATTGTCTTGTAACACTGCATGAAGTTGAATCAAAGAAAGCTATTAGGGGAACACAAGCAGGAAATGAATAGCAGACACAAGATTCCTCCAAAGAGAATACAAACTGTTGTAAGAAAACAACGTGGGAACTATTAATTGAAAAATGCCCACCTGCCTATTTCCAGCCAGGGTAGCTGGTTTATTTTCCCCCAGCCTAAGCCTAGAATCAAAAGAACATTAAACCATTAAATACATCTTCCTGTAGAGAAAGAAAAGGGTGTGTGGGCATCAGGCTCCTGCGGGTCATGAGAGAGGAGAGAAAGGCATAAAATACTGCAGAAGTGGGCTGCCTCTCTATGGCAACCCAAAAGTAGGGAGGACTGCAATTCACAGATTCAGTCCAAGAGTGGGCACAACTTGGGGTTCCCCCCTTGATAAAGGTGAAAGAAGCCAAGTCTCTCATCTGATGTGTGAATTCAAGTGGGATTTCGAGGGAATCTAAAAAGCAGCTTGCCCTGTAAACCTGTTTTTTTTTTTTTTTTTTTTTTATCAACTATTGTGAAAGGAGCTGGTGGTTTTAGCACTAGGGAACACCTGCATTCCTCAGTCAGGCCCCACCAGTGACTTCAGACTTTTGAATTTTAGAAGTGTCTTCCCTGTTCACATGCCGGATTATGAGACAAGGGCAGTGTGTTCTTTCTTTCAAAGGAGTATCAGCAACGGACTGCCATTGCAGGGCCATAATTTCTTATTTTCATGAAAGTACACTGGTGTAGTGCAAGATGAAGTGTGATGGAAATTGCATTTTTGCTCTTGAATATATTATTTAAATCTCAGATTAGTAAATATTTTATTTTCACCTGCCTATAGTATTACATGTAAAGGACCAGATTCTAATCTCAGCTATACCAGCGTAAATCCACAGTAATTCCATTAAATTCAATGGCAACAATATCGATTTACGTGAGTTTAACTAAGATCAGAATTTGGCCCAAATTCTCATTAATTTCTGAGAGACAAGCCACAATTCATATTGTTTTATGTGTGTAGGGAATAGTGTATATGAAATGTGTTAATCTTTTCTTCCATAGCTGCCTTCTGTTTCAACTTCATCTGTTTCTGCAACAACCGAGCCTTTGGAAAAACAACAGGAAACAACTGTAGTCACAGAAGCCATTGAAAGAATTGGTCATTTGGGAAGCAGGTAGCTAGATTAGTGTATTTAAGAATGATTTCCTTAATATGACTGGATGATTGATATCATGTGCAGTGGTTGTCCCGTTTCATCTTTTCTTGTGGTTATTTCTTGAAGGATGTAATTTCTGCTCTGGGCAATGGGATATATCGTAACAAAATATTTTTTAGCTGTTCTTTCCTCTGTTGCCCATTTTGACTTTGCCTTGTAAAAGGCATGATGGCCAGCATCTTGGTTGTGAACAGGAGACAGGCCGAAAATATTGGTTTTCTTAAAAATTCAACAGTTATCTGCTACAGTCCAGGTGAGAGTGAGTGTGTCATGGGTTGATCATTTCCGCACTGGCAAGGTGGAAGTTAAGGAGCTGCTCTGGACATAGGAAGCCACACCCCCTTACCTTTACTAGGCAAATTTCCAGTGGAGGGAGCATTGAAAAGAGCTACCATCATCTGTTACACTGTTTGTGCTGATCAAACAATGTAATAGACTCTGGAGACAGACCAGAGAGGAGCACAGGAAGGCCTGATTTTACAAAACATTCATCTTCCAACTGAATGCCTGCACTTGGAAGAGTTGCTTCAGACAGACCAATCTCTGCAGGTAGAATCTAATACCAAACTCCTTAGGACTGAGGGTGAATCGTAACGAGTCAGTCCGCACTCCAGGTCAGTCCATAGAATTTATTAAGGTCTCTTCTAGACAAACTTATACTTCTCTCTAGATGGGGTTTTCAGGTTATCATATCCTTCATCTCTAACCTTCAGCAAAACAGTGCAACAAAAAGAATCTGTCTCATGATATCATAGGTTTACAAGATGCCAAACGTCACCACCTCTGCCTTTTTTCATAAATTCCTAGGGAGAAGGGCCCATTATGATAATCTAATGCGACCTCCTGTCTAACTAATTAATCAAAGACCAAAGAACATGAAGAGAAGAAATTCTTTAATTGCCTTATACGCTGATGCTAGAACCCTGGATAACAAATGAGAGGAATTAGCATTGCTTATTTATGAGAACAAATTCTGTTATGTATTATGGAAACCTGGTGGGATGATCCCCATGTTTAGAATGTTAATATCAATGGTTAAAACCTATGTAGGAAGAATCAAATGGACAAAAGTGAAAGGCATGGGGCATTCTATGTAAAAAATCGTTTCCGAGTTACCGATAATTGGGAAGACAGTGATGATTTTGCACGCTTATGCATCAATGTCATAACTGATAAAGTACAAAATAGATATTACTTGAGATTTGCTACAGACCACCAAATCACAAGAGGGACCAGGATGACTGCCTTCTTATGCACCTATCTATAATGTGTAGGAGGGAAAAGTGTGATCATGGAACTTAAATTTGAGTGACACACTGAATGTCTCATGCTGCCCGTACTAAAACATCCTGGGAATTTCTAAATATATTTCTGTTCTGTATTAATGAAACAATAGATGACATCCTCTCATCATATGTTGATAGCACTCTTTCCATTTCTCTAGTGTTTCTGGAGGTTGTTACATAGAAGCTTGTAAAGTTAGACATTTTGAAATCAGCAGGTCCAGATAATTTGGTTTGAGAGTTTTAAAACAACTGCCTGAAGCACTTGCTGAACCATTTATGCTGATTTTCAATAAGTCTTGGAGAACTGGGAAGTTTACGAAAACTAGAAGAGTGCTATTGTTGTGCCAATTTTTTTTAAAAAGTCAACAGGATGACAGAGTATTGGAGCAGCTGATATGGAACTCCCGTTATTAAACAATTAAAGGAGAATAATGTAATTAATACAAATCAATATGGATGTACGAAAAATAGAACCTTTCTAACTTGATATCTTTTTTTATGAGATTGCAAGTTTAATTGATAAAGTAATAGTGTTGATATAATAGACTTTTGTAAGGTGTTTGACTTGGTGCTGCCCAACATTTTGATTAAAATACCAGAATGGATTCAAATTAACATGGCACTCATTAAATGGATGAAAAACTGGCGAACTGATAGGCCTCAAAATGTAATTGTAAATGGGGAATAATCAAAGAATGGCTCTGTTTTCAGTGGGGTTTCACAGGGATGAGTTGTTGACTCTGTGTTATTCAACATTTGTATCAGTGCTCTAAAAGGAAACATAAAATCATTGCTGATAAAGTTTGTAGATGACACAAAATTGGAAGCTGGCAAATAATGAAAAGAACAGATTACTGTTGCAAAACAATCTGGATCTCTTGGTTAATTGGGCACAAACAACAATATGGATTTTAATACAGCTAAATGTGTGCACATCTAGGAACAAAGAACATAAGACATACTTGCAAGATGGGGAACTCTGTTCTAGGAAGCAGTGACCCTGGAGAAAGATTTGAGGATCATGATGGGTAATCATCTAATCACACTATGTGAGCCCCCAATGTGACACTCCCTATGTGACACTATGGCCAAAACATCAAATGCGATTCTCAGATACATAAATGAGAATCTTGAGCAGGAACAGAAAAGTTATTTTATTTCTGTATTTGACATTGATGCAACTACTGCTGGAATACTTTGTACAGTTCTGGAGTTCATAATTCAAGGAGTATGTGGATTAATTGGAGGAGATTTAGAGAAGAGGCAACTAGAAAACATGCCTTATAGTGATAGACACAAGGAGCTCATCTGTTTAGATTTGTCAAAGAAAATAGGTTAAGGGATGACTTGATTACAGTATATGAGTACCTACATGGGGAAATATTTAGTAGTGGGCTCTTCAGTCTAGCAAAGAAAGGTATAACAGGAAGTTGAATGACAAATTCAAAGTGGAAATAAAGCTTGTTTATTCAGGAGGTAGGACTAGATCAGGGGTGGACAAAAGGGCCTCCATTGTCCGGATCCGGCCCGCCAAGCTGGTGGATCTGGCCTGCGGAGGCCCTGCTGCTCTTCCAGCCCCAGGCCAATTAGGGCCTGCAGGCAGGAGAGCACGCAAAGCCTTCTCCACTGTGCCCCCGCCCTGCGAGCAGCATGCTTGAAGCGCTGCGTGCTGCTTGCAGGGCAGGGTGAGAATGGAGGAGGCTTCACGCACTCCCCTGCCCCTAGACCCTAATTGGCCTGGAGGCAGGGGAGTATGCAAAGCCTCCTTTCGCCCTGCCAGGAGCACATGGTGCTTTGAAGCACCACGCACTGCTTGCAGGGCGATGGCAGAGCAGAGAAGGCTTCACATGCTCCTCCGTCTCCAGGCCCTAATTGGTCAGGGGGTGGGGGAGCACGAGAAGCCTCCTCCCGCCCTGCCAGGAGCACGTGGCGCTTTGAAGCGCCGCACGCTGCTCTTAGGGGTGGGGGGGAGAGCGGAGGAGGCTTTGCAAGCTCCCTCACCCCCAGGCCCAAATTGGCCTAGAGGCAGGGGAGCGAGGGAAGTCTCCTCCCACACCAGGGGCATGGGCACCTTGGGGGAAGTTGGGGTGGAGGCAAAGGCACTCCCTCACCCCCAGACCAATCATTGTCTGGGGCGGGGAACCCGGAAATATCTTGGCCCTGCCCCTTCCATTCAATGCTCTGTCCCTTCCGCTCAATGCCCATCCCCTTCCTCAAAAATTTCTGAGGTGGCCCCCAGCAAAAAATTATTGCCCACTCCTGAACTAGATGGTCACAGTGGTCCCTTTTGTCCTTGGAATCTATGAATCTATAGCACAGGCCAGAGAACTTCCTTGAAATAATTGCTAGAAAATATCTTTTAGAAATCATCCAGTCTTGTTTTTAAAAATTGTCAGTGATCAAGAATTCTCCACAGTCTATGTTTAGTTGTTCCAACAGTTAATTACTCTCACTGTTAAAAATGTGCACCTTATTTCCACTCTGAATTTGTCTAGCTTCAACTTTCAGCCATTAGATCATGTTATACTTTTCTCTGCTAGACTGAAGAGCCCTCTATAAAATATTTGTTCCCTATATAGGTACTTACATGTAGGTTAAAGATCCCACTGGTATCTAATATCTTCTTCTGTGTAGGTACTTATCAACTGCAATTAAACTTAACCATCTCTGAATAAGTCCTTAAGAAACGTTCTGTATCTTAAAACCAGCGCAACTTACAAAGCAAGTATGTGGGAAACAAAGAAAAATGCTGCAGGTGTTGATATAGGGGCAGAAATAAAGCAGTGTTTACATTGCTTTGTCTGAATTTCATGGACTTCTAATAGGGGGTTTCAAATAACTGCATAAGCTAGATAGGGTGTTTTTTTTCCATTCTGAGTATTCTTCACCTTTCCTCCAACTCAGTATTTTTTTTCCCAAATAAAGCTTTAGAAACAAAATTCCTAAGAGTTTAACTATGTTTCAGGCAACAGAAGAAACTTTTGAAACTCCTGCAGGAAATTGAGAGCTGTTCTACCTGCCATAGTCATGAAGTCCTACCTACTGAGGAAGTGGAGCCAGATTCTCTGGTGAGAAATAAGGATTGTACAGATAGGTGCAATAATTACAGCTTTGTATCTATTCAGCCATTCAGATCTTACAGAAACCAAAATATAAAGTGGCACTTTGAATGGCCTGTGTCCTTATGGGAGAGGGCTCAGGAAGCATGGCTTTAACGTCTCAGGGAACAGGCACAGGTATGAGCATGGGGCTTCCTTGGAATTCTCTCACTGTCTTATGATGAGAAGGGAGCATATGGGCCCTCCAGGTCATAGATGTTTGGAAAATGCAGTAGGATAGTGGCACAATGAATTAGGAACCCTAACTAAATGTTTACATTGCTCCTGTGCAAAACCAGTTTCATCATTTCAGACTTTGTCATTGAACTTATTTTTTTCAAAGTCACTTGCAACTCTTGCTCCAGACACACCCCATAGAAGAAAGTTCAAACTCTGCAAGTTATTGGAATCGTGTTATGCAGATTTAGCTCTGTGGGTTCCATATAGTTGTCATGTTCACTTCACAGAGTGAGTTGATCCTTCCTGATCATATATGTTAACAAATGTAATCATGCTTCTTTTTCTGCATCTCACTGAAGGCTGAATCCTCTCATATCATCTCTAGGTTAGTGTTATTCGAGAGAGTACAAGCCAGATTCTACGATTTTATATAAACATATTTCTTCTGCCTTTACCTTCTTCCTCCACTCCATCTGATCCCAACTAGCATTTGTTAGAGTGAATAACATCTATGAAAAACAAACAACTTTATGGGTAAACTAATAACATTAAAACCTTTGGATTAATAATGTTAAAACCCTATGAATACATAGGGGTGTATGAACCTTCTCTGCTGCCTTGACCGTTAGCAGAACACTGCAGTTTGTTCCTTCCTGTCCAGCATCCTGGGAACCTGACCAGTTGTGAACCAGGGAATCTGTCATTCCAGCGGAAGTCAATGCCAGTGCCCCTGCTACTACCGGCTGCAGGTTTCCACTCCAGTGGCAGTAGAGGGGCTGGCATTGGCCAAGCAAGGACTGAGGTGGGAGGAGGAACACTCAGAGTAAGAGGCACGGTGGTTGTAGAGCCAGCACTGTGAGAATGTACTAAGCCCTCTGGCCGCCAGGCTGTGCTACTGTTTATTACCAATATAAAGTCCTACCCTTTGGTCTTTCCACAATATTGAGGGTATTCACAAAGTACTTGGTATTCATGGCAGCTCACCTAAGGAGACAAGGAACCCAAGTCTACCTATACTTCAGAGACTAGCTGATTTGAGGAGATAATCCAACAGGTGACGAGCTCGATCCAAAAAGCCTTATAGCTCTTCACGTCACTGAGACTCAACATCAACAGAGAAAACTCCACAATGATTCCAACTAAAAGTATAAAATACAGAGGAGCAGTATTAGACTCCTGGTCAGTGAGAGCTTATCTTATAGAAGAGTTCCAGATAACAGTAAGCCTCATCAACAACCCTGATCATTCAAAAATATCTGTAAGAGCATGCCTTAGACTGCTGGGACTCATGAACTCATGCACCTGTGTTATACAGTTTTCAGACTTCACCTGTGCTTCATACAAGGCTGACTGAAATTAGTAGCTAGCTAACAGACACTACATGGACATGCTGGACAAGGTCCCACAAGAAATCCTTATTAAACTTGTAGAAAAACCCTCTTCATTGGCACAGTGGAGTACTGTTCTTCATACCTCCATGTACATTTTAGAGCTCATGGCCAACCACTTGGCATGCAGTGGTTTCCTGCCTCTTGTTCAGGGATGCACAGTGCAAGTACCAACAGACAACACTGCTGCTATGATCGAGACAAGGAGGAGTAAAATGGTCTCCATTCTGTCAGGTAGATGCACGTCTGTGGAAACGGTGAATTTTTTATCGCTTATCTATGAAGACTGCCTTTTTAGTGGCCATTTTTTACATCCCCCAAGTACAATCTAAACAGGTGTGACCCCACAGTTCTTCAGCCTTAGTTGTTTTATGTACTCCACAGTGAAAGCAACTTCTCCTACTCTGCCCACACACAGTCTCCAGCATGTAAATCACTCCCAGCTATATTGTATGAGTGCTATAGCTATCCAGCCATCCACCTATGAATTATATTATAGATCAACACTGGCAGATTCCCAGTCCCAGACTTGTCCCCAGAAATGCACAACTTGTATCACTCAGTATCTGCTTGGACAATACAAGCTCATAGAAAGTCCGTTGTTCCATTAATAGAAACATATATGCACATATCTGGTTATCCCAAATGAAGCTTCCAACCACTTTAGTCCAAACATACTGGCTTAGATAAAATAATAAAACAAGGTTATTACCTAACGATTTTAAATTATTACAAGTAATGGGGCATAAAAGTCAGAATTGGTTACAAAAAAATAAAAGGTAAAAACTAATACCTAACTGAACAAGCTAAGTGAATTCAAAGTGAAGGTCTCTCTTTATACATATTCTAGCAGTCCTATTAGCTGAATCTTCCAGCCAGGATCTTCCCAAGTTCAATCATGCTTCCTTTGTCCTTCAAGAGTTGATATAGTGAATAGGTATGAAGGAACAAATGATTTTTTTCTTCTGTTCTCACTTCTGGTTATTTTCCCCTTTGAAAATCATCTTCAGATGAGGTTCAGGAAGCAGAAAGTCTGCTTTCAGCGGAATCTCCAGCTGTTCAATTGCGGCCATTTCACCAGGTGATAGTGCATGAGATTATGTTGACACCAGGCTGAGGTGCTGACTAGCCTGTTTGAACTAATTTGAAGCTGTTTCCTTAGACTTGGAACATGTCTTATATAGTAGAATTTTATAACTTTGTTTAGAATTATAACATATATATTTACAAAGATGATAATGTTCAGCAAATTGAATTTTCAACTGATACCTCACAAAGCATGCTTTGTACAAAATTTATCACAGTCTTGTAAAAAATGTGAACACAAGCGGGGATTTAAATATCCTGCACTTTGTTAGCATAATCTTGCCCACGCACTATTCCGCTCGCCAGCTGATTTGAACCAGGAAGTGCGCTTCGGGACATGTTAGTTCAAATCAAACCCCTTGGTTTGTACTAACATTACAAAAAATGAGGAGTAACGTTAATTTGAACCAAGGAGTTTGAGTTGAACTAACGTGTCCCGGAGCGTACTTCCTGGTTCGAATCAGCTGGCGAGTGGAATAGCATGTGGGTGAGATTATGCTAATGAAGCGTGGGATATTTAAATCCCCGCTTCATTAGCAATTTCGGTCGGCTACATTTGTATCCCTAGTTCGAACTAGGGAGCAAGTGTAGACATATCCAAAGAACCACAATTGCTATAAGGTTAAAAAAAAATTCTTTTGTATTGTTTTTAACTAATCTAAGAATTACATACCAGCAACACATTACATTATCATTATGGATCATGACATGGTTGCAAAGCCAAGTATTCAAATTAGAAGGTGCCAAAATATTGCTGTTTGTGTAACTTCAGTCTGACTCCCCTGTGCATGTGCTGTCAGAGGCAATTGTTACCTACAGTTCACATTCTATTTGTTCTCCAGAATAGCCTGACCTGACTCACAGCACAGAATGAAAAGTGAATGAAGCAGAAAGCACAGAGATTCTCTTGGGTTTAAAAACTCTGGACTGGACCTGGTCCTAAGAGTGCTGAGTTCTAGCCCTTACTCCCTAATAAGCTTTCTCTGTGATTTTTGGGCAGGACTACTATAATGCTCGTGAGGCCAAGATGAACATTATCAAGTCAACCTTAATTCTGACATTTCCTAAGTTCTGAGTGCTTGACTTGGCAACCATAACATTCTTTTGTTATATTTTGTGTATATAATCTATGTGTAGAAGCAATCTCTCTTTTAGGGCCAACTGCAAACAAAGGCAGAAGTACAGGATGTCATTTATGTGACTATGGAAATCCTCTCCAATTGGGGGAATGCAGCCAACGTGGGTTTGACGGAGGTGGAATTCTTTGATTTACATGATGTTAGGATGTTTGTATCGCCTCATGATGTCGATATCCGAAATGCTGACTCTCCAGGGGATCTCTGCTGCCTGGTCAATAGAAGCCTGAATGTAAGCTCCCCTCTTAAACCTGAATTTCACTACTTATTCACTGATTTTGAACATATGTAATGGGTGCATGCATGGGGGCCCATTAACTCTTTTGTCATAGGGCGAAATTGCCATCGGCAGCAGGCTTTTATACAGGCCCATATTAGACCACAGCAGCATTTATAAATTGAAATGTTTGGGAGTTTGTCTGAAATATTTTTGAGGTTGGGCATTCAATTTTCAACCAAAAAATTAACAATTTCCACAGAAGGCATACTTTTCAGCAAAAAACTCTTGTCAAAAACTCAGTTTTCTGTTTGAAAAAAAAATTTCAACAGGCCCTCATACTATGCACACTTATCTGTCCAAAATACCATATTTTCTGCTTGCCAGAACATGTCACATTCTTTTCCTCTTGGCTTGTGAAACTGCTTGCTTCGTACTCCTTCCCCAGCTGTTGGCAGTGTAAGAGCACTCAGTGACTCAGTGACTGAGCTGGGGATTATCAGTTTGGCAAAACTTAGCTCTGACCTCTAATGTAAACTAAGTTGCTGCACATGCAAAGATAGATCATTTCAAGCTACAGGGAGTACTACATTCTTGTGTTTTTAATCCTGTTTGTCCCGTCTCAGATGTCTACTCAAATCCATAATGTAGTTCTCTGTGAGGCTTCAAAAACACCAAGTACACAACTCTGTATATCTGTAACTTTTGGTCTAAAATTGTGTGCAAAGGACACTGATAAAGCAAGAGCAGTGTAGAAAATAATGTAGAATCCCTTATTTCCAAAGGGTAAACCCGAAAGGTACCTTCAGAAACTTTATTAATCTTTTTTCTCAGTGTCCTGTGGGCACAAATCATACTCTTCTCTCTGCTCCCTTCCCCCTTCCCGGCCACCCTCATCTTGCAAAGCTGATTAATTTGATTAAAATAAACTGTGGACTGGTTTTGACCCTGCATATACAAAGCATTGCAGACAGTCTAAGCACTGGTGAGCATGCAGACTTCTCAGAAGCACAGCAGACCTATATCCAAATGCCTGTCTGCGCTGTGCTTTTCTGCAAGCAGGGGAGTAGAATGTGCAGTTTGGAGCCTAGGGTTAAAGGTTTTCTCCTTGTTTTCTCTTTAGCAGTCTTATCTGTCCATTTGTTGTTCCTGTGACTTGGGCTCTCTGCTCCCTTTTTCTGGTGAGCTGTGAGTTAATCACAACTATTTTGCTTCAGGAGAAGAAAAGCCTATTAATAACAATCTCTGCTTGTCCATATTTTAGAGCACCAAGGAACGCTTCCTGTGGATGTGCCCTTTCTATGCGCCAGTGCAGCTTTACTTTGTTATCCGCAATCCCAGCCGGTCACGTGACTTTGGTATATCTAAGATCAAGATTTGGAATTACAACACAAGGACTCTTAGTGTAAGCATCTTCTTCTCAACTACTTGCTGTGTACACTCACCTTAGATCTAGGGAGACTCAGTTTGACCTTCCTTCCAACAGTGTGAAATAAATATAGATCTTGTCTTCTCTAATAGGAAGGGGGAGCTGGAGGGATGTCTCATCTACTGGGGGGATTTTGTTGTTGTCTTAATTCTAAGTGGTAGAAATGCAAGTCACAGTGTTTTCACCAAAAAAGTCGATATTCTTTCAGAGCTGTAACAAATACTTCGCTAGTATTTCAGAAAGGGTAACAAAAGCCTTGCATAGAGTGTTTGTTTTGGCTTTACTGGTAATTGGAAACTGATTCTCTGAAAGGTAAGTGCATCTCAATATGTAGGTCTCTGGGTTATATTATCAGAACAAAGAAGGCTATTTGTCTGATTACATTATTATTTAATTGATGATTTATAAGAGAGACTGACTCACCAACTAAGGTTTCTGTATTTTTGTCACTTGAAATTCGGTGTGTATGCCTGTTAAAACTTTTAAAATATTGTAGCATTGCAAGAGACATCACACGGCAGATGGTCACTGATTCGTATGTCTGAAATTCAGCGTGGAAATTATTCTGGTTAGTACACTATGCTGTTCAGTTCAGAAAATTCCCAGGTACTGAAGTCAAAGAGGATTTTCTGTTCTGGATTATAACTGAGATAAGCTTTATCCTTTCTGACTTGCTCTCATCTGTGTTCTTATATAAGCATATGGCAATACAAATGTATAGAAACTGCCATAGAGGAAACAGTCTTAACAAATACTATATCACACCAGCTTAAATTATTTTCTGGAATCCTTGTTGCTGTGTGTATTAAATGTGGGTTACAGGATGTTACAGTGTAAGCAGAGGGCATACCATAGACCTTTCTGAACCCTTTGAAAAGGACTGGTATTTGCAGAGTAAATAATACTGATGTGTTGTCACCATGTGTCAGCCATGTTGCAAATGTAACTATATACTGATTTAATTGTGTTGATACATGAAATATTTGGAACCCCCCTCCCCCCTCTATGGCCAGGTTCTCAGCTATTACAAACTAGTGTAGTCTCATTGATTACTGTGTGACAGTGCTGCCGTATGTCAGTTGAGGGTCTGGCCCACTCTTTTTCATGTGGGGAAGTAATACGCAGCAATTCTGCATGGTCTGGTGTCATCTGTGATATGGAAACCTTAGCATCATTTCGGTAGCATTCTTTTTAATTTAAGTATTTTTAAAGAAATAAATAATAGAGACCTTCACAATTGAAGTTATAACAGCTCTCTGATCTCTCCCTCCACTGCAAATAAATCCTCTCCAAAACTACTATTTTTTAGGATCATAAGTTTCATCACTTGCTTCCCCTTCCAACTACCCCTCAAAAAAGCTGTAAATGGGAAGAAATGTTTAAATACGCCCTAAGGAAACACAGATGTTTTTGCAATACCATGAAAAGCTCAACTCAGTCTAAACAAGTACTAAAACAGAAACTGGAATTGTTCAAATTATTTAGAGATCTGGAATCTGGAACTGGAAACGAAAGGTCAAATGAAGGGGTGGGAAGGAAACTATTAGAACCTGCCATATAATTACTACAGAAAATTTAACTGACTGAAGTGAAAATGTGTATTAATTTAAGAGATGTCTCAAAGAAAATCTACTGTCTTAGTATCATTATTGATTAAAATTTAAGGTCACTTCAAAAGGCATCTACTGTATGTATTGATTTTAATACAAAGCTGATCCAAGATGATATCTGCCAGGTTTACAGACTTAAGTACCACAACAGCAAAAAGATAATTGTCAACATTGTCAAGTTTATTAATTTAAGAGAAAACACACATCAGATTTGCAACTGACTGATTAAGAGCCTAATCTAAAGCCTATCATGTGAATAGGAGTCTATTCATGGATTTCACTGGGGTTTGGATCTTGATCTACATTTACTGGATTAATTATAAAAACAGGTATAGCAAGACTAAGCCCACTTTAAGGAAGTTGATTTATTACTTTAACAAAGGGATACATAACATTAATGGGCTTGCTACATTTAGTGGTTTAAAGCATTAATTCAGAGGGAGCTAGCCACTCCCAGTCTCCATTCAGACCCCTTCTGAAGTTAGCCTATGAATACCAGCTCTGCAGTTTCATGCTGAAGTCTGTTTAGGGTTTTTTTTTATGAAGTATGGTAACTTTCAAGTCTGTTACTGAGTGTCCAGGGAGACTGAAATGCTTTCCTATTGGTTTTTAAATGTTACTATTTTTGATGTTTGGTTTGTGTCTTTTTTTTTTTTTTTGTAGAAAAAGTCCAGTTTGGCCAGCGTACATGGCAGGAAGGGCCTTTCTTACAGGGAGGTTGGTGGGGGGTTGTGATAGGGCAGTATCTGTAAGAAATTTAAGTGTGGGATGTAGTAAGAGGGGCGGAGGGGGCTCAGGGCGGGGATGTGGGTGTGAGAGAGGAGAATTCAGGGCAGGGTCTGGAGGGTATGAACGTTCAGGGTAGGTATTGGGTTATGTGGGGTACAGGAGTCAGGAAGAGGGTTGTGGGGAGCACAGGGCAGGGACTGAGGATGTGGTGGGAGTGCAGGAGTCAGGGCAGGGGGTTGGGTTGTAAGGGGGCTGACGATCGGGGATTGAAGTGTGCAGCGGGCTCAGGGCAGGGTTAGCACTGCCTAGCCACCAGAACCCCAGGGCGGCAGGGATTGCACTTGCCCAGTTGCCAGATTCCCTGGGCTGGCTAGAGTGGCAGGGACCACCCACTCAAATACCAGGGCTGGCTGGGGCAGTGCTTTCCAGCTGCCAGATCCCCAGGGTTGGCTGGGGTAGTAGAGACTGCACTAACAGGCAGCCCAAGCACTGTGGCTGGAGCCTGGATGCACTGTGGCTGAGCAGCCCAAAGTGCTGCAGCACCTAGAGCCCTGCCCCCAGACTGCCAGTCTCTGACTGGAGGGACACCGCTTTCCTTTCACCTTTGTATATCACATTAGCAAATGTGCAAATAAACAAGCCCCTGATGAGGTGGTCGTACCCCTCTGCTATGTACGCTGGCCAAACCAGACTGTCTATAAGCAAAAGAATAAGTGCACACAAATCAGACATCAATAACATTCAAAAAACAGTGTGAGAGCACCTTACTGTCCCTGAACAGTCAGTAACAGACTTGAAAGTTGCCCTACTTCAGGAAAAAAACTTCAGAAACAGACCAGTATGAAACTGTGGAGCTGGGATTCAGATGCAGACTTGGCACTATCAAGCTGGGTCTGAATAGAGATTGGGAGTGGGTAGCTCACTACAAAAAGTAATCTTCCCTCTTTTAGTGTTCACATTTTCTCATCAACGGTTGGGAGTGGGCCACATCCATCCTGACTGAATTGACCTCATTAAAACTGGTTCTCTGCATAGTATCATGACTCACCCATCATTGAGGGTATATATATATATCCCTGCTAGACCGAAGTTTCCTCTTCATGCATCTGACAAAGTTGGTTCCAGCCTACCAAAGCTTATTCCCAAATAAGGTGCCACAGGACTCCTTGTTTATTTTGTATACATTTAAGTTAATCGTATTTTTCTTTGAGTATGGACAGCAGAGACACCCACATCCACACCTTACATTTTAATTAAAGTAGCTTCTGAATTCGAAATAGATTATTTCGAAATTGGGGGTGTCTACACAGCACTCATTTTGAAATAGAGCACTCTTCTTCTGACTTCCCTTACTCTTCATACAATGAGGGTTACAGGGATCAGAGTAAGAAGTCCTTCACCTTGACAGTATTTCAACATTATTTCGAAATGACTGCCTGCTGTGTAGACACGGACTAATTTATTTCAAAATAACGCTAGTTATTTCGAAATACTGTTGCTGTGTAGACATACCTTCATAGATTATAAAACCCAAAGGAACCTTTGTGATAATCTAGTCTCACCTCCTGTATAACAAGACATAGGTCTTCCCTGAACTAGTTGCTGTTGGATGGAATTAAGGTGCAGACCCAACCTACCATAAAGGATGCCTCAGCCTCTCAACCTAATATATATTTTGTGTCATAAGCCAGTGATGAAGTTTGGGGATGATGATGATGGCAGTTTTCTTGGTAGCAGACTATGCCTTGGAATTCATTTCCAGCAGAAATACAATTAAAAGGTGCATGCCATGCTTACAACAATAAAATTAGTCTTCTGCAGTAAACTTGTTTCATTTTATAACTCTCATTCTGGATCCCTACACGCTGCCAGACAGCTTTCTGGGGTACCAGTGATAAAATGAAAAATAAATGTCTGACTGTATTTGAAACAAATAGCAGCAGCTATTCTGGAACCTCAGTTTACTGACTTCTTCTTTACAGGGAATTTAGGATCGTCCTATTTTTTCCCAGTGTCTTTATCTAACACAGCCTCATAAAAAAATCCTGTAATCTCTAAAGCCAAATCTCTCTCCCCTTCTCACAAGCCTGGAGAATGCTGACTTTAGTGGATGTGTGGTTTCACTTGAACATGATAGAATACCACTCTGCCTGCAGTGATGCAGGGGGGTTGAAGTAGGAACTGGGCTAGTGGGTCTACCACTATGCATATCTACTGGCCAAAACTTCCCATTTACAAGTTTTACTGAGCAGCAGCTCATGAGTTGTTCTATCATCTGAGGAGTGGGTATATTGGTGACCCATGATCTGCAGGGTTAAATTATTTTCCTCTAACCCCACACAGTGATCATCCTATTTGGAACCTACATTTTTTTTTAAATTGCATCTTTATATAGATTGGTATGATATAATAACATGTTCTGTGTTCACTCTGGAGTCAGTATTTCAGTTCTGTTATATCTGATGTTAGGGCACCACAATGAAATGTTTATGCTTCTGTTTCTTTTCCTGTAGGCCCTTGACATAGGTGCAAAGAACGTGAAACTATATATTGATGAGAATCTTGTATTTGATGGCCAGTTAGAAAAAGGCTGTGGAGATCTAACCGCTGATTTCAGCACTACAATTGACCTTAAAGACAATATTGCTGCACATCCTATACACGAAAGACACAAATTACATGGAGCTAATAGCACAGGCGATAAGGAGGACCTGTATTTAAAATACCCACAGCCAGACCAGGCTTCCTTACATTGTAAATCTTCCTTAGAACAAAATCTCCCCGAGGAAATGAAGAATTCCATCAGTTTTGGGAAAGAGAAACTGACTAGATTAGAAGAAGATCTGAAGTTGCTATCTGCTCCAGTCTCTGCGCAGGCTCCCAAGAGTGATGCTTCAGAATCAGCAGTTATGGAGTACGTTCAGTCTGATGATGAACTTACTATGAGTGAGCAAATGGAAAAACTAACAGGAAGAAAATTATCTGAATCTACAGGCCTAACTCCATCTTGGTTACAGTCCCCTTCCGAAGTGACAGAGAAATGCCATAAACAGAAGCCTTCTTGGCTGGATACAGAGCACCCCTTAGATTTGAGAGTTCAAGAGCAGTCTGATGGGGACTATCCAGGACTAATTAATGAGACTCTCAGATGTCACAGAAGGGAACTGGGGAGATCCAACAGTAGGAATGCAAATGGAGATGAGAAGACACAAATGGTAACCAGTAAAGGCAGTACTATTGATTTGGACATTTTAGACCAGCTTCCTAATAAGTATTGCAGCACCCCTGAATGTCCTGCTAGTGGAAGGAGAAGTGGCAGAGGTATTAGAAAGGAGGGTTTCTGTACAAGTCATGGAGATGAAAGTCTGACATATACAGGTAAGAGCTGTAGACAGCATCCTTAACTTAGTATGGCTTACATATCGTCATTACCAGGATTATATGTGACAGGTTTTAGTTACACTAATGCAGTGTTCAGTTTTGATTGTCCTTGCGCTAGGCAGGGACATCACTGTACCAGCCATAGTGTAAGATACAGAGCCCTGCCCTGAACAACTTACATTCTGTGTGTGTTATAATTATATCCATACTGAGGAGTCTACAGGTATAACTTTTTGTAAGAAAATAAAAATCACCGCCGCTAACCAATATGGCCATATTAATACAAAGTCTGTGTGGAGATCAGGCCTAATATTTCAAATGATCAGTAATGTCTCTTCTTATCTGGATGGATAGTTAATTTGGGTCTTGTCCAGTCAGACTGTGAGCCATCAGTATTCATTGGAGTCAGCTTGCAATCTGTTATGATCAATAAGGCTGCAGATAAACTTGGAGAAGTGCCAGACTTCATTCCATCTCAAAGTATCCCCTTCATAGGAGCGGTCTTGGGCTCCTTTAAAGGGAGAACTCTCCTGAAGTAAGGTACAAGTTGAACCTCTCTAGTCCAGCACTCTCTGCTCCTGCAACATCTGTCGTCCAGCATGAGTTTAATTAGCAGGGTGTCCACTTATCATGGGTGTGGCCAAGTTTCCCCCAGTCCCATAAAGTTTGTTACAGCCACCAGTCCTGACACTCACTGTTCTGTGCTGCTGTTTGGCTCTAATTTACCCCTAAATGTCTTCTAAGAGGCTAGTAATCAATGGAAGTGTTGGTAACGCTGCTAGGCAATATTGGCCTCCCATGGTTTGGCAAACTCTCTGGTTCAGCACTAGTCAAGTCCTGAGGGTGCCGGATTAGAGAGGTTCAAACTTATTTCAGCATCCTCAGGTTTTGTATGCTGTCCAAGGACTGCCCTTAGCAGACAACTCTAATGAGGCAAGCTCTCTGACTCTGACCTTAGAACATGCCCAGCAGTTCGTTGTCCCACCTGTCCCTACTGTTCTCTTGCATTGTAATGATCCATGGAATCAGCCAAGAAGCCAAACAACAGATATTTACAAGACTACCTTCAGAATCTGACCATTTCCCATCACATTTAAGAAGTAAACTGGGATGCAAAGAAATGCCCTGGCAGGTGCAAATGCATGAGGAAACAGTCAAATTCTAGACAATTCAGGAGTCAAAAGATGCCACTGCAGCTTCATACGTCATCCATAGAAAAGGGTGAGGTACATACAGCTTTCACTGTCTCCCATTTCTTTGATCACATTTGCTTGTCTGGACAAAAGTATAGTTCTTGTGAGCTGGTAAAGGTGGCTGCCATATGTTTTCAGGAGAGAATTCAATTCAGTCTAATCCGTGAGCTATATAAAACAGCTCTATATTCAGTAAACCTAAACCTTTATTTGTTTTATATGCCTAAATTCCATTCATTTAATTCTGGGATGTATTTTATCCTATATAAATCCTTTAATCAGATTTTGTATTATTTTAAGAAATTGAAACCTACTTGTGATGAGAGGAGGCAGGATATATATTTTAGCTGAGGGTCTATGACCATACAAAATACATGACGTTCCTACACTGAGAACAGAAGATTGGACTGATTCACAATATGGTCATGTAAAGCTTGTATCATTGGATTATATGGTATTTTACCATAGCCTAAAATCTTTGTTTTGATGTATGTGTAAATTAAATGGGAAAACTAATGTTAATGCAGCATCATTGGGAATTAAGCATCAAAAAGGCAGGAAATGCGAACATTGAGGTTCTTTAAGTAACACTGACTTGGCCACATTCCATCTCTTGGGTATTTTATGCTATAAGATTTAACAAAAAAGTAATCTATTATTGATGTTGGGGTAAATATTGGGAAATTGAGTCATAAATCCACCCAGTTTAGGCTTAATCAATTTTTATCTATAATTCTGTCTGAAACTATATAAATACTGTTATGTATAGTGTGTTTTCACGGGATCCGCTCACCATAGGTGATGCCTTTTGCTGGCGGCTCTGACGATTAGTTCTTGCTGGGCACTTCCCTCCTCTGGTGGTGTCTCTGACCTGTTGTCTGTTTCACCTTCCTGCCCCTCTCACTTCCAGAGCTGCAGCTTCCTGTTCATGGCTTGGCCCTCTGGCCAGGTCACTAAGGTCCTCCCCTTCTGGAGTAGTCATAGTTCATCCAGACCAGCTGTCTGTCTGGCATCTCCAGCAACTGTGCCACTTACCTGTGGTTGGTAGGAGAACTCACGTCTGCCCTCTACGCTGGGTTCCAGCCCAACAACCCTATAGCAAAAGCCACGGTCTGTATGTTCCTACCTCTTGCTGCTGTTTTCCTGGGCTGCTTCCTACCTATCTAGCTTCCCCCTCTTTCTGGGTTTACCAGCCCAAGTTCCCTCTTCTTACGCAGTGACTGTAGGCTACTTCCTTGCAGCCTCTTGCTGTTCTCACCTCCTGGGCTTTATACAAGCCCCGCCTGTTCCTGCCCAGCTGAGCCCACTTCTAATTAGCGGCCTTCTTCAGGAGTCACTTTAACCCTTCCAGCCCTTGCATGGGGACTGGGCACCCCATCACCTGACAAATAATAGCAGTCAAAATGGAATTGATGGTTCTTCAGACCCATTCTTCAGTTTCTGGTCTGGTGCCTCTAATTTTGACCCATGTTCATTTAGATCCTCCTTATATTACAAATTACATACTTTTTCTTCAGTTGTCTTTTCACACATCAACCCTTTGGATTTTAGGTAATCTAAAATCTGCTACAGCTGAGGCAGTAGTGGCTAGCAGCCGGTTGCAGAGGTGCATTGCTCCATGCTCCCCATACCCTCCCCGTATGGGAGGTGAACCTTGTGAATACACCTGTGAACTCTGGGTCTTTGCTAATCAAAGACAGCCAATCGTGAGAGATTGCAGCAGAGGTACAGGGGAGTGATGTGTTCAAGGGACATTCAGTCAACTGACTTTGTCACCACAAGGTGGAAAGCTGAGGCAAAGGTCACTGCCTCAAGCACTGATGGGTGTGTGTTGCCTGTGGTTACACACTGTTGAGTGTGGTTGTGGTATTTTCCCAAACTAATGCTTGGTTCCCTTTCCCTTTTAATAAAAGTTCTCCTTGGTTATACACAGACTCATCAAATGAGGAAGTATTGCCTCTTAAAGACAGCAGGGGTGGTGGTAAGTTTTCCCAGGCTACTAGGTGGGGGCGTGAGCGAGTTCCGTTCTGTATTGTTGAAAGGAATCCCTGACTATTGAACCTGGACCTTGTTGCTGCCAGCTATCCATGTCAGAAGGGTTATTACACTGGTGGTCATTAAAGGAGAAAGAACATAACTGTCTCTCTGGGAATGTCTAATCTTGCACCCTCTTTCGAGAGAGGGATGCAAATGAAGACATTCGAAATTGCAAATGAAGCCGGGATTTAAATATCCTGCACTTCATTTGCATATTCGCATTATGGTGCTATTTTGAAATAGCTCTATTTCAAAATAACAGATGCTGTTAAGATGCAGTTATTTCGAGAGAAAACACTTCTCTCAAAATAACTGGTAGACCTCATTGTATGAAGAATAAGGGTTATTTCGAGAGAAGGGTTTTCTCTCAAAATAACCGCATCTTAACAGCGTCTGTTATTTCGAAATAGTGCTATAACATGAATATGCAAATGAAGCATGGGATATTTAAATCCTGGCTTCATTTGCAGTTTCGAATGTCTTCATTTGCATCCCTCTCTCGAAAGAGGGTGCAAGTGTAGACATACCCTCTTTGACTAGATTGTCAGTATAGCTGCTAGGGATGTAAGAGGTTAACTGATAAGCTGATACTTCCTATTAATGGTTAAACTCCGATGGGTCTGCAGTATGCTGGGCAGGGGGAAGCTGCCTGCTGGGGGCCGTTTATCTATGTAACTGATGAAATTTTAATCCTTTTAATTTTTAACCCTTTTAAAATCCCTAATAGCTGCACACTCTCCAACCTTTATCCCCACTTTTTCCACAATTTCAGTTATGGATTCTGATTAAGTGGAAAGGAGCTGGGAGGGAGTCAGTATTATAGCTCCTTATATAACCTTGCATCCAATTTTTGGGGTCATGGAGAAGCGTGTGCACAGCAGTGCTGCCAACACTGGTGATTTTGTCATTAGATTTGTTGTTTTTTCTTAAAGCCCCAGCCCCTAGTGCCATGGGGATTATATGGGTATCTCATGATAGTAGAGAAAATCTTACAGAAATGACCATTATTGGCCCCAAAACCTTAAGGCACATGAATAGAACCTGATATTTATTATTTTAAAAAATCTGATCTAGGAGACTTAATTCATGATTTTTTTGAACATTTTGAGTAGGAAAAACTAAAAGCTAAATCTAGCCTGCTAGTGTTTTTACAAGCAAAGTGAATAGTAAGTAACCTTGCCATCCATTATTTGGTGGAGCTTTTCATGGGGAACCTTAACTTTGAATTTCAACTACCAGAGGGGTAGCTGTGTTAATCTGTACCTACAAAATAATGATGAGTCCTGTGGCACCTTAATGCCTAACAGATTTATTTGGGCATAAGCTTTCATGGGTAAAGACTCACTTCATTAGATGCATCAGATTTGTTTTTGAATTTCAAGAATTTCAAGTTCCTTTTGTTTTTATTAAATGACAAACTCTCTTATTTTTTTCTCTGAAATTATTCATAATATTTACAGTCTTAATGGGGCTTTTGGCTTGCAGATTTATTTATTATGAATTGCATAGTGCTATAGTTACGTCTGGTGCTTTACATCGATGTAAGAAAGCAAATCACTGACCAGAGCTCCTTTGTTTATACATAGAAATGAGGCACAGAAAGGATGGGAACAATAGGAAACTCTTTAAAATGCTTTCTTCTTTTCCTTTAATATTATTTATTATTTAGTTGTATGACAGTAGTTCCTAGAGCCTCACCCAATATTAGGATCCCATTGTACTAGTCACTGCAGAAATATATAGGGAATTACAACACCTTTCCCGAAGAGCATGCATTCTAAATAATCAAGACAGACAACAAGTGGGGAGAGGAAGCAGAGAAGTAATGACAGTGGCAGTCCTGGAAATAGAACTCAGGTCTTCTGACTTCTGGTCCAAGTACTTGCTTCACCAGAATGCACAACCTCCTCCGTCCCTGACCTGAGAATTATGTTCCTTTAATCAAATTGTTCTTACTCTACCACTGTACTGTCAGTAGGCTTCAATTTTCATTCACATGCAGGAAAAAACCCACCTCTTCCCAGAGTCTGTAACTGAGGACACATTCACCCTAGTCTCAGATATCCGAGGGGTAGCCGTGTTAGTCTGGATCTGCAAAAGCAACGAGGAGTCCTGTGGCACCTTATAGACTAACAGTTGTATTGGAGCATATGCTTTCGTGGGCAATAAGGTGCCACAGGACTCCTCATCGCTTTTCCTAGTCTCAGACTTTCTCCAGGCTCCAACGTCTGTGTTCAAATTTTTTTCAGATAGCCACCCATTCTGCCCTTTCAGTTATGATCAAAAGCTTTGGTTATCCTTATGCTTAGAAGTCAGCTCCTTCTTTACAATTAATCTTCAATATTGATGAGTGAAATGCTAGAGCACTGTGGATAGAAAGGTGAGAGTTAACAATTAGCATTTCAGTCTTTCTTTATGAATACTTCAAAGAACAACTTCCTTTCATGCACCTGTATCTAAATACAAAGCTGCTCCAGTATAGCTGCACATCTGTATCACTACCATGTGTTGTGTACTATACTCCAAATCCCACTGAAAGCCTCCCATGATTTCACAGGTCTTTGGACCAAACTCTTTCACCTAAAATTTGCATGATGATCCTGTAATTGATTTGTAATCCCATACCAGTGCTCATCTGATGATGCTCAGGCAGCCTTTGGTTGGCTTTTGTCTCAATATTAACATTTATTGACATAATAATTTTGTTTAACACGCAGCTAGGAAAGGGAGTCAGAGATTTTACCTTATGTGTGAGGAGAGGAGCAATGTATAGCAGTGTTAGAACAGAATGCTACAGCAAGAAGACCCAGCATAGCCAACACAGTGGTCTAAACTTGATAGTCTACATTATGGGAATTAATTTCTCCATCATGTCTACATATGTAAAGACTTCTCTTGGATTTTATTTTCAGATGAAGCCCTTTCTCTCAAAGGCCTAAAAACCTTCAGGACCAGGTGGCACAGTGAACAAGAACACACTCTGCAGGAGTCCTGGAACTCCCTTCTGAAGTTCAATCATTCTCACCGGGGGCGAATCTCCAACATGGATTTTCAAGGGGACATCTTTGATGAGTTTCTCCATCAGCAGAAAATCAGCCGACCTGGAGAACATCAGCTTATGAGGAAGGAAGGAATAAAAGTGCTACCCAAAAGACACAAAGAAAATTCAATGGAAACAGATGATGGAAATGATTTTAAAATACCTGTCTTGCCTTATGGACAGCGTTTAATCATAGACATTAAATCCACATGGGGAGACAGACACTATGTTGGTCTTAACGGAATTGAAGTTTTTAGTTCCAAAGGAGAGCCTGTTCAGATTTCAAAGATAAGAGCTGAACCACCCGATATAAATATTTTACCAGCCTATGGCAAAGATCCAAGAGTAATAACCAATCTAACTGATGGGGTAAATCGGACACAGGATGATATGCACCTCTGGCTAGCTCCTTTTACTCCGGGGAAGCCTCACCTTATCTATATTGACTTTGTGAATCCCTGTCAAATAGCTATGATTAGGATTTGGAATTATAATAAATCCCGAATACACTCCTTCCGAGGTGTGAAGGATATTACCATGCTATTAGATGAGCAATACATCTTTAAAGGAGAGATTGCAAAAGCTTCAGGAACATTGTCTGGAGGTATAGTACAATCTCTCATTTTCTTTGTGAAAGCAATACCTGGCTACACTGCTGTTTTTAGCATGCTAGCTCAAGTAGAGTTTGCATGGGTACATTTGCATGAGCTGGGAATCAAACTTCCCAACTGAAAGGTTGATGTATCAGCTGTAATTTATATTTATATTTATTTATTTATAACTCCTACAATTGCCAGCCAAGACAGGGAACAGGCAAAAAAATACAGAAGGTTGTCTCTGCCCCAGAGAGCTTACAGTCTTGGGCTTTATTTGTATTTTCCTTAATTTTATGTGTGAGAGCCTTTTTACCTATTTATATTTTAGATGTGCTTAAAAATCAGCTGGATTCTCTGAGCTCACTTACACTACAGTTAAAAAAAATGTGTTTTTAATATGTTAACTGATATGACTGTAAATGGTAGCATAGATGAGAAATAAATTGTCCCTTGTCTATGTTACAATTTACAAACATATATTAGTTGAGCATATTACTCGACACATATTAAAAGATAGTTCCTTGGTTTGCAGTGCTTTCACTTCGTGTTTTCAATTCCTAATGTCTTGTCCTTTCAGCTCCAGAGCATTTTGGGGATACTATATTGTTCACTACTGAGGATGATATTCTAGAGGCCATATTCTGCTATGATGAGACATACGATGGGGAAATTGAAAACGTGTCCTCACTAAGATATGAGGAAGAGCTAAAGAGACCAAGGACTGCTGATGGGGAGGGAAATGAGAGACCTTTCACACAAGCAGGCTTAAGACCAGATGATAAGCAGGTAGGACATACATTAATGAGAATTTCAAAAGAAATTATCTTCTCTTTCCATTGAATAGTTCCAGTGTCAATAATTGATATCAGGGATTCAAGCTGGGACTGATATTACTGTCAGTCTGTTTTGAGGATTTTATCACCAATCTCATTACTGGGAGAATTTTGTTTTCAAAACTAATGTTGTATTCCAATTTTGGTCTTTACTGATTTATTCATGACTATTTAATGAAGGCTGTAGTGATATTATACACAGCCTTCCACTTTAATTACTTGGATAGAGATAAGGCGGTGTTTCTTTGGTTTAGACCCAAGCCATGTGTGTACTGCTTTGAGATTTAGCTGCATTTTTAATCCACAGCTTGTACTTTTCTGGATGTCTGGGGATGCAGGTCTCTTGGTGCTTAGGGATCAGTAAGTTCCAACCTGCTACCCAATGACCTATTAAAAGTGACCAGAACTCAAAAGTTCACCTGTGAGAGATGACTCAAGTCCTAGACTTTCGGTCCACTGCTTTTATTTAAACAAAGAGGAACAAGAATTCATCTGTACAATTGGATTTCCCCTGCTTAGGACAGCATCCCATGCATTGCCTGCTTCTACTGCCTGCTCTAATCTCCACCTGACCCTGCTGACATCTGATTCATATTGCCTGTTGGCTTCTCTCAGACTCTGATTATCTGGGATCCAGACCTGACTTTCAATTCCGGTTCTGATCAATAGGCCTGACCATTCACATCCCACTTGTGGCACTGAGCTTAAGTCAGCTATAAAAGTCAACCCTGAACTAAAACTTACAGAGACGTTCTTTGTGAAATGTTCACTGCAAATCCAAATTATAGCAGCTAAGCAACTAACCTTGTGAGCCAGGGAACTCTGCAGAACAATATAATCTGTCATGGACTACTTACTCATTTGACTTGATATAAAAGACTTTTTTGTGACTTTCATCCCCTTAAACTTCAGAAAGCCATGGAATACTGGGAAATTCCAAAGCACTGGAAGAAAATTAATATTGTATCAGTATTAAAAAGGATAGCTGGGTGACCCGGGTAATTGTGGGCTTGTCAGCCTGATACTGATCTTAAACAAAACAATGGAATGGCTGATATAGGATATGATTAATGAAGAATGAAAGGAGGATATATAGTTAATTCCAATCCTTATGTGTTAATAGAAAACAGATTTTGTCTAATTTCATATTTTTGATGAGATTATAAGTATGGTTGATACAGGTAATAATGTAGATGTAAAATATTTATGTACAGCATTGGTTTTGGTACCACACATTTTGCTTGAAAAACTAGAAAGAAATAAAATCAACTAAGCACGTATTAAATAGACTAAAAGTGGCTAGCAGGTAGGTCTCTGAGCCCTGTTCTACAATAGGGAGTTATTTTGAAATAACCCCCCTTATTTTGAAATAATAAGCAGAGTGTCCACACCACTAAGCCCATATTTCAAAATAAAGGGCCTGTTATTTTGAAATCTATACTCCTGCTTTCCTCTGGGAATACGCTTATTTTGAAATAGTTACTTTGGGAGTTATTATTTCAAATTTAGTTATTTCAGAATAATTTCCTAGTGTAGACATAACCTGAATGCAGTTGTAAATGGAGAATCATCATCTAGTACATATGTTTCTAGTGGGTCCTATGGACATTGCTTCTTGCCCCTATGATATTTAATATTTTTATCAATTATTTAGAAGAAAAATAAAATCAGCTCTGATAAAATTTGTAGATGACACAAAGTTTGGACAGGTGGTAAGTAGTGAAGAAGACAGATCAATGATACAGAATGATCTGGATTGCTTGGTAACCTAGGCATAAGGAAACAATGTACTTGTTAATACAGGCAAATGTAAGATCAAACATCTAGAAACAAAGAGTGCAAACTATACTTATATAATGCAGGAAGCCGTAAGTCTGAAAAAGACTTGGGAAACATGGTAAGTAAGTAGCTGAACATGAACATGCAATACTGGAGCCAAAAGAGCTAATGTGATCCTTGAAAGTATAAACAGGAAAATATCAAGTAGAACAAGCGAAGCTGTATTCTCTCTGAATTTGGCACTGGTATGACTGCTGGTGGAATACTGAATCCAGTTCTGGTGTCCACAATCCAAGAAGAATGTTAACGACTTTCAAAGATCAGAGGGGTAGCCGTGTTAGTCTGAATCTGCAAAAGCGACGAGGAGTCCTGTGGCACCTTATAGACTAACTGAAGTGTAGGAGCATAAGCTTTCGTGGGCAAAGACCCACTTCATCAGATGCATGTCTTTGCCCACGAAAGCTTATGCTCCTACACTTCAGTTAGTCTATAAGGTGCCACAGGACTCCTCGTCGACTTTCAAAGAGTTCAGCAAAGAGCTTTAAGAATGATTAAAGAATCATAGAAATGTAGGACTGGAAGGGACCTCACGAAGTTGTCAAGCCCCAGCCACCTGCACTGAGGCAGGACAAAACAAAGTAGGCCATCATTGACAGATGTGTATCCAACTTGTGCTTAAAAACTTTCAGTGTATGTGTGGGGGGGAGGCGGGATTCCACAAACTCCCTCAGAAGCCTATTCCACGTTTTATTATCCTTATGCTTAGGTTTTCCTAGATCTAATCTAAATCTCTCCTCTTCTGATTAAGCCCATTACTTCTTGCCCTAGATTCAGTGGATGTGGCAAGCAATTCACTGTCTACTTTGCATCAGCCTTTAAAACATATCTGAAAACTCTTCTCAGGTCCACCCTCTGCCTTTGTTTCTCAAGACCAAACATGCCCACTTTTTAGCCTTTCCACATAGGTCAGGTGTTCTGAACCTTTTATAATTTTGTGGCTAGTCTCTGGACTTTCTGCAGTTTATCTTTCCTAAAATGTGGTACCCAGAACTGAACACAGTACTCCAGCTGAGGCTTCACCAGTGCCAAGGACAGTGGAACAGTCCCATGTCTTACATACAACACTCTTGTACATACAGCCCAGAATATCAGCCCTTTTCACTGCTGCATAACGTTGTTCGCTAATACTCAGTTTGCAATCCATCCCCTGATCCTTGTCAGCAGTGCTACTGCCTAGCCAATTAATTCCCTGTTTTGCCTTGTGCCTTTGATTTATCCTTCCTAAGTGTGGTGGTTTGCACTAAGTATGTTAAATTGCGGTTAATTGACTACTCGAGTAGTTGATGGAATTTCCATTGACTAGTCAATAGGCACTTCCGCATTTCTCCTTTGAAATGTACAAGAGCCCCAGTGGGTTCTTCTCATAGGAGAAATGCGGTACTCCATGTACAGCCCAGGGCCAGTAAGAAGTCCCGTTGTCTCTGGGCTGTACACGGGTGCCTGCTTTGAAATGTACAAGAGTCCCCAGCGGGGGCTCTTATGCATTTCAAAGCCATGGAGCCCAGGGTTCATAGGGGTATGTCTACACTGCCACCGTAGTTCGAACTAGGGTGGCTAATGTAGTCATTCAAACTTGCAAATAAAGCCCGGGATTAAAATATCCCGGGCTTTATGTACATGTTCCCAGACGCCGCCATTTTTAAATGCCCGGTAGTTCGAACCCCCTGCCCGCGGCTACACGCAGCACAGGCTAGGTAGTTCGAATTAAAGCTCCTAATTCGAACTACCGTTATTCCTCCTGCAATGAGGAGTAACGGTAGTTTGAATTAGAAGCTTTAATTCAAACTACCTAGCCCAGTGGTCTCCAACCTTTTTACACCCAAGATCACTTTTTAAATAACAGACCAAGCCAAGATCTACCGCCCCGCCCCTTCCTTGAAGCCCCGCCCTCTCTATTCTCCTCCTCTCCATCACTTGCTATCCCCAATCCTTGTACTGCTACTTTAAAAAAAATTCCCACCATTCCTCGCAGCTACTCACCTGTGCTGTTGCTCGGTGAGTAGCAGCTCCTCAAATGAGGAAATCTAATGTAAATGTACTACGCAAATGTGCAGTTCAGAGAGGGCTCAAGAGCTACACTTTGAGCCTCCGAGATCTACTTGTAGATCGCGATCTACTGGTTGGTGACCACGGACCTAGCCTGTGCCGCGTGTAGCCGCGGGCAGGGGGTTCGAACTACCGGGCATTTAAAAATGGCGGCGCCCGGGAACATGCAAGTAAAGCCCGGGATATTTCAATCCCTGGCTTCATTTGCAAGTTCGAATGACTACATTAGCCACCCTTGTTTGAACTAGGGTGGCTAGTGTACATATACCCTGAGGGACTCTGCTGACCCTAGGCTCCATGCTGTGCAGAGAAATGCCGCGCAGAGCCCAGGATCAGCTGGGGAGTCCCCAGCTGATGCCGGATTCCGCTGAAATGCCACGTGGAACCCAGGGTCAGCTGGGGAGTCCTCAGCTGACCCAGGGCTCTGCGCAGCATGGAGCCCAGGGTCAGTGGAGGACTCGGAGTCCCCCACTGACCCTGGGCTCCATGGCTTTGAAATGCACAAGAGCCCTCACTGGGGACTCTTGTACATTTCAAAGCAGGCACCCACGTGCAGACCGGAGTCAGTGGGACTTCCTGCTGGCCCCAGGCTGTACATGGAGTTCTGCATTCCTCCTTTGAAATGTACAAGAGCCCCAGCGCATTCAAAGGAGGAATACAGAAGTGCCTATTGACTAGTCAATGGAAATTCCATCGACTACTCGACTAGTCAATTAACTGCAATTTAACATCCTTCGTGTTCAGGGGAAATGCTGGCCCTGGGCGCCACAGCTGCCCCTTTGAAACGTGGAGGTTGTGTTTCAAAGGGGCAGCTGCCACACAGCTGATCCTCAGCTCAGCTGTGCGGCACTGCCGCTTTGAAGTAACCCCTGCCCCCTTTGCTGCCTTTATCTCATAGAGGCAGCAAGGTGGGGGGAATTGGCTAGTCGACAGATTGTCCAATAAGCAAATGCTTATCGGATAGTCGACTAGTCCTTAGCGTCTTTAGTTTCCACTTGTCTTTACTGAATTTCATCTTGTCCATTTCAGACCAATTCTCAATTTCTCAAGTTCATTTTTAATTTTACTCCTGTGCTCCAAAGTCTTTGCAACCCCTGCAGATTTAGTGTCATTCCCAAATGTTATAAGCACTACTCCTCACTCCAGTATAAGAGATTCATGGATTCCAGGGCCAGACAGGTTCATTGTCATCATCTCTTCTAACCTCCTGCAGAACACGGGCCAGAGAACTGCCCTACAGTTCTAATGCCTAGAGCAGATCTTTTAGAAAAACATCTTGATTTAAAAACTCAGTTATAGAGACTCAACCATGACCTTTGATGAGTTGTTTCAATGGCTAATTACTCTCACTTAACATTTTATGCCTTAATTCTAGTGTTAATTTGACTAGCTTAATCACCCAGCCATTGGAATATATTACACCTTTTGGTGTGCAAGACTAAAGAGCCCATTATGTGTTCCCAAGCAGATACATAGACATTGTATTCAAGTCACCCCTTAACCTTCACTTTGTTAAACTAAATAGATTGACCTCTTCAGGGCAGCCGAGGGGGAGGAGACCCAGGGGCAGCTATCCCCGGGCCCGGTGATTTAAGAGGGCCTGGGGCTCCTGATCGCTACTGCCACCACTACCATGACAAAGGATCCCCAGGGTCTTAAAATCACCACCAGAGCCCTGGCAGCACACAGCCGGCAACCCTGAAAGACTGGCTGGGGGAGTTTAGCCCCAGCTCCATTCCTTCTGCCCGAGACCCTGCCCCTTCCAGAGCTGTTCTCCTCACGTTGCTCAGGGTCATCGGGGACAAATATAACATTTTACATACAGTATAGCGTTGCTACATGCATTTAATGTTATTCATCAGCCAATCATGAGTTTTTAAATGGTACCTCACACAACATACCTTGTACCAACATTATCGCAGAAGTCTGTAGTGTGTGAATACAGGGATACGTTCTCTTACCGTGTGGAAACTGCAAGTCCACACGGCTGCTGTGGAAACATTTGTGTATTTTGATTAATGGACCCACCCTCTGGTAATTCACCACAATGAGACTCTTTTATTCATTTATAATTAGGGCCCTGCCAAATTCACTGCCATGTAAAATGCATTGTGGACCAGGAAATCTGGTCTCTCCTCTTCCCCAAAATCTGGTGTCCTGTGTGCTTATACCCTATCCTATACCAGTTGTGTGGTGGAGAACGGAGTTTCTCAAATTGTGCGTCTTGACTCAAAAGGAAGTTGCAGGAGGATCACAAGGTTATTTTTAGGGGGGGACTGTGGTCCTGCCACCTTTACTTCTGTGCTGCCTTCAGAGATGGGTGGCTGGACAGTGGTAGTGATTGACCCGCTGTCCAGCACTGAAGGCAGCAACTCACCAGTAGCAGCACAGAAGTTACGCTGCTGCCTTCAGAGCTGGGAGACCGGAGTGTGACAGCTGCTGAGGCGGGTAACAGTGCTGAGGTAAGGGACAATACCACATACCATGCATATAATGGTGACTGGTGACAGGGGAAGAAGGGAGGGCACCAGCCCCACCTCTCGCCACCCCTTGCTCCGCCCCCAGCCAGCCTTTGCTTCATCCCTCCCCACTCCGCCTCTTCCCAACACTCCCCTTTGCCCCTGTGAGTGCAGGATGAGAGGCACAGCACAGCACAGACTCCTGCTGTTGACACCAGTTCTCCTGCTGACTGCTGGCTGGCCCCTCCTGCCTAGGGGGGTGCATGTGGTCCAGCGTGCACCCGCCATGTGTTGCCCCTGTACCAACCTTAGTGCTGCTTCTGGCTGCAGCTCTGCCTTTCAAGCTGGTCTCCTGGCCAGCAGCCACCATTTTCTGGCCACCCAGCTCTAAAGGCTGCGCTGCTGCCTTGAGCAGCAGAGTCCCATCCATAGAAGAGTTCAGGACAGTCGCCTCAGGCCCCCACTTTGGGGAGCCCAGGGTGGCCTGGGGGATTGCTGGGGGCAAGCTCCGTATTTGCAGCAGGGGTCAGGCCCACTCCCTGCTTACCAGCACCCATGGGAGCTGCAGGAAGTGAAGCAACTCAGCCCCCCCCTCCATTTCACTGCAGTGGGGGCTGGAGGAACAGAGCATTCTGGGACCGAGTTTCTCTGCTTCCTGCCACCACGATGAGTTGTGGGGCGGAGGGATGGCCCCTGCTGCCAACACCAGCCCCCCCCAGTAATGCCCCAGGTCTTGAGGGCAGGGGTACAATGGGATGGCAGGGGGCAAGGCAGGGCACGATAGGAGTGGGGCTTGGGGAAAGGGTAGGAGTTGGGGAGGAGCAGGGGTGGGAAGAGGTAGGGTCTGGGGGCTGAGCAGGGTGTCCCAATAGCCCCAAAGGGATGGCCCTGAGGATAGCACTGTCATCACTATCCCCTAGAGCAACCTTGTGGACTCCTCCCTATGACTCCTTTCTGGGTCAGGACCCTTACAATTACCACACCGTGAAATGTCAGATTTAAATCACTGTAAGCATGAAATTTACTATTTTAAAATGCTATGGCCATGAAATTCACCAAAATGGACCATGAATTTGATAAAGCCCTATTTTTTAATATATCAGTACAATAGTGACATATTAATAAAGTGAAATAAGTGCACCATAGAACACTAGAACGGGAAGGGACCTTAAGAGGTCATCAAGTCCAGACCCCTGCCCTCATGGCAGGACCAAGCACCATCTAGATCATCCCTGACAGGTGTCTGTCTAACCTGCTTTTAAATATCTCCAGTGATGGAGATTCCATAACCCCCCTAGGCAATTTATTTCAAAGTTTAAAGTAGGGCCCTACCAAATTCACAGCCATGAACAATGCATCAAGGACCATGAAATCTGGTCTCCCACTATAAAATCTAGTCTCTTACATGCTTTACCCTGTACAGGTTGGACCTCCCTGGTCCGGAACCCTAGGGTCCTGACTTGTCTCAAATGAGGGAATTTGCCAGATCAGGGGAGGTCATCTGCCACCAACCTCCCAGGACACTGCCCCTCCCTCCAGCTGGCTTCGCTCCAACCCTGCACTACAGGGCTTGGGCTTGGGCTTGGGCCCTGCCTGCTGTTGCCAGCCTGCTGGGGCTCTCCGAGGACAGAGCTCCCCTGCCTCTGTGGCCCTGCTTCTGTCCTGCCTGGCCAGGGCTTCCTGGGGACAGGGCTGCCCTGCTTCTGTCAAACCCAACCTTCAGAACTGAGTGGCTGGACAGTGCTGGCTGCTCACTGAGGGTATGTCTAGACTACATGCTGACAGAGGCATGTAAATTAGACATACTGAATGGGATTTAAATATTCCCTGATTCATTAGAATAAAAATGGCTGCTGCATTGTGCCGGCTCAGCTGTTTGTCGGCTCAAAGCGGCAGTCAAGATGGGGATCGGTCGACTGCCGCTTTGGGCCCACAAACAGCTGAGCCGGCACAACGCGGCGGCCATTTTTATTATAATGAAGCGGGGGATATTTAAATTCCCGCTTCATTGACTATGTCGGTATGTCTCATTTACATGCCTCTGTCGGCAGAGGCATGTAGTCTAGACATACCCTGAGTGTCCAGTTTTGCAGGCAGCAGAACAGAAGTAAGGGTGGCAATACCATACCATGTCGTCCTTACTTCTGCACTGCTGCTGGTGGCAGTTCTGCCTTCAGAGCTGGGCTCCAGGCAAGGAACCACGACTCTCCAGCTGCTCAGCTCCAAATGCAGCACCTCCACCAGCAACAGCACAGAAGTAAGGGTAGTAGTACGGAAACCCCTCCTACAATAACCTTGTGATACCCCCGACCCAAACTCCTTTTTGAGTCATGAACCCTACAGATTACAACACCGTGAAATTTCAGATTTAAATAGCTGAAATCATGAGAAGTACAATTTTTAAAATCCTATGACTATGAAATTAATCCAAATGGCCTGTGGATTTGGTAGGGCCCTAACCATAAGTGATCATATTTCTTTGTAAATAATAGTTTATCCCTTTCCTCTTGAAGACTTTTTTTTTTCTCTTCTTAAAAATTTCCTTCCTCTTGGCCCTGCCTGTTTCCATGTCTCATTATTTTATCTGTCAAATTAAGATTGTGAGCACTCTTACGTCCAGGGTTTTTTCTTCTTTCTTGTTTTCATGGCCCTTTGTTGCAAAATGCTCCACTTAGGAAGGAACAATCAGTTTCACACATACAGAATGGGAAGCGACGGTGGGGTCTGGGAAGGAGTACGGCAGAAAGGGATCTAGGGGTTATAGAGGACCCCTAATATATTTAAATATGAGTCAGCAGTGTGATGCTGTTGCAAAGAAAGCAAACATGATTCTGGGATGTATTAACAGATGTGTTGTGAGCAAGACACGAGAAGTCATTCTTCCATTCTACTCTGCGCTGGTTAGGTCTCAATTGGAGTATTGTGTACAGTTCTGAGCACTGCATTTCAAGAAAGATGTGGAAAAATTGGAGAGGATCCAGAGAAGAGCAACGAGAATGATTAAAGGTCTAGAGAACATGACCTATGAAGGAAGGCTGAAGGAATTGGGTTTGTTTAGTTTAGAAAAGAGAAGATTGAGGGGGGACATGACAGCAGTTTTCAGATATCTAAAAGGGTGTCATAAGGAGGAGGGAGAAAACTTGTTCATGTTGGCCTCTGAGGATAGAACAAGAAGCAATGGGCTTAAACTGCAACAAGGGAGGTTTAGGTTGGACATTAGGAAAAAGTTCCTAACTGTCAGGGTAGTAAAACACTGAAATAAATTGCCCAGGGGGGTTGTGGAATCCTCATCTCTGGAGATATTTAAGAGTAGGTTAGATAAATGTCTATCAGGGATGGTCTAGACAGTATTTGGTCCTGTCACGAGGGCAGGGGACTGGACTCGATGACCTCTCGAGGTCCCTTCCAGTCCTAGTATTCTATGATTCTATGATTCTTTGCACATCAATAGCACTATATCAACAATACATTGTAAACAACATACCAATATCCACTGAGCTTCTTGGTTTACTTTTTAGGTTCAAGAGCAAGTGACTGTGTCAGATCATCTTTCTGAGCTTATGCCCAAGGTGCCAGGGGTATACACTGGACAATGTAAGTACTCTGTGTTTTGTTGGTTATTCCTGTAATATACAAACTAATACATTACATAGCACATTCTTTTACCCCTGTCATCTGCAGACATTATCAGGAGAGATTTTTGTCCAACACAGTTATGTACAGGCTCCTGATGAATGTTGAATTGAAGTAAAGAAGAGTAATTAAGTGTTTTATAAGCCAAAGCTTTGTTTATTATGGAATTTGGCATACCATAACACTTGGAATTTAACCCAATTTTCTGTAATACTCAGAAAAATGGCACAAGGTGATTGACCAGTCCCTGGATGAATGCTGATTTGAGTAAGCTCTGCCCCGTCAGTTCCTGTGTAAATTGGTGGGATGTTTCAGGCCAAGTCTACACTTGGAGTGCTTTAGTGGCTTAGGAAGGCCAGTCCAGTGCATCAGCAAAGCACTCCCACGGTGTGTCTAAACTACATGGCTCCATCGATGGAGCCATGTAGATTAGGCTGATCGGCAGAGGGAAATGAAGCCGCCATTTAAATAATTGTGGCTTCATTTAAATTCAAATGGCTGCCGCACTCTGCCGACCAGCTGATGATCAGCTGTTTGTCAGCAGATCAGGGCAGTCTGGATGCGTCGCGATCGACAAGGAAGCCTTTGTCGACCGGCGCAGGTAAACCTAGTTTCACCAGGCTTCCTTGTCGACCGCGGCGCGTCCAGACTGCCCTGATCTGCTGACAAACAGCTGATCATCAGCTGGTCGGCAGAGCACGGCAGCCATTTAAATTTAAATGAAGCCGCGATTATTTAAATTGCGGCTTCATTTCCCTCTGCCGATCAGACTAATCTACATGGCTCCATCGACGGAGCCATGTAGTTTAGACACACCCCCAGTGTGGATGTAGCATATATACCTCCTCAACCCCACAAGAATGAAATCAATTATACTGCTAAACGTGCTCTTTTGCCAGCATAACTGCAACTGCACTGGGGCTTTGGCCTGTAGAGCTGCATCAATCAGGACACATACTTCACCAGGATCTGACTGTTACAGCTGTGCTGGCAGAATTCTGTAATCTAGACTTGGCCTCAGAAGAAATAAAACAACACAAACATTAGGGGCAAATCTTTAATGTCAAAGCATTATAATAAGCAACAGAAAGATAACAAAATACTTCCACACTAAGGCTGAGTCAGCATCTGGATTCAGATCCCTGCCTTCCCACAAGCATTCTCCTTTCTCTGCCGCCCAGCAACCGTACAGTAGCTGTCTCTATGCACGCTTGTGCAAAGAGAGAGGAAAATGAAACACATCTTCGGGGACTGCCATTGCTCCTGTCACAATCTGCTTCAAGACTAGACTCTGAGCTTGCCAGGTGAAGCTACTATCCCTTAGCATCCTTGTAAGCTCTGCCGAAATTAGTTAATTACTAATGTGCACAGCATGAGCTCAGCATCGCGTAATTTAGTAATAGCAGGTTGTATGTAACTGAACTGTACCATTTGGCTGCCTTGCTGTTTGTTATACAGCGTATCATGAGAGTTAGGGCTTCTCCAAGGTTGGTGAAAAGCAACTATTTGTGGGCTTTATTGTTATTTATGAAATGAAAAATAATTTAATGTGTCAAACTTACTCTGCCTGATGCACTGGAATTTTACCTGCTGTATCTAGATATTATTGATAGTTGCTTAGTAAACCTACAAGCCTGTGGAATGTGAAAAGCTACCTGTCTGTGTGCATGAAGGAGCTGTCCAGCAGGATCATGGGATCCAGAGTTCAGCATGACAGTGGCCAAAGATAGCATAGAAAAAGAATGGGAGATGCAGAGGCAACTTCTGGAGGCAATGTAAAGCCTAAATGCTCTGCTGCAACACATGTTGATATTCGGGTGTTATACAGCAGGGTTCACCAGGGTTCGAACTGTACAAGATACTGGGAACAGCAGCAACTCCTGCCAGTTGTAGCCCTTCCCCACCATACAGTGATCATTCCCTTCACAGAGGCAGTTCTGTACACAGAGAACAGCTCTCTTGAGCATTCCTGCCCTGGTAACTTTCAGCCTGGCCACTTAACATCAGAGAGCCCTCAGACAAGAAGAACCAGAGGCCAAGTGTATTCTTCCTTGTGATTTTAAGCCCCTCTCCCCGTTGGATTGTTTTCCACTACACTTTTGCTCTTTTTAGTGTTTGCTTCACAATTGTTTTAATTAAAGATTTCTTTCTAGTTGTAGCTAATAGATTGCAGTTGAGTGTATTAATAATACAATTTGCTGTTTCATTACTGCTTCTGTGAAAGCTTTATTTTGGTTTGTTACAGAACCGTTTATGGTTTCATAATAAAAATCATTAAAATTCATACATAGTGAGTCATCAAGTCATTTAACATTGAAAATTCTTAAACCTGAAATAATTCACAGCACAAGCTGAAGCCCGGAAACTCAAAATAACAGCAGTAGGCGTCTCTGATAATAGTGCCTCAGCTGTTTCCATTTTCTGTAGGTGCCTGCTCACACCGCTGAGTGAATCTCTGCACTTCTGCCTCCCACACTTCGTTAAAGCTTTCTCCCTTGCTCTTAGAAATATTGTGCAAAATCCAACGTGCTGCTATAATTGTTGGCTCTTTTTTGCTCCTGGGCCCAACCTTTTCCACAAGCAGTACCACTTCCCTTTCCAATGGCCAGTTTCATAGCCCACTGCCATTCCGCAATTAGCGGGATGATAGTTGAGATGTTCCCTCTGTCAAAGCAGCCTGTGAATAGCTTCAATAATCATTGAAGCAGAGGATAAGCCAGGTCTCCCAGAATAACTGGAACAAACTCCTCACTGTTAATGTCCATAGGGATTGTGACTGCAAAGGTAAAAAGAGCTAAGTGGACCCTTCCAGAACACCCAACATTTATGTCTGTAAACCAGCTGTGGATGGTCAACCAGCCCTTGGAGTACAATGGAGAAATTACCATTTCTTTCCATTTATAAACTCTGTGTTTGTCTGTGTGTATGTGCATTCGCTGCATAATAGGCACCTGAGTCCATCAGTTGCCCCAATTCCATTTGGGAATCCCAAATGTGCAAAACCATTAATGACTCCCTGATCATTACCTTGCTTTGAAACCCAGTGCATCTTTTCCATGGCAACACATACCTGGATATAGTGGCCCCAATCATCAATCTTTGCATGTCAAACTGATTGGGTAGGGATCATTAGCATGTGGGGATTGCCAGCTTCCAGGTGTCCCATGTTTCTACAGGCATGGGGCACCATGTGTTGTTATGCTCTCACTGCAGCTTTTTCAGTACAGATCTCAAAAAAGATTGCCTTCTCCCTCTTGAAATCCTCAGTAGTGTTGGAGAATCTACCACAAAACTTGGTAAATTTTAATACTCTCACTGTGAGACATGTACGCCTTGTTTCCAGTCCCGAATTGGTCCAGCTTCAACTTCCAGCCATGTATCACTAGACCTTTCTCTGCTAGATTGAAGAGCCTATTAAATGTTTGTTCCATGCATAGGTTCTTATGGACTATAATCAAGTCACGTTCTCTGTCTTAAGCTAAATAAAGTTTGAATCTAGCACTATAAGCCATTTTTTCTAATCCTCTGCTCATTCTCATGGCTCTTTTCGGAACTCTCTCCAATTTATCAATATCCTTCTTGAATTGTGGGGGTCAAAACTGGATGCAGAATTCCAGCAGTGAGAGCACCCGTGCCAAATACAGAGGTAAAAGAATCTCTCTGCTCCCTTTTGAGATTCCCCTGTTTATGCATCCGAGGATGTCATTAGTTCCATTGGCCACAGCTTCCCAATGTTCAGCTGATTATCCACACCCCACCCCCAAATCTTTTTCAAATTTGTAATCAGTATGTTGTGTGGTATCAAATCAAACACCTTACGGAAGCCTACGTCTATTACATCAATATTATTGCCTTTATCAACCAAACTTGTAGTATCATCAAAAAAGATATCCCTAAGATATCACCAGAACTCCTGCAGCAGGGGTCAAAATCATAGGACTCTGCATAAAACCATGACATTTGGCAACACTAGAGAATTCAGCCAGAAAGATGCTCTTAGCAGCATTTTGAATGGACTTGATGGGGTGAGTTTGCAGGCATTGAGTTCTCATTTGCTTGTCCTCTCCCAAATATTTTGAAACTCCTGCATCTTTGTGGCTAACAGGCTACTCTGAATTCCTTAGATTTCCCGCTATCTCCAGTTACTGTTAGCAGATCCTTGAACTTGCATACTGGCATTTTGCACTTGGAAAAAAAAATGAAAAAAGAAATTTGCTTCTTGTTGCATGCTGATTATGGAGGTTTGGATTGATAAACTGATTTGCTGGGATGTGCTTTCGGATAATTTCTTTTGGTACCTCCTGCTACTGACTGATAAATATGTGTATGTTCTTGTCTTTAGGCCTGCAACTAAATTTCACGTTTTCCTGGGGAGACTCACATTACCTTGGACTCACTGGACTTGAAGTAGTAGGGAAGGATGGTCAGGCTTTACCAATTACTGTGGATCAGATTTCTGCTTCACCACAAGATTTAAATGACCTTGCAGAGTACACGGGAGATTCCAGGACATTAGACAAGTAAGTAGCGAAACAACTGAAAACTCTTAAGTCTCTCCAGCAATGTTTTGTCCTATGTTTGCTGTTTTAGTACCACTCCTCTCAATATGGGCGCCGCCACCTCCGCAGACCCCTGAGTGGGGGTGGAGAGGGCTTCACGCTCTCAGAAGGGGCGGGGCTTCAAGTGGAAGAGGCAGGGCCAGGGCAGCTAGCCCTCCATGCCATCCAGAGTGCGGTATGTCCTGCCCTCAGAGCCGCCCAGAGCATGCAGCATGGCGGTCAGGCAGCAATTTAAAGACCCTGGGGCAGTAGTGATGGCTGGGATTGCCGGGCCCTGGAGCAACTGCCTCCTTTATCCCCCCCATACCTCCCATCGGCAGGCCTGCTTTGCAATATTCACATTAGTCTGAGATTTGAAAGATAATGAATGAGAACTTACTATAAATATATATAGTTTACATTTATAAAATGGTGGACTTGTTTAACCCTTACTAGGTAATAATAATAATGTAAAACTTGCAGCTGTGCCATCATTAGCTAAGAACTCTGTCAGATTCCACAAGCTAAGCAGGATGGGCTGTCAGAACACGGATGACATGCTTGTACTGAAGAGATGTTTGTGATTCAGTAGATGATATTCTTATGCTTGGCTTGCAACTTCCACCTTTGTTACCCTTAGGGGAGCTGAAGCAAAGGTGGACAATGACTGTGAAGTTTATTAGTGCAGACAAAACCACCCAGATCTTGCTGAGTAATCATGCCATATTTAAGTAGTTAATTTTCAAAGTAAAACTGCACTTGTAAAACTGGGACAAGCCCTTCCTCTTATATGAAGTGCCCTAGAGAAAGCTATAGTCAAAATTGCACGTTACTTTTTAATTTAACCTATAATTTCCAAATCTTACACCTAATGGATTTTACTGTACAATTTTGCATACCAGATCTCAGCCCAAGGATTAATCATTTTTGGAAAGTATGAGCAAAAATAGGTTCTTGCAGCACCCCCTTCCCTTAATATAGAGGTAAACATTGGAACTATGGAAATAGTCTTCATTATGGAGAAACATCTTTCAGTTTTCCAGTGAAAATAGGTTCTGTGCTGAGTTATGTCCATATGAAATCCATATGTCACACACAAACAAGTCATTTCTGAGAGCTCCACTCATTCAGTATGCATTGGCTCATGCATTTAAAAAATGTTACATGCCTAGAAAGTAAAGTTTTCTGTAAAATTAATTGGATTCTTGGGGCAAGGTCACATTTTCATCATATGCATAAACAGCACCTACCATACTGAGTGGCCATCTAGGTGTAGCTGCGTTACAAATAGCAAGAGCTTGCATGCATAGGGCATAAAATATTTAACAGTGCAAGGAGCATGTTTAAGGAGGCAAGAGAACACTGGAGTTCTTGCCTCATAGAATAAAATATGTGGTAGCTTATGCAAGTCCTTGTTTCCTTAAGTAATTTTTTTTTAATAAGCCTCAGAGAGTCTCCTAAAATAACTTGTGAAAGAAAATGTTACACTTGCACAATTAAGCATTCAGAAGTCAGGCAGAAACCGTTTGGTAGCAAATGAAAAAAATTATTACAAAAAGTAATATCATTACAAACAATTAATTTCACTTGTTTGGAATGTTTGGAATAAGTACTCAGTGTAATGTTGCTTTACTTCAGCCTTAAAAAATACTTAACATTAAATCTGTCACAGCTTTTCCTTCACTGAGTATCCCTCAACATATACACTGCAGAGGTTCTCGGAAATCATACTATGCAATCATTTAATTAAAGCCTATATAATGGTGCATACACACCTGGGCTGAGTTAAGACTACATAGACAACATAAACTTTGTCATTTCCTGATTTTTGAATGGCTCACTTTTGCAATCATAACATTTGAATGTATTTTGGTAATGAATGCATTAATTTTATTTACTTAAAAAGTCACTACTTAAGTGTGCCTCACATTTTAGAGTCGTTGGCATTAGGCAAAAGTCAGATGTGAAGTAAACTGATGTGATCGTTGAAAGTTCTGCACATTAAAAATTATTGTGGTGAAACCTCATTCTGTTTTTTAGATTACATGTCAGCTCTAACCCAAGGTAATTACAATTGCTGTCCATTCATTGTCTAAAAAAGGAAGATAGATATCATCTAGCTTAAGGGCCTAGCCTACTAATCAGGATTAAAATATATTCACCAAATACCGAGCTGAGAACCACATTCATTTACTTCATCCCTTGTTTTATTTTTCCAATAATTCATTATCTTTTCCTGAGCTGCTTCAGAGTCTATTTATACAGCAGTCTGATGATGGAACAGCAGCACATGCAGGTGCAGCCTTGATGGAGCTAGCTCACTAGAAATAGCATTGAAGTCATGGCAGCTCCGGGCTAGCCACTTGAGTATGTATTCAGGGTACAGTAGGCTCATGTTCAAGTAGCTAGGCTGTGCTACCGCTCATGCTGCCACAGCTGCACTACAATTTTTAGCAAGGTGAAACCTAGCATGGGGATGCCTACGCCTACTGCAATCACACCCCACAACTGCTCAGTCGTTCCTCTTTTCCTATTACCCTTTTCCTGTTTCTCCTTTTACCCTCTTATATTCAGTTACCTATAGTTCTCTAGCTTGTTCCATATATATATATATATATAAAAGCTTCTTAAGCTTTAGCAACCCATGGACCCGCATTTTGATTTCAAAATTTTTCATGGACTCACAAGCTAGCTTCTAGTTTTCCTCAGGGGTACTCATCTCCCACTCATCCCCAAGCCCAGCCCCATATTCCACCTCTTTCCCCCAAAATCCCACCCCATCTCTTCCTGCTCCCTGCCCCTCCTCTTCCATGCCTCTTTTGAACCCCTCCCCTGAGCACACTCCTTATCCCTCCTTCCCCTTCCTTCCAGCACCTCCTGCACACCTCTGAACAGCTGTTTTGCAACATGCAGTGGTCACTTGCAGGAAAGGGGGAGTTGATCTATAGGGCCAGCAGCCCCGATATGATTCGCTGACCCCAGTTTGAGAACTGCTGGTATAGAGGGCTTTTTGAACTTTCAGACAAAAATGTAATACAAATCTACTGTCTTGAGGCTGAAACAACTTAAACTCAGACTAGAAATCAGGCAAATGTTTTCCTGGGATCAATTTTGTATCCCTTCTGTGTACTGTTTTCTCTTGCTATTTCCCCTTGCTTAATAATTTCCAATCCTTCACTAAAGAATGTTTCTGTGTTTGTAGGTTAATAGATGGGACTAACATCACTGTTGAAGATAACCATATGTGGCTTATTCCTTTCACTTATGGGGAAGATCACATGGTCACAATCCATTTTGATAAAGCTGAAAATATTGCAGGGCTTCGCTTTTGGAACTATAATAAATCTCCAGAGGATACCTATAGAGGGGTGAGTGAAAGAAGTGGCACTGCTGCAGAAGTGTTTAACCACCCATTAGAAAATTTGTGCTTTGATATATGAATGTAGCTGATTTAATGGAATAGCATAAATCTTTCTAAATTATCTGACCCTGAGGTTTCTGGCAAGCTTAATGGATTGCTGTCTTGCTTCCCAAACAGCAAATACAGAAAAAGAGTGAGCGATAGTTCTAAGAAAGTGACAGGGCCTGATTCTTCTTCGAGACGCACAGTAACTGAAAATAGTCCTGAAAATAATAAACTGATGGGACTAAATACTAGGAAAGGACACAGCATGGACACCTCACATATGGCATTAGCTCCTAACGTGTTGAGGTTCTAGAATGTGAGACATTCTTTCATAGACAATCTAATTATGAAAAATACTGATAGCAATTTGTGGGGCCTAGGCTTCCATGTTTCTCTTTCCTAGAGGTAATTATTTTATCGCTATAAAAAATGCCAGCCGAAATTGCTTTCTGAAAGATGCCTCAGTTTTTGTGGGAGTTCATTACATTTAAAACTTCACACCCATGTATGTCAAACAGGCTTTACATTTCCATCTTCTCTGTAGGGATAGATAATCATAGAAGCATAGAATACTAGGACTAGAAGGGACCTCGAGAGGTCATCGAGTCCAGTCCCCTGCCCTCATGGCAGGACCAAATACTGTCTAGACCATCCCTGATAGACATTTATCTAACCTACTTTTAAATATCTCCAGAGATAGGGATTCCACAACCCCCCTGGGCAATTTATTCCAGTGTTTGACTACCCTGACAGTTAGGAACTTTTTCCTAATGTCCAACCTAAACCTCCCTTGTTGCAGTTTAAGCCCATTGCTTCTTGTTCTATCCTCAGAGGCCAACATGAACAAGTTTTCTCCCTCCTCCTTATGACACCCTTTTAGATATCTGAAAATTGCTATCATGTCCCCCCTCAATCTTCTCTTTTCTAAACTAAACAAACCCAATTCTTTCAGCCTTCCCTCATAGGTCATGTTCAAGGATTGTGAACCTTTAATCATTCTCGTTGCTCTTCTCTGGACCCTCTCCAATTTTTCCACATCTTTCTTGAAATGCGGTGCCCAGAACTGGACACAATACTCCAATTGAGGCCTAACCAGTGCAGAGTAGAGCGGAAGAATGACTTCCCGTGTCTTGCTCACAACACACCTGTTAATGCATCCCAGAATCATGTTTGCTTTCTTTGCAACAGCATCACACTGCTGACTCATATTTAACTTGTGGTCCTCTATAACCCCTAGATCCCTTTCTGCCATACTCCTTCCCAGACTGTCGCTTCCCATTCTGTATGTGTGAAACTGATTGTTCCTTCCTAAGTGGAGCACTTTGCATTTGTCTTTATTAAACTTCATCCTATTTATCTCAGACCATTTCTCCAATTTGTCCAGGTCATTTTGAACTATGACCCTATCCTCCAGATTAGTCGCAACCCCTCCCAGCTTAGTATCATCTGTAAACTTAATAAGCGTACTTTCTATGCCAATATCTAAATCATTGATGAAGATATTGTACAGAGCCAGTCCCAAAACAGACCCCTGCGGAACCCCACTTGTTATGCCTTTCCAGCAGGATTGTGAACCATTAATAACTACTCTCTGAGTACGGATATCCAGCCAGTTATGCACCCACCTTATAGTAGCCCCATCTAAGTTGTATTTACCTAGTTTATTGATAAGAATATCATGCGAGACCGTATCAAACACCTTACTAAAGTCTAGGTATACCACATCCACCGCTTCTCCCTTATCCATAAGACTCGTTATCCTATTAAAGAAAGCTATTAGATTGGTTTGACATGATTTGTTCTTTACAAATCCATGCTGGCTGTTCCCTATCACCTTGCCACCTTCCAAGTGTTTACAGATGATTTCCTTAATTACTTGCTCCATTATCTTCCCTGGCACAGAAGGTAAACTAACTGGTCTGTAGTTTCCTGGGTTGTTCTTATTTCCCTTTTTATAGATGGGCACTATATTTGCCCTTTTCCAGTCCTCTGGAATCTCTCCTTTCTCCCATGATTTTCCAAAGATGCTAGCTAGAGGCTCAGATACCTCCTCTATCAGCTCCTTGAGTATTCTAGGATGCATTTCATCAGGTCCTGGTGACTTGCAGGCATCTAACTTTTCTAGGTGATTTTTAACTTGTTCTTTTTTTATTTTACCTTCTAAAATTATCCCCTTTTCCACTAGCATTCACTATGTTAGGCATTCCTACAGACTTCTCGGTAAAGACCGAAACAAAGAAGTCATTGAGCATCTCTGCCATTTCCAAGTTTCCTGTTACTGTTTCTCCCTCCTCACTGACCAGTGGGCCTACCCTCTCCTTGGTCTTCCTCTTGCTTCTAATGTATTTATAAAACATCTTCTTGTTTCCCTTTATTCCCGTAGCTAGTTTGAGCTCATTCTGTGCCTTTGCCTTTCTAATCTTGACCCTGCATTCCTGTGCTGTTTGCCTATATTCATCCTTTGTAATTTGTCCTACTTTCTATTTTTTATATGACTCCTTTTTTATTTTTAGATCATTCGAGATCTCATGGTTAAGCCAAGGCGGTCTTTTGCCATATTTTCTATCTTTCCGACACAGTGGAATAGCTTGCTTTGGGGCCCTTAACAATGTCCCTTTGAAAAACTGCCAACTCTCCTCAGTCATTTTTCCTCTCAGTCTCGATTCCCATGGGAATGTATATAATCTATGCTTAGGGCAGTGGACATAAACCCTATGAAGTCATTTTAGTTAATTCTAAAAACAGAGAGCTGATACAAAATTATTTGGATTTGCAGGGACCTCTAATGGAGCATCCAGCCTATTCCTTACATGTAATAGCTGAGAAGGTAGTCAGCCTCACATTCATGATATGCACAAATCTTGTTATCCCAAATTAAGTTTCCAGACACACTGGCTTAGTTAAAACAATAAAACAAGTTTATTAACTACAGAAATAAAGCTTTTAAGTGATTATAAGTATTGAGGCATAAAAATCATAATTGATTGCAAAGAAATAAAAGGTAAAATGCAAACTAACACCTACCTTAATACACTAACTGAATTCAAAACAAAATGTCTCTTTCATCATATGTTTTTTGCAATCTTATTGGCTGGATGCCTTTCAGCCAGGACACTTCCCATAGTCCAATGCTCTTTTTCCTCTCCTTCAGACATTGTGGTTGTTACGAACAGAAAGGGAGTGACAGAAATTATTTTTTTCTCATTTTTATATATTTTCCTCCTAGAATCATTTCTAGCTGGGGCTTAGGCAATTGAAAGTCTGCAGAATGGGGTCTACTAGCTGTTCCATTGCCAAGATATAAATTTCTTGCTCACATTCTTCTTCTGGCCAAGAAAGGCCATGTAATCAGGTGATAGTCCATGTGATTATGTTGGCTGAGGTGCTGACTAGCCTTTTGTCTTTGGGGTCCTGATTTGAAGCTCTTTCCCCAGATTTGGAATGTTTTTATACAACAGAACTTTATACCTTTGCATACAATGTTGCCACACATAATTTACCAGGAGAGTAATGTGCAGCAGATTGACTTTTCAAATGATACCTCACAAGGCGAACTTTGTATAAAATATATCATCATCTTGTAAAAGTAGTGAACATGAGAGTACAGACTGTCACAACATCTTGTCCAAACTATGGCAACAGTCCAGAGTACTTGGAGGGCTCCCTAATATGCCAGCCTTTCCAAGGAAGACTTTATGAAGAAATACACCACCAAACCAATGATTTAGCTAAGATACATCAATGATATTTTCATCGTCTGGACAGATGACCTAAATTCCCTCATAGATTCCCATCACAACTTCAGCAGACTCTCTGGAACACTGCCGCACAGCATCAACTTCCTGGACATGATGATTAGCTTCAGCATTGGAACCATACAAATGGTTAGGTACAAGAAACCCATGAGTCACCACACGTACCTCCACAGATCCAATACCCTAGACACACCAAAAATGTGTTATCTACAGCCAGGCATTTCCAGCAGCACTGAAGTCACAGGCTCCCTTCAGAGGTCCCCATTTCATTAAAAACTCTGTTGTCAGATTTCTCAACCATCAAATGTCCAGTGTCAGACATAATGATCAGAGTGCATGAAATATAACCCCGAAATGGAAAACCTCTTTTTCTTACGTCACATTCACTTGAATTGGCATGTTAAAACTTGCCGAAGGATGTTTGCTCACTTTGTGAATTAAATAAACCTTTTTTTAATAATTTTTGGAAAATCAAGACTTCTATTGTGCAGCAATCAGGGGACTCTGTGAGGGTCAAAGCAGAGAATGAGCCACAGACCATCCCATTCCCAGCCCAGATTTCTAGCATCGGAAGCGCAGGAGTAACTGTTATTCTTTCTTTGGAGTAGCCTCTAGAGGGAGTAGTGACATGTACTGGTTACCCATGCGTGCTGGGCAGCTGTAGAATACTAGGTTCTGGTTACAGCACAGAGATAGAGTGATCAACAGGATAACTATTCATATTGTTTTGGCAGCATAGTTGAAACTAAAGTCTGACAAATTACTGAATTGGATTTCGTTCCCAGGTGTGCTAGAAATTATCCCAAGCAACTGCTTTGCTACTTAATTTGTAAAATGAGATGTCTGATCTGTGATTGCCTCCTCAGAGAGGTGTTTGAGGTTGGGCTCAGTAATGAGGGCTGTAAAATGCACACAAATAATATAAGCAGCAGTGAGTAAAATAGGAGAGATTTCAGCTCAAGATCCCTTGGCTTTCCAGTGCCCTTTCCTTTAGGGCAGTGGTTCTCAAACTGTGGGTCAGGACTCCAAAGTGGATCATGACCCTATTAAAATGGGGTCTACAGGGCTGGTGTTAGCATTGTAGTGGCATGGCGCTGAAGCCTAAGCCCCAGTCAGCCTTGAGTAGCAGAGCTCAGGTTACAGGCCCTGCAGCTTGGGATGAAGCCCTTTGGCCTTGGTTCCCTCATCTGGAACAGTGGGGCTCAGGTTTTGGCAGTGTCCCATCACTTCCTTCCTTCCTGTTTAGGTTTTGTGTTGTCACTCTTAACCAGCCTCAGCTCCTTTAAAGTAAAATTTTAATTGATGGAATTTTACTCGGAATTAAAATTGGTATATTGAAGGGTAAGCCCTCAATGTGAGCACTCTCATTGTTCCTGGGAATTTTTATCCCAGCGACATTTTGATTTACAGTCCTTGTGTCAGTAGTGAGGTATATTTATTTTATGTAGGACTATTAATTACAGTTAACTCAAGTGATCAACTCAAAACAATTGAAACACAGAATACAACATGTACAGTGCTCACTTTCTATTATTTTTATTTTAAATATTTGCACTCTAAAAAGGTAATCGAAAAGTAGTATTTTTCAGTTGACTTCATATAAGTACTGGGGTGCAATCTCTTTATTGTGAAAGTTCAACTTTCAAATTAGAATTTTTTGTGTGACATAACTGTGTTCAAAACCAAAGCAGCGTGAAACTTTAGCGCCTACATGCCCATTCTGTTCTACTTGTTCAGCCAATCGCAAAGACAAAAAAGTTTGTTAACATTTACAGGCACTAATGCTGCTCACTTCTTACTTACAGTGTCACTTAAAAGTGAGAACAGGTATTTGCATGGCACTTTTGTAACCAGTGTTTCAGAGTATTTATGTGCCAGATATGCTAAACATTCGTATGCCCCTTCATGCTTTGACCACTGTTCCAGATAACATGCTTCCATGCTGATGATGCTTGCTAAAAAAATGTATTCATTAAATTTTTGACTGAACTCCTTGGTGGAGAATTGTATGTCTCCTGTTCTGTTTTACCTACATTCTGCCATATATTTCATGTGATAGCAGACTCAGATGATGACTATTTTAAGAACACTTTCACAGCAGTTTTGACAAAACACAAAGAAAGTACCAAGGTGAGATTTCTAAAGACAGCTACAACACTCAACCCAAAGTTTAAGAATCTGAAGTGCCATTCAAAATCTGAGAGGGATGAGGTGTGGAACTTGCTGTCAGAAGTCTTAAAAGAGCAGCACTCCAATGTAGAAAATACAGAGCCCAAAACATCAAAAAAGAAAATCAACCTTCTGTGGGTGATTATTTGACTCAGATGATGAAAGTGAACATGTGTCAGTCTATAGTAGTCTGGATCATTATTGAGCAGCAGACTTGCTGACAGGGAGGGCAAAGGGGGAAATTGCTCTGGGGTCCACCAATTCTACTGTGGCAGTGGCAGCACCTGGAACCCTGGGCCCTTTAAATTGCCCGTGGAGCACCAGGTGGCATGCTCCAGGCAGCTCAAAGGACTGGGAGAGAGGGGTGTGCCACTTTCTGGGTGTCACTGCGGGCTGGGGGGGAGGGGCTGGCTCAGTGTCCAGCCCTTCCCTTCTGGGAGTATGGAGCTGGGGACACACACCCCTTGCCAAGGGGCCTGGTTTGGCTGTCGGATCCCCTGTCGAGCAGAACTCATCATTAACATGGACACACGTCCTCTGAAATGGTGGCCAAAATATGAAGGGACATGCAAATGTTTAGCATATCTAGCACATAAATACCTAAAGTATTTGTATGCGGTACTTGTACTTGTGTGAGGTCAATTGAAAAATTCTATTTCTTTTGTTTTCCTTTTCCTTTTGTACAGTGCAAATATTTGTAATAAAAATAATAACAGAAAGTGAGCACTGTACACTTTGTATTCTGTGTTGTAATTGAAATTGTAGAAAACATCCAGAATATTTAAATAAAGGGTATTCTATTATTGTTTAACAATGAGATTAAAACTGTTATATTGTGATTCATCATGATTCATTTTTAATTGTTTGGCAGTCCTAATTTTATGCCTTAGTTTTTGTAAGAAATTAGATTCCACTGAATTTGTCAAAAAGGAGATGAAATAAGAACAATGTAACAAAGGTATCTTTCATAATTAAGTTTTTTCAGTGAGTGAAATTAACATATTTGTATTAGTAGCCGTGTTTTAAAATAAGGTGTTTCTGTCCCTAGGCGAAGGTTGTGCACGTCTTACTGGATGGGCATTGCATCTCCCCACCAGAGGGCTTTCTTGTCCGCAAAGGACCAGGCAACTGTCACTTTGATTTTGCTCAAGAAATTCTCTTTATTGACTATTTGAAGCCTCAACAGATTATCAGACCATATGGGAGGTAAAGTAGAATGTTCTTACTGTCTAAACTTAGTATTCTCTTACCTTGTAGTCTGTTTGGATGGAAGCACATAGCTAAAAATATCAGGTACTTTGGACATACTTTTAAAAAATTACATGTACTTAAATGCGTACTCAATTGTGTGCCTAATTTTCACATGCGCTTACCAAGACTGTACGCACCGCTGGCCAATTAGATGCACAATGGGCAGTTAGCATGAAGAAATAAGTATGTGTGTGCAAATTAAATGTGGAATTGTGCACTCAGCTGTGGAAATCAGGCCCCCTTCTTCTTGTAGTTTCTCAGGATTCCTATGTGGAAAGCAGTTGGATAAATTCTCCAAATTTGCAAGTTTGTTTTTGCTTATTTCTGTTGGAGAGTTTCTGTTCTTTACTAACAATGTCAGGATTTTGTAATTTTTCTTGTGTATTTTGGCAGAACTGATTCAAAGGGAATGGAACAAGCCAGTATGGACTATGAAGCACCATTGATGCCGTGTGGTTGTATCCTTCCCTGTCATAAGGGCTGTCTCAATGCTTATGCAGAATATGCATTTTTGTAGGGCACCTGAAAATTTTAGGGCACCACCAGAACAGCAAGTAAGAGTGGGTTGGCTCTCGCATGTGCATGCGCCAGACCACTCTTACCTGCGGTCCCGGTGGTGCCCCATGTTATGGCAATGTGCGCATGCAAATGCTGAGGTGGGAGTCGATTATCTGGTTACTGCCTCTGGTTCCTTCTGGATGGAGGCTGCCTTACTCTCCCAGGTAAGGTGCCATGAGGAAGGGACGAGAGCATGAGAGGCTCAGGGCTGGGGGAGGGAACAAGTCAGGTGGGGAGGCTGTGCAGGGACGGGGTTCATAGGGCCCATAAGTTCTCAGGATGGCCCTGCTTATCATTTTCAAATTTGTATTATTACATATATTATTGTGGGATTGTTTTATTATTGGTATTGCAGTTCTTTTCTTTTTGGTCTCCTGAGTCCCTGCTCTTTTACTCCCCAGCATTTTCAGAGTCCTCTCTCTGGTTCATTTTACTTTGAGGTACCTAAAGTATGGGAGAGATATCATTCAAATCTAAGGTAATATAAATTGCATATACAATAAAGCATAGATATGTAACCCCAGTTTCAAACTCACCCCTGTTTCCACCTCTAATTCAGGATCCATTCTAGAAACTGCCTCTTGTTTTTATAATCTACCATTCAGAATAAAGCTAGACAAGATTTAAATAGGAAGGACAAAGCTATTGACATGAATGTAGGTCAGGACATAACAATGGTTTGTACTAAACTATGTTAATTGTATATTTTTTAATGAATTTTCCAAAATGGAGAAGGTGGATTGGGAACAGGACATTCAAAAGCAATAAAAGACAATGCTTTTTCACACAAATTCATTGGTCCAGGACACTGAGGCAAAGAAGTTAGTGAGATTCAAAGGATTGGATATTTCCGCAAATATCAAAACTATTCAGTGTTGAAACAGTAAGCACTACAAACAAGGTTTAAAAGGCCATAAATCCACGTGCTTCTCCGGGTTCAAGCCTCTTTCTGTTACTTGATGTGCTGAAATACCATCGAGTCCACCAGAACTCCAAATCTGTCTTACTGGGTATAAAGTTTTAAACATCAAGCTCGTGAAATGTTTGCCCCCCCAGTGAAAGAGAGATAAGCACAGCTATTTGCCTCCCCAAGATAACAGTTATTTTCACTGAGTTTATTAATAAACAAAAGTGGTTTTATTAACTATAAAAGGTAGGATTTGAGTAGCCAGAAGACATAGTAGGCAGAACAATGTAGTTTACTAACAAAATAAAACAAAACATGCAAGACTACAAGCCTCTTTCAAAAAAGCGTCTAGACTACAAGCAGATTTTCTGAAAAAGCGAGCCGTGTAAAATGAGGTTTACTGCAATCGAAAAAACTGCTGCATTCTTTCGATTTACTTTCAAAAGAACACGGCTGCTGTCTGGACGCAGGTGAAGTTTTTCGAAAAAAGGCTACTTTTTTTTGAAAAAAACTCTGTAATCTAGACACACCCTAAGAGAACTTGGTCCAAATCATAATTTCTCACTTTAGTTCTTATTTCAGGTAAATTCCTTCTCAGGCCAGAGATGTCCTTTCTGACCTGGGTCCACCATTTTCCCCTACCCCTGTCGTTTCCATCCTTTTGTTTCCAGGTGTTTTCATGTATCCTCCTGGGGTGGGGAGCAGTCTGTAAAGCCAGATGAAGACAGTCATTGTTTACTTCCCTCACGTTATGTAGAATTTCCACAGGGTGGGAAGCCTTTGATTCTCCCACACGTCCGTGGAAAAGTACCAAATTCAAGATGGATTCCAGCATCAGGTGGCATGGTCACATGTCCTTGTGGAGACTCTGAGCCCCCCCCCCCCCCCCCACTGGCTAGTTCATAGGAAAAACAAATTCGTTGACAGATTATTGTCCTTATCAATGAGCCATCAAGTTTCTGATGTACCCTTAACAGCCCTCCCTTAGCATGTCTAGATTAGTAAAACAGGTTTATACTTCATATTTCTAACTTCAAGTACAGGAATGACACGTGCACACAAATAGAATATACACATTCAGCAGACTGTAACTTTTCAAATGATACCTTACAAGAAATATTTTGCATAAAACATTTTCCAGTTTTCATACTCTCATATTCATAAGCATATTTTCATCAAGCATTGGGAAGGACCTGTCACAGTTAGGAGGTGCATATTATCCCATATCTGCATACTGTGAGGTTTCAATACTTACTTTTGTGGTAAGTATCTGGCCCTGGCCACTGTTGAAGATAAAAGATTGGACTTGACAGACCCTAGCCTGATCTAAGGTGGCCATTCCTATTCCCAATTACTATATGAGGCTAGGATTAGCCCAGAACAAGGACTTAAAAGAGGATGCAAGGTCTTTAATCCTCAGTCAGTGCAAACTATTTAATCGAAAGTCCAGTAGCTAGACAAACTCTGGTTGGAAGTAAGACACTGGTTTTTAGCAGCGAAGGTGTTTTAACAACGGAACAACTTAGCAAAGGAAGTAGTGAACTCCACGTCACCTGGAACTCTTTAAATAAAAACCGGATTTTTTTTCTAAATGCCATGATCTTGCTCAGTCAGAACAGGGGCAACTGGGGAAGAGAGGCATAGGGGACCACCAGCCACGTGACACCCCCAATCTCGGGAAGGCCTGGGACAACTCCCCCCCACTCTGGGTCCCGCCTCTCGCTCCCCTGCTCCATGCCCTGACCTTGCCTTTTCCCCAAACTGATACAGCATGGGGGACTACTGGGGCCGGGGGTCTGGCACTGGCAGCAGGAGTCCAGACCCCTGCACTCAGCGGCAAGGGAAGCGGAGCAAGGTGGCTCTACTCTCCCAGTCGCATCACTCCGCTTCCTGTCGGTGAGTGCGGAGGCAATCCCACCCACAGCTGGGGCCGTGTTGCTCTGCTTTCCCTGCCACTGTCAGCGAATACCCCTACTGCAGGTGCCAGGCCCCCTGCTGGTCAACGCCCAGAGACTCTGGCTCCACCGGCAACTGGCAGGCCCCTTGCGCCTCCCATCTACAGCATTGCGGGGGCATGTGCCCCTGATTCAGAAGTTGTTATACTTGACATAGGAATGATCAGGATACATTCCATGGCTTGTATTATGAAAGAGGCCAGACTAGATGACCATAATTGTCCCTTCTGGCATCAGAATCAGTAAATCTATATTCCAAATAATTGTAGCTTACATATAAGTTTCAGCTAGATGGGCTTTATAGTTACCAGAATCCTCTCCTGAATTGCAAATTAGAATTCCTATGCTGTGTATTTGTGCACAGCTTATTTAGTTTCATAGTTAATTGGCTCATCATGTGAGCTGCACCTAGGGAGGGCTGTACTGCTTGAGGAAAAGAATATGTACACCATGTGAATGCAGATTATTAATTAGAGAGAAGACAACGTATGGTAGAAGCAGTCTAAGGCAACAAAGGAATATTTGACCATTATGACAATGAATCAGTGAAAGCAGTAAGAGAATGAAAAAGAATAATGCCGGATTTACCCATTGTATCTAAGGTTGTAGAAAAAAATGTATGATGTGCTAAATGCACGCCCCTGTAATTAAAGACAGTATCATAATGCATGCACACAAGTGGGCAGAGCAAAGTCTGTATATTCATTTCTTCATATCGGAAATGTAATGTTCTCTTATACTTCCTTCTAAAACTGAAAAAGTTGTTGGAATCAAAATTTCCTTAATAACCTCTTTCAGTTATTTTCCAGTTTCAGCTTCTAACGAGCTGGGGTGACCCGTACTATATTGGTTTGAACGGACTAGAGTTGTATAATGAACACGGAGACAAAATCCTGCTCACTGAAAACAGTATCCTTTATCAAACTGAGCTTCTTTTTCTCCCTCATGCACACTCTCCTTTCCTTGGTTGGTCCCTATCCTACTCTGCTGATCTATACCAAAAGTGCCATAGTACCCTCCTGACTACTGTGATTGCTCTTGAGTTTTTGGTGATATTTATTGGCACAATTAAGGTACAATTTCATAATGTTACTGCTTTGACAAGCGGCCTCTTCATATTCATAAGGCTGGTGGAGCCTTTGCATGGCAATTCCCATTAGAGCATTTTCATGGCTCCTTCTGCCCCTCCTCTCGCTGTTCCTGAATGTTCCAAAGGCAAAGGTATAGAAAATAGTGGTGGGCTCCAGCTACCTCAGGTGGACCTGGAATCCCAACAGCTTGAGCTGATCTGGATTTGTTAGAACAGATTCTCCCCAGTGCCTGCTTATTGAGCTACTCGTCTACTCAATTGAGTTAGGTTAGAGCTGTTCATATTAATTCATTATTTTACTTTTAGTTTTAATGTTGTTGTCTCGCGTGCCTTGGCACAGACCCACAGTTCCAAAACACCCCTAAAGGGAAAGAAGTAGGGATTCAAGAGATGAGCTTCTTGAATGGTCAGCAACATTCGGCTTTTACCATAGTTACGTTGGTCTGAGGCAGCCTCTTGGTCTCTTGTGGAAGAGCCTCTCTGGCTGCAGCCAGACACAAGCATACCTCTCACAATTAAGCTCAAATCTCTCGGGTTTCTGAATACTAAGAACATCACCCTTTTCCTTCAGCTTTTAACAGCCCGCTTTGTGGTATCTTTTGCTTTTCTTCCTGCACCCAGAATATTTTTGAACGATGTTCTGGACCATAGACCACCCCGATTTTTCTTATTCTTCAGAGTACTTATCTTCATTTTAATCGCACTGTAGCTGAGGCTTTATCTTGCAGTTTCCTCCAGATCCCATGTTTGTATAGCTGTAGGAAGGCAGCTGTTATTTTCAGCTGACTATTGTACCTCCTTTGGCCAGCCTGTTTTCTTGCTGTGTAGCCTTACTCTGCAGTTTTCCAGCTTATTTTGCTGGGTGGTTCCTTGTACCTTTAGGCCCTCTAGTTCAGTGGCTCTAAACCAGTTGTCACCAACCGGTAGATCGGAATCTACTGGTAGATCTTGGAGCCTCTGACAGGTGATCCTGACCCGTTTGGCCAAGAGGCTATCAAGTGCGGGCACTTCAGCTGCCTCTCCCCCCCCACTGCTGTGCACCTCCTGCCCTTTGCCTTGGAGCTGCCTCTCCCCGCCCCCGGGAGCCTCCTGCTTGCTGTGCAGGGCAGGGGAGGGAGAAGAGGGGCACTGAGGTCAAGTTGCCCCCTCTCCCACCCTGTATACTATTTCCACAGAACAGAGTGAGGGGCACAACAGGACTTGGGAGAGAGTTTGTTGGCTTCCTTTCGAAGTGGTGCAGGGCCAGGGCAGCGGTGAGCCTGCCTTAGCCCCACTGCACCACCACCCAAGAGTCACCTGATGTAAGCAGTGTCCAGTAGGAGCCCACATCATGAAACCCTACCCCAGTCATGACCCCCCCTCCTGCACTCCAAGCCCTTACCCTAGCCTCGAGCATCCCAGCATCCAAACACCCTCCCAGAGCCTGCACCTAGAAATGCCCCCAGCCTCCAACTGCCTGCCCCAAGCTCAGCTCAGAGCCCCTCTCACACTCCAAATCCCTTAATCCAAGACCACAACCCTCTGCCCCAGCCTGGTGAAAGCGAGGAAGTATGGGGGAGGGAGGGAGGATGGAGAGAGCAGGGGGCGGAGCCTCAGAGAAGGGGCACAAAGGAGGCGGGGCAAGGGTATTTGGGCTTGGGTAGATCTCGGAATGCACTTCAATTCAAAAAGTGATCTCATGCTTTCAAAGGTTGGAGACCACTGCTCTAAACCGTTTCATATTACTTTATCCCTTTCAGGAATCTCATTTGTCTTGTGTAGCCCTAAGTTTCACCTCACTTTAAAACTACTTGTTTGCAAAATCAGACATAATCATACAAAAATATCATAGCTCACTATGATTGAAAAATTGCACAGTTCTCATTTTTACCATATAATTATAAAATAAATCAACTAGAATACAAATATTGTGCTTACATTTTAGTGCATAGTATATAGAGAAATATAAACATGTCATTGTATGAAATTTTAAATTGACTGCCTGTGCATTTTATGTAGCTTGCTGTAAAGCTAGGCAAATATCTAGATGAGTTGATGTTCCCACAGGAAGACATCTGTTTATCACCAGAGATAATATATTCGTTTGGTGGAGAACCACTGATCCACTTCTTTATATTTCTCCAAGTCAAACTTTGACCCTTGCTTGACATTAAGCTGGTTCTGGAGTATAGTTAGCTTCTTCAACAGCAGTAAACACTGTTTCCAGTTTCCTTTTCGGCTCCGAAATGCGTTAGCCTCTGGTTCCGTTTTATGGATTGCATTAAGAACCTTTCCTGTGAAGTGCATCTCTCAGGAATTTCAGCCCTGTTCTCATCAATACTAACAGCCTTCTCCTCCAGTCCATTATTATATAGGTCTGCTGGGCTACTGATATTATTGCAGCTTCTTCTGTGCACTGGTTCTTAGTGTTCATGTGATGGGATGTCCAGTTTTCCCTCTTGGAAGGATTTTCTGGAGCCCTGAGAGGACAAACAGCTCTCCTATATCAACACAAGCCTCCCACTAATCTACTTCTGGGCTCATCCTCTGAGTGCAGGCTCCCGCCATGCTTTAGTGTTCTGGTCACATCATCCTTCACAGTTCTGGACAAGTTTTCCCTGAACCCAGCTTCTTCTAGCAGTGTGTGTGGGGTAATAATGCTTCATTGGCCAGGTCTCCAGCTTCTTTTCCCTCTGCGTTACCTGCTTCTCCAAGATATGCTTGATACTTTTGTTCTACTCATGAAATGTACAGCCTATCTCCAACTTACGAACCGGTTACGGACCAAGCAATTGGTCATAACTCAGTTTGTTCGTAAGTCGGACCCCATTGAGTTACACGTGACCGCGCTGTTCGTAAGCGTGGATCGCGTTTGTAACTCGGGGTCCTCCGTTTACGACATTTTTGGTCTTAACTGCGAACGGTCGTAAGTCGACCGTTCGCAACTCGGGGACCGGCTGTATCTCTCTTTCCCTCTTGCACTTTTCCTTCAGCACGTTCCTGCACATCCCTACAGTGGAGTAACAGTTCTTCAAAATGAGCAAGTATACTTTGTCCTTCTAACTTTTGTCCTGGTTGAGACCCCTAACTCAAGATTTCCCTTTTCTTCTCTTCCACCCAAGTGTTCTTTTAGGTTGTTCTTCTCATTCTCTAACCATTCTACCTTGGTATTGAGCTGTAGCTCCTGGTGCAGTTCTTCCCAACATCTTCTGCAGTGGTGTTGCCAGATCTGCCCCGCTGTCCACTGATTTAAACAAACTGGCTTCCTGTATCTCTAGCCGGAGAGGCTTGTAACCTCACTTCTTCTAAACTGCCATGGACTCTTCTGACCCCTTGCTGCTCTATGTCATTGATCCTCCAGTGCTTGGCTGCTTACACATAGGTGCCATGTGCTGGTTTATTCTGCCCCCAGATTCCTCAGTTAATTGATACGGACAACAATAAGTGTCCTCTAGTCAGCCTAGCTACAAGGAGGGTTATATAATATGTACTGCTAAGAAGAATATATTTTATCTTGAAGTCTGGTAGAAAAAAACGGGTTGTAAAATGATGGGGTTTTTACTCTTCCTTTTGATTAGTTAAGCTTAAAGTTTTGTTTCAGACATTGCTGCTTTTCCAGACAGTGTCAACATTTTAGAGGGTGTGTACGGAGACATCCGAACCCCAGACAAACTCATTGACAGTGTTAACGACAGTGGTGATGGCAGACACATGTGGCTTGCACCAATTCTTCCTGGTCTGGTATGGCTACTTTTCTGTTTTCTTCTCTGCATTAAATTTGAGTGGTCTCTATGCAATGTGTGTACCGATATGGATAAACAAATGTGTAGGGGGGTGTACTTTCCAAGTGAAGTTGGTGGCAATGCTGGATTGACACCATTCAAAATGAAATCCTTTATTTCCTGCAGAGATACAGCACAGATAATCACTGCAGGTTTTCCCATACAGAGACCCCTGTATCTGCACTCTGCCATGGAGACTTCACTACTAACAACAGTGTAGTTCGGGAGAGGGGGAGTAAACTATGGCCTGGAGGCCACATCCAGCCCGTTGGACCCTTCAGTCAAACCTCCAAGCTCCCATTGGGGAGCACAGTCAGGACAGCCTTGCGGAGAGGAGCCAACCCAACTTGCATGCAGCGTAGTGAGTGGAGTGGCCAATCCCCTGAGAGGCTAGCCCTCAGCCCATTCCCTTTTGCTTCTCTTCCCCCTCAACCTTAGCTCCTCGAGTGCCTAGTGGCACAGACACTGCGCCACCATCCCCAGAGCTCTGGGAGATGCGGTTGGGGGCAGGGAACTCTTCAGGGCTTTCCAGTAAGCCTTATCCAGACTTACCTCGTTGCATGGCTGCTTTCCCAGTATCAACCATGTAGAACACCCCCTGTCACATACCATGAGTCTGCCTCTTCCACCTTGCTAACATCCTTAGAGTCCCACTCCCACGCTACACCCCAGGGAGTCCCCCTCCCCACCTCAGTAACATCTGCATTCATGGCCCTCCATCTAATTTCCATACCCAGATGTGGACCTCAGGCCAAAAAGTTTACCCACCCATGATGTAGATCTTTGACCTCTCATATGAGAATACCAACATGGAAGGCAGATACATGTGTCTTGTGCCATGGACACCAGTCCACTGAGAGGTGGGCTAAGACCATCAGCTCATTTCATGTAAGCTAATGGGACTTTGGGTCTCTACTGAACTGCTCAGAATTGAAAATGGCAAACTTGAGGTGATAAGTGCAGAATTCCATGACCCAAAGTTCTGGACCCCAGCCACTTCTAGTGGCATTGTGGTTTCTAATATCAGAAAGGGAGAAGATAAACCAGACTAGTTTTGGCCTATATTTAAATTTGGGGGATGAATCATTTTGCACACCTGTATTGTGGACATTTGCATTTCTCAACATAACCTTTCTGAATTGGGCAGGTTGGAAGCATCCAAAAAAGTCTAATGAGTTCTGATGTTGGCTATTGTGTTGGGAAATTTAGGGCTTGACTACATGGTGGGGGGGTAATGCAAAGAGTGACCACCTGTCCTGAATTGGGCAGGACAGTCCTGAAATGCAGAGTTGAAGTCCTGGTCTAGGACTGAATGACTCTGGGACAACATTTGTCATGGATTCCCTGCAGCCCCACTCTGTGGCAGCCCAAAGCTCAGAGGTGGCACCAGCCTATTTCAAGTGAGTGAGGGCTGAGGTGGGCCTAATTCCCCCTTCACCATGAGGCCCTGCCTTGCTCCTCTTTTTCCCCCTGACACCTTGCCTTCTGGCCAGGCCGGAAGCCCAAGCCAGGCCTTGGTAAGAGCTGTCTGGGGACCCTGGGCTGCTGTTGAGAGCTCCAGATCCTCTGCCTATTCTTGGCAGAGGGCTGGGGTGCCTGAGAGAAGCCCCCAGCCCATGTCTTCACACACTGGGGCATGCTGGACTAAGGTTTTTACTGACTTTTTTAGCCTCGGACTTTGCCTTCATGGCTGTGCCAAAGGAATCTTTCTAGCAGTGTACTTGGTTGTGCTGGAGTACCATAAGCTGGATGTATTTATTCCCTCCAGTGCATGCATCTATTTTGCTTTGGGATTGGAGTCTTGTTTCACAAAGTTCGTGGAACCTTTTGTTTGCTATTGGTGAGAGTACTGTCTGTACCATACATGTCTGAAGAGAACATTCTTCATAGCAGTTATTACAGCCCAGTCTACCGTCCAAATGGCCGTTTCTCTATAAACTGTAGTCCATATGGGAACTGTGACGTTGTGAGTGTCCTCATTCACATTAAAAACAATGAGTAGTCCTGTGGCACCTTAAAGATTAACAAAAATATATAGATAGTATCATGAGCTTTCGTGGGCAAAACCTACTTCCTCAGGTGAGCAGAGACGTCAAGCTCAAGTCATTTCTGTTCCCCTCTCTTATCGGTCAGCATCCTGTTTGTATTTCCCCAACTCCCTTTGCAGATCATTGTTATGACTTACCAGATGTTCATTCACCTGGATATCTCTAATGGTACTCTTCTAATCTAAAAATAACAGCCATCAAAGGCTGTCTCTCTTTTTCAGAGACTTTGCAAAGCTGTTACTTGAAGCTCTATGTGTGCTTGAAATCAGATTTGTTCCTCACTCGTGTCTGACCTAGAAGAATGAAATTATGGTCACTGATAATGCTTTCTTGACCTGCCTCTCAGAGCGGATGCTCATTTGGACAATCTTATAGTGACTGGTCACTTGAACTTCTCAGTAAACCTTCTGAGTAGGTTGTACTGCTTGCATTCTCCCACAAATGGAATATGCACACTCAAAGAAGGGGAGGATACTGCCACATCCCGTAACTGTTGTTCTTCCGGACTGTTGCTTCTGCATATTCTCAGTCCCTGCCAACCTTGCCTGCTTCTTTAGAGTTGCAGGTGATGAATTCTGAAATTTGAAAACAAACTGCTAGTGGTTTGGACCATGCTTCTTTGTATACCCTTAGAATCCAGAAGAAAAGGTAAATGGCCCCTTGGGGACTGCTCTCTCACCCTCAGTTCGACTCTAGGATGTGCCAGTCCCACAAGTGTGAATATGCAAAGGCCACACTCTCAAAGAACAACAGTTGCCAGTAAGTAACTGTGTAGAATGTCTCTAGCATTCAGTGAAGGTTACTCTCCCAAACCTATTCTGCCTGTCCAGTCTCTACTTCTGGGATGAGGAAAGATCAGAGCAACCAACTTAGTGATGCTCCTGCACAGACAAAGGTGCCAGAGTGTGAAAATCTTCCATTCTGGCTCTGAATCCTCGTCCTGTTTTGAGTTTCAGGAGGCTTTGATTCTCTTGTTGAAGCCTTTCGGTGGAAAAGAGAGGCCATTCTAACAAACTGACTTACAAAGAAGAGCTGTAAACAGGAAGTAAGGAGGTCAGGAATGTTGAATTGACCACTTTCTAAGCATGGAAGAGACTCTGGTTCTGACCATATTTCTATACCATGTTCCTGTGAAGGGCTTTGTTCTTAACAGTCAGATTCAAGACACTTGGATCCACTGAAGCTCCAGGCCTGGTGTTCCAGCCAATGCTCAAGTTAAAAACTGTTATGTGGATTGAGGAAAAATTTAGTTCTGGAATTTAGAGCTAAATCTTTACAGTTCCATCGGGATCTTTGCATAGAAGCTGCTCTGATCCATTGTCTGAATGGAAGGAGCCTCAAATGAGGTTTAGGTCCGGTCCATATGAATCTTTGAGAGAGATGTCTTTGCTACAGTTAACACTCAGCAAATCAGCTGCTTCTTTTGTTCTCAGAGAAGAGGGGTGTCCAGTGTCAGATACCTCTGAATCAGCTGACCCTGGTTCTCTGATCATTCCTTAGAGCAGAATTATTTATTTCCCTTGCATCTCCTGACTTCATGGGGGAACTACTGTTCCATCTTGTGTTACTCATGGTTAGTGTTCAGTTTACATGCCAGTATGACCTTAATTTCACTGCTAGGGCTGTTAGAGCCCTTCTCTTAGAAGGTGCACCTCACACACCTGAAAAACAAGTTGCTTGAGAGCCCTCATCTCCTCGAAGCTTCAGGATTTCATCAATAGTGGAGCTGACGTTTCTGACTGTGGATGGTGGAGGACAGGTGGTGAGGGAGATTCCTGGGACTTCCACATTCATGGATGTCTGCAAGTATCCAGCCTCTGTGCCTTCTTATGTCAAGAAGTTTTACAGGATGTACCAAGACTTGCAACAGGATTTAAATATTTTTCTTCCCCCCTTCTCCATTCTGAGGACTTTACAGAAAGCTCTACTGTTCGCTTGCCCCTTACCCTCAGTGCAATAAAGAGCTGGGAAGTGTGTGTATTTTACTGGGGAAAGTGCATTCACTTGCTTTACTCCATGAGTGACATTCACTTCCAAGCTCAAGGCCTTTGCATCACTAAAGTCCCACTTAAACCCTTTCAACTACAATGAATCAAATGGATTTGAATATAAATTGCCTAATATTCCTCTTCCCTCTAATCTCTGGCTGCTTGCCTGCCACTTCCTAGACTGTGAGCTCTTCAGAGGAGGGACTATCCTTGATGTTTGGAACGTGCCTAGCACACAATGGGCACGGCAATAAATAGATGAATGGTAAATACAGCTAAGCCCTTCAGAATCATCTGGCTCTTTGTGGAGATATCCAAGGGGAAAACAGTAACTGTAGAGAGGCTATGAAAATGGATTGAGCTCTCTTTATGTTACTGGGCATACTGCCAATTCCAAAAAGACCAGCAGTGACCCCGTAGGGACTAAGCCCCACCAATTAAATCATCCCCTCGTTAGATTTTGGGGGGAGCCAAATATCTATTTTTTTTCTCCTTTTTTCCTAGTGCAGCTCCAGGGAGAGCACTCCAGCAGGGCTGCTGATGTTTAGCCCCTTCAGTGCAGCTGTTCAGGGGAATAGATTGGTGGAAGTGGTTGCCTGTAGCTCCTGAGAGCTCCTTCTTCCACTGAAAGTACTGACAAGTTCAGAGGCTGCCTTTTTCAATTCTCTTTGAGGCTAAAGAAGATTAGCCCCAAAGTGTCAGAGCACCGCCTCAGTACAGAGCTCCACATCTTCTGCAGGACAGCTTGAGGTGCTGTGGCAGTGGATAAGGGAAGCAGAGCCGTCCAGTGTCGTGCAAATTGAAAGAGGAGAAGAGGCTGCAGAAGGATAGGAAGAGGGAAATGGATGATTAGCAGCCCAGGGGTGAAGGGTTGGGTGTCTCACACAGCATAGGAGCCTGGTAGGGAGAGTCAGGAGCTCAATGAGGAATGGCCTTTGGCTTGTCAGGGTCTGATGGGAGGGAGCGGTGTGGCTGCAGCCACCAGATTCTTTTCAGGAGAGGGGAGGTAGGGAGCTAAGGGGAAGCCTTTCACCTGTGTCCTTGTTAGGAGGGAGGGAAAGGAGCAGGAAAAAGGAAGGAGCAGAGCAGAGCAGACCATTTGCTTTGGTCACCAACTGCCACTGAGAGAGACTTGAGTGAGAAGAGAGACAGGATTGTTACCTCAGTGATTTCCCTACATAATGTTTTCATTATGGCAATATGTAAAGCATATGAACCATGCCTGATGAAGCATTCCTCTCTCTCCATTGAGATGCCAGTCTGATTACTGATTTGAGAGAAGAGTGCTTCAGTTTCTGTTTAATTAAATCTCCTTAGCCCTCCCTCTGTAGCTGTTTGCAGCTTGTTATCTGCCTAATAACTGGGAGTTAGCAAAACCCATTTCATGATAGTAAAATGGGTGGGCAATCATTTTTGGTGGGGGGCCACTCTAAAATTTTGGAAAGCGGTCGAGGACCGCATTTTTCCATAGTATTAATGCAGGAGGTGTGGGGTCTGAGATGGAGGTTGGGTGCAGAAGGAAGCTTGGAGTAAAGGATTGGGGTGCAAGAGGGAGAATGCGGTCTGGGAGGGAGTGTAGGTGAAGGAGGCAGTTGTGACCTAGGGCAGGGGACTAGGGTGCAGGATTTTGAGATGTGACCTAGGGTAGGAGGGGTTTGTGATCTCGAGTAGGAGATTGGGGTGCCAGATCTGGGAGGGAATATGGGTGCAAGAGGGAGGCAAAAAGTTTGGATATGTGGAATAGCGGGGGCGGAGGGTTGGGGAAGGGAGGGCCTGAGGTCCTAGAGGCAGACTCTGGCCAGGAGATTTACCAGCCAGCAGCCAAACCAGCCTGCCTGCCAAGTTAAAGGCTTGCAGAGCTTAAGTGCTTGGCCATGTGCTTGAGTAAGTAACTGAGCAGGAGGAGAAGGGGGTAGTTCTTTGTGGCTACCTGTTATTCAAATGGAAGCTTCCATTGGCCAGTTTCTGGCCAGAAACCAGACAATGGGATTTTGCTCGGGGCAGCAGCAGCATCTGAATCTTGCCCCCTCCCCTCTGGGCTCATAAAGACAAAGCCTCCCCACAGCCACATTTCTCAGTAGCATGTGAGCAAGCAGTGGCTCTCTACTGCCTTTGTGGGCCGTATCTGGTGGCTTGGTGGGCCGGATCTGGCCTGTGGGCTGATTTTGCCCAGGCTTGCAGTAAAAGGAAAGTAACTCACCAGTAACTGGAGTTCCCCTAATAGATATGTATCCATGTACTTCCACATAGCTTTTTCCTCCTTCCCCTCCTCTTTGTAAGGTGGTTAGTATCAGGAAGAGGAAGTAAGCTGAGCCTGTGGGGTGTTAAAAGGGCCATCTCTGTAATAAAATCAGTTGGGGTATGTCTAGACAGTGGTGCGATTTTGGGATACCGGAGGTATACCGAAATAGCTACCCCATGTCTTTTATTTTTTGAAATAACGGGAGGATTATTTTTTGAAATAACGGGTGGATTATTTCAGCATTCCTGTAACCCTTGTTCCACGCGGGTTAAGAGATGTGTTGAAATAGGGCGTTATTTCAAAATGTGGGGCTCTGTAGACGCACCAATTTTCAAAATAAGCTATTTCGAAATACAATGGAAATGAGATTTCAATTTGCATAGTACAAATTGCAAATCTTATTTCAAGTTTAGGGTACTGTGTAGATGCACTGGGGATGTTAAATTTCGATTAATTAACTAATTGAATAGTCGATGGGCTTTCCATTGACTATTCGATTAGTCGATAAGAACTTCCGTGTTCTGACTTTGAAATGTACAAGAGCCCCAGCAGGGGCTCTTGTGCATTTCAAAGATTGAAATGCTGCATGGAGCCCGGGGCCAGAGGCGAGTCCTTCTGACCCCGGGCTCCATCCGGGCGCTTCTGCTTTGAAATGTACAAGAACTGCAGTGGGCTCCACATGACGTTTCAGCTCCCCCTGTTGGGGCTCTTGTACATTTCAAAGAGGAAGCACCGCATGGAGCCTGGGGTCAGCGGGGGACTCATAGTCCTGCACTGGTCCTAGGCTCCATGCGGCACTTCCTCTTTGAAATGCACAAGAGCTCCTGCTGGGGACTCCTATACATTTCATAGTTGGCGCACTGCATGGGGTCTGTGGCCAGAAGGGAGCCTTGTGGCGCTTGCTCTTTGAAATGTGCAAGAGCCCCAGCGGGGACTCTTGAACACTTCAAAGTTGGCCGCCACTGCGCCCTCCCACAAAGCTGGAGCTGGGAGGAACCAGCTTTTAAGCTGGCTCCCTCCAGCAGTCCCTCATCTCCCCCCCCCCCCCCCCATGCTGCCTCTTTGGGATAGAGGCAGCAAGGTGTGTTGACTAGCCAATAAGCTTTTGCTTATCGGATAGTTGACTAGTCAATTAGTCACTTAAATCCCTAAGATGCACCCTTGAAATGCTGGACCAAATCTTTGGAATGCATATGTCTCTTAAGGGCCAGGCTGCTTTGACCTGATCCAGGGACCCATCAAAGCAAGTGAGCTCCTCTTTAACTGTAGATCTGCAACACAGTTGGCAAACTTTGGTTAAATCATCTTCATTTTTCCTTTGCTCCTTGTATTTAATCAGGCAGAGTAATTCTGCCTTTGGGGCATGACAGATATTTGTTCGGTCAGAATGATTAATTTCTCCATCTCTAATAGCTGTTCTATTATTAATATATTGGAATAACCAGCAAATTAATTATTTTGCCTGAATGTAACGATCACAAAGCAGAATCTATGCAGGGGCGGGACAGAAGGGGCACTTAGCTGGAGTGGGCTTTTGGCTTTTCTCTACTGCAGGACAGATCCGATATTGTTCTACACTGCGCCAGACACAGTCAGGTCAAATGGCAATGACAAAGTGACGGACAGACTCACGCTCGGACAAACAAACTCCCAAATGTATAATCTCTAAGGTGCCACAGGACTCCTGGTTGTTTTTGCAAATATATGGAAGATTATTGTAAACTTTTAAAAAAATGCTGGCATACTCCTGAAGTCAGAAAACTGCTTCAGAACATCTGGCATATCCTATGTTGCTAGATGCTGTACAAACACAGAACACGGGGGCAATTCCTACCCTATGCATGGGCATCCGGTATCATAGGCTTACAGTCTGAGTACGAGACAAGAGACAACAGGCTGACACAACCAGCAGAGCACAAGGAAGCAAAGTTATGTTAAGTTTTGTTCATCACATTTGGCATGCTTTCTGTTTGCATTCCTTCATTTGGCGCCTGTCATGTTTTACTGAAAATTCAATCATTTTTTTCTCTGACAGGTGAATAGGGTTTATGTTATTTTTGACTTGCCCACTACCGTGTCGATGATCAAACTGTGGAATTATGCAAAAACTCCCCAAAGAGGAGTGAGAGAATTTGGTGTAAGTACTTACTCAAAAGCAATGTTGGCGAGTCAGCTTGCCATAATTTCTTTTTTTATTTCATCCTCATAATTTATCAGTGTGATTTACTCTCTTTGTGCACAATTTCAACGTAAATGTCTACGTTTTCAAAAACATGATTCACAAAAGTGAATAAAATGCAGAATAACAGAATCACATTTCTGTTACAGAATGAGTTAGTTCTTCTTTGCCTGCTCATATATTTTATTAGAAACTAATCTGCCAGAAGACAGAGAGTGAGAAAGCCCCCAAGACAGAGAGATGCAAAATGTTTGATACAGAGAGGCAGCTGATCTAATGAGCAGCACCCCTGGAACAAACAATAGGCCAATTCCTATTCAGCTGAAAGCATTGACATTTCAGTCAGGCACTTTTTCCAGAAGAGGTTTTGGTTTTCATGAATAATAATATAACTGTTCTGTTGCTTGAACAAAATTGATTCTTGGTTATTTTATGTTTCCAGCTTCTTGTGGATGACTTGCTTGTGTACAATGGAATTCTAGACATGGTGAGCCACGTTGTGCGTGGCATCCTGCCGACCTGCGACCCTGTGGTCCCATATCATACCATTCTCTTTACAGATGATGAGAAGATTTGCCAGCAAGAGAAGAATAGAGTTATCAGGTATGTTCTGGGCTTTGAGTTTAATGCAGAATCTTGTTTGCATAATTTTATTTCCCATAGCTAACATAAGCAACTTCCACGTTACTGTGGAGAATTCCAGTGCTATGTACTGACTCGCACAGAAAGCTATTGTGCTGTATATTGCATTCAGAGGATCAGATAATAACCCAGTGATGCAACGTTTAAAAAAATATTTCAATGAAATGAGGATGTTAATGTCAAAAGTAACAAAAAATTTTAATCCTTAAATTTGGCATTGATTATATTTAGGGAAACCATACTAGAGTCTCACAAAATGTGTATGCACCAGAACAAAAACTGCTAGGAAAGTAAGCAGGAGCTAGTCTAACTGGTAAGGTTTGAGAAGTTATTCAAGCCAGAGATCTTGCAGAATATGGAAAACCAACCTTTGTGATGTCAATAAAAAGAAGCATAAATTACAGCAGGAAAATATAAGAAATTAGTAGAATCAAGATGTATGTCAAAGAGCAAATAGCCAAAGATATAAACACAAAGGCTGTGTCTAGACTGGCCAGTTTTTCCGGAAAATCAGCAGCTTTTCCAGAAAAACTTGCCAGCTGAATTTCCGCAAAAGCACTGACTTCTTACTGTAAGAAATCAGTGCTTTTTGCAGAAATACTATGCTGCTCCCATTCGGGCAAAAGTCTCTTTTGCGCAAAACTTTTGTGCAAAAGGGCCAGTGTAGACAGCTGAGATTTGTTTTCCGCAAAAAAGCCCCTATCGTGAAAATGGCAATCAGGGCTTTTTTGCGCAAAAGCACGTCTAGATTGGCCACAGACACTTTTCTGCAAAAAGTACTTTTGCGGAAAAGCCTCCATGCCAATCTAGACGCTCTTTTCCGAAAATGCTTTTAACAGAAAACTTTTCCGTTAAAAGCATTTCTGGAAAATCATGCCAGTCTAGACGTAGCCAAACTGATGTTGTAGGGCTAAGTGCACTCCATTTCCTTTGTGGTCTCTCTGAGTGCACCTGTTCATGTGTCAGCTCTCATGTCTTTACCTCTCTAGTGGCAGAATCCTGCAGTTCTCCTACTGGTAGGGCTTTTGGCTGCAGTACCCTGTATATCAACCATGCTTACCCAGCAGGTCCAACTGGGTTCAACTCCTTCAGTTCTTCCCTTTGGGAGCCTGTGACCAATGGTGAATACAGTGACTAGGTAGCTGCCTCATTTGTTTTCACAGTAGGAACAAAGCATAATAGGCAAAAAAAAGATTTTAAAATAAGATATTGTCTGTACATACATGTCAATCATATCTAAGACTTATCTTCCTTTGATGGTGACCTAGGCAGGCCTACCTTCATCAGTGGTCTTGGCCTCAATCTGCTTTCCCTGTCCAGTTACCCAGGAACTATCTCATCTCTGGAGAGAGAGTCCTTTTATCTCTGCCAGAGTGTCCTTGAGCTTGTGCCTTTCTGACTCAAACCAGTCCTTTGTGTTAAACAGGAGGACTCAGCCGTTGTCCTATAAACCTCAAGGATTTTCCATGGAGTAGTTTATCTCAGGGTATTGTTTTCTTTCTGCTTACTTTTCCCTACAGCAGCCTATTAAACTAACCCAATATTTTCATGCACTAAACATTCCAACCAAATCAACGCACGCTATTCCTCAGTTATTGCAGGAGGAGTTCCATGCCCATCACACAGATAATAAGAAATTATTGAAGTATGTCATTAGCAGGAAGCCTGCAATACTCTCTGTGCATCTGCTGGATCACTAGAGATAAAGGGAGCAATTAAAGGGGATAAAGGCCTATGCAACAGTCTTCCCCAGACAATGTTGGGGAGATTCTCTTTACTTAGGCCTGGGCAAAATACATCCTGTGGGCTGGATCCGGCCCACCAAGCCACCGGATCCAGCTCATGGATGCTGCAGGGAACCCCAGGCAGGCTCCCTACTTGCTTCGCCCCACCCACATATGCTGCTCAGAAATGCCTCTGTGGGAAGGTTTCCCTTTAAAGACTCTGAGCCCTGGAGGGGAGGGGGAAGGCTTCAAGTTCTGCTCCCTCCCCCAGCACAATCACATTGACTGGTTTTGGCCAGAAATTAGCCAATGGGAGCTGTTTGTTTGAATAACAGGCAGTCATGAAGCACCACGCCTCCTCCACTCTGGGCTCAGTTATTCACTGGTAGTTATTCACAAAGCACAAAGCTGCACCCTGTGTGGGGGTGGGGCAGGCTCCTTGTCTGCCTGCCTACCTAAGAAACTGCTTGGCTGCTGGCTGGTAAGTCTCCTGGCCAGAGCCTGCCTCTGGCACCCCAGCTTCGGCCTTCCCATCCCCCATGCCTCCCACTCCTACCCCCCTCCTGTGCTCCAATCCCCTGCCCTAGATCACAATCCCCTCCTGCTCTAGCTTACAACCCAACCCCCTATATCCCAGTTCAGTGCCCCAGGTCACAACTGCCTCCTTCACCCAAACTCCCTCTCAGACCCCACATTCTCTTCTGCACCCTAATCTCTTTCCCCAAGCTCCCTCCTGCACCCAACCTCCATCCCAGACCCACACCTCCTCCATTAATGTCATGGAAGAGTGCGGCCCTTGACCACTTTCCAAATTCCACCATCCTGTGCTCCCCAGGCAAATCCCTGCCCTATCCCTGAGTTTACTGGAGATCCCACTCTGTCTCTCTGCCTTCAGTGGGTCCCTTATCAAAAATCATTGCCCACTTCTGTCTTTACCACTAATGGAGAGAAGGCGCTTCAGCCTGATGTGTCAAAATGAGAGCTGCTAATACAAACTGACAACTTAAAAGCAATTGGTCACCAGATCAGCTTTTTAACTCATAGGTGATTCATAGTAGTACTCAGGAGGTGCACCCTGCATTCCCCCCTCCCCCCAAAAAAATTTTAATAGCTAAATGGGGTGCCCCCTCCCTGCCCCTTTGGGTGGTCCTCCCTGCACCTATCCCCCCACAGGTACCAGTCGCCACTGTTTTATCTTGAACAATCGATCTCAAAAGAGGACGTCTGCTTATTCTTAACTAACCAACAATTTATTACTTCATTCAGAATCACATTAGTCTCAGGAATCTGAGGAAGTGGGTCTGGCCCACGAAAGCTCATCATCTAATAAACCATCTTGTTAGTCTTTAAAGTGCTACATTGTCCTGCATTTTGCTTCAACTACCCCAGACTAACACGGCTACATTTCTATCACTATTAGTCTCAGTCACATTCAAGTGTAGACAACTACCAGTGTTGTAGGTATGTACTGCGCGCGCACACACACACACAATCAATCAATTACCACAGTCTGAAGCTGAGTCTCAGCAATGATATCAAGCAACAACATAAATTATCAAGCTTTCTTGTGACATTTGCTCGTGATACTCAGTTTTCAGTTCTTTAGTCCCTAGCACTTGTATTACATTCCAAGGATGGACCTGTCCTTAATGCACTTTTAAGAGAGTGGTTACTACAGTTTGAATGGAATGGTCCAAAAGTGACATGCTTAGCATGTCAAAAGCAATTGTTAAAGGTATTGTTTTTTTTACTCTCTCATAGGCCAATGTGCATGGATATGCAAAAATCTAAAATATGGTTATTTCAGGTCTCACTAGAGAGTGTAGTTTAGGCAAGCTAACCTACAGTTATTTATATTAAAGAATAGAAAGCAAAATACCATCTTTGAAATGAAATTTCATCACTTCTTCATATCCACTTAACCTGGGATGGGGGAGAGTTCTTTCCATGTGGTTGGTTGGAGCATCAATCACACTTAGGATTCTACAGCTTCTTATTCGGTTCAGGCAACTCTCCATTTGCACATGCTGACCTCAATTTCATATACTCTAATTTCAGGGCTGGTTGGAGGAGCACCCTCTGATTTCTGCTGAATTTGTGCCAAGTGTGTGCTCAGATTTCAGCTCTGTTTTTCTATTGCTTCCAGAGGTATCCCATAGATGGTGTAGGTGTGCAACACATTTCTTCAACCCTTTTCTTATCAGAAGCCTTAATACTGGGGTCAGCAAAATATGGCCCAACATTTCTATCTGACCACACGGAGGGGGCAGGCAATGGGAGGGGAGTGCTAATGTCAGGGTGTGCCCCCGTACCTCATCTCTGCAGAGCGGGGTCAGGCAGAGAGACACACAGGAGAGCTGCTCCACTCTGAGGTATGAATGGTGACCGAGATGAGTGCTTCTCAGAGAGGCCATGCACTGTTCCTAAGATTTCTCCAGCAGTCACCTCTCCCTCTCTCTCTCTCTCTCTCTCTCTCACACACACACCCATAGTTTGTCACACACCCAGTTCTGTTCTTCACACACACACACACACACACACACACACACACACACACACACACACACACACACACACACACTGTTCCCCACACACTCTCCCAGTCTCTGTGCCACATATACTCACACATACAAAATCTGTGTCATATACACACACACAGAGTCTCCGTTTCACACATACATACTCTTTCTCTAGCCCCCTGCTCTGCCCCTTCCACCTGGGGCGCTGGCCCTTTTGGGACCCAGAGCCAGCTCCCAATGACTTCCCAAAATTCATGGAGTGACCCCCCCTGCAAAATTATTGTCTTCCTCTGCTGTATATGTTTGATTCATTTCAAGGATTGTATTTCATTATTAGTCCCTATTATCAATTGCGATCTGCCTCTTTTAGCAGGATCTCTTACTATCCCGAAGTTTTATCTTTCACCCTTCCTTCTTCCTTGTTCCAAACCATTCTTCTTACTTCTAGAATGCAACAGTTATTTACACTGAAAATCAACACCTGCCTTTTCATCTTTTAACAGAGGACATACTTCACCTTCCAGAGAGTACACACTCAGTGCATTCTTTGCTTGTACAAAAGCATTTCACATTATTAAACACTTACAATAGAAGAAGATGGATAAATATCTCCGCTTCTTGAAGGATGTAGTTCAGATTCATAAGGCAAACACATTTTTGGCTTCTAGTTTGGGGTGAAAGATTATGCATAGCACATTTGATTTACAAGGAAAGCAATGTACAGTTTATAATTTGGGGTGAAAATATGGGGCTTTGATTTTCTTGGGATAGTTTGCCCCATTTGACTTTCAGACTTATATAGCCTGTCATTTCTAGTTTGCTTAACTTGCAGCTTCCCCATTCATCTCTTGATCTACTCACAGACACAGTGTGCAAAACCAACGAGGAGTCCTGTGGCACTGTAGAGACTAATACATGTATGAGGGTGTAAGCGTTCTCTAAGATGCCATAGGACTTGTTTTTGCACATACAGACTGACTCAGCGATCCCACTGAGACTTTTCACAACGTGCACTTGGCCACTTTGCACAGGACAGCAAGGTGTCACTCTTGCATGTAACATGGAGTTCTTTTCAGGTTGATTATGAGGGAGAAAGAGGTTTTATCCAGCACTGATTCTGAGAGAGTCTTGCCTAGTTGATTAATGGTACTCCCATTTAGCCCTTGCAGTTTCTGTTCTTTGGAAGATCTTCTACCATTGGTTGATCTGTGGGTCATTAGACACAGTATCTCACACAATGTCAATCATCTTCTGATTGTCTTTACTTCCTACATGGATGTTGGTTTGAGGTCCAACAGGAGGAAAGTTTTTCTACGGCTCTGTCTACACTTGCAGAGTTTTTTCGCTGACAGTTTTGTCAGTGATAGAAAAGCGCTAAAAGAAAAGCACTGGTTTGTGTTCACTTGGTGTTCCACTGGTGTCAGTGCCTGTTTACGGATGCAGCACTTGCACTGCAGAGGAGAGGAGCGCACTGGGTTGCTATCCCAATAGGCACTGCTCCAGGACACCAAGAAAATTGTTGTTGTGGCAGGGGTGGATGTGTGTATGTGTGACAGTTGCAGGAAGCAAACTGTCTTGAGGCAGGAGACCCGGAATTCAACCCCCACCTCTCTCCCTAACTCTGTACAGCACATTCTATCTGCCTGCCTCTGGTCGCACTGTGGGAGGCTGCAGGAGCATCCCAAGCAATGAATGGTTTTGTGTCCCAGACCAGTGACAACACCAGTCCTCAGAACAGATCTAAAGGGGAGGGGCATGTACCTGCAGGCAGGTCTCCTGAGTTTCAAGGAGCAGCCCCCTGCTCTCCATTGTGGGACAGCTCCGGGGGAGGGCAATTAGAATCAAGTGTCTTCACTGGCACATCAGTGCAAAAGCATCTGAGTAAGAAGCAAAAAAGACTCTTGTGGGGGGAGGAGGGGTTATTTTGGGGCTGAAACTTCTGAGTTTCAGCACAAAATGTGGATTTCCGGTGAAGATGCTAGTGTAATTTTTTTTCACAAAAACCTGAAATTTGGACTAAAACTGGCAAGTATGCCCAAAAGAATCAGTAGTTATTAATCATTCAAGGCATATCTGTTCTATAATGGCTATTACAGGTGTTATTGTGGAAATTCAGTTAAGCATCCAGTTGACATTTTTTCTGTATTTAGTAGGATTTAAATTTGATTAGATTTTGAAGCTATTGACTTCTGCTTATAAGGGAACAGACAGTCTGTCTGCAATCTAGACACAAATGTTGCATTGGTTTAGCTAAAATCGACTTTTAAATAAACCAGTCCCATATGGACACCACTGAGACTGTAAAGAGAGAATATTTTCAACAGGGGGGCTAATTTGGCAATATTGAACCAGTTTACCACAGGTTGGATTCTCTGTTGCACGAAGTCTTTAAATCAAGAATTGATGTGCTTCTAGAAGATACATTTTAGTTCAACCAGAAGTTATGAGCTTGATGCAGGAATCACTGAGCTACACAAGGTTGCAGTGGTTTAATGACGTTGATTTTAAAACAGATTTTGGTTCAGATGGTCAGATGCTGCATGTAGATAAGGCTGAATAGGCTGCGGACTGGGTGTGGACAGTGGGAATGGATGCTTGAGAGCAGCCCAGGTGACAAATCAATTGTGAGGAATAACTTCCGGTTCTCACATTTATAACTGTAGGAAATAAAGGGGAAGCCTCACCCGTCCAGGCTGCGACTCACAAAAGGCAGTAGTGTCAGTGTGCCGTCTCACAGTGGGTTTGGTAACACATTGCAGAGCTTCCTCATAGCTGCAACAGTGTCTATGGAATGTTGGTTCTCCCGGCTATTGGTCTGTTTTTCATCTTAGCAGCAATCATGTAGAGGACCAGGATGTACGAATGATGAACGAAAACCAGATTGTCACAAACTCCAAAAAGAAGCAGGCTGCTGCTGACCCAGGTGAGTTTTGTTTCTGTACAAGAATGTTTAGCTCATTTTCTGCAGGCACAGAATGAATAACGGGCACATTTTTTTGCAGATATAAAATCACCAAGGGTATGTCTACACTACAGCGCTAATTCGAACTAACTTAGTTCGAATTAGTTAATTCGAACTAAGCTAATTCGAACTAACGGATCCAGACTAAAAAACTAGTTCGAATTAGCGTTTTGCTAATTCGAACTAGCATGTCCACACAGAGTGGACCCTGAACCAGGGTTAAGGATGGCCGGAAGCAGTGCCGGCAGGGCATCAGATGAGGACTTAGAGTATGGAGCTGCTGTCTCTGGCTAGCCGAGGGCTGTGCTTAAAGGGACCTGACCCCCACCCCGGACAGACAGTTCTCAGGGGTGCCCCGCTTGCAAAGCAGTCCTGGCTTGGATTGCCCGGAGTACCCACACTGGGCACATCACAGCACTCGGCCATCAGACCGGCTGCACTTGCCGCAGGCTGCCATCTGGGGAGGGGGGGCTGCAGGAGAGGTTCCACCCCCAGAAGCCCGCAGAGCCAGCCCAGTCCTCCCCATTGGGGGCTTGTACCCCATTCCTCCCTCACCTCCTTCCACTTACCTTTCCCTAGCCCCCCTTCCTGATGTACAAAATAAAGGACAATTGTGTTCAAAAATAGAATCTCTCTTTATTGAACAAAACTGGGGGAGACTGGGAAAAGGAGGTGGGAGAGGGGAAGAGAGAGGGTGGGAGAGGGGAGGGCAGCTACAATGATGAGGGGTTTGGAACAGGTCCCATATGAAGAGAGGCTAAAGAGACTGGGACTTTTCAGCTTAGAAAAGAGGAGATGGAGGGGGGATATGATAGAGGTCTATAAAAGCATGAGTGGGGTGGAGAGGGTGCATACAGAAAAGTTCTTCATTAGTTCTCATAATAGAAGGACTAGAGGACACCAAAGGAAAGGAATGGGTAGCAGGCTTCAAACTAATAACAGAAAGTTCTTCTTCACAAAGCAAATAGTCAACCTGTGGAACTCCTTGCTGCAGGAGGCTGTGAAGGCTAGAACTAGAACAGAGTTTAAAGAGAAGTTAGATAAAGTCATGGAGGTTGGGTCCATGGAGTGGTATTAGCCAGGGGGTAGGAGTGGTGTCCCTGCCCGAAGTTTGTGGAAGGCTGGAGAGGGATGGCACGAGACAAATGGCTTGGTCACTGTCTTCGGTCCATCCCCTCCAGGGTCCCTAGGGTTGGCCGCTGTCGGCAGACAGGCTACTGGGCTAGATGGACCTTTGGTCTGACCCAGTACGGCCATTCTAAGCTCAGGGCTCAGGGTCGGGGGTCTCAGTGGACCCCCTTGATTTTCATGCAAACCTGCTCCTGGGTGGCCAGGCTGGCAGCTCTCCTGCCCTAGACGGCCGCTTTCCTGTGCCTAGTGCGGAGGTCGTGGACGAGGTCCACGATGTCTGCACTAGACCAGGCAGGTGCCTGCCTCTTGCAGTCCTGGGCAAGCTCCCGGGAGCCGCCAGCCTGGTCCTGGGAAGAGGGGGAGGGCTGGGGGGCATCAGGTGGCTGGCTCGAGCCGTGCCAGGTGCAGGGTCTGCTGGCTAGGTGCTGGCAGGCTTGCACCTGGCACGGGCATCGTAGCCAGCCCGTGCCCCTTTAAGGGGTCCGGGGCCGGGAGGGGGGCAATAGAGTTTCCCTGGTGTTGGCCAGAGTGGCCACCAGGGAAAGCTGGGGAGGGCTAGCCTCCCACTAGTTCGAATTAAGGGGCTACACACCCCTTAATTCGAACTAGTAAGTTCGAACTAGGCTTAGTCCTCGTACAATGAGGTTTACCTAGTTCGAACTAAGCGCTCCGCTAGTTCGAATTAAGTTCGAACTAGCGGAGCGCTAGTGTAGCGCCTATCAAAGTTCATTCGAACTAACGTCTGTTAGTTCGAATTAACTTTGTAGTGTAGACATACTCCAAGAGTTTAGAAAGTGGGGATCCTCCAATCAATGTATCTCCCTTCCCTGCAACCACTGTCTTATAAGGGCTAATTTAAGTTCCTCCTGCCCCAGCATGACAGCAGGACCCCTTAGTCTAGACCTCACCTCTGCCACAGAGCAGTAGGCCCTCTTCTCCAGACCGGCTTAATGTAACTACATTCTTGAACTCTCACAGCTCTAGGGACAGCTCTGCTCAGCTTACAGCTTGAGGGATAATAGGTGAGAAGACTTATCGCGTCTCTCCTCCTCTCAATTCACATAAAGTAGCCCCTTCCCCTCCTCACTTTGCCTTCTCTCCATGGCTTTCCCAACTGTAAAAAGTGAGCCCTTGCTCACCTCTCTAGATCCCTCCTGGCCTGTTTCCAACATGCTTGCAAAGTGGAAATACCACAGCACGATGAATACAGCCTGTGCCTGCTCCTAGCCGACTAGGCAGTTTATTTTCACAGAGTTAGCAGGTTGAATTACAGACTCTGGCAAAGCCTGTTCTGTAACTTGACCTGCTAACTTGTGAGAACTACAAATGTCCTCGTCTTTGCTGGAATTGCCTCGCATTTATGAACTTGAGCTAGCTATGTGGAACCCCCGAGGGAGGGCAAGCAAAGCCCTCAAGAATCCCTCAGACAGGAAGCAGAAAACATGCTGCAGGACCTCCTTGTTCACCCCTCCAGCGTCTCACTGTTCTCATGGAAGCAATCAGTCAGCCCAAATCTGATCAATCGTATTACTAATAATTAATAAATAAATTGGCAGTGCTTTGTAGACATTACTGAGACATAGTGGAGTGTGTTACCATCCTGAATATGAGGATTCGTGGGACTTGATCCCAGGGAGAAGTAGCAGCATTTTAAATGTAGACTTGCCCTCCGAGTGTCACAGCTACATACAAGCTGGAACAGATTGTTTAGCATAAATCGTTAATGCACATTTCAAGGAACCATTCAAGATTAAGTGGCCCATTAACATCCCTGTAGTCATGAGGAGGAAAGGGGGGGAGGAGCAGCTGTCGGAGTTGTTTTAATGGGCTATAGATTGTTGTAATAAGCCATAAATCCAGAGTGTCTGGCTGGAAGGGTGAGGAAGATCTGTGTGAGCTTGAAAGCTTGTCTCTCACCAACAGAAGGCAGTGGGTAACCTAGGGTGCGGGAAGCAAGCCCTCAGCCCAGTGCCTTCCACCCAAGACCCTGCACCTGCTGACCATAGCTACTGTGTGGCCTCCAGCCTCCCTCCCCCCGCCCTCCAAAGGACAAGCAGCCTGCAGCCTGCTTTCCCTTCTACCCTCAAGTGCCTTCTCCCACCCCTGTAGCATGGGTGGTCCCCCGTGCCCATGGAGCATGGTCACCCGCAGCCCTGTCCTCCCACCCCTCCCAGCCTCGGAGCATAGGATTGGATGGTGGTGCATGGTCCCAGTCTTGGTGGGGCTGAAGCCCAGGCAGCCCCAGGAGACTGGGGGAGCCATACTGACTGGGGCAGGGCCGGGGTGGAGTCTGGGTGGGGCCAGCTTAGCAGTTTGGGAAGGCATTGCCTTCCCTTACCTCTTATACCTGCCGCCCATGAGTCCAATAAAATATATTACCTCAGCCGCTTTGTCAGGGGCGGCAGGTATCATAGGCAGGGGAAGACATTGCCTTCCCAAACCGCCAGCCTGACCCCGCCCACACTCTGCCCCCAGAACGCTTACCGTAGGCGTTCTGGGGGTGGACTGTTGCTGCCGACGCAGTAGTGCTAACGATGTAGATCAGCTGACTAAGATGGTACACTTCATCTCTTGTGCCTAAGTTCCTTCAGCTCAGGTCCTAGCAACAGCTATCCTCTGCCTCACTGTGCTCCCCGGCCTCTGGCACAAAACCCTCAGGCTACTGAACATCCACACCTGTGCTTCCTTGGCCTACTGCCTGTGCCTTTTCAGCCTACCACCTGCAGTTGGATGGCCCAAAGAAGGGGATGAATGAAGTACACCCTCACTCTGTGTGCTGAAATTGTATACAACACCGACTGTGCCTCCAGAAGACAAAGCTCTGTTTTTGTGTGTGCTAACTGTGGCTTTACCCCAGTTTCCTCCTGCACTACGCGCCTCCCTGAACCTGCCACCCACGAACTTGGTGCAATTAATTCACCACAATCAAGAAGAAGGGGACACTTCAAGAATTCTGAGAAGGACTACAAATGTATACAGACAGCCAGAGACAGGAGGGCCAGCTTCAGTACACAAGAAAGTCTGGTTAGCCACTAAGAATCTCGCCATAAACAGGCCACCTCGCAAGCTAGACCACTGATTCCTTAGAAACTACCAGTTTTGTCAGAAAATCAGCCCTATCTCCTTCAAACTCCGTTTATGCATTCCCTCAAATTGCACCTGATCTTCCTTTTTTCTCTCTTGAATCCTGGTTCCAGAGCAAACACAGGCACTGCCCTCGCCGGCTCAAAACCATGAAGAATACCAGGTCCATGCCATGCTGGACTCTGGACTGAAGTGCAGTCAGTTGTGGTACCTTCCATCCTGGGAAGGCTGTGATCCCAGGGAGTGCTCCTAGGAGCCTGCCAATAATGTTTACACTCCTGGTCTTGTACACGAGTTTCCCAGCAAACCTGGTCCTACAGTACCCCAGGAGCAGTCCTGAAGGATGTAGGGTATGATATGAGGATTCGCAGATCAGGAGTTTGAGACCCCTGCATTAGATCATCCAGTGTGACCTCTTATGTGTTCCAGACCATTCGATTTTACCGCTATCCCTGTAGGACCCCAGTAATTTGTTTGGCTGAAGCAGGTGTGGTCAATAAGTGGCCCACAGGCCAGACACGGTTCACCAGGGTTAGCCCTGTTGGGCCATCAGATGCTCCATTTACCTGTGTGTCCACTAGTACAGCCACTTGCAGCCCCTGTTGGCCGTGCTTTGCTGTTCACAGCCATTGGGATCTGCAGAAAGCAGTAGCCTGGCCTGTGCCACTTCATGCAGCTCCCAGTGGCTGGGAACAACAAACTGCAGCCAATGGGAGCAGCCAATGGCTGTGCCTGTGGATGCTGAGGTAAATAACGTGTCTGGTGGCCCACCAGGGACTAATCCTGGTGAACAGTATTCAGCCTGCAGGCTGCTTATTGCTGATCCCTAGGCTAAATCGTGTCTTCCAGAAAAGCAACCAGTCTGGAACTGAAGATCTCAAGGGATGGAGAATCCACCCATTCCCTTAATAGTTTGATCCAATGGTTAATCATTCCTTACTCAGATAGTGGAGAGGTTCTCTTTCTCTGGGGTCCAGTACCAAGGAGGAAGGTTTCTATCGGGGTGGAAAAGGGAACTGATTCTTCTCTCCTGGTTTAACTTAATTATCAATATGTATTATGGGTCTAAAAACAACATACTTTTGTGTCCTGGCAGCTTTACGTCCAAAAACCTGCATACGTGACAAAGCAATGCTGAGGAGGAAAAGACACTGAGGAGTTCTGAGCTGGAAGCCCCAAGCCCACCCAGCTGAGACGCCTGCCATCTGGCACTTCCGATGGCAAATCAGCCATGTGGCAGATGTGTGCCACTTGGCACTCTGGAACCGTCACCCAATGCCTGAGATCTTTTACTGTCTAAAGATGAGAAGTTCCATGTGATGGAGGAAGCTGTTTAGAAATGAAATTTGAAGTATACGCTGATAGTGTTTCTTATTATGTCAGCATCTATGCTCTCTGCCTTTTCATTCCCTGTTACCTGGTCTGGCAGTTAACAGTATAAGTCAAGTCACTGTTAATTGCTACCTAATGCTACCTAAATGGGCCTGCTTTTGAACAAGACCCTTAATGCTAACTGGAGTCCAGTCCCAATGTGTACACAGAGCTTTAGGGAAGCAGTCTTGTAGAACTGAGAAGAGGCCTTCAGGGTTGTATTTGAGATCTAGACTCTCACATTTTAAAGTGCTGGCTGGCCACAAAGTCCTTTAAGCCTGTAAATCATTTCTCTTCCAGTTCAGGTAATTTGTGTCTAATCCACTGGAAAATGTACATATTAGGAAAAACTGTGCTTCAGGGGAAAACACTCCACTAGCTTCCTCGGAACACTATGAAGTAGTGCTGTTAGAGTTGAGAACATTGCTTTTGATGCCCATAGAAACGCCTTTCCCCCCATTCCTCCAACAAACAGCGGTATCAATGATGGCATGGGAATTGCCCTTTAGAAATTCAGGTCAGGAAGCATAGCAAATTGCTCAGTTCTCATTTTTGCAATGAAAGGATTTGAAATAATGACAATTTTGCATTAATTTTACTATTGTAAAAATAGCAAAAAATGTGTATCTGACCCATTACCGCCTGATACATCCTTTGTAACTCTGCTGGTAAAACTCTCCTCTTGTCTTTTAGACACACATTGTTATATACTAGATTGTGTGCAGAGGCTGTAACGACACATGCCATGTACTGCACAAAACAGATCTAGTGTCATCTATTGTCAATATAGTGCACTCATCCTGGCAAACTAAGTGCTTTCCCATTGGTAGGTAACTTGTGTTCCATATATGATTGGATTATATTTCTAGATCTAATTCTGAAGTCTCCAGCTACATTGTACTGTAAGTGTGGTGTTATGCAACTAAACACGTGATGAAAAATCCTGACTGTGTTGCAGGATGCGGTTGTGTATCATTTTCACTTTAAACTTGTAGCTGATTATAATGTATAAATCTCTTTTCCATTGAAAAGATTCTTCCTTATCCCCGTTAGAGAATTCCCAGTTTTCACCGTGCAAGGGAGACACTGAAATACCATAAGATGCATTTGTTTTTAGCAAGATGCTATTTTTAAACAGAAAGCAGAGACTTGCCACTGCAATTCCTGATACAGCACTGCTGCCAATTCTAGGCTACATCAGGATTATCTGAGAATCTGAGAGCTTGTATATTTGCTTATAAAATATATATTTTAGACTTTCCTTTGGTCAGAACTGTTTGCTGAGTTGTAAAGCACAAGTGAAATGAAATGTGCTCCCCCAGATTTCTGTGTATTGATATTGCAGCTATATATAATATTTTGTATTTAAAACAAAAAGAACTTTTTACTTTCTCTAAATATAAAATAGATTTATATCTCTATTTCAATATCATTAAAATGCTGTTATATGGAAATATTGGTGTTCTGGCTATTACCATGAAAAAGGCTCATTGTAACACCCAGGAGATAAAAGGTAAAGTCACTTCAACAGAGCAGGTGTAAGACCCTGACTAGGCATACTGTTAATGGAAGTGTCCTCTTGGCTCCTTGAAGGCATCTGTCCACATCATAGAGCACATGTATAATGTTCCACTCTTGGCCCTTTCTGCTCAAGACTCCCCTGGCAACAAAAGGGAGTGCTGCCAATCAGGACTGGAGTGGTTTTGGGATATTGGGGGTCCAGGTGAGGACTGAGGGACTGTGGTAGGGATGTAAGAGGAATCAGGGTTACAGTTAAGGTTATTATCTTTCAGAACTTGTCTACACAGTGGGATAATGTGATCAATGGGGTGTGATTGTTAAAGTGTACTGTGTTACACGGTGGTGTGTTTTACCATATCGGTGTTAGAAACAGCACTATGTTAAAGTGCACTGGGGAGCCGGTAGTGCACAACTGCAGGATCCACATTTAATTAATTGCATTAGTATGCCAGACATTAGTGTGCTTTAGAAATCCCACTTCCATAGAGCCCACTACCCCCACTGTGTAGACACGTCCTCAGTCAGGCAAAAGCTACACTGCTCTTCTAAGCAATGTTGACACCCAGTGAAGGATTGGCCAACCCTTCTCTCTACCTCTGCTGCTTGTCTTCCCTGAAAGCTACCTTCATGTGCATGTTTCCTGTGGCTCCCAACATCCAGGTGCAATAAATGTTGTTGACAAAGTCAGCCTTCCAGATATTGTCATGGCTGAAGGGTGAAAAGCGATCTGGAAGTTTTACTCTGAGAAAGGCCCGATAGAAGTTATCTTGTAAATAGATACTGACTATTCTAGGAACAGTGCATTAGTTCTAAACTGTAACAGTAGTGAAGGGCTAATGTTTTAGGTCCCAGGCATTTTGCAGCAGCATCACAAAAGCCTAGAAAAATTAGTAGCCACAATTCATGACTGTAACAGCTAACTAGGATAGCAATGGTGGAAGCTATAGTGTAGATGGGACTTAGACATTGTTGTACAAATGCTTGAGTCCTAAGCATAGTTAAGAGTCTGCCTCGGCTGCCCAGTAGAGCTGCATCTAGGGTTGCCAGGTGTCCGGTTTTGAACCGGACAGTCCAGTATTTGAGCTTTCTGTTCAGGAAACAAATTGCAAAAATGTAAATGAGAAAATATAAATGTCCGGTATTTTCTAAATAAGATTTAATGTAGATTGTGATGTAATGTCAAGTGTGTCCGGTATTTTTGTTGAAACCATCTGGCAACCTAGGCCTGCACCAACTGTGAATTATGATGACAAAGTTTGCTAGTATAGCTGCAACCCAAAAGAAACCACGTGGAATAATGTTAGGAAGGCAAGTAATCCGAGAACTGTTGTACTGTGCACTTGCTCAGCTCTACTGGTGGTAAAAATTGTGAGAATGAGTGTGTACAAGGCTCCTGGCAGCCACTGGCATTTTGAGCATTGTTGTCTTCATTGACGCAAAGCACATCTGTGTGGCCACATCTTGTCTACTCTGTCGTTCCCACTACTGCCACCAAAAGCTGAAATGTTAGCAAAATGTGAGCACCTGTATACATGTTTACTTAGTGTGTGGCAAAATGGGGGTGAATCTACAGCCCATTGCACAATAACTGGTCATGGGAATGAACCCTACTACTGCACACCAAACATTCAAGTTTGTAGTGTGCAATAAAAAGCAAAATGCAGGACAATGTAGCACTTTAAAGACTAACAAGATGGTTTATTAGATGATGAGCTTTCGTGGGCCAGACCCACTTCCTCAGATCAAAAAAAATGGCAGAGTCCAAATGAGCATGGAGCGCATGCTACGCTGGTACACTGTAAAGTCAAATGCTGGTCGGTAGTGTACCAGCATAGCATCACTATGTAGACAAGCCTGCTGAAAGTCTTGGAGAACTAGAATCTAACCGAATGACAATTATTGGTTCTTCTTCAAGGAGTGTCCCTGTGGGTGCTCACCTTAGGCACCCAGACACCTACGGTGGTGCACCCATAGGGACAACCATCTCGAAGAACCTTAGTGACTGCACCCGGTGAGTATCCTTCCTTTCTGAGCTTGTTAAAAGCTTCCCTGACTTGTAACACTTTTTATGTCAATGCGCACTGAACCTCAGTTCCTCATTGGTGAAATGGAGACAGTCTTTCCCTCCTCTTTAGTGTTTGAGGTGCTCAGACTCTACACTTGTAGGGGCCATGCAAAGGCCTAAGGAGATCGAGTTGAGTGTTGTATTTCGAAGGGCTAGGTAACTGAAGTGCAGGTGCTGAGTAACAGGACAGCTGACAGTACTGAAATACATCTGTTGCAACAGCTTTGAAAACAGGCCCAGAGTAATGGACACATACTAGCATCCAAATAAACTCGAATGATCGGCCATGGAAATGCTGCCCATTCTCCTCTATGCTAGCCAGGGCATCATTCAAAATAATATAGTCACTCACATTTGCAAAATCTCCCAGTGTCTTGCAGAAAAAGGATAGGCTGTTGGAGCCAGGCACTCATGGGGTTTGCAGTGGACCCATTGATTAAGTGCGTCCCAGTGCGGGAAGCAAGTTTCCGTATTTCCTCCCCAAGGCGGGATGGTTTTCAAATGCATGGCCAGAACCCTTCTCAGAGCCCTCCCCCATGGATGTTTGCACAGTCATGAGTGGCTGGGCCCTCTGCAGGGTCCACACTCCCCTCCACAGGGAGCCAAGCCAGTGTACGGGCTGCTGAGGCTTCATGAGCAGTCTCGACAAAACAAACGTTTTCAAATTGGCAGTGACCGAGCAGCCCCAACTGTCCCTGTGTTACACCCTGGGCAACGTTCCTCCACTCCTCTGGCCACTGTCCTTGCCTCAGATTGTGCCCAGCACTGCCACGGCCAGAGGGACCCTTTGGGAGCCTGAGTGTGAACCAGTGGTGGATTTAAAGTTAGTTGGGCCCTGTGCTCAGCTTCCTTTTTTGGGGCCCCCTGGGGACCCAGCCAAGACAAAGAACATTCCCTTCCTGCCCTTCCATTTTTCATTCTGCTTTTCTCCGTCCTCCTAGATTATAAGTAATAAAAAGTAAATGAAAAAAGTGAGGGGCCTTGATTGGTTCCGTAGTCTTAACTTTTTTTTACAGACCACTTGAAAATTGCTGAGGGTCTCAGTGGACGACTTAACGATCTGTCTAAATATCATTTGTACCATTCACTAACTATTGTAAAGTGCTTTGGATACGGGTGCTTTATAAAAAAAAACAGAATCCTCGTGGCTGTGGTGACAGTTTCAGGCGCCCCAGTGGCCCTGCACTGGCTGGCCCGGAGATATGGGCAGAGACCCACGTATGCTCTACCTAAAGGTAAGGGTGGCACAGTTTCACTAGTCACCTGAGCGCCCTGGGCTCTCCATCCCCTGGTCGCTATCCCCCTCACCCACGGGCAGCCATCACTCACCAGGTGGCAGCCAGCAGCATGAACAGGGGCTGGAGGGCTTCAGAGGAGCACTGGGTAGCCAGCGGCTGGAGAATGGTGCTTTCTAGCTTCAAAGCGCCGCTTTTCTCCGGCCGGCTGTGCTGCTGTCCCGTGCTCCTCTGAAGTCTTCCAGCCTATGTTTACACTGCTCATCACCTCTTCCCGGCTCTCCTGAGGCTGCAGCCTGCAGGCAAGTCTCCCTGCTCTTCTGCCCCCTTACCCCCACAGCCCTCTCTACAGAGGGACTGTCCGCCCCCGCACCCCAGAGTGGCCGCCCCCTGCGTGGGAGGAGGTGCTGGACAGCCCGACTCTTGGGGCCCCATGTCATTGGGGGACTCCCCATGCCAGGGCACCGTATGTTTAATTGTAAATCCACCTCTGCTGTCAGCAGGGGACTGCCTGTGCTCCATGACACCAGACACTGCTCACACAGTAGCTATGCCTGCAGCATTAACTGCAACAGCCTCTCTGCACCTGCAGCTGAGCAAGTGAACAAGGCCTTAGCCAACACAAGAGCTGGGAGGCCTCACTAGAGCTGGCTGGAAATTGTCCAGCTACATGGTCTGTTTCTTTTTTTAATGGGACTGTGCTGGTTTTCCTCTAAGTTAGAAGAGTTTGAAAAAGGTCTTTGTTGTAACAAAAAATTCCCAGGACATTAGCAGCCCTTAATTAAACTGAGATTGTGTTAACAAGAGGGGGGCTGGGACAACCCAAGATGTGACTGTTGTAAAAATCTGCTTTAACAACCTTAAGCTTTCTCTTAAAAATTCCTTTACCTTCAACGATTACTGTTTATTACCAATTACAGAAGAGACAAACCTTACAGGATGCAAAAAAAAAAAAAAATCTGAAACAAAGTAGTTGTTAGGTTAAAGGTTAAAACACGGTAACTTTAAAACAATTATTCACCCTGTTTTACAATTAAAAGCAGCAATGTCAATGGTTTGCTTGGCATGCTTGTTCCAAACAAGATCAACACATTTAAGGATTTAAAAACAGGCTTGCTGGCTTGTCAAGGTACAAGATGTAATGGGATATTCACCTCACACTTGCTCTGGAGGGGTTAATGGAGACAGATGAGCCAATTCACCAATTAGGCCACAAGCTGGGAAAATTAAGACGGATGGGAAAGCCCTAATTAGGAGAAGATCACCTCTGTAGGAACAGGCAGGGCTCCTGCAAAGCTGGGGCACTCTCCCTGTTATTTATCTGCACATCTATGCAAGGGGCCCTGATCTTTGATGAAAGCTGAGGCTATAGGGATGAAAACAACAATAGCAGCTCCCCTAATACAGAGATTTTTTTCAAAGGACTTTGGAAATGTCGTGGGAAGCCTGTCAGGTCTCCCATGCAGGGATCAAATGGTGTGTCTGTTCTCGCTATCCATAGGCCTTCTGACTGCTCCGGGGGCAGGGGTTGCTGTCAGGTTCGTTTCCAAGTCAAGACAAAACTAAACGAAATTCTAGGCCTGGGTCTGCCATGACGTATACAGAGCAATGCGCTATTTAGAAAAGGCTTTTTTCATCTCTATGGGATGGGAGCAGGCATGAGTTTTTGAATCCCTAATCTGAAGGATTAGATTGGATGCAATGACTTTATTATAAACTGCTGGCAAAGGACCTCTTTTATCCCTATACTCCCATACTCTGTGCTTCAGGCACCTGTCCTGCTTCACACACACACACTTCCCCGCTTCCAGTCATTCGAAGAGCAAAATCTGAGTTGTTGGTTTAACTTTATTTTTTCATAAATAATTATTTGCAAAAATGCCTCCCCCGCAGGGTTCACCACAGGCAGAGACGAGAAAAACTTGTCATCAAGAAAGTTTTCTTTTGTCAGTGTCAGGTCCTGTTTCAACAAGAGTAATTCATTCGCAGGCAGCAGCTGCATATCCTTCAACATTGCCAAAAGTATGATGCGAAAAGAAGAATTAATGTGACTTCTTGCCTCGCCATTAAATGTAAAAGATTAAACTTTAGGCTTATATGTACCAATTCAATTTCCAGGCCATTAAGCAAACCATCCACAGGGATTGTTCACCTTTACCTAGAGCTTGCTTGCTCGGAATGAACTGAATCTGGATTGTAAACATTCGTTTGTTTATCACAGTATGACATTGGCAAGGGCAAAGAATAAGGAAAAAAACCCGACTCTGTAATGGACCACGTCTCAGGCCAAGTTGGAGCTACAACTGCCTTTTGAGTTTGGAAAAATCGAGCTAGCTGGCTGTCATCACACTGGTATGTCCAGGGGCGGCTGATTACCTTATTTCCATTTATTTCGCCAACAAAACCAAGCTCACCAATCAGCAGAATTTCAGAAACCAGTTCCTGGCAAGGGGGCCCTGAGTAGTGACAGAGGAGCACTGCTAGTATTTTACTGCCCTTGGAACTTCTGAAAGGGGTGGGGCCAGGCAGCTGAAAATTTGCATAGTGAGACAGGTGAGAAGAGCAGCATGGAGGGGACCATCCCGAGGCGATGTCAAGCCTACGTAGCAGGTTCTACGCCAGCTGTTCCTGCCTCCCTAATCCCACCAGTTACGGGTACGTATCAAGCTGAGGTCAGGAACAGCCAGATGGAGAGGCCAGAGCTGAAGTCCACAGTCAGGAGACAAGAGCCAGGCCAGGGCCGTCCCTAGGATTTACAGAGCCCTACACATTACAATGAAACTGGTGGCCCGATGGCAGTCTCGGGTGTGTGATTTTTTTAGAGATGTGATTTTTGTAATCTTCAGAAACACATAAATGAAATATTTGTAGAGGAAATTTTAAACTAAGGTCCTGCCCACTAACAAGGTAAATTCAGAAACTGACAGTATGTGCCTGGCAAATGCCCTCATTACCATTTGAATGGCTCTTTCACAGGTTCAATATTCTGCCACTAGCTCTGGCAGGGTTTTTCACTTGTAAGTTACTGATCCTCTTGGGGGAAGTAAAGCCGCACACCAGGTGTAGGAAGAGGTGGGAAGGTGGGCATTATTAAGACCCAGTGGTGCTCCATATTTTCCAGTGCTCTATGCAGTTTTGTATTCTGCCCATGGATAAGGATGCCTCCGAGGCAGGACCAGGAGATCAAAGCAGGAAACTAGCTGGAGATCAGAACCACAGGTTGGTAACCAAAGTCAAGGCTGGACAGGCCAGGATAGCCAGGAGCCAAGCCAGGCCAGGCCACCAGGAAGTCAAGTAGAAGCAGGGTGAATCTCAGCTGTTCAGACAGCTTCTGCTCCCTGTTGTCGCCTGCTGTGGGACTCCACCATTGGGATGTCAGGGGCAGAGCCTCAAACTGGGGCTGGGCTTCATAGGTCCTGGGTCAGCCGTTGTCAGCCTGGGGTGACAGCGTGACTGCTTCTGTGAGCTGGGGTTTGAGGCCTGTGGGTCATGAGAAGGAGCGCGTTGCCCTGGGGACCGTCACTACTGGGGTAACGTCACGCATTCCTTCTACAGCGTTCATTACACGGGGGCCTGAACCAGCAGCTGAAAGGTGGCTGGAGACCTTTCCTACCCTTCTCTCCATGTCTGCAGCAAGCCGCCACGCCAGTTGGCATTATACCAAGCATTGAGAGCTCTCTCTGCTCTCTCCACAAGCCTGCCGCAAGCCTCCCACAGGACAATGCCGCTCCCGTTTGGGTGGGCGTCAGCAACAGATTCAGCACAGGACCAGCTCTACCGTGAGGTGGCCGCCTCAGGTGCCAGACTGTGTGGGGTGCCACTAGGACCCAGAGTGTAGAAAATTGTGTCTGCTGCTGGTGCAGATGTATTCTCTCTGCTCTCGATGCACAGAGATGGTGGAGTGCTGGGCTGGAGGAAGGAGGGCACAAGAGACCTTTCAAATTTTGGCCCAAGCGAGGGGTCATGGGGGCGTCGTTTGAGCTCCCTGCCTCAGGTGCCAAAATGTTGTGGGCCGGCCCTGATCCAGCAGGGACAAGCTGCATCAGGCCCACCAATACAAGCTGTTGAATGGGACGCTACAGGATGAGGTAAGTTCACCATTCAAGTTGCAGGCCAGAGACCATGGCGCCTGTTGCCTTTGGGAACACCTGGGGCAGCTGGGCGTGTCCTTCACTGCCACTGCTGCTCCTGAGGGGATAGCAATGTGTGGGGCCCTGGGGGCCCTAGGAGCTCACTGCCCAGTCTGAGCCACAAGGGTTAGGGTTGGGGACCCTGAGTCCAGATCTTTCTGCAAGGCCCCCTGAACCCATGGCCTGGGCCTGCAGCCGCTCAGCCCCTGTGTTAATCCAGCCCTGTCTGGATTCCTCTCCACGGGGCTGCTGCTGTGAGTGTGGCAATCGGGGAAGCTGCGTCTGCCGCATGCTTTCCTCACCTGTAGGCCCCGCCCCTACACCTCCCATTGGCCGATGGCCGCTGCACGGATGGTGGCTGCTGAAGAGAGCAGTGCACAGAGCCACCTGCCCCCTCCCTGAGGCCGCAGCCGGGGATGTAACGTGAGCCCGCTGCCCCACCAAATGGAAGCTGCCCCAGGTACATGCCCGGAGCCTGCTCCAGTGCCCTAACTCCCATCCAGACCCCATACTCCAGCTGAAAGACCCCACCACCCCAAACCCGGCCACAAAGGGGCGCCCACGAGAGGGTGACCCCTTCACACCAAGTCACAGATTCTCCTCTCCTCCAGAACTGTGCCTGAATGGAGGGACACGTTCCATGGTGCTTCAGCTCCATCCACTGCATTAGCCCAGTGCCGCAGACTTCACTGCTCCTGGGTTTAACCGCCCCCCCTCCCAAGCACTCGGCCACATCACCCCTTCGGGCGTTACTATGGGAACCGCTGCCTCTGCTTAGCCAACAAAGACCAGCTGGTTCAGAAATCCCTACAAAGCAACATCCCAGGCCCATTAATAAATTTAAAACCAGCCTCTTCCTTCCTCCCTGAGAACTTGCGTGCCTGCTAGTAAATGAGGCTATTGATGTAACAGGCATCACGGAAACTTGGCAGAACGATGAAAACAAATGGGACACGATAATACCAGAGTGACACTCACCGTGAGAGAAAAGCACAATGTCAAATAGTGTGAAAATCTGAAATGAATTGGTCTGTGCCACAGAATCTGTATGGACAGAACTTCCTGGCTTGAGCCCTGGGCACAGCAGTAGGAATGTAAGTGCTGACCACCAGGCAAGGCAGTAGGCCTCACTGGTCCGAGGCAGAGCTGGCAGGGTGAACCAGAACCAGAGTAGGCCTGGCCGTGGCACAAAAGTAACACGCTAGGTGTCGGCTAACCATGTAAGCACATTCCTGACCAGAGAGGGTGGTACAAAAACTCACAGCGCCCTCCAGTACGGGAACACCCCGACAAGCCACGGGCATATTGTGAAGTCAAAAACTAGCATGCGATAAGTTGATAGACCATCTGTGGCTATTAGGCAAGATGGTCCATGACGAAGCCCCATGCGCTCAGTGCCCCTCAACTTCTTACTGCCCAGATGCTGGGAGAGGACAACAGCAGACAGATCACTCAGTAGTTGCCCTATTCCATCCATTGCCTCTGAAGCATCTGGCACGTTCTGCTGTTGGGAGATTCTGAGCAGATACATCCACTCAGATTTCTGCGTTTGCTGAAGCCAGAGAACCTTGCTTAACAATGGCCCGGCATGCATGCCCTGCGGCCATGGCCACATGAGAAGACCGTCATGGCAACAGATTCTTTCACTGAGCTCAATACCACCATTAGCCTTGGTGCCAGAGCCTCTCCCAGTGCTGGATGGGAGAGTGTCTCATTTGGTACTGCCCGTGCTGAACCCCCTCACCTCCAGTTCCACTTCAGCACCCCATACTGGGCTTCCAATAAGTCTGTTGTTTGCTGGATTGCGGTTTGCTGCAGAAACCTCAGAGGGATCATCCTTTCCTCTCTGACCTGAGAGGCACCAGAGATTGCCTTCCGATCACCACTGGTCCCACGATTGGCATCTGTCCTGCCATCAGACGTGGGCTCTTGACCCAATGCTCATCAATGCCATATTTGTGTGCCCACTGGCCTCAGGCCCTGACAGCCCACTTCTTGACCCAAGAGTGACGCCTGCTCCCAAACCATCTCAGCCCCAAGGGATGGCTGAGCCTCTTCCCCCTACACCTCCAGGGTTCTCCCTGCTGGTTCCCTTCATCAAGAGCAACATCACGGTCGGCCTCCTCATTCTCCCAGGATGACTCTGCTGTGCTGGAATCTTCCTCTCCCGCAGTGCCTGAGAACTTGAAGGCACATCAGGACCTCCAGAAGCATCTGGTTGCCACCTTGGGTATCCAGGCAGGAAAGTCTCCAATCAGCTTTGGGGAAAGGAGCTCCCTTGATAAACCAGACTCACTTGGAGCCTGCACAAGCCCTCTGGAATAGTTTCCCTGCCCCTCCGGCGAAGCCTTTGAAGGAGTATTACTTCATCTTTACGCGGGGTTTTGAGGGTATCTGCTCCCAACCAGCCCTGAAATCACTGGTGGAACTGCAGCGGATGACAGGGCTTGGCAGGGGAGGTGTAAGTCCACTCTCCAGACAAAGAGTCCAGGAGGATGGGCTTAATGGGGAGGAAGATTTATAGGGCCTCTGCCCTGTAAATGTGCCTCATGGACCACCAGGTTCTTCTCTGTGAATATGACTTTGTCAGTTGGGCATGTTGTTTGATTGCTTCAGCGTCCTAAGTGATCCAGATCTCTCTCCGGGTCAGCGGCCTGGTGTTGTTTGCCATTCCATCATTCAGGACCCCAGCAGGCTGGCAGGGCTGGTGCAGGGGGCTACGTGCTTCCTCCTCTGAAGAACTAGCACATTCTGAGGCGCAATCCAGGCCAGTGAGGGGCTGTTTCCCCTACCCTGCAACCTTGGTACCGTGCCATGCTTTGCTCTTGTAGCTTCCAACCCAGGTCAATCCCAATCAGACTGCCACCATGCAAATCACACCGTGAGCATCTGTGCATAGCCACTGGCCTGGTCCCATAACTTCAACCCCAGTAGCCTGTCAGCAGCACGCCAGCCGCACTCTGGCTTCCAGCACCCTTGGTTACTACTTGCAGGGTGACCCCAACACACGCCTCATCCCAAATTTCCCCCCAAAGTTGTGTGCTCTGCACAAGCCAGCCCTTGCCTGGACAGCCCAGATATATTGGCGTTTGGTTGCCCCGTAAGAGCAACGTACAGCAGTTTGCTACTTTAACTGGAGTTACCCACACAACAGCACTGGAGTAGTTTTGATTGAAGAATAAAACAAGTTTATTGAACAACAAAGAAAGATTTTATGTGAGTACAAGTGCAAGGCATTAAAGTCAAAACTAGTTATGAAAGAACTGAAAAAAACACTTTCTTAATAACTAAACAAAGTGGTCTTGATAAACTTAAGAAAACAACAGATAATTTGGTAGCACCTTAAAGACTAACAAAACATGTCGATGGTATCATGAGCTTTCGTGGGCACAGCCCACTTCTTCAGATGACCAGAGTGTTGGATGTCCAGGACCAAAATAAATAGGGTAGAAGGGAATGGGGGTGGAAGAAGGAAAAAATGGGAGGGAGGGACACGAAGAGGCAGTGGGTAAAAAATATATCAAGGGGAAAGGTGAATAGGAAAAACAAATAGTTTCTAAGTACCTAAAGGCTGGATAGTCAAAAGAGGCAGATAAGAACCATTAATTAGCAAACAACAAATGGTCAGGTAGCACTTAAAGACTGACAAAACATGTAGGTGGTATCATGAGATTCTACATAGACAAAGAACCATTGTCAAGATAAAATACTCTCTTTGCATTCCCAGCAACACTGAAGACCAAATTCTCAAGTGAGGATCTGCCTCTGAACAGTTGGTTACTTTTGTCTTCCTAGATGAATGACTGAGGAACGTAAAATCCCATTTAACTGGCTAACCAGTTGGCTAACTGGAGCAGTCCCCTGCCCGCAGCAGGTGGGGAGCTGCTCCAACCCCCACCAGTTAACCATAACCAGTAAGCCTCACCCATTACGGGTGAGGCTTACCGGTTAACTGCTTAACCTAGAATGAACGAGAGAGAAAGGGAACATCTGGGGTGTTTTGCCCCTCATTCTATAGCATGGGTAGCATTCCTGAGGGTAATCCCTAGGATGAAGTGCCCTCTGGCTGTGAGGATGGAGACATGGGGTAAGAGGTTCCATGGTGATGTGTCTAAAAGGCAGATGAGTCCATTCTTACCCCCTTCCTTGCCAAAGAATAAGAACATAAGAACGGCCATACTGGGTCAGACCAAAGGTCCATCCAGCCTAGTATCCTTCTGCCGACAGTGGCCAATACCAGGTGCCCCAGAGGGAGGGAACATAACAGGTAATCCTCATGTGATCCCTCCCCTGTCACCCATTTCCAGACAAACAGAGGCTAGGGACACCATTCCTACCCATCCTGGCTAATAGCCATTGATGGACCTAATCTCCATGAATCTATCTAGCTCTTTTTTGAACCCTGTTACAGTCCTGGTCTTCACAACATCCTCTGGCAAGGAGTTCCACAGGTTGACTATGCACTGAGTGAAGAAAAACTTTCTTTTGTTTTGGCCACCTGACAGGTGATTGCCCATCAACTTTGAGACCATCTGGCCGAAGGTAACAGTGTGTCCTTTGCCTTTGAGAACCCACTTTACCCCCTCCCTAGATGTGTCTGGTAAATGTGGTGAGTTGTAATTTCAGTTTATGAGCATCATGCTGCTTCTAACGTTGCTACACACCATCCACCATGCTATCATTGACCAGTGCTAGCTCACAAGGCATATTTTGCACAAAAGCTTCTTGCACTAGTGTCTAGGGTATGACTAGAGGGCTGTATCTGGGCACAAGAGCATTTTAAGAAGTCATGAGCTGTCACGTTCTTCCTATCATTTGCTGCAGCGCAATCAGAAAGGCAGAAATGAGGGGTGATTGTGTCATGAAAAACATCAGCACTGGGGCTACGTCTACACTGCAGGCTTCTAGCGCAAGAAGCTTTTTGTGGAAGGGATCTTCTGCAAAACCTTCTTGCGCAAGAGTGTGTCCACATTGCAAAAGCGCATCAGAAAAGCGATGCGCTTTTGCACAAGAGAGCATCCAGACTGCTAGGATGCTCTCTCGCAAGAAAGCCCTGATTGCCATTAACAGAATGACCACCAGGGCACCTCTGCTTCTTTTGATAGGCTGTTTTTGCGCAAAAAAACCCTGTTTCCCATCCACGCACACCTTTTTGCACAAGAGCTCTTGTGCAAAAAAGCGTTATTTCTTGTAGAAAGAGGAATTCCTACACCGCAAAAACCTCTCTATTCTGTCGATTCACTGTAAATTTTCTTGTGCAAAAAAGCACTCGAGGTGTGGATACTCCACAAGTTTTTGCGCAAAAACTCTGCAGTGTAGAGAGAGCCAGTTTTCTCTGGGCCTCAAGCTGGTGTCCAATTCTGCAGGTATAAACAGTTTCTATATGTGCAGGCAGTGGCTTTCAGGGGTGCATAGCCAGGATCTCTTGAGACTAACAGATTTTTTACTGGATGGTTGCCTGCAACTAACAGTGGGTGCCACAAGATAAAAAGTGGTGCAAAAATTAAGGCCACACCTGAAAACCAGGGCTCTGCTGTATACTAGAGAGGTCAGGAAGGGGGAAGGTCGTGCCGAGTGCTATGGCAAAGTGCTTCTGACCCCCCCTGAGGGTCAGAGGGGAAAGGAATTGGAGCTACTGGTTCAGGGTTTCCATGGCCCGTTTCTGTGGCTGTTTGCGCTGTGAGATAACTTACAGCCCCTGCGAGACACAAACATCCCTTTATCACGCAGCTTGTGTCACCCTAATGCAATCCTGTCCGCCGCGGATAAAATGTGGACTCAAAAAGCAATTACCGAGTGAATCTCCCAGCTGCTGGGAAGAGCTGAATGATGGGGACAAAGTGCCCATCCGGAGTAATATCCTGGCTGGCTGGCCACTAAATCTTGGTGGGAAGAGATCTGTTTCCCTCCCTTGTTGAACAGCCTCTGCTCCAGCCACCCAGCACCAGGCCAGGAGGAGCTGGGTTGAAATGTAAGCATTGCAGGAGAAACCTGCAAGTTATGGCTTCTCCCCGGTTGCATTGGCCTGGAGATTAGCAGAAAAGGGAAAGCAAGGCTGCAGCTCCTTCCTCTCCAGGATCTAGCATAGGAGTGGGGAACCTTTTCTTGGGAGGGGAGGGGGCACTGACCCACAGAAAAATCAGTCAGAGGCCACACAGAAGTGAGAAACAAACAAACAAACAAAACCCACAAAATAAAACAAAACCAACCCACCCCCCCTCCCCGCCACAAACCTGGCTCCCAATTCAGGATTCCAAGGCTCCATTCGTGCTCCTGTCCTGCAAGGTGGCGGGACCCCCGCAGGTCATATCAGAGTACGCCTGGGGCTTGTGGGCCGTAGGTTCCCCGTGCCGATCTAAACCTTCCCTTCCCCAGCACCTGTTCCAGACAGAGCCCGGCACAGTCCACATGATTCACAGCTGCCCCCAGGCTAGGCAGTCAGCATACTAGCTCCCCCATGCTCCCCTGTAAATCTGAGCAGCACAGTGTGGCCATGGCATTGGTACACTAGGAGGGAATAGCGCCAGAGGAGTATTTCTCATGGCCTTGGAGGTTTCCCATTCTCCTGGTGGTTCAGCCTAGTCCTGCCTAGCTGGTGAGGGCACGGTGCGGTTCGACATCTGGAGAAACCTCCCATCACATGAGCAAAATCAGCCACACTTAAGACCATGGGCAATGGGTAATGTAGGCTTCCCAAAATTGCCTACACTCTCTGCTGGCCATCTGGGAGGTCTGGGGCTGTGGTGTGGTGCCCCCAGGCACACTGGCCACCTGAAAAGGGTGAGAGCGGTAACCTGGGTTGGGGACTGGGCTTGACTACACAGGAGGAGGGGGTTGTGGAAGGGGCGGAGCCTTGGGTGGAAGGGGCGGAGCCTTGGGTGAAAGGGGCAGGGCCTTGGGTGAAAGAGGTGAGGCCTTGGTCTTGCCTTCCCCAGTTGGGCCTTGACCCACTGCCCCTGCTTAAGACACCCAAAGCGCAGGACAGAAGCGCTATGAAAGCCCAGAAGCTGGACTGCCATTGCTACAGTGTGAGCCGCGGGGAGGGTCTTGCAGGGGACCGTGGTTGGCTGAAACACTTGGGAAAAGGCGCTTCCCGCTGCTTTTTAAAGTGAGCTGGGCGGGAGGTGGGAGTCAGGGTGAGTTCAGCAGCAAAGAAGCTGCCTCCAGCTGAGCCAAGACACAACCCCCGAGAGGGGGGCTCAGAAAGACCCAGCCCCCCCTCCGTCAGGGTTCAAGAGCCCCGGGGCCCGTTGAAAGCCTCTGGCCGTCCTGCAGGAGGAGGGATGCTGAGTGGAATTCTCTTACTGGTTGATCGGGCCCTGCAGGTATCGGGGAGCCCAAATCACAGCGGCTTGCCCCCCGCAGCGGTGGGAACGCAGCAGAGCGGCGGCTGGCGGTTTTACAGTTGGGGCTTTGGTGCAAATTGCATCCCAAGCACAGTGGGGGTGAAGCTGAGGGCGGAAGGGCCTCATCCCAGGCACATGCGGGAAGCACACGGGCTGGGATGGGCCAAATCAGGAGAGGGGAGAAGCTGCCACATGACTGTCAGCGCTTTCCCGCTGAGGGAGGCTCCACCTGCCAGACACTTGGGAATGGCCCTTTTGTGGAAGGGGCACAGCAGAAGAATGGTCGCCACTAACACGCTAACACCAGGATGGTTCCCTGTTCTGTTCATTCCCTCCGGGACGCCTGGCATTGGCCACTGTCGGCAGACAGGACACTGGGCTAGAAGGATCTTTGGTCTGGCCCACTCTGGCTGTTCTTATAGACTCCTAGGCTACGTCTAGACTGGCCTGATTTTCCGCAAATGCTTTTAATGGAAAAGTTTTTCTGTTAAAAGCATTTGTGGAAAAGAGCGTCTAGATTGGCACGGACACTTTTGCGCAAAAGCACTTTTTGCGGAAAAGCGTCCATGCCAATCTAGACGCGGTTTTGCACAAGAAAGCCCCCGATCGCCATTTTTGCCATTGGGGCTTTTTTGCGCAAAACAGTTTTTAGCTGTCTACACTGGCCCTCTTTGCAAATACATTTGCGCAAGAGGGCTTTTTCCCGAACGGGAGCAGCATAGTATGTGTGGAAGAACACTGACAATCTTACATTAGATCGTCAGTGTTCTTGCACAAATTCAAGCGGCCAGTGTAGACAATTGGTAAGTTTTTCCACAAAAGCAGCTGCTTTTGCGGAAAAACTTGCCAGTCTAGTCACAGCCATAGACCTTAAGGGCAGAAGGTGCCATTATGATCCTCTAGTCTAGTGTGTGCTCCTGCACATCGCACGCCACTGAACCTCATCCGCCCACTCCTGCAATAGACTCGTGACCAGTCTCTGAAGACCTCAAATCATGATTTAAAGTCTTCACATTGTTGAGAATCCACCATTTACACAAGTTTAAACCTGAAAGTGACCCATACCCCTTGCTGCCAGGAGAGGCAGCCTCCAGGGCCTCTGCCTATCTGGCTCAGGGAAAATTCCTTCCTGACCGTAAATGTGACAGTCAGTCAGATCCTGAGCATGTCAGCAAGGCCATCGGACAGACGTCGGGGAAAGCAATCTCGGTAGTAATTCAGGACCCTCCCATCACCAGCGATTGGTCACAGATCTTGCACGTGCCATTGTAGGCCCTCTCATTGCACCGTCCATCCCAGAAACATATCAAACCCAGTCTTGAAGCCAGTAAAAGTTGGTTTGTTTTGCCCCCACTACTCCCCTTGCAAGGCTGGTCCAGAACGTCATGCCACTGGCAGTTCTCTGCCAGGGTATTTCCCAGAACAAAACCCGCTGCCCTTGGCAACCCAGCGAAGTTTGGTCTCGGCAGAGTGATGCGTTCAGAGAGGGCGGAAAGACAGGCAGCATCAAAGCAGCCGCTGTGCAGGAGCGCACTGGCACTGGGGCGGCGTGGCACATTATGACCACGTTGATGAACCTCCACACGAATGAGTCAACTCCAGTCAAATCCACACAGGGATTCCTCACAATGCTAATTTGTAAGGCACCCCCGGTCAGGGAAACATGTAGGGTCGGTGGCCAGACCTGAGGGGTTCTCTCCCTACTCTCCCCTCTGCTCAGAGCCCAGGAGTACCCCCCTCTCTCGGTTTGAGGGGAGACCCAGTATTCTGTGGCTGTGTCTAGACTGGCAAGTTTTTCCACAAAAGCAGCTGCCAGCTGTCTACACTGGCTGCTTGAATTTCCACAAGAACACTGACTTCCTACTGTCTGAAATCAGTGCTTCTTGTGGAAATACTATGCTGCTCCCGTTCGGGCAAAAGTCCTTTTGCACAAAAGAGCCAGTGTAGACAGCTCAGATTTGTTTTGTGCAAAAAAGCCCCGACGGCGAAAATGGCGATCGGGTTTTTTTTGCGCAAAAGAGCGTCTAGATTGGCACGGACGCTTTTCCGCAAAAGCTTTTAATGGAAAACTTTTCTGTTAAAAGCATTTGTGGAAAATCATGCCAGTCTAGACGTAGCCTGTGTGTGTGCATGGGTGTGAGCGTGCTGGGTACAGACATGGGAGCTCCATGTGGCTTATTTATTCAGTTCACGCATCAGGTTAGGACTGAAAGTCGCGCGAGCTGCAAATGCCTTTACTGTCTAAACACTGTCCCGTCCCTTTGCTTTGGGAAAGCAACTGCAGAACTAGGGAATAATGGAGTCCAGCTGCCCTGATTTTGTGGTGTTTTGTGTGGAGGAGTGAACTCACCACTGAGGCTTGGATGGAGCTGAATCAGTATCTCATTCCAAATCCTGGCAACTTCCAGGATTTGATAAACGGGCGGGAGGGGGCTGTTTACAAAGCCTGACCCGTCCCAAGAACATGGACAGGTGGCTGTGGAGTGGACTTTTTGTTTTGTTCTGTTTTGTGAAAGAATGGTGAGCAAAGGCAAAGGGCTGTCTATTTACCAGGCATTGCCTGGGCTCTGTCAGTCCTCCAGCAAACAATGGATCAGTGTGACAGACTGCTGGCTAAGCCAGAGCTCTGCCACTGTAGCCTGGCTAAAGAGGCTGATGGGAAACAGCTGAGCAGCCCAGGCCTGAAGGGCTATTAGAAGCAGCTGTGGGCCTCACTGGGAGAGGGCTAGATAAAGCAGAGGAAGGCAGCCAGGAGGGGGCAAGGAGGAGCAAGGAGCTAGGGTGTGGCTGAGTGTGTGCCTAGGCAGATGGAGGCGCTGACGGAATGGACTGTAAGCTTTGTAAATAGAAGGTGGTAGGAACTGACAATAAAAGCACGGGTGACTGCACCAGAAGCATCTCTGGCTGATTTGTGGACCCGAAGGTGTCCCAGACCAAGGGGCCTGAGCGGGAACTCCGCCACAATCAGTATCCCACTAGTTAGAGCATCGCCTATTAATTAGAAGATACATTGATAACTGTGAGAGAAACCGAAGAGCACGGCTCATCCCGGAACACTTTAAACTGGTCCTGGAAAGAAAATATGATTGGTTTTCTGAGGAGCAGTAGCACAGAGAATCTCTCTGGTGCCCAAAATGTTTTAGAGGGAGACTTTCTTGGGGGTGTATTGAATTCATATGGAAAATTCATTGTACAGCTATCTGCATTATTCAGACCCATGGCTGCATTGCTCAAAATCTGTCCATTGGGTTTGGACTGAGATGAAAAAATGTGACTCTTGAGGGAGTGATGTCAAACCTGAGTTGGCGCAGTGTATTGATCCATTTTAATCAACTGTTACCCTTATCCTGTAAGATGCTACTCTGTGTGGGTAAAAGGGGCCATATGGGGCATAGTCACGGTAGTCAAGTGGCTAAATGCAAAGGTCTGTGAATTCTGCTGGCTGTTAGATGAGATCTACAAAGTTGTAGGAATCGGATGAGTTGAGGGTTGTGTCTTTTCTGCTGCTGACTAGGCCTGTGCAGGGCCTGGAGGACCCTGGAGAAATGTATACCAAAAAAGGAAACCAATCCAACCCCCCCAAAGGGCAAAAATGAAACCCAAAGTTCCATTTGTGACGGGAGTCCCCAGAGAGCTCTGAAACGGCTATTTTCATGAGGAAGAGGAACACGTTTTGGATGGCTTTTCTATTGGTTTGAAGATTATTGCGCGAGAAGTAGAAGGTGAAGGAATGAATCAAGTTGACATTTCCATTACCAACAGGAGATCAGTTTGTGGTCAGAATTCATGGAGAAGGATGCTGGATGCTACCAGGAGTATTTATTATGTTTTAACACTGTCAGAGAGATGAAATAGCTTCTATTATTCATCTTCCCCGGGACAGTAATGAATCTGTGAATATTAACACCCAACCCAGGGCTCTGATTCAAACCTCTGACCCACCAAGGTATTTATCTGAAGGCAGAACCATTTTCATCTCCCTCATTTGGACACTGAGAAAATGAGCCCTTCCCAATTACTCTGCGAGCCCCGAAGAGGCACACAGTGTTTTGCTTGCTGGTCCAGTGGTTTGATAATGAAATGCAAGCTTTGCTTTCAAAGGCCATTCTGTCTGCAGTCTGAATCATGTCAGCTTCGTGCCTCGTGGCCTGCCTGCTTTCAGGGTGTCTTGTCTTCGTCCTCTTGCCCTTGAGAGCTGAAGTAAGAGCACCGATGAGCTCGGTGGTATCGGGACCTGCCTAGGAGTGCGCAGACTGGGAGCAGCAGGGTCTATGTGGTGCACGCACTCTGAGCCTAGCAGGAATTGCTGAGACGCCTGAATACAAGGCTCTGGATTCTGCCGTGCTTCCTTCCTGCACTTGGCAAGGGGCCAGAGAAGGGAGGCAGAGGTTGGGGGTTTTAAGGCCCCTTTTCCTCGGCCCAGTTCTGGGTGGTGCTATGGGCCTCCTTGGCCCCCAGCACAATTTAGAGTAGCCCCAGCCTGCCCCTAAGCCATGGCGGCAAGGGAGTTCCCAGTGATGAGAGTGATTTCTGAGGGGACTATTTCCACCCCTTTATTTTGCCCAACCGGCACCATATGGCTGACTCAGCACCAAGGGCAGTAACCTTCCCCTCAGGGGTTTAAGAGGGATTTGGCTGGGGTCGACCCGGGACTCGCTAGCCCGGCTCTGGCTGTGGGAGGTGAACCGCGCATGCTGATTCTCCTCTCTATTGTGTGCCCCAAGTTTGGGCCGTAAGAAAGAAGCAGGTGCCCAATGTGAACTGCAGACCACTTTTAAATGCACCGCTACAGCCTTCATCTCTCCCCTGGGATCTTTCTTGAGTCCATTTGCTATTCCTGGGTCCCAGAGAGTTTTCCACAGCTCTTCTCCCTGTCTGTAACTGGCTCTCCATTCCCATTGAACTGCCCCTCCTCTGGGAACCTCCCACTGTACCAGTGTCCACTTAATGTGGCGTGCCATATGGACTCGCAGTCTGTCTCAAACAGGGAGCATTTATCTAAAAGAACCAGCCATTCCTGCCACCTGGGCCAGCCCTGGGGAGCAGCTGCCAGTTACCACAGAGCCTCCCTGCTCCCAGGCCAACTGGGGGAGTGCCGCCAGCGGCCTGTGTGGCCTGCCCCTACGCCGGGTATGAGGAGCTCCAGCCAGTGGACTCCATAACCCTCCCCTTTCGCAGGTCAGGAATGCAGCCCTCCCACCTCCTGGCCGAGGCTGTGTGTGGTGATGGTGGTGCGCAGCCTCCCCTGCTCCAGCCCTGAGGAGAAGTTGGCAGGCGGGGTATGTGCCCCCCCAGCCAGCCCTGGGGAGAAGCTGGTGGTCCAGGGAGCACCACCAGCAGGGCACCACAACCCTGGCCCACCCTGGGGGCTGAGCCACCAGCAGAGGCAGTTCATCCCCAAATGGCCTTGGGCTTTCTTGAGCTCCCCCCCCCCCCATCTCCCAGCCCCCTTCTCTGAGTCCCTGCCCTGAGCCCTCATCTCCCAGCCTTGAGCCCCCCACACCTCCAAGCCCCTTGCCCTGAGCCCCCACCCTTCCCAACTCCCAGCCCTGAGCACCCTCCACCCCCTAACTTGAGCCCCCCACACCTCCCAATCCTCTGCCCTGACCCCCCCCCCACAAACACCTCCCAGTCCCCTGCCCTAAGCCCATCTCCTGCCCTGAGCCCACACCCCAGTCCAAACCCTTTAAAAATTAGTTACAGGCCTGAGCAATGCCAAGTATATCTGCCAGTCCTATATCTAATGGAAACCACTTCAAGCCAGGGGGTACAGCAGCACCTCCCGCACCCCTAGCTCCAGCAGAGAAGGATGTAAAACAGGCATTCCTTATTAAATGAAATGGAGGGAAGATTTACCTTTTGGTAGCAAACGTTTTATTGGTAGAAATCCGCTAAGAACGACATTGATTGTTACCATTCCGCAGGTCGAGGAGTGGAGCTACCACTTGTGCAGCGGGATTCATTACATTTTATTCCGTTCAATTCTGTATCCATTTGAAATTGCTGAGAGCTGGGGGTGGGAGGGGAATGTCCAACCACCACAAAATGGCGAAGGGGATGGTTTAAGAGGCCAAAAAACCAGAACCACGGAGTATCCTGAATATTTGATCTTTCATTAGATCCCACAGCACCATGCCCTCCGTTGTCCCAGCCTGGGGCGGAACTGGCCATTCTGTGTGCAACAAGGTTTTCAAGCCCCCAGGACACTGGGATATTTGGCTCAAGCCCCCTCCTGTTCCTGTCCCCCCTGGAAGGGTGCAGCTGCTTAGCTATTTGCAAAGCCCTACAGTGGGGCTTTGACTTGGTCCCAGTCTTGCAGAGTCAGAGAAGAACTGGATGGCCGGAGTGGTGACTCAGGTTAGCAGTGTCCAGATGAAGCGATTGAAGCTCGCGAGTGAAATGAGAAGTCAGTCAAGGCAACGAGCGGTTACCGATGGGGAGGTGGAAGCATGGAAGGTCCATTTCATTGAAGCTTGTCTGGAACCGAGTCTAGATGGACAGGGAATAGACACAGCTCAACGGATTTTATGTGGCTGGTAAAAATGAACGTAACAGTTCTGCTCTGAAAACCAGCCATGCACAGATTCTTGGCACTGACAGACAAACGTCCCAGCAGGCGTCATGCAGAATGGAGCAAACGTCGGAGCATACCCACGTGCGGGGGGCTGTACTTGCCCTGAGGGTCCAAGCAAGTACCCGTGACTCCACCTCTCCTGGCTGATCATGTAACTCGTGATATTTGGAGTCGTGGAATTAGGAGTGAAGCTCAGTTTCCATGGAAAGCACCAACAAATGTGTGTTTCTAGCCCTCCTGCAGGAAGACATAATGGGCTCCGAAAGGCCAAGCACCAGAAGGCCAGGAATGGTTTAAGCCAGGGGTGGGGACCTTCAGGCCCAGGAGCTGAATGTGGCCCCTGGCTTTCCTGGATCTGGCCCCCGAGGCTTAGCATTCTCCACATTGGGGAACCCATGCTGGCGCTCCAGCTCCCTGCCAGCCACCCACAGGGCTGAAGCACACAAAATTTACTAGCCTGTCTCCCTCTCCCCCTCCAGGCTCTGGTGTGCGAGGTGAATGCCAGGAGTGTCTTTCTCCTTCTCAGGCAGGAGCTTCTCACTTGTGTGTGGCCCCCAACTGATTGTCTGATGGGGAGGGGTCTGATTCATGATTTTTGAACACTTCTGGATGTCAATACTATGTCACACAAAAGGAGGGTCTATGGGAGAAGAGCAGCCGGTCACGGGCTGATCCACCCGGCTGGTCTCGTTGACCAGGAATTACTAGGGCTGGTGGAACATTTTCTGTTGACATGTTTAATGGACATTTTAGTTTTTGGTTAAACACACTTTTTTTCATGCACCGGGTCACCCTTCCCCTCAAAACTGAAATTTGGTCAAAACCTGAAACATTTCCAATTTTTTTGGACAATTTTTTTTCTGAGGCGGAAAAAGCCATTGCCCCTTAGTTCCCCCGCGTCCATTGCTGTACAAATGCTGAAGAGGGCTGGCACAAACGTGGCATGCAGCGTGGCCATGGCTGGGATTCTGAGGCCTCACACCCTAGCAGCGGGGGCTGCTTCCCTACTAAGCATTGATCGGATGGGGCACAAAGGTGGGTGCTGCAGTGATGCACCAGAGGCCATTCTGCAGCCAGGGATTCCAGGCGCCGGGCCCAGCCCCTTCCCATGGCCAGTTCCCATCCTGCAGGGCAGAGAGGTCCATAGCCGGCTGAGTACCGGGGCAGGAGAACACTCGGGTGTAGCCTGGGGCAGCAACACCCAGGGCTGGAGATGGAGTTAGGGAGTACCAAGCTCTCCTTCTCAATCTGGATCCAACTGCTCCCCCACCTGGGCCTTGGTAGCTCCCTTAACTCCTCATACAGAGCCCCACCCTGCTCCGATCCCTGACAGCCCCCTCCCCTCCAGCCTGCTGGAGCTCAGCAACAGCCAGAGCAACACCAGAAGGCCCTCTCAGGCTGTTAGAAAGTGTCCGCGCTGAGAGAGAAGGAATGTTGGAGCCAGGCTGCTCTCCTCTTGCTCCCTTGGTGGACACAGTCTTTGGGTTTACATATTTCTTGGGGATGTTCCCGCTGCCAGCTCTGTGTCTCCTTGGGTCTGATTTTCTCCGGGAGTATTCATGCACTGACTCTATTGAAGCTAACGGGAACTGGCTGCTGGGACAATGGGTGGTGGGTGAACCTAGCCCTGGTGGAGTTCTGCCTGGACACAGGAACAGACAAGAGCAAGACAAAAGGCCCTATGCCCATAGAGAGCCTCCACATGGCAGAGCTTCCTCCCCATAACTGGTGCCTGGGGCAGGCTCGCATGGCATCTCCGGAGTTTGTGGATTCTTGGATGGGGCGACCATAATGAGAAGAAAAGGGGGCTGCAAGCTGGAAGTTACAATGCACCCTCCAAATGGGGCAGCCGCAGGGTTTGAAGATAGGACTCCCTCTGATCACTACCCCTGAATGCATTTGACACACACCTTACTAGGGATGTAAGTGACTAGTCAAAAGCTTATCAGATAGTTGACTAGTTCCTTGACTAGTCGCTTCCCCTTCCCCCCGCCCTTGGTCCCTCTTGCAGAGGCAGCAAGGGTGGGGAGCAGGAGCCGGTGCTGGTGAGAGCTGGTTCTCCCCAGCACCATCCTCGCAAAGGGCAGGGGAGTAGCAGAGACCGGGTGCGAGCTGGGAATAAGTTGATTCCCGACTCGCACCTAGTCCCAGATGCTGTGTCTGAAAGCTCTTAATACATGTAAAACTCAGAAGTTCAGTGGGGGGGGGGGGCGGGGGGGGGCGGGAACCCAGCGCGAGCTGGCAATCAGTGCATTTAAAAGGCAGAGATGGAGTGGGGTTAGCTGCTGGGACTGGGAGCTAACCCTGCTGTGGGTCCCCTGCTTATCGACCAATTGACTAGTCTATGGAAAATCCATCGAGTCGATTAGTTGATTAAATGATCTGTGACATCCCTACACCTTACCAGCCCCTTACACAACTGTTTACAAGATTCTCAGGGTATGTCTACACTACATGGCTCCGTCGACGGAGCCATGTAGACTCCTTTTGTAGACATAGGAAAATAAAGTGGCAATTTAAATAATCGCCGCTTCATTTAAATTAAAATGGCTGCCGCACTGCACCGATCAGCTGTTTGTCAGCACAGCACTGTAGTCTGGAAGCTCCGCGGTCGACATCAAAGGCATGTGTCGACCTCCCCAGTATGCCTCGTGGGATGAGGTTTACCGGGGAGGTCGACACATTCCTTTGATGTCAACCACGGAGCTTCCAGACTACAGAGCTGTGCCGACAAACAGCTGATCGGCGCAGTGCGGCAGCCATTTTAATTTAAATGAAGTGGCGATTATTTAAATTGCCGCTTCATTTTCCTATGTCTACAAAGGTAATCTACATGGCTCCATTGACACAGCCATGTAGTGCAGACATACCCTGAGATTCCAAGACCTGAAATGACCTCCTGTGTGATATAGGCCAAAGAAATGCCCCAAAATATTGCCTAGAGCAGATCTTTTAAGAAAAACCTCCCATCTTGCTTTAAAATGGTCAGTGATGGAAAATCCAGCACCACCCTTGATGAATTATTCCAAGGTTTAATTACTCTCACTGTTCACATGTTAAGCCCTATTTCCAAAGTGAACTTGTCTAGCTTCAACTTCCAGCCATGGACCTGTGTTAGACGTTTCTCTCCTAGACTGACGAGCCCATTGTGAAATACAGTGAAACCTTTGTTATCCGCACTCTGTTAACCAGAAAGCTTTGTTAACCAGCATTGCCCCCAGCCACAATACTGTCACAGCTTCAGGCGCACAGGCTTGGCTTGGTTTACCATGACTGGCTTAACAATTTTTTATGTACAAAGTACTAATCATCGTTAACTCAAAATAGAAATGTGAGACCACCTGCCTCATGCTACAAAACTACCAATATTAAAAACTTGAGCTTTACTACTATTGTCCATTGGTTTTTCCTAGGTTGATGGGACCCTCAGATATCTGGAACTTTTAGATAAACTGAATGCCCTTATCCCCGAGCATGCCGGATAACACAGATTTTACTGTATTTACTCTCAGGTGACTCAGAGATTATAACCAAGTCATCCCTTAATCTTCTCTCTGTTAAGATAAACAGACTGAGCTCCTTGAGTATGAGAGGCAGGGTTTCTACTCCCTTAATCATTCTCACGGCTCTTCTTTGCACCCTCTCCAATTTATCAGCATCTTGAGTTGTGGACACCAGAACTGGACACAGGATTCCAGCAGCAGTCATGTGAGTCCCAAATACAGAGGTAAAACAACCTCTCTGCTCCTAGCCTCTTTGGTCACAGTGTTGCACTGGAAGTCCATGTTCTGCTAATTATCGATATGACTCCCAAATCTTTTCCTGAGTCCCTGTTCAGAATAGAGTTCCCCCTCCTGTAAACATAGCCAACAATCTTCGTTCTGAGCTGTATACATTTACCCATATTAAAACACACATTATTTGCTTACACCCAGCTTACTAAATGATCCAGCTCACTACCATTACTTCTTTACTTACCACTCCCCAAATTTTTGTGTCAGCTGCAAACTTTATCAGTGATGGTTTTATAGTTTCTTCCAGGTTGTTACTAGCAAAATAGCCTATGGGCATGAACGTATCCATGCAGGCACCCTCATAAAACACACCCATTCTACTATATTTACATTTTCAGAGCCCTCCGGCTGCTAGCTTTTAATCCATTTAATACCTGCCAGGTGGTATCCGGATTCTTGACTCTGTGAGCTGAACCGAGTGTGGTCGAATGGGAACAGCAGTGCCAATTGACAGTGCAGCGCACTCTGAAAGGCCAGGTAACTAACTGTACCCACCTTGGTTGGTTCTGCCAGAGCTGAGCTATGTCTTCTCTTCCCAGCTCTGCCAGAGGTGACCTTGAGCAGCTTTGACATTGCTTGACTTGTAAAATGGGGGAAATGAGTGCTAGGGGAGAGCTATGAGGCCTTAGTCAATAGAGAGGGTTGGCAAATGCTCAGAAATAGTAGCAATAATTAGTAGAGAAGGTGAGAACAGAGCTCATAGTCTTTTGGGTGCTATGGCAACGGGCCTTTGGATGGAGAATGGAACTCTCTCTCCAGAAATCCACACCTGCAGCCTGTGAGACAGCCCTTTTGATTTATGTCCTGTCCTGTGAAAACTGGGGTAAGAGGCAGCCCCGCTCCTGCCATGTATTGTGGAGAGTTGCTCCTACACCTTCTGTGGGTGATGATTCTGGTACTTTGGGAGCAGAATGCCACCCTAAGTGCCAGCTAGTCCCGAAAGCTCATGCTCTCAGACAGAGGTGGCTGCAGTGACTGTGGGCCAGAACATACCTCAGGCATGCTCGCAGTCATCTGGAAAGCCAACTCATTTCAGTGATGGCCATGACCTGGATATGGGGGTGGTGGGTCACTTTCTGAGTGGAGCAGATGACCCGGATGAGAGGTGTAAGCAGCAACAATTAAGGAAGGTGCTGGCTACATGGTGATAATCATGCCTAGAAATGCATAGTAGTTAACTGTGGTGATTGTCCTGTCACAGAGATGATCATTACATCCCAAATAAGCATGATGGGAAATACGCAGGCCCTGGCCAGTTCCTTGCTGACCTACACAACTTTCACCTGCTTTGCTGGAGTCTTTTATGGGCTGGCAGCTACCTGGGTCACTGAGGCACCCCCCCGACCCTAGCCCAGTGCAATTTTAACCTACAGTGGCTGGCTGATTTGATGTCTGATGTACTTGCAGACACAAAAGAGGCACAGTTTTCTAACAATTGATGCCATTTAATGAATGATGCACTCTAGAAAATAGAAACTAGCTGGGTGCTGGGATCCAAATGAGAGCCATGCTCCATGGAGCCGTGAGAGGAGGCCTGTTCTCTCTCACACAGTGCCTTCTTTGGCTTATTTTGGCAGCATTTGCTGCTGCTGCTGGAACCAAGGGAACATCAAGATGTTGTAAGAAGCGCTAAGGAGACATTTTCTTTCAAATGTGTAACTGCGCAGAAAGTCTTCCCGGCCTGTCTCCTCAGGAGAGGGGAACAGGACAGACTCCAAGCTCACGAGAGCATTTGCAGACCAAGGCAGCAGACGATGTCACAGTTCAATGCTCTTGAAATCTGTACAGAACGCAGGGTCCCTGGACCTCTGTTGAGGGAGAAGTGGCTTGGTTTTACTGGACTTCTTTCTGGATTCGCTTCTGCACATGTTGTGTCTTTTCCCTCAAGGTCTGGCTGCTGATTCCAGGGAAAAGGCTTTTCAGGATGTTACAGTACACCATGTACAGCTCCGGGTCTATCTTGGGCATGGGGGCTGAGTTTGTATTGCAGGCCTGTTCGGTGATGGAGTACTGCAGCAAGGACACATCGCTGAAAAGAGCCGTGAGGATTTTGTGGGCTGCTTTGTAAGGGTCATTTTCAAACTGCACCATCGCCTTAAGCTCAGTCAGGGTATAGCCATTGTATCGCTTGCTGTCCTCAGCGCGAGGCTGCACAGTCTCCCCGATATGTCTCACCTTCCACTTCAGGCATTTCAGTTCTTGCTTGACATCGTCCAGTTCTCTCTCCATGGCTTGGAATTCCTTCAGGGTTACAAATCGCCTGCTGAAAGAGAGGTTAGTAGAGAGAAGGTGGGAGTCAGTGGATGGTGTTAATCCAAATGCAGCTGCAGGGAGGGATTATCAAAACAGGGTTTGTGACTCTGCACAGGGACCAGCCTCAAATACTGCATGGGGGCACTTAGAGCAGTAGCTAAATGCTTGGATTTGGTCATCAGTGGGGGCTGGGCACTGCCAGAGCGAGGCTCTATCTGACCCTCTGGAAGGTGTGTCCTAAGGGAGCTAACCAGCCAGATCTGGGGGTCACAGTGTAAGTTGGGCTGGGTAGAATCTGCACTATGACTAGGGTAGCACACAGGAGGACTAGGGATCTAGCCAGAACTGGGACGTTCCTGCTGGCACTAGAAAACTGCCTGTTCAAGCTATGCAAGACTCACTGTTGCCCTCTGAGCCCTTTGTCTCGGCTACTTTGAATGGGAGGGCAAAGACAGGCCCACAGCTCAGTGTGCATCATGTGTCCTCCTCTGTGCTTCAGCCCTGGAGGAGGAGAGTCTGTTAAAGCAGCGGGTTGGCAGGGTTTGCCTCAAGCTGTGGCAATTCACGTGGATAGCTATGGAGGTCTCTGGCTCCATCCTTTGTATGTGCGTGTGACAGGGCGTTTGTCCCACACTGGCCCTGTAAGGGTTCAAACTCAGCCAGGGTGGAGCCCGCAGCTGAGGCAGATACAGCCAATTAGGGCCCAGCTGGGGCTTTATAAATAAGGGCTGCTGGAGGGAAGGAGAACAGACACTCACTCTTGCTCTGGCTGGGAGCAGGAGGGACCTGGCTGCTAGGGAAGCTGGAGGCTTCCTGAGACAGAGCAGTGCTGGGGAGGGACAGGCAGGGCTGGGGAGCGCTGGCCTGACCTCTCTCCCAGGCAGCAGGCCCTGAGACAAGGCCTGAGGGGACTAGGGCTGCAGAGAGACAGCGAGGGCAGCAGAAGGCAGCAGGTCAACCCCCTTGCCAAAGCTGAGAGGCCATTTCAGGCTGCAGTTTGTCCCTGAGGCAGGGGCTAGGTGACGACTGGCAGTGGCTCAATGAGGTAAGGTGGGTGTAGGGGAACTGGGGGAGGGGAGGATCCCAGAGGGCAGGGCACAGACACAGGCCAGGACTAGGAGGAAAGGGCACTGCTGGCGGAAAGGGACCCAGGCTGAACCAGCGGGAGACCTGCACCGGAGGCTGGGACACCAACCAGCCAAGGGCACTCTGAGACAGGTGCGCTGATTCCCTTAGTGACCAGTGGGAGGGGCTGCAGCGGTACGTCCCGCCCTGTGACAGCAGGCACTGTGTTGGCTCACTTCGTAAGCACAAAGCCCCAGGCGCCAAGTAGTCCTGGCACGGGGGGGGGGAGGGAATCGCAGATGGGAGGAGGCCTGACCACCGCCATCTTGCCCTCCTTGACCATTATAGTTCTGGGGGAAGAAAAGCATTTTCCCACTGTAAAAGTTTCTATCCTAAGGGTGGAATTGAATAGCCCAGACACCATCCTAGATAAGGAGCTTCGGCTGTGCTGGGCGTGGGGGGAGTTACCAGGGTTACTGCCAGGTCACGTCTGAGCTCAGATTCTCGTGGCGCTCCTTTCTGAGAGCATTGCACATGCCGAGAGGGGGCTTGGGCTGGCACAACCGGGAGGAAGAGGATTCTGAAGTATTTCCTGCTGGCAGCAATAGGAAAAAATCACAAATCCTGGGGTGCGGAGAAAGGGGCCAGTGCTGTGAGTTTTGGCTGCATCCTGCAAATTCAGTGTTTTTTAGCATTTAAACAATGTATGGGCCAGATGCCAAGGGACATATCAGCCATGTACTCTTCAGCACGGCCCTTGGTGCTGGCCTGATTCGGGCTGGCATGGTAGGTTGTGTGGCAGTCTCTCATCTGTCACTCAGATTGGAATAACAACCCACTCATTGATGTCCCTCCCCATCATGGCACTACCTACCACATGTGGAGTCATAGTCTGTCTCCGGAAGGCTGGATGGCTGTGGTGAAGCTAAAGGGGCCTTTCCCTTAAGGGTCGAGCTAAAGCCAACTATCTAGGGCCAAGCTTCTTGCCCTCTGATTGCCGGTTGAGGAGTTGGCCCTACATTTCTATTTTTGTTTTCTAGGTGCGGATGCAGCCAAACCAAGATAAAGAGGCTGACAGGAAACGATGTTGACACAATGGGGAAACAATGCAGCTGGGAACTAGACTTTTTCCACCCCCATTCAGCTCACCAAGGTATGATCTGCAAAACCTTTTGGAAAATCTGTGGGAAGCTTTACTGAAATTTAGCACACTGGTCAGGGACTTCTATTGCATGGCTGGATATCTGCAAACCTGAAAGATGTATACTGGAAACTGGGTATTTTTGTGTTTCAAACAATGTGAGTGGGCATAGAGTGGGCATTGGAGGAGTTAAAATACATTAAAATTAACCCACATGGACATGTGTATGTAGATAGTAATAATCAGTATTTTATCTTTCACAAAAATTCCTTGGAAATTCACTGGCAAATATACATATACAACAATAGGGACTAAATGAGCAGTTACCACTCAAGAGAGAGATCGTGGAGCCATTGTGGATAGTTTTCTGAAAACATCCACTGAGTGTGCTGCAGCAGCCAGAAAAGCAAACCGAATATTAGGAATCATTAATTTCAGAGAGGTAGCCGTATTAGTCTGTAACTGAAAAAAACGTAAAAAATAATGAATAGTCTTGCAGCGCCTTAGACTGTTTCATCTGAAGAAGTGGGTTGTGCTCATGAAAGCTCATGATACCATCTACATCTTTTGTTAGTCTCTAAGGTGCTGCAAAACTATTCATTATTTGTTAAGTTTTTTTTCCCCCAGGAATCATTAAGAAATGGATAGAGAATAAGACTGAGAATATCTTATTGCCTCTATATAAATCCATGGTACACCCACAGCTTGACTACGGTGTTCAGATGTGGTCACCTCATCTCTTTAAAAAAACCACCTTGGAATTGGAAAAAGTTCAGAAAAGGGCAACAGAAATGTTGAGGGGTTAGGAACGGCTGCCATACGAGGAGAGATTAACAAAACCGGGACTTTTCAGCTTAGAAAAGAGACGAAAGGGGGATATGATAGAGGTCTATAAAATCATGGCCGGTGTGGCAGAGCACTACCAAATCTATGACAGCTTCCCAAGGATGGGAAATACCCAAATAAAATGCTTGTGAGATGGCAGAAGTAACTACAGCCAGGAACATGGGAACCTTCTTCTCCAGGATACGGCTGCCTGGTGGGCTGGGAAAATGTAAAGGACCCTGAGCAAGGTGGACAGGGGGTGGAGGGAAGAACTGCTGCTCACCTTGTCTCCATGTAGGGAACGTGTGTGTGTGTGTGTGTGTGTGTGTGTGTGTGTGTGTGTGTGTCCTTGCACCAACTCCTTGATGGGGGAGATCTGACAGATATGGCAACCCCATATAGTAGCTTTGGGGTCTGCTGCATTCAGTCTATGATGAGGCCCTGCAAATCCACAGATATCCCCACTATGCCCTGGGTATCTGCGGACGTGGATGCAGATAGCCATGGCTCATATTTGTGGATACAAACTTATCGGCGCAGGGCTCTATTATGACACTTTAGATAGAATTGTGTTTTACTGCATAGGGGAGGGTTGCCACAGCTCCTCCAGGAACTAAAAACAGTGTGGCGGGGGGAGGGACCAAGGTAAGACCGTGCCAGAGAGAGGTACCCCCCAAGGGGTAGCTTGCCCTCACTGGGTCAAACTGGGCTTTCCAGAGATTAGGAGACAAAACTTTGGGGATAAAAAGCTCATGGCCTTCCCCTTGATTTAGCAAATTGGTTTCAGGGTGGTCCCAAACATTGTGGAAGGGTTGGAAAGACCTTAGCCTACCAGACTGTCCACAGGGATGGCGGGTGATTCCTGGTAGGTGCAGAGAGCATTTAAAATATCCTTGTATGGGTTTTGGTATGTTTTCTCTGTGATGCACGTGTCCTTCTAATAAACATGCTTGCTTTGGGTGAGTCGTGTGGTCACTTGTACCTGCTGGCATGCATGGGCCGTAGCCCTCGGAGAGAAAGCACCGCACAGGCACTAGCCATTAGGCAGACTAGCTTGCTTGGGATAGTACAGTGTATGGCAGGGAACAGGGAAACTTTCACACCTCCAGTGAGAAGGGAGTGGGACACTGCTCAGAGAGAAGAGGAGGTTGGAGGCTTGAGAGCTGAGTGGACCACGGAGAGGGGGTACTGGGGTAGTCATCTTGAAACGGTGACACCCATGACTCTTAAAGTGCAGGCTTTGCAATGAAAGGAGCACTGCAGTGTTTGCAGTTCAAATACAATCTAAGCAATTAGTTAAAAACTGATCACAGCCCGTAGGAGGGGAAACCCAAAGGCGGGTCGCTCTGACCCCAAATGAAAATGCCAGTCCACCCTGTTTCTATTTTCCCAAAGCTGCGGCCAGCAACCTTCCTACCTACTTACGTGGAATGAAGCCACCTCAAAAGGTCTGTCTGCTGCTTGGTTACCAACTGATTTATTGAGCCAAATACAAACTTGACTCCCATCGTGAATCTCCCAGCTACCGCCTTCCTGGCTAGAACTCGGGGTGCTAACTGCTTACTCCATACCCACCTTCTTGATTATTTAAAACAAAGAATAAACAAGCGAGTGGCTTCCATGCTGGGACCTGTCAGGGTCTGTGACCTCAACACATTATCTGGATGCATACCTTTTGCAACGAGGATCTTCGTGAGTCGATTCAAGACTCCTTCCTGTAGATGTGGACCCCGACTTGGAGTAGCCAGCAGATGGTGAGCTATCACTGGGGTCTGCTGTCACTTTAGGCCTTGTGCTTTTCCTGCTTGGAATCAATGCGAGGTCTGATGGTGAGGCTGGTAGAGTTTGTGCAATGTGAGGACTGCAGGAATATGAAGGGGTCAGATTGAGTCCTGCCTGGGATTCTGGGTCTTGCTGTGGATTGGCTGAGCTAGGTATCAGATTAGGCCTGAGGCTGGTGGAATGAGATGATGTATTTGGCCTAGGATTGGTTAAGCTGGAACGTGATGTCGCTAGTTTCGGGTTCATTTGCGCCAATGTTCTAGGTCCAGAGGATGCTTTGGGGGCCAATTGACTGGTGTGAACAGCTTCTGGCATGGGGGGGTTCTGCCCCATGGAGGTCTGGCTGACAGGCTCGGATGAAAGCGAGGCGTTGGTGGAGGTGTCGCTGGAGGCGCTCGATGTAGAACATGGCGATGTTTGCTGCGCATCGTGGCCACTCCTGGTCCTTCTCACTTGAGTAACAGTTAGAGCTGAGTGTTGCGCAGCCCTGAAAAAGACAATCAAATACTCACTTCCCTCCCCAAGCCTGTGCAAAGGGCTGATATGTCAGTACAAATCCCATTGCCCAAGAGTATTACACCACGATTCACCTATCTCTCTTGGAGCACGTTCCCCCAAATTAGTCTCTGAGAAAGAAGCAACTGTACAATAAAGGCTGCAGTGCCTAGGGTTAGGTAGCCCCAGAAACATCCCAGCCACTGTGAGACTCTTACCCAGTGTATCAATGGTTCCTGTCTTCTCACTGACTTCATCTATGGATACCTTTGGTAGGAATCCAGAGAAGCCAGGCAGCGGCAGAGGATCCCACATGAACTGGACTGATGCAAGGGTGACGACATATGGACTGCTAGCTGGACGGGAGTGTGACTGGCTGAAAAGCAGCCCTCCCTGCCCCCCATTCCTAAAGAAGTCACTGCTGCTCGTTCCTGTAAACTCCCTCCTCGGCATGCGCAATGGACTCGGCAGGGCACTGTAACATCTGGTGGGAATTCTGGCCACAAGCAGCTCCACAATCCCCTCCCCAAACTGGCGTCAATGTTAAATGGGTCTGAGGGACACCCGTGTCCTAACAGGCCTTGCAGTGGGCAGTGTTAGGCCCTCGTGGTGGTCTCTGGCTCTGCGGTGGGCCCGGGCTGTGGCATAGCTGGGTGTTGTGACCATGCTTCTGTTGTGGTCAAATCATTACCTCAAAGGTGTGACCAGGCCTGGTCCTCATCCTGGCAGGGTAAGGACCAGTGACAGCCCTGCTCAGAGCCCATGGCTCCTGCCGGGGATAATACTTTCCTTTCTGGGGGCGAGTGTGGGCAGCCCACAGCAGCACTACAACTGTCTGTCATCCTTGGCTATTTATGCCCTGTTCCCTTGACTCTTTCTCGGCAGCACCTTGGTACTTCCGCATGGTTCCCAGATGAAGTGGGAGGAGAACTGGCAAGCTCGGGGAGGGGCGGCACTGACTCATCTCCCCCATATTGCAGCAGGTTTGTGCAATCCCCGGCTATTGCTCAGCTGAGGAAGGGGAGGTCTTTCCTTCTCTTCCTCAGCCACAGGAATGGCAGAGTGCTGAGCAATGGACCAGTTCTAGGTGCTGGGACATCTGACTGCCACAGACGGCCTTCTGCAGGCTGCACGGTCAAACCAGTCTCACTGAGTGGTGTGCGTCACAGATAATCTTCGCTTGGGCTCCTGAGGAGCAGGAGGGAGCATTAAGCACTGCTGCCCTGGCTGAGCTGTATTCAGTCTCTCAAGACTCTGATGCACTGGGATGAAGAGGAAAACAGACACCTGTGATTTGGCTCCTTTGTCCTGTGCTGGAGGTTCAGGGGGCCAGACTCTACCTGTAACCACACCTCTTAGACCCTCCCCAGCCCAGCATATTTGCAGATGGAGTGGTGGTATTGCAGACAGGGGAGATGGTAGGGCAAACTGCAACCCAACCCTTCTCATTCGTTTATTAGTCCCTGGGGGAATTAGAACAGCACCTGGGCAGAGTGGCTCAGAGCTAGTGAGGTTTCAGACCCAGGGAGCCAGATACACTTGCCTCCTCACCCTTCCACTTGGAGATCAACCTCTCTCATAAAGCTGGAAGGGACCTTGAGAGGTCATCAAGTCCAGTCCCCTGCCCTCACAGCGGGACCAAATACTATCCCTGACAGATTTGCCCCACATCCCTAAGTGGGCCCCCTCAAGAACTGAACTCTCAGCCCTGGGTTTAGTAGACCAATGCTCAAACCATTGAGCTATCCCTGCACTAACAGCAGGAGAGAATCCAGCCTCAAGTTTCTAAGTTCACCATCATGCTGTCCAGACTGGCTCAACCTCTAGGCAGACCATCAAAAAGCAGGGCAAATACCCCAGACCAGTGGTATGTTCTATGAATACATTTCACCAACTCAGTAACAAATGTGCACGCTTGGGTCACTGTGACCATCTTCCCGTGGAGTCACAGACAGTCTCCCCCCCCCCCGTGGAGTCACAGACAGTCTCCCCCCCCCCCCCCATGAGCGTTGCAGTCCACCTGGCCACCCAGGGCTGTGTGATAAATGATCAGCTCCACCAAAGGTCACAAAATATTCAGGTTACTCCCAGTCCCAAGAGACCAGCCACTTACCATGAGTCAATCCGTGCCTTAAATCTCACAGCTAACATAATGCCAGTCCTACAGTAACCTAACTAAGAATGTATTAGCTAGGGAACAGAAAGGAGAGGTATTTATGGGTTAAAGCAGGCAACTGAGAAGCACAAATGAGTTTTAGTCTGTGATTCCAAAGGCAACCGAGTCAATTCAAACTGTCTGTCAGGGCTAATCACACCAAGCAGCGTGGCAATCTACCTACATTTAGGAATCTTTTCCCCTCAGAGTCCAGATAACATAAAAGAGATTCAGTTTCTCCTGGTCAGGGATTTTTGTCCCCTTCACTCTGGAGTCCAGCCTAGTGGGATGAATTCACGAGTAGGTCTCGCTTTCCTGGAGGGAGCTAGGAATGCAGTCAACAGGAGACAGGCAGAACAGTGGAGAAGCCAGAACATGCCCTCTAAGGTTGAGCAGAGCACTCCAGAAAAGTCCTGTGACTCAGTAGGGCTGGGAAGGAAGTCCTGGCCTGCTTCTCATTGGAAGGAAGTGATGTCACTTCATACCATCACAGGAGATTAGCCCGGAACCAACCCAGCAGCTTGTCGCCAATTGGCTGGAAAGTTACAGGGAGAGCCCTGGGAGGGGTGGGCAGGTGGTGGGCCTGAGGGTGAGGTCAGGTGCACGGTGCCTTTGGTGCCACAGATGGGGCTGGATGGGTATTCAGTGCCCTTGCTGATTTGGGTGGGGCAGAGGGGTAGTCAGTGCTCTTGGTGGCCCTTGCAGTTTGTGGCTCAGCGTTGCACCTTGTTTTCTGCAGGAAGGAGCCCACCTGTATCTGGGGCATAGCGGTAGCCAAGCAGTCTAGACCCTAGAGAGGCGTGGGACTTCCCAGGGAGCAGGAACCAAATGCCAGACAGCACAGCAGCTCCCAGGACTGCACAGGACTCTAGCGTCAGCACTGCAGAGTGGGAAAGAAGGTACCTTGTGCTAGTGGGGCTAGTGGTTGAGAGCATTAACCTGTATATTTAGGTGCAGGGCCCATTGTACCTTTGCTACGGGGGTGCACATGTGACTCCCTCCTTTGAATCATCCTCCATATGGACAGAAGCTTGTCTCAGCTCAGCTAGAAGTATGGATTTTTTGACGGCAGCTTTTATTTCTGGGGTTAATTCCTGTCACCCCAAGAGGGATTGGAGCATAGTGGGAGCTTAGTGGCATGGGATCTGGGAGTCATTACACCAACAGCAGGGCCCTCTCGCCACGCAGACATCCCCAGCCAAAAGCCATGGCTAAAATATTCTTTACTGCATCTCCCTGTTCTACTATCCTCTTGTGAATAATCTAAGGTCTAAAGGATCATAAACCTTCAACAGTTTCCAATCACAGTCCGCTACAAACTGCAATCTTGAACAGAAGGGGAAAGCCTCCAGTAAAAGAGTCCTGCTGCAAAAATTCCTGCTGCAAAAATTCCTCCCCTTTTCCATTACAGGTACAACTCTACACTGCATAAACAGCAACTTTTAAAGGCTTCAGAAATCCAGGGTAGGCGTTGTATTTGAAATCTATTGTAATACACATTTTTCTGCTATACGGACAGGTTTAAGCAACTGTGGCGGGGAAGGAGTATAAACTCAGAAACCTGTCCATTTTCTCAGGACTAATTTGACATTTACGATAACGTATCAATAGTAAATGGCTTCATCATTTCAAAATTTCTCTGAGGACAACACCATAGACTGTAATAAATCCGACCTTGAATTTTGTGCATTGGGGCCTCTGATAGAGTTTAAAGATCAATTTTAAAATAAATATCTAGGGACATGAACAGTCTAAGAAAGCATTTATATGGAAGCTCAAAAAATCTGTTGCCCTTAAAGGAGATTGCATTTTTTCTATACACCTAATCCACTGTTCATCTTCTAAAGGGGCTTAGAAATCCACCTCCTATCATCTTCTAACTGGAATTAATGCCCTCAGACTTGCTTTGATTGAAAACCCATCGAAAGCAGAAACTCAGTATGAGACATGGCAACTCTGACAGGCGTGAGAATTCCCAAGGAGACTGCAGCTCTCTTTCATCCGTGTCATCCCTGCACCTGATTTCAGAGCAGTCCTGGCTCTCGTTCTAGTCAACGGAGCTGCGGTTGCTCGGTGCTTCTGAGCAGCCTGCCCTGTATGATTGTTCTCTAGGGTGAGATATTCACAGGCCAGGCACCCACAACTCCCTGTGGATGCAGCAGGGACTCAGCACCTCAGGAAACCAGGCCTGAGAGGTCTTGTAAAAGATGCACATTGAGTCTGGTTGAGTGAGTCCATTTCTGGAGTGGTAAGGTCATACTCTGCCCATGTACCTGGTTCAGTGCCATTCAGCATAGAATCATAAGGGTGGAAGAGACATCAGGAGTCATTGGGTTCAGCCCCCTGCCCATCTAAATCATTAGCCAGGACTGCCAAGCCGGGACTTAAAAACCTTCCTACAGATGGAGATTCCACCCCCTCCCTGGGTAGCCCATTCCAGCACTTCCCCACCCTCCTAGGGAAATAGTTTTTCCTAATATCCAACCTGGACCTCTCCCACTGTAACTTGAGACCATTGCTCCTTGTTGTGTCATCTGTTACTACTGTGAACAGCCTCTCTCCATCTTCTCTGGAACCTCCCTGAACAACTGCTTCAGGAAGTTGCAGGCTGCTATCAAATCCCCTTTCACTCTTCTCTTCTGCAGACTAAATAAGCCCAAATCCCTCAGCCTCTCCTCATAGGTCATGTGCTCCAGACCCCTAATCATGACCTTGCCCAAGTGAGTCGGCACACTCCTGTTGTCCCAGAGCAAGGAGAGAATGGCTGATCCTAAGGCCACCACAGATCAGAATAAAACTTTGACCCACCATGTAGCCAGTTGGGACCACTGCAACCATCTGGCCTGCTCTCCAGAGAATGGCCCCACCATCAGTCCCAGTACAGACTGGTCAGAAAACATCCCAGGATTTACAATACTGTGCTAAGCAGAACCATACTGTTTTGGAATTCTGCCTGCCAGCCCAGGCCGTGTGAGCTACACAGTCAGAGTCTGTGCTCTCTCTCCTCCCCTCGCCACAATGGAGCAGCATCAGCAGAAGGTGCACCCGGGAGGGGTGGACTTAAAAATCCAGGTTGGGATTTTCATCGGGTATTAAAGGTGTTCAGGCTTCCGAACCTCAATGGTTCAGAATGGGAGGTAGGCACCTAACTCCCCTGGACTTCTGAAATGCCCGATCCTTGGGCCTTGCCCACTCAGCATGCCAATGGCTCAGTCATCTCTCCTGGCATAGAGAAGATTGGGCTTTGTGTGCCTTTCGCAGTTCACGCAGATCTGAGTCTGCCATAGGCTGCGTGTTGCCTCGTGCATGCACAGAACTTGCCAGGCGCTTGCTCGTGCCTTCTGAAAGCACCAACTCCTGTCTTGCTGCTCTGCCCGTGCCCTGCTGAACCTCTTGTGTTGGTTCCAGACCAAGACTGAGTTAATGCTCCAAGCTGGATACAGGCAAAAAAGCTCCCTCCCTGGCCCAGCCCACTGAGTAAACGCTCACGGTTTTACAACAATGGTTCTAAAACTTTCTGTATTGGTGATCCCTGTCACACAGCAAGCTGCTGTGACCCTACTGCCCTGGTGCTGCCCTTTCTTTTGTGCTGCTGCTGGTGGTGGCGCTGCTGCTGCTGGCCAGGCACCCAGCTCTGAAGGCAGCAGCATCACCAGCAGCCATGCAGAATTGCAGAAGGGTGGCAATGCCGTACCATCGCACCCTTAGTTCTGTTTAACATTTGACCTTTTGTTGGGAAAGGAGGCTACTGGAGGGGCACCTCTCTCCACTCAACATTCTCAGCCAGGTCCACTATCCTGGAGTGGGATATCTAAGCCAGACCAGCCCTTTCTCAGGTGGTGCCCTCATCATCCTTCCCTACATTTACCCCCAAGCCCAGGTTCTACTGTGAAGAGAAGTTGTAGGGGAGTTATCTCTCCTTGCATTAGCCCCAAAGCACCTTCTTTTACCCCAAGCCCCTCAGCCCAGCCCCACACTATAGCCTGCACCCACAGCCAGAGCCCTCACATTCCTGCACCCCACCCTCTGTCCCAGCCTGAGCAGCTCATCCCCAGCCCCAGAAGCGCAACCAGGGGGAATGCAGGACATGCCGCACATGTGGGCCCACAGCCACGGGGAGCGGGGGCAGGGGCAATCCAGAGAAGCTGGCAGGCTGGGGCACTTGGTTGTAGCTGCTCTCAGCCGGGTTCCTAGGGCTCTCCCGCAGGAGGGGTGAAAGGACTGGCTGGGGGTATGTGTGCCCGCACCCTTTGGTGGGGGGGTCGCAGCTGGACCCTGCTGGAACTCTGCTGCTCTTCTTCCCCTGACTCTCAGGAAGCAAGGGAAAAATGCACAATGTGTGGGCCTCCTTCTCGCTCCCGGCTGCCCAGGGGAGGGGAAGAAGTGACTTCCCCTCGCTTCCTGATCGCCAGAGGGAGAGGAAGAGCAACAGCGACTCGGTATGTGCAGCTGCAGCCCCCCACCCTCCTGAAATGGCACCCTTGCCCCCCCAAAATTCACCCTACACCCACAGCCCTGATCCTCTCACCCCCAGCCCCCTGCTCTTATTCCTGAACCCCCAACTGCCTACCCAGACCCCCTATCTCCTGTCCCCTGTCCTTATTTCTTAAGCCCCCAAATCCCCCAGCCTCATGCCCTTATTCCTCAACCCCCAAACCCTCCCTGTCCTGAGCCTCCCACACCCTCAGACCCCAACTCTGACCCATCCAGCCCCCTGCCCTTATTCCTGAACCGCCAACCACCCTGCCTCAAATTCCCCACAGCCTAAGTCTCCTGCCCTGGTTCCTGTACCCCCACATCCTCCCTGCCCTGAGCCTCCTATCCCCAGCCCCTGCCCTTACTCCTTAATCCCCCAAATCCCTCAGCTGCCGCCCTTATTCCTGAAGCCCCTAACCCTTTTCTACCCTGAGCCCCCTCTCCCTCAGCCGCCTCCCCTGACCCACCCAGCCTCAGCCCCAGCTGAATCCCCCATCCTCTCTTCCCCTGTCCCCCTCATACCTTCAGCCCCTGCCCTTATTACTGCACCCCCACATTCCTCCTTCCCTGAGTTACCATCCCCATCTCCCTGCCCTTAAGCCTGAATCCCCCAAACCTATCTGCCCTGAGGCCCCCCCTCCAACCCTCTGCCCTGACCCCCCACTCCACCTCCCACTTACATTTCTTACAGGTACTGGCGTATCGCACCTCTTCCAACCCCCTGCCCTGATCATCCCCCCCCCCCCCCCCAGGGGGACAGAATACGACAGTACCTGTGAGAAACCTGAGTTACTGTCGCCCCTGTGAAATACGAGGTGCAATTAAAACTACACAAACTCATTTAATCAGTCTTTAACACGCCGAGAAGATGGGCTAAAACAATTAACATTAGCTAAGCAATAATGCTCAAGCAGGGAGCAGTGAGAGGAGAGGGGCCCGACGGCTTATCTTGCACGCCCACCCAGAACAGCTAGTTGTGCTCCTACTCAGTCCCACCCCACGCCCCCAGCCAGGCTCTCACACTCCTACACCTCAGCCCTCTGCCCTAGGCCCAAGCCCCTTCCCATCCTCAGAACCCCTTTGCTCCACCCCAGTGTATGAATTTTGGGATGTCACCAGTACGAAGGTGGTGTCACCCATCACCGCCACATCGGTGCACATGAAAACAATTGTGAAACGAGTCGTAAAGGATCTGCCGACAAAGGGATCTGGGGTCGGCAGATCCCCGTCTAGACTACCGCGCTGACCCGACAATCAGTTGATCGGCACAGCGTGGCGGCCATTTTGATTTAAATGAAGCTGCGATTATTTAAATCGCGGCTTCATTTCCCTTTTTCGTGTAAACTAATCTACATGGCTCCGTTGACGGAGCCATGTAGTTCAGATGTACCCTTAGAGACTGCACAGAGGGTGTATAAAATATTACAGTTTTTAAAAAAAATTCACCTCATGTCTGCATTGCCTAGCAATTAAAACCAACAAATCTATTATTGCTGTTTACACAGTTCAGGAACAGTGCCATAATACTCAGATTACATAAGCATCAATATAAAAAAATCAGACCACTTTGTGAGAGCAGAACAGAAGGGCCGTCCACTTTTTCGATGACTGAGACATCTTTGGCAGGGGGAAGTGGAATATATTTTATAGGGTGTGAGCGAATTTCACGGAAAATAGACAAGTTTTTAAAATGTCCTCCGACTAGCACTGGTAGTTGTGCAGAAGCAGTACAGTACAGTCAAGTAGCAAAGAAAGAGTGACACAATTATACTGATTTTGGCTTTATGGAATTTAGTGATAGCTGACCGCAATGCTCTGTATGTTTACAAATCCTACAAAATGAAGTAATGAAGATTGAAGGGGTGAAACAGCATCTCACAACAAGGCACCAGAGTTAAAAAAAAAAAAAAAAAAGCCACAGACTTTTTTTCAGCAGAAGAAAGAAGAATACAATTGCCAGAAAACTCAAATGACAAACACAACAGCACTTCCGGAAAAGGCTCTGAACAAATCTTTCTTAAGAGCTCTTCAGTTTGCCTACCATTGGAGGAAGAAAACCTGATTCTTCCAGCTGCTGTAGAATTATGCAAAGTGATGATAATTCAGATGCAGCAAAGAAGCTTATGGCCGTTCCACTGTCTAACCACACCCTTCTGCTAAGAAGAACTGACGGGCTTTCAAATGGTGTAAGATACCAGCTAACTGAAAGGCCACCTACGTGTGAATACATTGCAATTTAGCTCAATGATGCTGGTAATGCAGCACAATTATTAGGTTTTGTTCGTTAATGTTCAGCCGGGGACATTTTGGAAGATTTTTCATTTTTGTCAGAAGTTACTGGAACGGACCACAGGTCAGGAAATAGTCACATGGTTGGAGGTTTTCATGAAAGCTGAACTGCTGAATGGGGAGACATGCATTGCTGTTTGCACAGATGGTGCTGCTGGTATGACAGGTAACAGGAGTAGTCTTGGAGCAAGAATACAAGCCATAAACTCACAGATAATTGTAACACTCTATATGCCAGCCCCTTGCCTCAAAGGGAATGAAACCCAAATTACATGCTGTGTTAAATGTACCGGTGACAGCTGTGAATTTTATGAAGTCCTAGCCTTTGAATTCCTGCCCTTTTTTGCCCTTTTGTGCTTAGAAATGGGTGACGGATGTGACAACTGATCATTCCCTAGGGAAGTGCATTGGTTATCCCACAACAGAGCCGTGGGAAGAGTTTTTGAGCTTCACAAAGAGCTGTGGGTTTTCTTTCTGTGCGCGATCCTAAGACCACCGCAAACTTTTGTGACCCAATACGGAGCGTGACTTTTTTAACTTGCTGAATGCACTGAACCTGTCCACCCAAAGGGACACATGGGGGGTGAGTGACCAGACTGCAGAATTTGAGAAGAACACAGAGATTTGACAAAGTAGACTGGGCAGTGGAATCTCTGATGTGTTTCCCTGCTACGACTTTCGGATACTAACAGCGGGACAGAGCTAGTAGCTACCCCCTCGTGGACAGGGGCGATAAGTGGGAGCACGGAGGGTCATGTGCACCCCAAACACCATCGAGGGAAGGGCAAGGGTCCATCAGCTGGTGGGCAGAGTTGGGTTCCTCAACTGGTCCAGGTCCTGCGCTTTGGGGGACCCTGCGGGACCTAGGGACTAGAAGGGGGCTTGGCACCAGCAGCAGGGGTCACCCCTACCTGTACTCACAGGCTTCGACAGGCAGCAGAGTGATCCCGTTGCAGCCCACTCCACTTTGCTGGCTCCCAGCTGTGTCACTCTGCGTCCCAGGATCATGAGGGGCTAGCCAGAGATGTACAGTTAGTAGTTCCCTAGGGTGCAGGTGGGTGAGGAGTGGTCAAAGAACGGGAGGATCCTCGAATCCACTCCCAAAGCGCCAATCAGTACAGCTGAGTCCCCCCCTCCCCTTCTCACTCCCTCAGGAGCCAAATGGCATCATATTAGTGGAGTCATGGCCTCCGGGCCAACTTATAACTGTCTATCCACAGGCGCGTGACTCCAGAGCAAACACGGTAATGATGCAGACATGCCAAGCCAGCACAAGCGCAGTAGCAGAGACATATGAGTACGAACAAGCAGAAAGCCAGAGCAGCTGGAGCAAAACCCCAGCGAGCCCAGTCCGCGGGACAGCACGTGGGGGCTTTCCTGGCATAGGAGCTGCAAGCACATGCATGGAGCCAGCAGCGGTGCTGCAGACACCTGGCTCACTGTGTATCGAGTCAAGGGCTACGTGTTGCATTTACCAGCAGCTGCTTTGGAGGAGATGGGTTAGAGCAGGGGTATCCACCCTCACAGGAGGCCGCAAAAGCCATGCACCAAGACCCTTGCACATCACACTGCACTGGGAGGCCGACCCTGGGAAGAGCATTGAAAACAGATCCAGGGCTGCTTGTCACTGCCTTTGTCCCAGCCTGGTACTGTCTCTCCAGAGGCATCATTTACTACTTCTTGCGCAAGAACTGCTTTTGATTGCATGTTTCACCTGCTCAGGGTGCCAGTCGTTGAAGGTAGGGACAGGAAGCACCTACTGGCAGACTGCCACAGCCTCACCCCGGTTAGGAGTCCTGGTGAGGGCTCCTTTATCAGGCCGGCTATAAGTGTGTTGGCAGAACCATGGAGATTTTCTGAGCAAAATTACTCACAAAAAGACTGAACCACGCCCTCAGCAACACCTTTTATTTGAACACGCACATCACAATGGGACAGCACAGTGAGAGAGCGCTGGGAAGGCTGTTGTCCATTGTTCAACTGGTTTGAACGAATTCGTGGCACAGAGGCAGGAATGCATTTCACAGTAGGTGTCCTCGGACCCTGGACCCAGTTACAGTACAACCGTGCAAACTTTAACTGTACGCAGCACGCAGCCCCCGGTTTTACACATCAGTGTAATACGAAGTAGCAAAGCATTGTCGTCTTCCCAGATTAACACTGAAACCAGCGTCCCAGGAACACATTCGCATGCTATTACACTCGATTCTACACCCCAAGGGCTTTCCTGTGGACTAAGCCAGCATTTATCTGATGATGGAGGCCTGACATCTGTGCTTAACCCTCCAGTCTGGTTTATAGCCTTCTATTGATCCGCCCTCCACACTCCTGTCTAGTTGCCACCTTCTGAGCTAAGAGTGCTCTGTTACAGTCCTCTAGCCTGATCTGAACTCTACCATCCTTTTGGCTGCCTGCGTTCCTGCCTAGGGACTTGGCCTTGTCCTCCAGCTCCAAAGCGCAGGTCGCTGAAGGAGAATGGCAGTTACCTGGCATAGAGCCAGGGTTTAGTCTTGCTCCAAGTCGACACCCTCGCCCTCACGCTGACATTTCATCTAGCGCAGTACTATCATGGGCGCAAGAGCTAGTAGGCTGGAACTTTCCGTCACGCCCTTGACCTTTCCTGTTGGAAGGCTCTTGCAGTTTTCACCCTGATTTCAGGATCCTTGGCTCTCAATAAAGAACTGCAGCAGGGCCAGACTCTTTTGTGGGTCAGGATCTGCTCGGGACATTTGTGCGGAGGGGGAGGTGCAGGACAAGCCGTGGTTGGGGGGGTGCTGTCAGAGGGCCAGTTCATGCTTGTTGATTCTCTGGTACTGTACCTACCCCAGCTACAGTGCAAGGGGGAGTAGCCATGGGGCAGTTCCAAGCTATGCCAGCTGGCTCTTGACCTCAAGACATCATGTGCCGGCTGGGGATCGTCAGCAGGCTGCATACTCTGGCCGTGCTGCCTCCCCACCCCCATGTGCCTTGAATGCCCTTTAGTCCAGCTCAGTGGGGAAGGGCAAAGCACAGACTCTGCTGGCTCTGCAGCCACTGAGGAAGTGCAGGTGGTGAATCTGCCCTGGAGGTTAGCTCCTGCAGCCTCGGCTTCAGCCCTTCTCCTTAGTCACAGGGCAGGCCTGCCTGCTCTTCCTGGCTGAGCGGCACATGGATGGGATGGAGAGTCACCTTTGGGACACAGACTGCCCCTCCTCTCTGCTTACGCAGTGTCTAGTGCAGGGAGCACTGATTTATAATCAGGGGCCCTAGGTGCTGCCATAAATACATAATAATTAATCCAACCGCTTTCCCTATTTGCTGACTTGAGCTGCCTGCCTGGTGCCTCGAGAATTCAATAGCTATTTGTTTGCTTCCTCCTCAATGGATATTAAAGGAGCCGTCTTTGCCCCGATGCACACAGAAGCAGCCCCCACACTGCACAGGCAAACAGGAACACAGGCAGACAACAGGCCACAAGAACAAGCGAAAGAGCAGGCACATGCAGATTCCCCGAAGAACGCATCACTTGCGGCACTGACCCTCAGCTTTACTGCAAAGCTGGCCCCACACCAGCACCAATGTTGCAAAGGTGGACCAAAGAGCAAGGATGACTCACACGGAGCTTGTCTGGCTACAGTTGAGGCTGGGGAGTCAGAGAATTAATGCTGCGGCTCCGACGGACGTCACTTGTAACCTGGGAGAAATCACTGGTCTGCTCACCCTGTTTCCCTAGCTGTAAAGTAGCGATAATGATACTTAGCCGCCTCGCTGGGTGATGAAGTGGAAAGCTCATGACGGCTGACTTTCACAGTGTGTGGCATTTCACATAGATTATTTAATGGGCCAATTTGCATATTTGCAACTAACTGGCATATCACAGCCAACGCCGGCTTTAAAAAATGGGGTGGATTTCCTTCTCGTGCACAGCTTGGTGAACTAAGTTTGTCTACAGAGCAGTGTCCGGATGAGCTGCCCCCACAATGCACTACCAGCCTCGCTCACAGATAAATCAGTCTTCGGGGCCTATAGATTTAGTTCTTGGCCTCACCACTGAGTCTGCTTAGCGGTGCAAGGTGGAGCTGATGGAAGCTGGAACTCAGCCCCGCCTGCAAAGGCAGGTGATCCAGGGGACCCAGAGAGCCATGAGAGAAGAACGACTTTCAATCGCTGCTGAGCTGGGCTGGTACAGACTGGTGACTGACAAGCCAAAGGCTCTAGAGCCCATTAGCAGTGGCCTGAAGCATCTATTTCACTACCACTGTTGCCAATTCTGCTGCACCAGTAGCCTAAAGGTGCATGGAACCACAAAGCTAATGACCGGAAAGGTCAAATCTCAGTTCTTCCGCTGACGGGTGCTGCTATTTCTGCATTTTTCACTATCTTTATTACGCACCAAGACCGGCACCTTGGGGTCACTATCATCCACCCATTTCAGATAAGGTAAACGAGAGCATGCAGATTTGGGGATAGACCCCAAATTCTCTGCTTCAGAGTGTCAAGTCCCAACTGCTGTGCCCCGCAGCCTTGTCTGGAAGGGACATGGCAAACATGGTGCCCCTGTATCCAGGCAGAAACAGAGCGGCTCTGTGTCACCTTCTAATGGACGTATAAAATATGCAACTCCTTTGACGCACGCTAAGTCACCTGGCTCTTCCGCTCGAGAGGGAGGCACTCAAGCCTGAACATCTAGCAGCCTCGATTCATGCCTCATAGACAACTCAACGGGCCATGCTGTCTGTAACCACTAGGTTACAATCCCTCCTTGAGCCTGAAAGAGCAATCAAGAAACCAGCCACTCAGTGTCCTACCCCTGTCTGACAAATACGTGTTCAGCCCACTGGCAGTGGGTATATTCTGGCCCCCTCTATGGGCTGTATCCACATAGGGGGATAACAGCCGATTCTTCTCCTCACTGGTTTCTCTTTCAGCTCCATTTGAAGAGGTGTTTGCTGTGGAGTTGAAGGTTGTATATGTAAATCTGCTTGATGACCCATGTGGGTGAAAAGCAAATAGGTAGATGTACTGTACAGTTCGGACAAAGACCCTGGAGGAATGTTTGGCAAGATTTTTCTACTGCCAAACGTTGTATTTAGCAGTGTGTGTGGGTGTTGCGTTAACATTTGGTTTACTGTTGCATTTGGATTTGGGGTATTTGGCGCTGTCCCTTTGAGAACAGGATTTGGCAGACAGCCTGCATTTGCGCAGCGCAGTGTTTGACAGAGGCCGGGGCTGATACTGTATGGCTACTGGCATGATTTTCCGGAAATGCTTTTAACGGAAAAGTTTTCCGTTAAAAGCATTTTTGGAAAAGCACGTCTAGATTGGCAGGATGCTTTTCCGGAAAAGCACTTTTTCCGGAAAAGCGTCTGTGGCCAATCTAGACGCGCTTTTCCGCAAAAAAGCCCCGATCGTCATTTTCGCGATCGGGGCTTTTTTGCGGAAAACACTACTGTGCTGTCTACACTGGCCCTTTTCCGGAACAGTTTTCCAGAAAAAGACTTTTGCCCGAACGGGAGCAGCATAGTTTTTTCGGAAAAGCACTGATGGTTTTACATTAGATCGTCAGTGCTTTTCCGGAAATTCAAGCGGCCAGTGTAGACAGCTGGCAAGTTTTTCCGGAAAAGCGGCTGATTTTCTGGAATAACTTGCCAGTGTAGACACAGCCTATGTGTCAGCTCCTCGAGGTCAGGGCTCGATCGGATAAATGCGTCTTACCAGAAAGCAACCTCACTTGCGCAGGTGTCACATTAACACTATGGGGTCTGGGGTGGTGCTATAGCTGCATAGTTACTGCCTTTCACCTGCAGGTCACCACCATGAGTCCCGCCTCGAATGGCTCCCTGTGCAGGATGCATTTGATGAGTGCTAGTTCCAGCTCCCACGTCACCAACTCACCATTATAGTTTGCACTAGAATGTTGGCTCTTCGGGGCAGAGACTTTCACTCCATGTTTGTGCAGCACTTGGCCTGGTGGGGCCCTGATCTCAGGGGGATTCACTAGTGAAAGAACTGGCACCAGGGGCTGGAAATGGCCGGAGTTACGCACAGACATATTGACGGGTGGGGCTGCTCAGGGATCAGAGGACAGACCAGAAAAAGGGGTGTAATCTTTTTTTTAAATCTCATTCTATGCCGGCCACTCTCATGGGGATTTAGGGTCTGGCTCATGATTGTTGAACTTGTGGGGTTAGTGTTACCGGAAATAAGCCTGACGCAGGGAGCCCCCAGTTGGAGCAGTGAAACTCAGGCTAGGTAGAGAGGCAAATGACATCACTAAAGCATCACTACAGCCAACCAATTAGCTCCTCTCAGGGCTGAACACTGAGAAAACCAGGGTTGGTCTTGGGAACCTGCTATTATGCTGGGGTGCATCGTATCATACCTGCACCCTCAATGGACATGAAGAGATCCCGCTTACTTACACAGACCTGACATAGCACCAGAGAGGCACTTTCACACCTGTTATCCCCAGTGCCAGCCACAACCTGTGAGCCACTAGTGCAACTGTAATCAACAGCAGTACCGCAGCCTAGAGGTGCACCGCAAGACCCTTGTTAGCTGCCCATTTGCCACCAAACTCGGGCCACCACATTTTACATCTCTGACCAGGCGCTGTGAGTGAATCTCTGCCCCAGAACCAATGGGGGTGTGCAAGGGAGTTTGTCTCCATTCCATGTGCCTTGGCCCCACGCCTGGCCACAACCACAGTCTTGTGCTCCAGGAATGGTCTTTGAGGCAACGTCTGCTCTGGCCTGCTCAAAGAAGACCAGGAGAGATGGGACTAGGGCCCGCACTGCCTCCCTTCCACATGGGCCCACTGAGCTCCCCCTGAATCATAGAACAGGAAGGGACCTCGAGAGATCATCAGGTCCTGTCCCCTGCCCTCATGGCAGGGCCAAGCACCATCTAGACCATCCCTGACAGGCGTTTCTCTAACCTGCTCTTAAAATTCTCCAATGATGGAGATTCCACGACCCCCTAGGCAATTTATTCCAGCGCTGAACCACCCTGACAGGTAGGAAGTTTTTCCTAGTGTCCAACCTAAACCTGCCTTGCTGCAATTTAAGCCCATTGGGGCTTCTCCTGTCTTCGGAGATTAAGGAGAACAATTTTTCTCCCTCCTCCTGGAAGAGGGCAGCGGCTGCGGCCCCAGAAGGAGAGGGAGAGTGGTTCCCTGTGTTTGTTCTGATTCATGGGAAGGAGCTGAAGCTCTACAATGGAGCTCTGTGAGATCCCCAGCTGATGTACATTGGCATGGCTCTGTTGATTTCAGTGAAGCTACCCCAACATATACCAGCTCGGGGTCTGGCCGGTAGGTTTACAGTATTTCTCTGCAGCAATCTGAATGGTTATTGTCGGCTACGTTGCTTGTCTCAAAAGCACTGCAGCAAGCTCACAACCGTCCCCAAGGCTGCTGGGACGAGAGATTGTATCAGAAGGCTGCTTTCATTTGGCGAGGGAGTGATATTTGCGAGGGGTGATATTACCGAATGTGTTACTCTTCCACTTGCATTCCTCACTTTTGTTTGTTCACACCCACAGCCCCTGCTCCACTCACTGCGACAGAGTGTGACTTCCTGCAGAGAGTGTGACTTCCTGCTGGCTAGTCTGAGGCAGGGAACCCGAATAAGATGGATCTGGGAACATGAGCTTCACAAACTAGATTTCCCAGTGTAATTAAAACCAGACACACAAATTACAGGCAGTAACTCAGGCCCTCAGAATAGCCTTGTTCTGCTTGTGCTTAAATCCAGCCCTGGGTATAAAATTCAGCATGAAAATAGATCCCCGAATAGCAATATGTTCTTCCGGAGAAACTGTGCAAGACTAAATCCAGAGGGCCAGATCTTTAGCTGGTGTAACTCTCTCTAGTTCCATGGCCATCCCTGGTAGGTGTAAACTGGCACAGCTCCAAGGATTTGGCCCAGACTGGGTGAATTGCAGTCTGGCAGTGTGGCTCTGGCAAGATAGAGACGAGCACTTAAAATGCTAGTAAAGGGAGGCTCTAGGAGCAGGGGTAGACAGATCACTGTTTGCCTCAAAAGACACAGGCCCTGCTGTTCAGGTGAGAAATGAGGTTTCCAATGTGGCTTGGGGAAGAGTTAAGCAGCTTACGGCTTCATTCAGGGTACGATGCGCTAAACAGCTCTATGGTCTCACCCGGGGTATTTTGGTGAAGGGAAATGATGCAAAAGTTAATGCTCCAGTGAAAGCAATTCTAAAGTGCAGTGAAGTGAAGCCAGTGTCTGACTCGCTGAGAAGGAAGGAGAGCCAGCCATTCGCAGAGCTGGAGACTGCAGATGCAAACCCTGTGGCATACAGTGGGTGAGCTTTGTCCCCTGACTTGAGGCCTGCATTACGGGAATTATGGAGTGACAATTAATCACTGCTTGGACACAGAGCGCTAAGTAACTAACTTGTCTAAACCAGCTCAATCATCCCAGGCAGGGCTTTGTCAAGCTGGGACTTAAAAATGTCTGAGGATGGAGATTCTACCCCCTCCCTAGGGAACTCATCCCTATGCTTCACCACCCCCCTAGGGAAATAATTTTTCCTAATGTCCAACCTATTCCTCCCCCACTGCAACCTCAGACCGTTGTTCCTCGTTCTGTCATCTGCCACCACTGAGAACAGCCTCTCTCCATCCTCTTTGAAACCCCCCTTCTGGTAGTTAAAGGCTGCTCTCAAATCCCCCCTCACTCTTCTCTTCTGTAGACTAAACAGACCCAAGTCCCTCAGCCTCTCCTCATAAGTCATGTGCTCCAGCGCCCTCATCATTTTTGTTGCCCTCTGCTGGACTTTCTCCAATGCGTCCACATCCTTTCCGTAATGGGGGCCCAGAATTGGACACAATATTCCAGGTGTAGCCCCACCAGAGCCAAATAAAGGGGAATAATCACTTCCCTAGATCTGCTGACAGTGCTCCTCCTAATGCGCCCTAATATGCCATTAGCCTTCTTGGCTACAAGGGCACACAGTTGACTCATATGCAGCTTCTCATCCACTGTAATCCCCAAGTTGGTTCATGTTAAAGTTATGATTAAATAGTATTTTCTTTCAGTGATTTTTATCTCCAAATGGTGGATATTCACAGCATGCGCCAGTGTGGCTTAGTGTCACATATTGATGAAACCGGTACAAATGGCCATTACAGTTGCACACTGCATATTATACAGCACCAATTTTCTAAATTAGTGCTTATCTTGCAAAATAGCTGTCTCTGTAGCAATGGTTGCTGGAAGTACTACATGGTATATCACCATAGGACAACATTGCTGTGGGTGCACAACGAAAGTGGGACAGTGCCCACTTCAGTTATTTTTCATTATCCCTGTTTAATTAAAATTGCACATCCATGTTGGCTACTGGATTAAATTGCATGTAATCGTCCCTACTTTCACCTGGTCCCAAACTCTCCGGAACCACTCTGACCATCATTTATTAGAGACTTTGAGAGCTATGTTCACTTACTATTTGGGGAGCAGCTATGGAGGCACTGTAACCTCAGATCCCCCTCGTCCCTCTCCTCCTTCGTCCTGGAAAAGAGAATTGGGAAGTAGCATCTTTAGGAGAAACGACGGCTGTTCCCAAATGTACCGAAAGGATCAAAATCAATAAGAGCACAACGTACCTGAGCGCCTCCATCTACAGCCAGCCACGCCCATTACGGTGGTCCTAATGGTCTCAGGAGGGACTTGTTTCCATTGGCTTTGCCCTTCTCAGGGGAAAGCTCATGCACAGAGGCCAGGGGAATGGGAATTAGGGGCTCAGGGCTGCGTCTCTCCCATTCTCCCTCTCTTCGTGATGAATCTAAGCAGTGGGAACTAACATTGCACAGTACAAGTCTTGGAAGCGGGCGTGTTAATGCGACACCATTTAAACGCCAGTCCATGTAGCTTTCCAGAAGGGATAGCTTTGCAGATGTTCCCTTCCTTGCCTTGCAGAATACAGCGCCGAATCAATCTTTGCACTTGCACCTTGAGTGCTAATAGGAGGCGAATAATCAGATTTGGAATTCCTGGTCGTTTGTACTGTGAATGGCAGTTGCTGAGTGCTCAATGCTTTTGAAACCCAGGGCGCTTGTTTAGATGCTTAAATATAGACACTATAGCCAAACCTTGGGCATTGCTTTAGAGCGTGTTGGCCATAATGTTCACATCTGAGGTACATCTAGATTACATGCCTGTGCCGACAGAGGCATGTAAAATAGGCAACCTGACATAGTCAAGGAAGTGGGAATTTAAATATCCCCGGCTTCATTAAAATAAAAATGGCCGCCGTGCTGTGCCGGCTCAGCTGATCGCATCTTGACTCGCGCACTGTGCCGACACTTGGGGCAACCCATCCATATAGGCGAACTAGATGGTCGCCTACGATGCCAAGTTAAATGCGGTGCCAAATGGTGGCGCAATATCATTGAGGGGTTTGGAGGTGAAGGCACCGATTACATGGTTCGCCTTGGGCGCCAGTTGCTGGCAGCTAGTCTAGAGCCGCCCCTGCCGACAGTCAGCTGAGCTGGCACAGCGTGGCGGCCATTTTTATTTTAATGAAGCTGGGGATATTTAAATCCCCGCTTCATTGACTATGTTGGATAGCCTATTTTACATATCTCTGTCGGCAGAGGCATGTAATCTAGATGTATCTCTGGTTGTGTACACCCCTGAAGCTAGTGCAAACAAGAGGGGTTACCACGCATTAGTCAATTTTCCTTAAGAGCCTATACAATAAGAAAAAAATGCTACATGCATAGGAGACTATAGGAAATGGTCATATTGAAGGGTAATTGTTATAATGGGAACAGGAGCAAACTCTGTAACTGTTTACTTGATTCTTTCAGTTCTAACAAATGTTTCCAATGGTTCTGAACTTTCCAAACCTTTAACCTTTTGGAATGAAACTTTCCAGACTCAGGGTGAAATCCTGGCTCCCCTGAAATCAGTGAGACTTTTGAGATCATCTCCAGCGAGGCTAGAATTCCATAGATGCCAAGGACAGAGGGATGACTGTGGCTATCTAGTTGATCTTCTGGACAACACAGGCCACAGAACTGCCCCAAAATGGTTCCTCGAGCAGATCTTTTAGAAAAACAGCCAATCTTGATTTTAAAATTGCCAATGGTGGAGAATACACTATGACCCTTGATAAACTGTTCTGTTAAAAAGTGTACCCCTTACTCCCAGTCTAAATTTGTCTAGCTTCAGTGTGCATCATTGGATCGTATTATAGCTTTAGCTCCTTATTAAATATCTGTTCCACATAGACTGCAAGTCACTCCTTAACATTCTCTTTGTTAATTTGAATAAATTGAGCTTCTTGAGTTTATCATTGTGTGATGGGTTGGCTGCTCCTCACTGGCAAAAAAAAAAGGGGTTAACAGCAGCCCCAGGAGGCTGCACCAGAGACAGCCAATTAGAAAGGGGCAGAGAGCAACAGCCAATCATGACCCAGTGGGCTCATATAAGAAGGGCTGCAGGGCAGAGCAAAGTTTGGTAGTTGACTGGAGCTCCAGGGGTAAAGACCAAGCTCCTTGCAGAAGGAAGGAGCCCCAGCACTTGGGCCAGAGAAGTGATGCAAGCAGGGACTGGGGGAGCTAGAGAGGGCTCCAGGCTGGCTGCTAGGGCCTGCACGTGGAGATCCTAAGGTAAGGGCAGAAGAGGGTGCTGGAGCCACGTGAGAAGTAGCCCTGTGTCAACAGACCCCAGTTGCCACTGAGGGAGTGGCTGGACAGTTTGCAAGTCCCCCCACTCCCAAAGCAGGGAAACATGAAGTGTGGTGCAGGCAGAGGCAGCATCACTGAAGAGACTGCTATAGTCTTGGGACTGACGTGGGCCTGGAACAAAAGTGATGGTGGTGAGGTGCCACCAAAGGAGGGTACCCGGCCAGCAGAGTTAATTCCCATAACAGCTGGCAGGAGGCTCCAGAGTGGAGCGTGAGGTGCATTTAAATAGGATCCAGCTGCTGGAGCCACCGCCTGGAAATTCCGTGGCACAGGCAGCAGAAGATAAATAGGACGCAGCCAGATGCAGTCCGTGGGCCGGATCCGACCCCTGGGCCACATCTTGCTCAGCCCTAGAAAATGGGTGGAGCTCCAGGACAGAGGGGTAGGGCTGGGTTTACTGAGAGATGACGCACTGATTTGGCTTCACTCCTCAGATGGGCTCCTAAACAGACCTGCAAAGACATTAAATCCACTGTCTGAGGGACAGGTGCATGAATACACATTATACATAACCATTGTTTATTGCTTTGTAAAAGCTTGAGCTGCTTGTAGGCCAGCATCTCAGCTCCTGTAAACTGTTGCAGTGCCTCCGAAGTCAGTGGAACTACACGGATCTACCATGGCTGAGTGTTTGGTCCTGTCTCCTTTTTGCAGGCCACATGAGTTACTGTGATTCGACTGTCACCATAACCAGACGCATTTGACAACTAACACATTGTTGTCAAGAGAGTGTGTGGACAGCGCATGTCCCTTTCCTGCCCGGTAGGTGGATTGTGTCAATACACAGTGTATTGGATGCATCTAAAAAAATGAAAGTGACATTGTTATGAAGACCCTTTTCCAAACTCTAAATCAATGACACTCTGACCAGTGACAGATGCCATCTGCAGAGCATGGTCCATTGGGCTCTGAGCTTGTTTTTGCAAACCCAATGAGCAGACTTGAATACAGATGGAAGACCCCACCTTCCTGTTTCCCACAGCATGAGAACCAACACCACATGGTAACCGTAGCTACCCTGTCATCGTTACAACAATAAGCACAGCCCTGTAATTTGTTTTACAGGAGAAGATGTCTCCTATGAAGGATTGTAACGGTGTGCAATGAGTCAGAAGCTAACTCATCACCCTGTCACTCTAATACCCACCATAGGGTATGTCTACACTAGAAAGTTAGTTCGAACTAACGGACGTTAGTTCGAACTAACTTTCCTATGCGCTACACTAGCGCTCCGTTAGTTCGAACTTAATTCGAACTAACGGAGCGCTTAGTTCGAACTAGGTAAACCTCATTTTACGAGGACTAATGCCTAGTTCGAACTAGCTAGTTCGAACTAAGGGCTGTGTAGCCCTTTAGTTCGAACTAGTGGGAGGCTAAGGCTTCCCAGGTTTCCCTGGTGGCCACTCTGGCCAACACCAGGGAAACTCTATTGCCCCCCTCCCGGCCCCGGAGCCCTTAAAGGGCCACGGGCTGGCTACTCACTTTGTGCCAGTTGCAAGGCTGCAAGCACCCGTGCCTGCACAGCCTGCACCTGCCACACTATGAGCCAGCCATCCGAGGGCTCCCAGCCCTCCACTGCTCCCCACGACCAGCCTGGCGGCTCCCGGGAGCCTGCCCGGGGGCGCAAAAGGCGGGCGCCCGCCTGGTCAAGTGCGGAGATCGTGGACCTCATCGAGGTTTGGGGGGAAGCCTCAAATGTCCACGATCTCCGCACTAGCCACCGGAACGCGGCCGTCTACGGACGCATGGCTGCCAGCCTGGCCGCCAGGGGCCACCAGCGCAGCCGGGAGCAGGTGCGCTGCAAGATTAAAGACTTGCGGCAGTCCTACTCCCGGGCCTGCCTGCCAGGGGCTGACCCGGAGGCCTGCCCCCACTTCCATGCCCTGGACCGCATCCTGGGGCCTCATGCCGTCCCTGCCCCCCGGGACGTGATTGACCCCGGGGCAGAGGGACCGCTCCTGGACACCGAGGAGGAGGAAGAGGGCTCTGAGAGCCAGGAGCCTGCTGCCAGCCTTCCCAGGACCCGGGACCCCCGAGGCACCCCACAGAGCCGCTCGCCTGCATCATCAGAGGCCGGGGAGGCGTCCACCTGTGAGTACCCTCGTGTTCCCCTTATGTGTACGGGGGGCTGGGGCGAGAGGGAGCCCCGGGACCGTGCGCCTGGGCCTTGCCCACTACGGAGCAGCAGCTGGGGATCCTGCAGGGGCCCTGGCCTTGCAGAGGGGAGCTGGGTTTCACACACCTGGGCCCCTGGGGTAATTGACCGCTGGTCTTCTTGCACCACAGCTGCAGCACCGGGGACTGCAGGGCGCACCACCCCGCCTGCAGCAGCCGCCCGCGCCCGGGCAAGCAGGACAGCCAGGAACCAGGAGGACTACCAGAGGCGGCATCTCCGGTTCCTGGACCGACAGCTCCGTCTCCAGGACCACTGGGTCCAGGAGGACCTCAGGCTGCGCCAGAGGAGTCTGGAGGCCCTGGAGGAGCAGGGCCGTGCCCTGCGAGGCCACCTCCAGAGCCTGCTAGACCGCTTCCCATTTCCTCCTCCCCCTGCTCCCCCTCTTGCTCCCCCTCTTGCTCCCCCTGCTCCCCCTCTTGCTCCCCCTCTTGCTCCCCCTGCTCCCCCTCTTGCTCCCCCTCTTGCTCCCCCTGCTCCTCCTGCTCCTCCTGCTTCCGCTCCTGCTTCCTCCACACCCCCTGTCCTCTCTGCCCCCCCCTCCACAACCATTCCCCACCGACGCCCCCGGACCCGCAGTGTGGCGAGACGGGAGAGGCACCCAGACTCCCACCCCTGAGCTTTCCTTTCCCTTCCTCCCTTCCCTCCCCTCCCCTTCCAGCTCCCTCGTCCCAGGTTTCCCCCTCCCTTCTCCCACCTTCATTCCTCCCTCCCCCACCCCAGTTCTGTGAAATAAACAGACGTTTTTGTTGGAAAAACAGGTGTCTTTATTTGACAGTAGGTAGGGAGGGGAAAGGGGAAGGGGGGGGTAGGGTGGAAGAAGGCCCCGGTGGGGCATGCAGGGAGAGGTCAGTCCTCCTCCTCCTCCACCTGGAAGCTCTCCCGCAGGGCTTCCCGGATCCGGATGGCCCCCCGCTGGGCTTCCCGGACGGCGGCGGTGCGGGGCTGACCGTAGTGTCCAGCCATGCGGTCAGCCTCAGCCATCCAGGCTGGCAAGAAAGCCTCCCCCTTCCGCTCACACAAATTGTGGAGCACACAACATGCCGCCACCACGGGAGGGATGTTGTGCTCGGCCAGGTCCAGACGGGTGAGGAGGCATCGAAAGCGGGCTTTCAGTCGCCCGAAGGCCCCCTCCACCACGATGCGGGCCCTGCTCAGCCTGTTATTGAAGGCCTGGCGGGAGGGATTGAGGTGTCCCGTGTAGGGCTTCATGAGCCAGGGCTGCAGTGGGTAGGCGGCATCCCCCACCAGGCAGACGGGCATGTCCACGTCCCCGACCCTGATGTGGCGGTCGGGGAAGAAGGTCCCGTCCTGCAGCCGCTGGCACACGGAGGAGTTCCGGTACACCCGGGCGTCGTGTGCTTTGCCGGACCAGCCCACATTTATGTCCGTCAACTGTCCCCGGTGGTCACATACGGCCTGCAGGATGACGGAGAAGTACCCCTTGCGGTTCACGTACCGGGACGCCTGGTGTTCCGGGGCACGGATGGGGATGTGCGTCCCGTCGATGGCCCCCCCGCAGTTGGGGAAGCCGAGGGCGCCGAATCCCCGGATGACGGCATCCGGGTTGGCGAGGCGGACCACCCTGCGGAGCAGCACCCGGTTGATGGCCTTGACCACCTGCGGAGAGAGACACAGCAAAGCGTCAATCAGTGGGGCGCCCGGGTGGCTGGGAGCGTGCGTGCCCTGGCAGTGCCCCGCGCCCCACTCCCGGAAGCAACCCCCCTGGCGGCGTGTAGTACGGCCGGGACAGCCCGACCCCTCCGGTGCGGGGCGCCTTCGCCTCCTCCCGCCCCCCCCTTTGTCCCTGGGGCGGCCCATCCCCTCCTCGCAGCCCCCCTCCCCCCCGGCTCGGTGGCCGACGAGCGCCGTACCTGCATGAGCACTGCTCCGACAGTGGATCTCCCCACGCCGAACTGGTTCCCGACGGATCGGTAGCTGTCCGGCGTGGAGAGCTTCCAGAGGGCGATGGCCACCCGCTTCTGGAGGGGGATGGCGGGCCTCATGCGAGTGTCCCTTCTTTGCAGGGCAGGGGCGAGCCACTCGCAGAGCTCCAGGAAGGTGTCCCTCCTCATCCTAAAGTTCTGGGTCCACTGTCGGTCGTCCCAGTGCTCCAGGACGATGCGGTCCCACCAGTCGCTGCTGGTGTCCAGACGCCAGATGCGGCGGGGCACGCCGGTGCCAGGGCGCTGCCGCGGCTCCTCCACGGCCCCCAGGGCGGCCAGGCGGAGAGGCAGGGGGCTGACGTTCCCCAGGTGGTGCCAGGCAGCCTCGAGCCATTGCTGGCAGGCTTGCAGCAGCAAGTCCAGAACGTGCACCAGAAGGTGCAGGGCGAGCCGTGGCTCCATGTTGCCACCTGCGGCGGCCCCCCCGAAGGGAAGCACCGACACAGACGGGCACAGAGACCGACGCTTTGCTGTCCCTCGGCGAGGTTGGCAAGCAAGCAGGAAAAGCTGAGAACCGGCTGTCCAGGGGGGGTCCCTTTAAGCACGAGCCTCAGATAGCCTCAGACAGCAGCCACACAAAGCAACTGCTGACCTGATGCCCTGCCAGAACCGGTTTCAGCTGCCCTTAAATGCCCCCCTGCGTCCAATCAGTGTGGACGCGCTAGTTCGAACTAGCAAAACGCTAGTTCGAACTAGTTTTTAGTTCTAGATGCGCTAGTTCGAACTAGCTTAGTTCGAATTAACTAATTCGAACTAAGTTAGTTCGAACTAGCGCTGTAGTGTAGACGTACCCATAGATATCAATTGAGACCTAATTGAAGGACAGGTTGTTGACAGAAGGTGTCAATTAACCAAGTAGAGCTACTGCTGAAAGTCTAATTGATGAGGAAGCCACCTCAGCAGGTGGGATTATATAAACTGACATGAAAGACGTGCTAAAGAGGAGGAAAACTGAAGGAAGGCAGATGTAGCCAGGGCTGTTTGTGGTTAGTATGGTGCCGCTCCCTAGAAGCAAATGGGGAAGTGCCTATGGAATGTAAATACATGGCACACTACAGCAGGCATGTCAAACAGGCCTCCGGAGGGCCGCATGCAGCCCACTTGAAGTTTTTTGCCGCCCACCACTACATTTTATAAAGTACAGCCCGCTGGCTGCTCGGAGCATGTGGCCGAGTGCAGATCACAGCCAGCCAGCCACTCTGCGCACGGCACTGCAGTGACTGCTCATGGCAGGCCGGGCCACTCTGCGCTGGGTGCCACAGCCACTGCTCACAGCCGGCCGGGCCACTCTGCGCTGGGTGCCACAGCCACTGCTCACAGCCGGCCGGGCCACTCTGCGCTGGGTGCCACAGCCACTGCTCACAGCCGGCCGGGCCACTCTGCGCTGGGTGCCACAGCCACTGCTCACAGCCGGCCGGGCCACTCTGCGCTGGGTGCCACAGCCACTGCTCACAGCCGGCCGGGCCACTCTGCGCTGGGTGCCACAGCCACTGTTCACAGCCGGCCGGGCCACTCTGCGCTGGGTGCCACAGCCACTGCTCACAGCCGGCCGGGCCACTCTGCACTGGGTGCCACAGCCACTGCTCACAGCCGGCCGGGCCACTCTGCGCTGGGTGCCACAGCCACTGCTCACAGCCGGCCGGGCCACTCTGCGCTGGGTGCCACAGCCACTGCTCACAGCCGGCCGGGCCACTCTGCGCTGGGTGCCACAGCCACTGCTCACAGCCGGCCGGGCCACTCTGCGCTGGGTGCCACAGCCACTGCTCACAGCTGGCCGGGCCACTATACGCTCGATGTTCCATCATGTGCTCACAGCCTGGCCAGCCACTCTGCACAGGCATCAAGCGCCTGCTCAAGCTGGCCGCTGTGATCATGCCACCCCAGCGCCTGGGAAAGAAATGTGTGGTGGTGGCAGAGGCTCCGGGACCCAGGCATTAGGTTGGGGGGGGGGGGGGGGGCTGGGAGTGCCTGGCTCTGGGGGAGGGGAGAGGCATTAGGTTGAGGGGGCTGGGAATGTCTAGCTCTGAGCAGGGGGGAGGCATTGGGTTAGAGCGGGGGGGTTTCTGGGGGAGCGGACGAGGATTGGGTTAGAACGGAGGCATGGGAGTGTCTGGCTCTGGGGGAGAGGAGGGAATATTTTGTTAATATTTTGTTTTTTATTTATTTATTCCCAAATAAAAACACAAGATGTATATTAATTGTATATCAATAAATGTCGATATTTTGCAATTGCATGAATATTATATGTTTATGCAAAATCTCAAACTTACAAAGTATCTGAAATTTTTACAGAAGACTGTTCTGATTAACCACGGTCCATACTTGTTTTTATTTCAACAAAACAAGTTATGTATCATATAAAAAATTAAAAAGTACCTTAAATTTATGCTTAAATTAAAAATTATTTTATATGGGCAAATAACAATTTTACACATCAAATTATTATATTACGTTAAAACAAGACCTGAAAAATTATAAAATATGCCTAAAACATAATCTATAAAATAAATAATTACGACTTTCCGATAGAAGTACATTTTCTTTGGGGGCCCTAAAAGCTATCCGTTTTCGTTTGTGCGGCCCTCGGTAGGCTTCGAGTTTGACATGCCTGCACTACAGGCTGTGGCCTGCTGGAAGAAGAGACTAGAACATGGTGGTGATGAGATCTGGGGAGGCTGTGTGGGCTGATCGAGTTCTGAAAGGAGTCTCAGGGGAAGATCCCAGGACAAGGGAGTGGGAATCTCGTATTGGCATTAGGAATGTGAGCAAAGACCAGAGCAGAGCAGAGAAATGCTGTGTCTGTAAGGTGCTGGCAGACTCGAAAATAGGCTTGGATAATATGTGGTAATATAACTAGGCTGGACTGTAATGCTAGTGGAGCATGCTGGAATGGTTCTCCCCTCCTAGAGCTGCACTCCTTTCAAAGCAGCATACAATGAAATACTAAATTAGCTGTCCTATTCCAAACACTCCTGCAGCTTTTGCTTTCAGGAGGCCTCACACTTAATGCAGGGAGAATTTGCTTTGCTTAGAAGCCATTACGTGTAACATTCTTCTGCTTTGACAAGGTTGGCTTGAGCTCAACATTGACCCAGCCATTTGTGAAAGCTGGGAGCGCTGGGAAAGCTAGACTTTGCAAAACCATCCAAGTCTTTTCAGAATTCCGAGTTGTTAATTTTTGCTTTAGGCTTTCTCACCCTCTTGTCGTTTCAATTGTAGGAGTGCTGGGGGAAATCTTCAAAAGTACAAAGGGCAGTTTGGCTTAATGCCTAATTGTGCTATTGAAAATCTCCCTCTTAATGTTTGTTCCAAGGCATCTAAAAATCTTCACAGGCTAAGCCTAAGGACAAACTATTTGGGCAAGGCTTTCAGAACCATGTTGTTATGGAAGCACTGCTCCTAGCTTCATAGTTATGGCTGAGTTGCTTTGTGCACTTAGAACAGGGATTCAACATGAAAAATAGACATATCTTCCTTAAATGCACTGCACTTACTCTAGCAGTATAATACCAATAGAGATGTAGCCGTGTTAGTCTGGTCTTGCTGAAACAAAAGACAGGACTATGCAGCACTTTAAATATTAACAAGATGGTTTATTAGGGGATGAGCTTTCGTGGCCCAGACCCACTTCCTCAGATCAAATTGTGGAAGAAAATTGGCATGACCATATATACATAGTGCTGCATAGTCCTGTCTTTTGTTCTAGCAATATAAAATGGGTTTTCTGAAACTATGTAAGTATATCTGTTTATTAACGTCAGTTAAAATCATTTAGAAAATAAGTCCCTTAAGAAACATAGACTCCTCTGAGATATTTCAGTAATGCAATGACTTTTCAAACTTCTAAAGTTAATAATTATTTCACCTTTATTATTCACAAATGAAAGTTTTGTCTTTAATAGGGGCTGAAGAATAATGTTGCAATTAAAGCTGGGCACAATTTTTCCCATGACTTTTTCGATGATTAATGAAGATTTGATGACCCCGAAATATTTTGCAAATTCATTTAACTGAACTGTTTCGGTCAGGGAAAAGAATCTAGCCCCCAACAACTAAATACTTCTTATGACATTTCAAATGAACATTTTTGTTGGGTTTTTTGTTTGTTTGAAATGACTTGCTTCAAAATTTCCTTTAAAGAAAGCATAACAAATTGTCAAATTTAAAATTTATGTTTTGGGTTTCTGCGAAAATAAAATTTACTTTGACCCAACCTTTTTTCTTTTTTTTTCTTGAAGAAGTGAAGGAAAAAAGTTTTGATTTGACATAAAACAAATATATTTTAATTGATCAGAAGTAGCAAACTACAAAAATCCATTATTTACCCAACTCTACTTGCAAGTTGGCAATTCTTTGTAGAATTCTCTTTCAAAATGGCTGCAATTTTTATTTTTCTTCAGCGCCTGCTAAAGAAAAACATTCATTATGCAGAATGAGAAATACAATCCTTAAATCATTAATAGTTTTTAAAAAATATGTTGCACTAGATCTACCCAACAGAAAAAGAGTGGAGGGAGAGAAATTAGGGGATGTGCACGTGTGTTCATATGCACCTGTGCAGAAGATTGTGGAAACAGGTCAGGAAAACTGTGTGCATGCAGGTACGCAGAGAATTTGAGAGGAAACAGGAGGCAGGAATTTGGTGAAAGTGTGCATAAGAGAATGTAGGGGTGCAGGAGTAAAGAGAAATTTGAGGGGTGTTGTATATACACACATTCATGTGTAGAGCATATAGGAGGGGGGATTTGAGGCATGCATGTGTGTGCAGGTGAGGGGAACGGCTAGAGGAGGGGTGCAGGAAAAGATGTACATTGTGACTGATTTGTGATCTTCTAGTGATACAAAACATCTGTAAATCCAGAGTAACTAGCAAGTACATTCAGGCTGCTTTGCATTGTTCCTGGCTGGCAGAAATTATCCAGAGCATACTAGTGAATCTAGCAATACAAATTACAATTAAAGACAAGTGATTGCAGATTAATTATTGTGCATCATCAGGTCTGTTATAAATCCCACGTGGTAAATTTTCTTTGCAGTTTCTCAGTGAGTATTCACATATGAATTTTGTATTAGTTAAAGGAAAAAAGAAAACATTCCCAGACAGAAAGTACCTTCAGATGACATTCAGGCTGAAAGAACATATCACTAATTTAATGGTAAAAAAACGATATGAATACACACCCGTTTAAGATGTGCTTGTTAGATGGTAAAGTGTGTATGTAGGATATGTCCTCTGGGATGTGTATGTGCAAGGAGAGGTGTGTGAGTGTTTGTGTGAGGAGCTTGCAGGCCTGCCACTGGGGGAGGGGAGAAAAGGGGGCAATTGTCCTGGGGCCAGGTAGCAACTGCTGGAGCCCCGGACCCTTTAAATCATTGCTGGAGCACCATGCTGTGTGCTCTGGCCAGCACTAAGGACTGGGGGGCACCGTGCTCTGGGCAGTGCTGAGGGCTGGCTGCCCTCGGCCCTGTCCCTTCCGCCCTCACCCCTTCTAGGAGTGTGGAGCCCCCCTCCCCCAAACCTTGCCCAGGGGCCCCCGGAGGCAGTCGGCTCCGCTGGGGGATTGCACATACTTAGTAAAAACATTTGAACTGTATGTTAAGGATTGGAAATAGCAACACAATAAAGATCCCTAGGCTTCCAAGGGATATTGTGAATTTACCCTCACTGGAGGCTTTTAGGAAGAGGTTAGACAAACCCCTGTTGGAGATGGTCTGGATTTACTTGGTTCTGACCCAGCACAGGGGAGCTGGACTAGAGGACCCCTTCAAGGTCTTTTCCAGCCCTACACTTGTATTGCTCCCTCAGTCAATATGAGATGTGGGAGGGCTTGGGGGATGCGGTGAGGTATCGCAAGAAGGCGAGTGGTCTGATTCTGGAGGTTGTGTGATATGTTTGGGAGTAAGGTGGGATATTTGTACATCGAAGAGGTGATTTGGGTTTGGAGGCTGCATGGAGGCTGGGCAGTTTCTGGATTACTGTTGTGGGGTGTGGGTGTGTGGACGGTATGTGGGGTATGTAAAATGCATCCTCTACACACATGCTACAAGTGGTATGGGAGGGTTTGGTGTATGGGTGGGAGTGTGTGCGGGAAGAGGGGGAAAGTCTAGGTCTGCAGGGCATATGTATGATGCGGAAGTGTGCAAAGCATTTGTGTGGTATGGTGTGGTCTCTGTGTGTGGAATGGGAGGGCTGAGTCTGGAGGGCTTGCGTGAGGTGTGGAAGAACTTGGGTGTGTGACCAGATACCAGCTCTGACGTGTTGTGTCATAATGGCCTCACAATGAGGTACAACCCGAAGCATGATGAGATGAAAGACTCCTGTGAAAAGCCAAGGAACAAGTCTTCATCCAGGTGTTGATCCTCCAGGCAGGAACATTTGAACAGCCTATACTGAGCCAGCATGCTCTGGCTAGAAGAAAAACATCCTTCTCCCCAGAAAAAGTCACTAATGCAAGGGACAATGAGGCTAACAGACCAGAGATTGGTTTCATGAACACCTTTGCCATTATATACACCAGCCGTCTCTTCCAGGGAGTTGCCCTGTATGTCAGGAGCTGGAATGTCAACTTCAAACACATGGGCTATGTCTACAGTCGCGGCTTCTTGCGCGAGTAATATGCAAATGAGGCTAAGTGTGGAATATCGCCAAGCCTCATTTGCATACCTAATGAGCCACCATTTTTTTCAGAAGAGGCTCTTGCGCAAGAAGGAGCGTCTACACTGCCCCTTCTTGCGCAAGAAAAACCCTCTTGCACAATGCTGTTCTTCCTGTCAAGTAATAGGTGTAACGGCATGAGGGTTTTTTTTGCGCAAGAGCCTCTTCTGAAAAAAATGGTGGCTCATTAGGTATGCAAATGAGGCTCGGCGATATTCCACGCTTAGCCTCATTTGCATATTACTCGTGCAAGAAGTCGCGAGTGTAGACATAGCCTTCGTGCACTGCATTTAGCAAGTCTGCTGTAGTCACACACACATTCCCGCTCTTCTTCCAGAGGGCCCTCTGAGCACCCAAACCCACACCCCCAGCCCCGTGAGCATTTGATTGGAGAGCAATACCTACATTGCTAATGTTCTGCTACAAATGGGATAAAAAACACCATTAAAACAAACAATGCGAGGGGTAGGATTGTTGTAGTCCACTGTGCAGTTGACTTGGTCTTACTTATCACGCAAGAAGGACTGGCAGTGGTGCTATATAAAGTTACTGAACATTTTCCATTATAAGCCCACATTTTCAGTTGCTTTTAACTCTAACAAACTTTAACAGTTCTGGCTAAAAGTTTCCATTCTTGCTCTTTACCTCAGAGTGAATGTTTCTGGGAAGACTCCGCAAACATTTAGTGGCGTTCACATTTGAGAACGAGATTAGGAGCAATCAATAATTTGACAGTATTCACTTTCTTGTGGAGAATTTTTAAAAAGACCTCTAGCCACTCTGGAGTTCAGAAGAGGAACTTTAAAATCGGAAGAGGGTGTTCTTGCTCCCGAGAGGAGTAAGTAAAACTCAGTTAAATGTGGTCAAGTTATAAGCCACAGAAAATTGCCATTTGTACGGACAGCGTAGAAGTGGTCAGAGGTTGGCTGCCAAATTTTCTGAACACTCCATCTGCAGCAAACATGTTGCTCAGCCTGGCTGAGGCATCTCCAGCACTTGGAAAGAGCCACGCCTCCAGACAGGACAAAAATGGCTCATCCCGCACCTGCTCTCTGCCAGCAAAATGGCTTTTTGTGTATGGGAAGTTGCACTGCTTCCAATCGCGAGTTCCCAGGCCTTGCTAAGCAGCCTATTATTCTCTCTCTTTAGCCAGATACCTTCTAACCCAACGAGAGGCACACTGAGCAAGGAGCCAGGAGATCTTTAGTTCACATCTCATTTCCTTCACTGACTGACACTGTATTTCTGTGCTCCCCACATTTTTTTTTTTTTTTTGAGCAAGGCTTTTTGCCTGCCTGAGTGGGCACGGGCAGGCAGGTATTCCTGCAATTTCAGATCAATTTCAGATAGAAGAACACAGAGCTTACATAAGGTCACTTCCAGCAGAGCTGGGAATACAGCCTAGCTTTCCCATATGGCAGGCTTACATCTCCACTGCTGATCCACACTGCCTTTCAGAAAGAGTCTGCCAAATCTATGTGCTTGTCCATAAAAGGGGAATTGTCACATATGTAACCAAGTGTTTGTCATGAGTGCTCTGCGCCTGCTGAGTCACTGGAAATAATTACCTGCAAGTCCTAAGTGTCCAGCCAATCCACATGCCAGGGTCTAAGCAGATGACCCCAAAGCAGGTCTATAGGCTCCTAATGAAAGCAGCTACTCTAGTTTGCTCTGTGTTGCTACCTGATTGGGAACGCTCCTTGCTTGCTGGTAATTCTGGGCAATTGCTCCTGCTCCACCCACAGCTAGTGCCTTAGCTACCCTGATGCTGTTTTATGTGATGTGATTCCCTAGAGCAGCTGACTTAGGGATTATCACAACCTGCTCCTGCTGCCATCTCATGGGGTTACTCTTCTAGCCCACAGGGTAGCAGTCTGTGCTGTGTCTCTGAAGGCCCTAGATTAAACCCTGCTGAGGATTTACCTGGGGAAGGGATACACTTGCACATGAGTTCCTTGGCTTTTCCATCTGCCACAAGCCAGGCAAGGGAGGGACTATGGGAGAGGGGGGCAATGGACTGGTGAGGGGAGGGAAGGGCAGTGCATGTATCTGGATGGGCAGTGTGTGTCAGGAGCTGGGTTCTGTATGTTTCGCAGTGAGGAATGGGGCGGTGTGTGTGGGGAGGTGAATGATGTGCATGCCAGGGGCTAGGCAGTGTGTGTGGGAGAAGGAAGGGCTCTGTGTGGGGGGGATGGGCTACAGGGACATGGGTGGCTTGTGAGGGGTATGCTAGCCAATGTGTGGTGGAGGGTTGGGCAGCGTGGCTATGCTGGAAATTGGGAGAGGGGGGTTATATCTGTGCAGGATGCATGGAGTCTGCATGTGGAGGGGGAGGAAATGGATGGGTTAGGGTGACTGATGTTTGTGCAGGGAAGATGGGTGAGGGTATGTGAAGTAAGTGGTGGCAAGGCTGTGGCGAGAGGAAATGAGCTATAGGTGGAAGGAGGATGGGTGTTGGAGGAATTTGGGAGGGATGGACTGTGTGTGTGGTATGGACAGCAGTGGAGAGGAGGCAATGAGTATGGGAGGAGACAAGAGGGTAGGGGGCAAATGTGCAGGTGAAGGGGCAATGTGTGTGTGAGGGGATGGGTTGTGGGGGGGGGTAAGATACACCGTGTGCATGCCAAGGGACAGGTAGCTTGTGTGAGTGGAGGACTGGCAGGGTGGGCAGTGTGTGTGAAAGAAGAAAAGATGAGTTGTGAGGGGGAGAGTGTCTGAAAGAGATGTTTGCGTGGGGGGAGGATGAGCTGCATGTGTGGGGAGTTGTGCGCGAGGATACTTCTAGAACAGGCTGGGCAGTGCGTGAATGTGCTTGCAAGAAGGGTGGTTGTGACTGGCGGGGGTGGCTTGTGCATGTGTGACTTGTATGTGGGTGTGGCTAGGAACAGGGTGTGCACAAGGAAGGATGCAGGGGGGCTGGCTTGTGCATGTGTCTGGATGAGCAGTACATGGAGGGGACGAGTGATGGGCATGCTTGTGGCGGGTGATATGTGTCTTGCAGGACAGACACTTGTGTATGGAGACAGCTGGGGTGGTGGAGGCCAGGTGTGTTCTGGCTGTGCGAGCATGGGGTGTTGAGGTTGGGGGACGGGCAGTGGATCCATTCAAGTATTTGTTGTCTGTGTTTCAATGAAAGAGTGAGTGGTGGGGCATGTGCCAAGGGAAAGGGAGCTTGTGTGTATGGAGGACTGTGTGCATGGTGGGGGTAGGGGAAGAGAAGTTGTGTCTGTGTATGTATGGCAGGGCTGAGACAGATGGGGGTGTCATGGCAGGCAGGCTGTGTTAATGAGTGATGGGGTTGATAGGTGAGGTGTGTCTGGCTGCCACAGGCAGGCTGTGGAGTAACAAGGAAGCCTGGGGGAGAGACCATGGAGTACGAAGTTGTCCCTACTCCCAAAGGCTGCCTGTTTGGGATGCAGCATCAGAGCAATATTTCCAACACTTGCAAGAGAGAACGCGTTTTACAAATTGAAGCCAAGCATGTCATTGAATCCCCAGCATTTCCACCTCATTCCAGCAGGACCGGGCCTGTTTCTAGAGAGGCATTCATCCCGCCTGGGTTCTCAATTGCTTTTTGCAAGCACGCGCTGCCAGAGCAAGGGCAGCTTCCTTTGGTGAAAATGACATTCCTCTCCCTAAACACTGAGTGGGGGCAAGACTTTTCGGCTACTCACGCTGTAAGTCTCAGCTTCCATGTGCAACATCGCCTGCAAATCAGACTTGGGCCAGTCTGCCTTTGATGAGTATGTAAAAAGTGCCACACCTGGGGACTTCACCACATTGAAGGAAAAAACATCAAGTTGAGCAGAATCCTATGGGCTTCTCCTTTCCCATGGTCTTCTCCAGGTATCTCAGACCACAACCAAATCTACTGAGGTGGGTGAAAGCCCAGACTTTCCAAGGCTAGCAGCAGAGTCCACAAAAACCTCCTCTGACCAAGAGACCGACTGCACTGACCTTTCTCGGAAGTACTTGATTGCCTCCTGGTCTAGGAAGGTCTGCTCCTCTCGATAGCCCTGTTCAAAGATTTTGCGCTTGTGTCTGAACTCAATTACAGTCTTAGTGTAAGAGTTCAATGTAGTGACAGAGGCAGCCATGCAGCAGGTGAAAGAACCCCACGCCAGACTGTGGAGAGAAAAACCAGCAGACAGAATGGGGTTAAGTCAACCGCTCAGCTTGTGTTTCTGAAGGTAAGACATACATGTAAATGAAGTGTGGCCAGGCAGGTAAATCAGGAATGACCAAGATATTAGAGAGACAGGGTGGGTGCAGTAAAAAAAAGACTTAAGAAAAGTTAGTCCTGGGAGAATTCTGCAATTGTTTCATTTGGAGCCATAATAAAATTGTAAAATTCTCCCAAGACTGGAAGAGTTCTGTGTAAACTTGACAGTTTGTTTTTTATCAACAGAAGTTGGTCCAATAAATATTACCTCGCTCCCCTTGTCTCTCTAATATCCTCAAACTAATACGGCTAAAACGATGTATTTAACTTGTTTTACTTCAAGAGAACTGTGACTAAACAACTTTTTACAGCCAGCAGTTTCTGGTCAAACAAAACTATTTATAAGTTTGGGTCAATAGATTAGGCTCAATAAAAATATTTTAAAAACTCAAAACAATATTAACTTTATTTTCACAATATTTTGACTTTTTGCTTTGAAATTGTATTTTGGTAACAAATTTAGTTGGATATCCTTAACGTTTTTTTTAAAAAGCCACATGTAAATGTCATGCAACATTGAAAATCCAAAAACAATTTCACTTAAGATCATACAAAATGTTTTAATCTGAAATAGGGTTTTGGGTTTTTTTTTCATTTTGGCCACTGAACTAAATCAATTCATTTGATGAAGTGGGTTTTACCCACAAAACCTCATGATTCTATATGTTTTGGTTAGTCTCTAAGGCTATGTCTACAGTGCAACGCTATTTCAGGATACCGGAGCATCCCGAAATAGTTATCCCACATCTTAACAGCAAGCCCATTATTTTGGGCTCACTATTCCAACATCCCTGTAAACCTCACTCCATGAGGAGTAAGGGACGTTTTGGAATAGTGGGTTATTTCAAAATAAGATCAAAATAAGATATGCAATTTGCATAGCTCAAATTGTGTATCTTATTTTGAATTATGGTGCAGTGTAAAAATAGCCCTAAGGGCATGTCTACACTGGTGAGTCATTTCGAAATAACTCCCCTTATTTCGAAGTAACAAAGTGAGCATCCATACTATGAAGTCTGTTATTTTGAAATCATGGGCTTGTTATTTTGAAATAATAACTCCTGCTTGTGAAGAGGAATAAGCTTATTTAGAAATAGTTATTTGGGGAGTTTTATTATTTCAAAATAACTTATTTCAGAATAATCTGGTAGTGTAGATATCGCCTAAGGTACCACAGGACTATTCATTGTTTTTAAAGGGAGGGTGCATCTACACTGCACCCACAGGTCGAAATAAGATATGCAATGTGAGCTATGCAAATCATGAAATAAACTCCCAGCTTCTAAATCTCAGCCACAAAATGATCCTTCCTCTCCTGTACTACTTCAGTGGTGTGTAGGCCTGCCTGCTGTGTAAGCCACACAGTCAAACACTAGGGCAGCTGTGGCCAACTCACGGCTCGTGAGCCGCATGCATCTCTTCCTCATCCCCCAAGGGTGCAGCTCACAAAGCCCCCTCCCATCTGTGGCTTGTAAAGCCACCCTTGCACCCCTGAAAATAGCCCTCTCCTCCCGGCTCCTTGTGCTCACCGGGGCAGGGGAGCCGTCCGGCGTGACCATTAAAGATGGAGTATTAAGCCAAAAAAACCTCTAAATGCGTATTCTTTGTGTTGGCTCCACTGGTATCTTGGCTCTTTGTCCAGAATGAGTTGGCTACCCCCGCACTAGGGTATGTCTACACTGCACGCTTATTATGGAATAAGCTATTCCGGAAAAAATACTCCGAAATACCTTATTTTTAAATAGTGCATATACACTAGAGGGAAGCCACAAAATTAGTCCAAGGCAGGCTCCCCTAGTGTGGACATGCTACTTCAGTTTAGAGCCCCAGGAAGCACTGAGGAGTAATTACTTTGAATGACCTGGAGGAGGAGTTATTTCGAAATAGTGGCAGTGGAGCGTCCACACTGCAGCTATTCCGAAAAGCTATTTCGGAAGAGGCATTATTCTTCGTGGAATGAGGAATAAGACGCCCATTATTTTGAAGTAGACGATCCCAAAATTATTTTGGAATAATGGCCGTTATTACAAAATAACCCTGCTGTGTAGACGCACCCTAGAATTGGATTTAAAAGGATGTTATCAATAATACCACTTGTTTATGTTACAAACATAGAGATAATCAATCTCCACATTTCATGCTATGTGGGTATGTCTAGATTACATACCTCTGCCAACAGAGGCATGTAAAATAGGCTACCCGACATAGTCAATGAAGTGGGGATTTAAATATCCTCAGCTTCATTATAATAAAAATGGCAGCCGTGCTGTGCCCATTCAGCTGATTTTAGGCACAGTGCACGAGTCAAGATGCGGATTGGTCAACAAGGGAAGCCTTTGTCGACCGCTCCTGTAAACCTCATTTCATGAGGCATAAGAGAGCGGTCGACAAAGGCTTCCTTGTCGACCGATCCGCGTCTTGACTTGCGCGCTGTGCCGACAATCAGCTGAGCCGGCACAGCGCGGCGGCCATTTTTATTTCAATGAAGCTGGGGATATTTAAATCCCCGCTTCATTGACTATGTCGGGTAGCCTATTTTACATGCCTCTGTTGGCAGAGGCATGTAATCTAGACATACCCTCTCTGATCCCCAGAAGGATCAAGGCATTTTCCCCTACATACATTTCACAACTAGCCTGAAGGCCATGTGTGTTTTCGTTTCACCTGCTGCAGACACAGTTGTCTGTGTTAATTATGTCAATTTGGAAGGGGGGACTTGGTTTTAGGGCTAGACTGAGCAAGGACCTGAGAGAGCGTCAGATACTCCGGGCCCTGTTTTCAATGATGCTGCTGGTTTGTTTGCATGGTCTGGGGGGAAGCCACATAACCTTTTTGGCCTCAGTTGTCAACGTGCAAAATGAAAATGCTGTTGCGATGGGGCACCGGGACCGGTCTGACATTTGTATAATGCTTTGAGGTCCTACAAGGGGAGGTGCTCGAGAATGACAAGATCCTTACTATCGAGATAAACATGTTAAGCATGAGACTGTGTGTCTCTGACTAGAAGCGTGGCAGGAGGCTGTCGCTACAAAACACACACGTGGCCAGCAGCAACCTAGGAAACTCACTGTTTGGTTACATTTTAAACAGGCTTGCAATGCTCGGTGACCATGACCCAGGCATCTCTCTCCCAGCTGTTTCGGGTGCCCCGTGCTCATCTCAGACACACAACTGACGACAAGCCGGCTCCTACACATCCAGTATTTATTATGTGGCAGGCTACCAGTGTGCGTGGGTGTCCCAGGAGCTCTGAACCAGTGACCAGCACAAGGACCCTACACTACACTTGGCCCCAAAATCCCCTCTAAAGCGAGAAGAGAGGCTAATAATTCCTAGACTGGGACACAGGAGGGATTGTGGGGTTAACAATCAAGTGTGTGTGTGCCTGTGTGTGTTTGTGTATAATATCCTGCATCTAGAATGGAGAGCTAATCCCAGCACTGAGGTGGGGCTAAAAATCCCCCACGTTGGAATTGGGGACTTAATCCCACCCATTGGCATTTGGAAGAGGGTGAGGGCTAGTCCCCGGCCTCACATTGTGGAGGGAGCTAATAATCAACTGAAGGGAGGTGTGAGGGGCTAAGAACATCTGGCCTCAAGACAGAGCTGGTTACTAGCCACCTGGCTTGGGGTGTGTGCGTGGCTGGAGGGGAGTCACTAATAATCCCTGCCTTGGTGCCTGGAGGGATTAGTGTGTCCACACCTGCCTGACTCTGGGACTAGAATTAAAATATTACTCAGTAATACAACAATTAAAATGCAATCAATCATGATGGAAACCCCTTGCGCACATTACCCAAGGGTTATGATTTCCCCCTAGGTCAATGCAAGGGGTTGAAAGTTGTGAGAACTGCCTGTGCCCAAAATAATCCTAACTCTCCAAATTTCCTATGCTAGTCAAATTACCAGTTCTCCCAAAAGGAGGAACAATAACACGTATGGGAGAGAGGGGGACCTCTAGGCTGAGCTATTATTTTTATCTGATGAGCAGAATACATTTGGAATCTTTCCAAAACCATAACCCCCACATGGTACATGAAATTCTCTCCCAAACACCTTATCTGGTTTGCCTCAAACTTTCCAGGGAACCCCCCTGGCACTATTGAAATCCAAATGTGCAGATCATTTCACTGCCAAATGGGCAGTAGATAGAAAATTGCCCTATAAGGCATAATTGAGCCCTTGCTATAAATACATGAGACCAAGAGTTTCAGAAATGTTATGGCAATTGTGCACCTAAATCAAATGTGTACACTTAATGGAATTGCTCCATCAGTGATGGTAATTGTAGCTGCAATTGACTTGAAAGATAATATATATTTGCAATTATAAGTAGCCAGTGCCATCCCAGCTATTGTACATCCAATGTACACGATCAACTATGAGCAATGTTTTCAACTAAGAAAAGCAGATACAATTTCCTGATGATTTAAGACTATATTTGTAACCCTTGCCCTGATATTCATAATCAGATAATTCAAGAGTGAGATGCTGGAGACACTTACCAGAAGGACCACCCATAGTCCCATGAATGTGGTCTCCAATCTTCTGGCCCAAGACTGACTGTCACTTGGAAAACTTGAGTGTACATCATATGAGCCACCATCCCCAAGAGACCTGGAAAGCAGGAATTGTAATAGGAACATCTTTCAATCTTTGTGATTGTTCCTGAAAGAGCTTCCCCTGCCCCAGCAGATGCTGAAAGCTCCTGCAAATAGCCCTCTTAGTGCACCCTGCACCACTGCAGCAAAGGCAGCACATTTTGGGAAGAGGAAGGAAGCCATTCAGATTTCATTATTTTACAACGCAGTACTGGAATGCTGATGGCACAAAGGGAACACTCTGAAGAGTTTACCCACACATTAATGTTGCTGACTGCACTTGTGAATCTAGAATTTGTGGGGTGTGCCAACTGAACCCTAGCAGTACAGTGGTTGGATGCAAAGCGAGTGCATGGCTCTCACAGTCAGTGTTGTCTGCAATCAGCACGTACCTCATTTCACCTGCCCTTTTTGTACAGCTCACTTTAGAAATACCAGCAAGCAAATGGTCTGGTAGCACTTTATAGACTAACAAAACATGTAGATGGTATCATGAGCTTTCGTGGGCACAGCCCACTTCTTCATGGCCACTGTAGTAAGTTGAGGGTCAGTAACATGGAGTCAGCAGGCCTAAATAGAGGCCAATAACATGAAAACAGCAACAGACCTGCAATCTAGTGTGCAAGACTTTGGTTCAGTAACAGGAACCAAGAAAGAGGCCCTATTGATAAATTGTGTGATTGTGTAAGTTAGGTCGAGCATGGAAGGACACAGGGAGGTACTGGGTACAGACTGTGAGCCAAAGGGGAGTAATGGAACATCTTAATAAGAAATGTCTTGGTACAAAAACTCCCTAAAAACTAATGCACATATCGACCAAGTTTCGGGACCAGGTCGAAATTGACAGCATGAAGGATAGTAAGTAAGCCCCCCTTCCATAAGGTGAGGGGTGGTAACTAGGCCACAGAGGGTGGTAACCTGGTGCGTAAAGAAATGATGTAAGTTGTTTGTACCTGTCTATAAAAGGACACCACAGAGGGTGCTCTCCGGCCGACCTTGGGGGGGGCGCACTAGGCGCCTGAACGGCAGGTGTCATTGCCTAAACTTACAGAGTGCACAGTAGCTTAACTTTGACTAACTGCTGTTAATATTTGTTATATGGCAATAGGCCTGCCCGGTGTTGGTACCTTGTCAACGTGGGCCATAGTGCCCAGTGGTGTCACATTGTACTGATCTCTGTTACCAACTGGTAGAGCTTCGCATTTGACAATAAACCTGCTCGACTGATTTCAAACCTTGCCTGCATCTGTCGTTTCCGGGGCCTCTCAGAGATCTCTTGTGTTGACCCAAGTGCACGGGGTCTAACGCTCTAGATCAGGGGTCTCCAAACTACGGCCCGCAGGCCGGATGCGGCCCGCGAGGCCCTCTCATCCGGCCCGTGGAGACCTTTTTGTCTGGCCCCGCCTTCTTCCGCGTGCCGGTGTGACGAGGCGACCCTCGCCCGTCCCTGGGGCGCCGCCGAACGGGCCCTTCTTGCTGCGGGGGGGGGGCCCTGTCAGGGGTGTGCGGCGTGTACTCACGCCGCGCCGGGGCAGGAGAAGCGGGCCGCTCTGCTGACAAGCGGCCGCGCGGCGGCAAACGGCGCAGGGGGCGGGGGTTAGCACGGGCGGCGTTCCCCCGCCCAGACTGACAGGGCAGCCGGCCAATCAGGGGGCAGGATGGGCGGTGGTGGTAACGCCCGCCCGGCGACGTGCGGGGGAACGTGAACCCCGGCGGGAACTTTAAAAAGGTGACCCCTTCCGCCCAGGGGGGGGGGGAAGGAGTGAGCGGTGGCAAGCAGGAGGGGAGGACAGCGTGCAGAGGAAGGGGAGAGCAGGGGGAAAAGCCCCCCCCCTTCCGGGAGAAACGGATTCACAGGCGAATATTCTGAAGAGGAAACATTAAAAGCAACAATCTCTCTACCATAAGTGGATATATTTGCACACTATATTCAGGTAAGTTTAACTTAAGAAATCATAAGAATTTTTAAAAATTGTTTCGGGTCATTTGCAGCTATTATTGCGACAAAATTAGTTCGCATAATCAGGTTTTTTGAGCGATATTGTGTGCAAGATACTTTCAGTTTCATTATTTATTCATGTTGAATTCACTTTATTTTAGTGCCCAGCGATGGCCGAGAAGAGGAAAAGAAAAATAGACGATGAGTGTCGGCAATTTCAAGAAGAATGGAGTTTGAAATACTTCTTCATCAAATCCGGCGAGAAAGCATTGTGTGTGATTTGCAACGAAACCGTGGCTGTGATGAAAGAATACAACCTGCGCCGTCATCATCAAAGCAAACATCAGGAGAAATATGTACAGTTGAAGGGTAAAGTCCGTGCCGAAAAATTTTCTAAATTACAAAATCAACTCACATCTCAGAGGACATTGTTCAGTAAATCCTCAAATGAAAATGAATCCTTAACTAAGGCCAGTTATAAAGTTGCCTACGTCCTGGCTAAAAGTGGCAAACCCTTTACAGATGGTGAAGTAGTGAAGGAATGTTTGTTGGAAGTGGCTGAGGAACTTTGCCCAGAAAAGTCAAAACAATTTGAAAATGTAGCTTTGGGTGCGAATACCATTGCCCGCCGTGTTGCAGACATGGGTGAAAACATTGTGACTCAAATAGCGAAAAATGCAAGCAAGTTTCGCCATTTTTCAATTGCAATGGATGAATCGCTGGACAGCTGCTCCACCTCTCAACTGCTTGTGTTCATTAGAGGTGCGGATGAAGACATGAACATAACACAAGAGCTGGCTTCCCTACATAGCATGTATGGCACTGTTACCGGAGAGGATATATTCAATGAGTTGAAAAAAACATTTGCTGATTATAACTTGGACTGGACTAACCTCAGTTGCCTGACTGTTGATGGAGGAAAGAACATGAATGGCATAAAGAAAGGCTTGGTTGGACAAGTGAAGCAGATGTGTAATGAGAAAAACATTATACAACCAATGTTCCTGCACTGTATTATTCACCAGCAAGCTTTGTGTGCTAAATATGTGGACATTAGCAGTGTACTGAATCCTGTGGTGAAGATGGTGAATTTAATAAGGTCACATGGGCTCAACCATAGACAGTTCAGAGACATGTTGAAAGATACAGACACAGAATCGCAAGATTTACCATATTACACAGCAGTAAGATGGCTAAGTTGTGAGAAAGTTCTGAGCAGAGTATTTAAGTTAAGAAAGGAAATAGGTGACTTCCTGGAAAGTAAAGGCAAGCCACAGCCATTACTGTCTGATGAAGAGTGGGTATGGAAATTGGCTTTTGCTGCAGACATAACTAGTCATTTAAATTTTCTGAACCTAAAACTACAAGGAGAGCAAAATCTAGTTTCTGATCTATACACCCACCTAAAGGCCTTCAGATCCAAACTTGTCTTGTTTTTGGAACAAGTACAGGCCAACAACTTGACGCACTTTCAGCAGTGCAAGGTCTTCATGGCTGAAGCAACAGCTGAGTTCCCCACGTCATTTGCATGTGAGATCATCAAAGACCTCCAGCTGCAGTTTCAGCAGCGGTTTTCTGACTTGGATTCAAAGGCAGAAGAAGTGAGATTGTTTCAAAACCCATTTGAAGCAGATGTGGCCAGTTGCCCAGATGAACTGCAGCTGGAAGTCATTGAGTTGCAAACAAATGACCTCCTTAGGGACAAGTTCAAAATAGGACTGGTGGGTTTTTACCAGTTTTTGCCCAAGGAAGACTTTCCTAATGTCAAAACTTTTGCATCAAGGTACCTTTCAATCTTTGGAACAACATACTTGTGTGAACAAACATTTTCAAGAATGAAATATGTGAAGAACAATTTGAGAACAAACTTGTCCGATGATAATCTCAGGTCACTGTTGATGTTAGGGACAACAAATCTAAAGCCAGAAATGTCTGCTATTTTGGCATCCAGGAAACAATTTCACCATTCACACTAATACAGGTGTTCATGTGTAGTGTATCAATGTGTTATTAAATAATAACTGAATAAAATAATATTAAACAAATAATTAAAAACAACATCCATGTTTTGATTGTTTTTTATTTGGACCTCAAGTGTGTAGTCGGCCCCCGAACTGCTGTTTGATAGTTAATGCGGCCCTCGGGCTGAAAAGTTTGGAGACCCCTGCTCTAGATAAAGGGAGCACCTATTGTTACGCACACAGCCGAGAGTTTAACAACGGAGTAGAGGTCCTGTCAGGAGCGCGCCAGGACAGCCCTGACCAGACGACGCTGACACTGACAGTCCAGACCACCGAAGGTACCGAGGTACGAAAACACCGAGGTACGACGAAAGCTCATGATCCCATCTACATGTTTTGTTAGTCTATAAATTGCTACCAGACCATTTGCTTCCTATTTTTTTCTGTAACAGACTAACTCAGCTATCTCCGGAAGCTTAGAAATACCAGTAGGAAAAAAAAAAAAAAAAAAAACAACGTGGATGGAAACCAGTGGAATCTGGCAGCCTTGCACAGGTGCAATGGGAAACAAAATGTCTTGTGGGCCACACGTAGAACCCCGATGGGCTGCATGTGGCCCATGGGCCGCAGGTCGCCCACCACTGTATGAGGATGTGTCTGGAGAGTGAGAGCACAGTGAGGTATTCAGAATGACCAAACTGGTTGTGAAATACTGTCTTCTCCTCATTGGCATCTGGAATACAGACTAGACTGTAAACACCACAAAGATAAAAGACACTGATTCTGGAAGTAACGTTGTTACATGAGGCTGAACCCGACGTTGTTCTAGGCTCGACATGCTACACAAAGGTGCGGTGAAATTGGTGCCCCTGAGGTGAAATGTTTTTGCAAGGTCCTCTCTGAGGTGAAATGAGGAGTAACGGTAGTTCGGACTAGGAAGCCTAGTCCGAACTACCTAGTCTGTGCCGCGTGTAGCCGTGTAGCACGGAGTCCGCACTAGCGGACATTTAAAAATGGCGGCGCCCGGCTTTATGCAAATGAAGCCCGGGAAATTCAAATCACGGGCTTCATTTGCAACTCCGGTTGCCTACGTTACCACCCTAATTCGAACTATGGTGGTAGTGTAGATATACCCTGAGGTGTTTCGACAGGGCATGGAGTTCTGTCTCCAATAAGGGATAAAACCAACCCAGTGGAATTTTGGCCTCGGTTGAAGATCAACAGAGCCATAGTAGGACCTATTTAGGGGTAGGACGTCAGCTTTTAGAAAATCAAATATGTAGACAAAATCTCCATATTTTGCAGGCATTGAAGAGCTGCTACTCCTTGAAGGTGCTGGACACAGAAAGTGGCGGTCTTCTCCATGCTGTTTTTCATCCCTTATTACCTGGCTCTGCAAGACACCATGGCTGGCAGTAGCCTGACTCAAACCACACCTTTTGCTGCGTCTAGGAGATATTTGGACTACAGGTTTCTTGGTGGCCTTGGATTTTCACCCAACAGGGTGCAGATTTGTGGGTGACGGGACTTGAAGACAGTATGCTACCGTTAATCAATTTCACAAAGTGTGTGGGGAAACTTTCTTTGTGCTGCAAGCTAGATAGCCTTAGCAAACCCAGCACACATTGAATTTATCAGAGATTCCAATATCCACAAGTTGCGTGCAGCTCACCTCAGGTGTGGACAGGCTGCAGAGACAGGTGGGGCGGGCAGTGATCCACAGTTGTTACGCCTGGCCAGTCAGACTCATGCTAGTTCCTCTCAAGCTGACACACTCAGGGCACATCTATACTAGGACATTATTTTGAAATAACTAAATTCAAAATAACTCCCAAAATAACAAAACCAAAATAGCGTGGCCCCACTACAGGGGAGCCTCAGAATTAATCTGAGGCAGGCTCCGTTATTGTGGATGCGCTACCTCAACATAGAGCCCCAGGAAGCCCTGGGGAGTAACTAGTTCGGATCGCTCTGGGGAGTTGTTATTTTGAAATAGAGGCACCGGGGTGTCCGCACTACCGCTATTTTCAAATAACAATTTTGAAATAAGCATTCTGAAAAAAGCAGCAGTGCAGATTTCAAAATAACCAGCCCGTTATTTCGAAATGACGGGCTTGGTCGTGTGAACGCTCCGCTTATTATTTCGAAATAAGGAAGGTTATTTTGAAATAACTCCCTAGTGTAGACCAGGGCTAAGAAGAACAGTGTGAACGTTGTAGCATTGGAACTGACCTAAGTCTGCCTGACCCCATGGGTCCAAGCTCACGTGGCTAGCCCGTGCCGCAGCTTGTGTTGTAAGGGCCACACTATTATTTTCAGCATGCTAGCTCACGCAGAGCTACTGTGCATCTGTCTCCCCGGCCACAGTGCCAACAAAGAATCTGCAGATAATAGATCTGAGATGTCTGAACTTCCCCATTCAGCTCCAAGAAATTGTTCCTGAACTGTCCTACAGTTGCATCAAGTTTCCTTCCCCTGTTGTGGCTCCCAGGATGTATAATTCTCCTAATGCATCAGCTAGACCCCTTTCCTCTTTCCCAATCCCTCAAGCCTTCCTCTGTTCTTTAGCAGCAGCATTAGAAGGGGATTTTCAAAAGGGATTTTTCCTATTGGTGACCGGGAGGGTGCTGCTGGGAGAGAAGGTTCACAGGGGATGAAATCTGTGCAGTGTCGGGAGTGTAGGAGGGTTAATGAGAGTGCCATCACTTGGGTTTTTCCATTCCATGTAGTGGTGCAGGAACAGTTTTTGGAGCTGAGCTGCAGCTCCAATTACTCCTGTCCACGCCCCTCACTGTCCCCTCGAGCTGGAGCCAACAGCCAGGACCCCAAAGCCAGTGGCCAGGTGGGATCCCGCACGAGGAACCTGTTGCAGAGCCCCGGGGTGCAGTGCGTGGCTGCCCCAAACCTGGGGGTGCTGCTGCACCTCTGCTCCCTGCACTGCTGGTTCTATGGGACTGCTGGCAGCACTGCTGCGCGGACCCTTTCCCGAAGCGCCAAGGAACCCAGGCACGCCGCACGGGGCCGTGGGGAGCCCTGTGTCTTCAGCCTTTCCGAATTCCGCTTTGTCCGACGGCGTGGGCGCGCGGGGGAAGGGAGAGGCGCCTTACCTGAAAGCACAGTGAAGACAGCAGCAAAGGCATTTAGCTTGAGCCCATCGATCACATTACTTGAATGGAAGAGCTCTAGGCACATGAGGCTGAACCCGACGACGAGCAAGGCGATGTACAACACTTCCGACACCACCGACAGCCACAGGACACCTGCAACACAGAAGGGGAACAACCAGAGGCTGTTTTTAGTGACCTCACGCAGCCCAAAGCAGCGGGGACGGGCGCCGTGTGCAGCATGGGCCGTTTGAACGGCATGGGTTGCTCAGAGAAAGAGGCGGGAGGGCACTAACACTGTGCTTAGTGCCCAGCCGGTGTTTCCTCGCCAAGTGTTTGTGTTGGACAGTCAGATAACTGCCTTGACCCATTACATTACACACACTGGAGTTCATTATGGAGAGAGACCGTCTTACAACGAAGCAGCACAGCACCTTCTTGGTGCTGTGTGGCCCCTCAGGAATAGGCTGGGTGAGATGGAGTCTGAGCTCAACAGCTACCATTCGAATCCCCCTTCCACCCGGTATCTCTTAACACCTGGACAGGGCTCACGCCACGTTCTTTCAGCTGAAGGTGCCATCTGCACACATCCCTGGAAACGACGACCCGGCTTCAATGATTCCAAATATGAAGCAGAAACACTGTAAAGCTACCAGGGCCGGGGAGGCTGGACGGATTCTGAAAGAATCCCTCTTTTCCTGGAGCATCGCTGCAGGATGGTGGGGCTATTCCCCAGGTCTTCATTAACAGCACAATATCAGGCAAGCCCAGAGATACTTGCAGTGACTCAGTGCTGGGTTGGCAACTTGATTCATGCATCAGTTGACTGCCAGATCTTTCTAATGCTCAGATCCAAGACAGAAAAAGCCATCCGGCTCTAGTTTCTCTTCCCAGGGCAGTGGAATTTATGACAGATAGAGCATGACCATTATACCTTGAATGACAGTGACACTGAGGATGCCCAGGCAGTATGCTTAAAAAGCACCCAATTAAACATGTTAGCTGACCTGAGTTATTGAGAGGTTAAAGCAGGTACACTCTGGCTACGTCTAGACTGGCATGATTTTGCTTTTAACGGAAAAGTTTTCCGTTAAAAGCATTTGCGGAAAAGAGCATCTACATTGGCACGGACGCTTTTCCGCAAAAGCACTTTTTGTGGAAAAGCATCCATGCCAATCTAGACGCGCTTTTCCGCAAAAAAGCCCCGATTGTTTTTTGCGCAAAACAAATCTGAGCTGTCTACACTGGCCCTTCTGCGCAAAAGGACTTTTGCCCGAACGGGAGCAGCATAGTATTTCCGCTAGAAGCACTGATTTCTTACAGTAAGAAGTCAGTGTTCTTGCGGAAATTCAAGTGGCCAGTCTAGACACAGCCATATGTACAGGTGAGTCTCAATCTAGAATTCCATATGGTGGCAGAGTTGTAGCAATCTGACTGTTTCCCAAAAATCTTTCAGGGTTACACAGAATAATCCAGGGATTTCCATCTGTTCAGTTGTTCAGCCCCGTTAGAAACCAGTCCAGAGATAAGGATCTTGCCCTGTGTCCATACATATAGCTTCTTCTCACAGGAGACAAGCAGACAGTGTCACTACCCATGTTGGTTTTTCCTTTGAGGACAGAGCGTGAGGAATGCATTTGGAGTCTTTGACCACCAATCAAGATGAATAAAGAAGGCTTGTTTAAAATTTGCACTTATCTTGGTTTTCACAGGGTTTCTTTCTCATTTGATGGCTCATGTAATGGGTTGTTTAGTTATGGGGCATGCATAATGTAAATGTTTGTCACTAAATTGTAATGGGATGCAGATAAGTGAAAACAGTGCAAGTAATATCTCATTAGTTTTCATGAGGTTTAAACACCAAATGCATTCTTATATGTTTACCAGTTATGTTCATATACATGAATGCACGAGTGAATTGACCTGGGGCTTCGGCGTGAGCTAACACCTCGTCTGCCAGTATTTCTGGCCCATCTGGTTTTGTTATCCCTTCTGGATGGGAAGGAATGATTCCCATGCAGAGCCAACAATCTCAAAGTTATAAAGTAAAACTTACATATTTTCATATAACACAGAATACCAACATTCCAAGTGAGGCTAACTCATGCAGTAATTTGCAAGCATTCACAGAGTCCAAATACATTCTTATAACACCAATACTAATTTTGAGCAAAACTAACTGTCATGGGGCTAGGCCCTAAAGGCCATAGAGAAGTCCTCCAGGTGGCTAGAGTGGCTAGGAAGAAACCAGCCAATAAGGAGCCAGGAGGGACTATATCAGCGGCTGCAAGACTAAAGCCAGCTCAGTTGCAGCCCAGGCCTGGAAGGGAGATGGTCAAGGGGGCTGGCTGGCAGAACCAAGGACAGCTCAGACTGGGGAGCCATTAGGACATTGCCTCTAGGAGGAGACACCCTGGAGGCACCACTCTCCAACTGAGTGGGGAGGCAGATTGAGAGACTGGACTCAGAGAGACACTCTACAGGGGGCACTGGGATGAGCCTCTGTTGGAGGAGTACCCTGGAAGGGGTTGTGATTTCACATGAGGCTGTGAGACATGGCTGGACAGCTGAGTAGCCGCAAGGCTTTTCGAAGTGAGGCCTTGCAGGAACCCACACATGGCTGAACAGGGGCTCTCAAATGAGGTGAGTGCCGACCCCATTACACTAACACACAGGTGAACTGGTCTGGTCTCCATCTATGAGTTTGTCAGGGCTTAGCTAATGCCCATCGTCTGGGCAAAATCTGGCCTCTGGTCTGTCAGTGTAATCAGTTTGGGGAGGATGTTTGGGGATGCTTTTGCATCTCCTTTGTGGAAAGGCATGAAACCCATTCAGGCTTATAATAAGCAGATGATGGCCAGTGAACACGCCTGCTTTCTCTTTCAGTTTCACCACTCAGATGGTTTTATTGCTGCTTTGTACATTTTAGGCTCCCAGACTGAAACTGTTTGCCACGAATACTTGGTGTGATCAATAAGAAATGGTGCAAGAAATAAACATCGCATCTTCTGTTGTGGCTGGCACGGTTTTCCAGCTCTGTACTCCCAGCACTGAGCAGTCAGCCCATCTGTTGGGTAGTGTAATCTGATTATGTCAGACCATCTGCCTGATGACTTGGGCTTCTCTGTAGAAAGCTGGGCTGAGAGAAATGGAGCAAGAAGCTGGGAGAGGCTTTCTTACAAATTCCTCATGCTGCCTGGGACGCTGGGAGACCAGGGACCAACTTGTCAGAGTCCCCATGTGTACGCTGAACCCTGACAAAATACATGTCGGGAATCAATCTGCCTCACCTGTGTGTTCGGTGGTGGTAAAATAGGTATTGCTCATAAGAATGTGTTTAGGGTTTTGACTCCATGGAATGCTTGTAAGTTGCTGCAGGCTTTAATTTTATAACATCTGCATCCCATCTTGTAAAGTAATATCCGAAGGTTGTGTTGCAAGCCTCTGAGACTGTGTAAGTCACCAGACAGGAGCTAGTCATTAAAGTGCGAAATGCAGCTTTCCAGCAGAAGCTGTGACGTCCATCAAGGTCCAGGAATGCCAAATGGGCTATTCTGGAACATTAAATAGGGCAAAAAGACATTTGCTGTCTTGCTCCCCTGTGACTGCTGTGAAGATCCCATTAATTGAGTATGCAGCTCAGAGTAAATAGCAGGAGGGTGTTAAACCCCAAGGGATCTTTTTGCTGCTTGGACACCAGTGGACAAGATTTTTCTAAGCATAGACAAGAGATACCCAACTGCTCAGCCTGGGTTAGTCCTAAAGGACAGGTAGCATGTACAAATTATAGACTGCAGAAGGAAATAGAATGTAAGATTGTAACTCCTTGCATACTTATGTTTACCTGCATTAACACTGTAAATAATTTCCCTTCCTATGATTTATTATTATTATTTATTGTTATTATTTTATTTATTATAGGAATAACTCCAGGAGTTGTCCTTGGTGTGAGAACTAACGTGCAATTGTCCTGGGGTAAGTGACTGGCCCTTTGGGATGGGAAGTAACCTGAATATTGCTGTGATGCTTGTAAGGGACCATCTACCAATTAGGCAGGCTATCTGGGTGGCCAGATTGGCGTACCCAACGGGTTCGTGTGAGACTCCAGACTAAGGCTGTTACAGTGCCTGCGGGTTTATGCTTGATAATTGGTTGGTGAAATCTAAGCCTGGAAGTCACAGCCAATGTGGAATTTGTGTCCTGCCTCTTAACTGTCTGTGCTGTGCTTGGTAGCCATGCTGCTGAGCCTCTGCAGGCCGTGTTATCTCTGCTGGGTTTTGGCAGGGCACCTACAGTGCTGAAGTGTCACTGGATGCTCAGCAGAAGGGATAGGGAGAAAGGATCATCCAGCCAAGGTGGCTGTGGGTACCACTCTCTGGGTACATCTGCACTTTGAGCTGCTCTGAGGACGTGTTTACCATCTTGGATAGGTACTGCCTGAAATGGCTAGGTGCCTGCACCATCTCTGCAGCATCCCGCTATCAGGGTGCTAGCTGAATCAGAGCTGTCATGGGCATGCATCCTTGAGATGGAATTCACATCTTCAGCTCGGTGTGGACGGAGCCATTGAGACAGCAGGTGGTAAGTTTAATTCCCAGTTTGGATCATAGATCCCAGTTTGGATCTGGTTATTTTGATTTCATTTGGCTTTAATCTCAGGCTTATTTCTTTTATCTTGGATGAGGGGAGCTCTGAGCCTAAGAAACTAAGCGTGTGGGTTGGAGTCAGAAAGGCGAGTTGGAGTCACAAAGGTGGGTTTGCATTGTCTGCTGTAGTACAGTTGACTCCTCTTTGTGTAACCAAATGAGAGGAAGGCTAGCTTTATGATCGTGACTTTGGGCAAATCCCTTAATACCCCCATGCCTCAGTTTCCCTTTTGTAAAATGCAGGTGATAACACTACCCAACTTGGCAGCATTAGGAGACACACTAATTAATGTTTGTGAGACCATTAGATACAGTGGTGATGACTGCAATGGAAAACCAATATAGGGATATCTCAAATAAGACTATTCTGCATACTTTTATATGGATAATACATAAAATCCTGGTGTTCAAAACAGAGTTTCCCCACACTATCCCAAAACACATCAGCATTAATATAGTGACATGCAACATGAGCTGTCGGCGGGCCGCTGTGACCAGAAGAGGGAATGCATTCCTGGGGATGTATAGGCAGGGGAATCTCTAGTAGGAGCAGAAAGATTAGCCTCTATATTTGGCATTGGTACAGCCTCTTCCAGAACCCTGTGTCCAAGTCTCGTGTCAACAATTCAAGAAGGATGTTGATAATTGGAGGTGGCTCAGAAGAGTCATGAGAACGATTAAAGGGTTAAAGAACTGTGGTAGACTGAAGCCATTCAGTCTATTTAACTTAACAAAGAGAAGGCTAAGGGTTGACTTCATAACCATCTGTAAGTATTTACTGGGGAATAAATATTTAACAATGAGCTCTTCAGTTTAGCAGAGAAAGGTGTAACACAACCCAATAGCTGGAAGATGATTGACAATTTCAGACAGAAAATAAAGGCACATTTTTTTAACAATGAGAGCAATTAAAGATTGAAGCAATTTACCCAGGATTATGGTGACTTTTCCATCAATTTTTAAATAAAGACTGGATGTTCTTCTAAAATCTGCTCTAGGAATTATTTTGGAGTAGTTCATAACCTGGACTGTATAGGAAGTCACAAAGGTACCTACTGCCCTTGGAATCGACGGATCTATGGATACATAGCCTTTAATTCACAAAAAGCTATGCTACAAGAGAGTTAAGTTTGCAAAGTCCACCACTCAGACATCCAGAAATATCAGGTGTAAAGTATTCTGTGAAACCGTAATTCTGTCCCTTGTGCTATACATGATAACCAAACAATTCCTAACATCACGCTGGAGATCTCTAATGGAGTCAGGAACATAACCCAGCTCTCATGGGTCCTTGTAGAGTGCTGTGTCCACAGGAGACCAGGGAAAACTTTCTAAAGTGCCTAAGTCACTTTGGCAGCTAACTCCCAGTGACTTTTTTTCAGTAGACTTAGGTTCCTAGGTGATCTAGGCACTTTTGAAAACATTACACAACATCTTTTATCGTGGACAGATCTTTGCTTGAAGCTAACTTTCAATTTCCTGTGAATACACAGGTAAACTAATTACGTTCATTCAAATAAGGCAACTAGCTGGTACATTAGTATAGCATAGATCAGAGATAGGCAACCTAGACTAATGAATGGGCTACATGAGTGCCCCTCCATCTCAATGGGCCATAAAATTGTCGTAACCAAGATGGTCTCTTGGGATAGGGTTGTTTTGCAGACTGCACTGGCTACCTAGAATTTGTGGGTTGTGCCAACTGAACTTTAGCAGCACTTTGATAAGTCGCAGGATGCTCACAGTTAATGTTGTGTGCAATCCGCACATGCCTCATGTTCCCTTTGCTTACATGCAGTCACTTTAGTAATGCTGGTAGGAAAAAAACCTACATGAATGGAAACCAGCAGAATCCATCAACCCTGTGCATGGACAGCGGTGAATAAAATGTCTTGTGGGCCGCACATACAACCCCAATGGGCCAGTTTGCCCGCCACTGGCATAGATAGTTAAGCTGAAGACAATGTAGTTTCCCTCGGTATCTTACCTCCTTCATCTTAAGGTTACCTAGACACATTCCCGTAAGAACGGCCAAGCTGGGTCGGTTGGCAGAGGAAGAAAAGTTCAGCCCTTCACATAAGAACTTAAATCTAGAAAGGAAGCTGTATAATTGACTGAAGTTGTGGTTAATAGGATTTGTTTTCATCCTTAACCAGCTGCAATTAATAGATTTTGGTAAAACTTGTTAGTAGGCACTTATAACAGATTTCTAACCTTGTGCCACCTCGGAGTGTAGACAAGCACTGATTAGTTTTAATACCAATTTGGTAATTTAATTCCAACCGAATATTGAGACACTCTCTTGTTTTTCTGGATTTGATTCAGTTTTGATAGTGTTTTATTCTTCATGGAGTGATAATACTGGATTTGGTTTGGCCATACATTTTCTTGATTTAATTTTAGTGATTTGGTTTTCTTGATTTAAGAATTGTAGTAAAATCTATAAAATAGAAACTGACTCAGATACAGGTGCCAACTTTGTCCTTTCCTGGGGGTGTTCAACCCCTGCTCCACCCCAGGTCCTTTCCCTGCCCCTTTTGATTCCCTAGCATGCCCTGCCTTCACTCTGCCCTGCTCCTTCCATCACCTCCTGCATGCCACTAAACAGCTGATCCGCACTGGGCGGGAGACACTGGTAGGGATGCAGATCAGCAGAGGCCCCTGGTGGGTGAGAAGCCTTGGAGGGGCGAGGAAGGTGGAGGAGCTGATAGAGGCCCCTGGTGCATGTTGAGCACCCACTGGTTTTTTTTTCCCCCCTCTGGGTGCTCCAGCCCCAGAGCATGCCTGGAGTCAGTGCCTATGAATCCATAGTCACATCTCTTTCAATACACAACATGAGTCCAGAACCTCTGAGGGCTTGGGTAGAGACCAGCCCATTAACCTAGAAGCATGACAAGCTCCCACTAATGCACCTGTTGGGCTCCCCTGTGAAAGGCTTTCTGTGGTATGGTCGTCATTTGGGCAAACTCCTGCCATATTTCCCCAGGTTAGCAAACTCCTGAGCAATCTGGCCACCAGATGTAGCTGGTGTTGGAAATCCCCACGGCAAGATGACTCACACCGATCAGAAAGTTAGTGACTGTCCTAGTGGCTGGGAGCAGCTTTATTACAGACTGGCCAGCCTGTGGCATTTGCCTCTTCTAGGACCATCTCCAACAGAGCAAAGCTGGGCTCCAAGCACAAAGACTGCTTAGCCACTATGTTTACATGCATCAAGTTTGACCAGTCTGTTCTGGGACATGATCGTATCCGTGTGGACACAAGCAACAAAAACCTTTGGCTCCATCTTCAAAACCTCTTGATCTCAGAGGAATGCTAATGAGAAGTCCAAACTCATTGCTTGCACATAAAACACAAAGAAGGTCTCTGACGTTCATTGCAGACTCTGTCCTGCCCAGTGGGGCCATTAGAAACTTGGACATGTCAAAAAGGCAGAATTCTTTTCTGTGACTGGTGGATTCTGCCAACGCCCAAACAGGAGCTGAGCTTCCAGCACTCAGACCAGTCACTTTCTCTGCTCTCAGAGCCAGAACCCAGGAATTCTGCTACCCAATAGCCTAGTGCTAGTTCACAAACAGTTCTGTAACCCAGCGATTCAGTAACCCTTGCTTTAGCTCTTCTGCGGGCTTTGGGCTGCCTCTCAGATGTTAAAAGCAAGCCTTCCCCCTGTGCCAACACCCTAATTAGTCCTACTGCTGGGTAATTCAGGACTGTTACACATCTGAGTGGTGGGGTCGAAATCCAGCTTCTAGCTGGGCAGAAGTATATGTAAATAACTGTGAGGACAGGGAAACCAGTTACAGCATTTGATATTACAGAGGAACGGCCATATGGCATCAGAGCAGTCATCCATCAGCCCCGTACCCTGTGTTCCCACAGTGGCCAGTTCCAGATGCTAAAGAGGGAATGAACAGAACAGGGCAATTACCAAATGATCCCTCCTTGTCATCTAGTCCCAGGTTCTAGCAGTCAGGAGTTTAGGGACAGCCAGGGCATGGGGTTGTATCCGTGATCATCCTGCCTAGTGGCCATTGATGGAGTTAGCCGGTATTATTTAATACCCTTTTGAACCCATTTTTGGCCTTCACAACAACCCCAGCAACAAGTTCCACAGGCGGATTGTACATTGTGTGAAGAAGTGCTTCCTTTTTATTTTAAGTCTTCTGCCTGATCGTTTCATTGGGTGACTCCTGGGTCATGTGAAGGAGTAAATAACACTTCATTATTTGCTTTCTCCACACCAGTCATGATTCTACAGACCTCTGTTGTATGCTACCTTTACCAAGCTGAATAGTCCCAGTGCTTATTATGGAAGCTATTCCATACTGTCATGGGTAAAATCACAGTGATCCCCTTGAGTCTGTCACCCAATATACTGATCTCACCACTGAGCCTGCCTATCTCACCACTCTGTCCTGCTGAGCCAGAAGCTTTAATCTTCCCCAGCAAAAGCACAGAGTTGGGGTACCAGCCCTCCAGCAGAGTAACACAGACACTAATAATAGCTCAGCTCTAGAAGGACTCAGCTACAGGGACTTGTCAGAACCAGACACACTGCCCCATATGGGACCAAAACCCCAGATAAATCCATCTTACTCTACATGTAAAACTTTTATACAGCAAGCTCATAAAGATGTTCGCTCCCTTTATCAATGAAAGAGAAAATGCACAGCTGTTGTCTTCTCCCCCCACCCCCAGCAATAATTATTTGCACTGGGTTTAACAATAAACAAAAGTGATTTTATTACGTTTTTAAAAAATAGAATTAAGTGATTGAAAGTGAAAACAGATCAAAGTAAGTTGCTAAGCAAAAATAAAACAAAACATGCCAACTAAGCCTTATACACGAAGAGAAGGTGTTACAAATTCTATTTCTCACCCCATTCTTATTTCAAGTGCAGTTCTTCACAAGCCAGAGGTGATCTTTTTCTCTGACCTGAGCGCAGCAATGCTCCTCCACCCATCTCGTTACAAAAGTCCCGCCCGCCCTTCGCCCCCGTTCTTTTATATCCTCTTAGGATGGGGAAGATAGTTTCAAAAGCCAGCTGAATTCCCACATTGCTTGCTCCCCCTTCCTTAAACAGTGTTTCCCCAGGGCAGAAATCTATTGTTCATCTCCCCTACCCCAGTGAAAAATACAAAATTCAAGATGTCTTCCAGCACCAGGTGGCATGGTCACGTATCTCTGTAGGACCAACCACAGTTTGGGCTTACAGAAAAAACAAAACTACTTAAAGATCCTTGTCTTGAGCATTAAGTTCCTTAAGCACCACTAATGGCTTTCACTAGAAGACCTAGATTAATAAGCAGGTTTATGCTTCACATTTCTAACTTCGCATACAAGAACAATACCGTCACACAGACAGAATAGACACATTCTGCAAATTACAAACTCTTCAACAGCAAGTTACAGGCTGCATTTTTGCATAAAGCATTTTCAAGTTATGCATATTTGTATCCAAAAACACATTTCTGTCAAAATACGGGGGCACAGTGTCACACATACCCCCAGTTGTTTTTGTTGTCCCTCTCTGTACCTTTTCCCATTCTAATATATCTTTTTCGTGATGGGGTAACCAGAACGGCATGTAGTATTCCCGCTATGGGTGTATCGTGGCTTTCTATAATGGCAATATAATATTTTCTGTCTTATTATCCCTCCCTTTCTCAATGGTTCCTAACGTTTTGTTACCAAGGGGAAAAAGCTAAATTGCTGCTGCACATTGTGCAGATGTTTTCAGAGAACTATCCACAGTGACTCCTAGAGCTCTTTCTTCAATGGCAACAGCTAATTTAGTAATTTAGACCCCATTATTTTGTATGCATAGCTGGGATTGTGTTTTCCGATAGGCATTAGTTTTCACTTAACTGCATTGAATTTCATCTGCTATTTTGTTTCTCAGTCACCCACTGTTTGTGAGATCCCTTTATAACTCTTCTCAATCTGCTTTAGATTTTACTATCTTGAGTAATTTTGTATCATCCACACACATTGCCATGTCACTGTTTATCCCTTTTTCCAGATCATTAATGATTATAATACCAGTCCTAGTACAGGTCCATGGGGGGGGGGGCACTATTTAGCTCCTGAAAATGGTCCTCTTTCCCTACCCTTTGTCTGCTATCTTTTAACCAGTGATGCCTCCGTAAGAGGACCATCCTCCTTATCTCATGACAGCTTACTTGATACAGGACTTGGGCAACAGCTCCCTGCAAGTCCCAGCACACCATATCAACTTGATCACACTTGTCCCTATGTTTGTTGATCGGCCAGTGGCCTTACTGATTGTTTGACAGGCCTTGTTTCTGGAAGTACTTACAAATAATTTGGCTGTTTGTTTGTTGTGTCTCTTGCTAGTTGCCCTTCAATTCTTTTTTGACGTGCCTAATTATACTTTTACACGGGACTTGTGACAGTTTATGATCCTTTCTTTTCTCCTCAGTAAGATTTGACTTCCAATTTTAAAAGATGTTTTTTTGTCTCCAGCTGCATCTTTTACTCTGTTTAGCCACAATACAATTTTTCGGGGTTTTCTTACTGTGTTTTTAATGTGCGATACATATATAGCTCGAGCTTCTATTATGGTGGTTTTTAGAAGTTTCTGTGCAGCTTGCGGACATTTCACTCTCGTGATGTTCTTTTTAATTTTCTCTAAACTAGCCTCCTCATTTTCCTGTCCTCCTTTCTTAACGTGAATGTGTCAGTGGTGGGTATGTATTCCACCCCCCCAGCCATGCTGTATTTAATTATATTCTGATCACTGTTACCGAGTAGTCCTGTGATGTTCCCCAGCTGAAGATGGTGATTTTGAAACTCTGAAGAAATTGGCAACCCAGAACTTTATATACTCTTGGAAGTCAGCCCCTTCTCAGTGCTGTTGGCTCATCTTTTTATTTCTCTGCCTCTCGAACAAACAAGCAAACCTCCCCCAACCAATATTTAATGAACAGCAATGGCCACGCCTCTGCTGCTTGCTCTGTATCAAGCCTGCCAATCGGATGGGGGTGGCAAAAGGGGCAGCTACCCGAGGACCCAGCAATTCCAAAGGGCCCTGGGTTCCCACAGGAACAGTGGCCACTGGAGCCCCAGGCCCTTTAAATCACGCTGGAGCATCCCGCAGCACACCCTGGGAGGCTCTCAGGGCTGGCTGAGGGGTGGGGGAGCTAGTGTGGCATGAGGGCTGCCTGCCCCCAGCCCTGCCCCGCCCCTTCCAGAAGCACAGAGCTGCTCCTCTCCCCCCCCCCCCCCCCCACAACCTTGCCCAGAGGCCTGGTCAGCCCCCCTGCTCTTATAAAACCAGCACAGATGTGCTGCTCCCCTCCCCCATTGCTGAGGGTTAAGATGTTTCTGAGCTGTGGTTTATAGTTTGGCTTCCTGGAAAGCGCTGGGTTTCCTCAGGAGAGGCACCTGGCTCCACACCACTCCCACAAGCACTTGCCTCACAGGTAGGGAAAGACTGGCTGGAGGTTCTTTCTCACTCCACGCCCCACCCCCTGGGCTGGCTAGTTATTCTCTGATTTCTATTGCACGAGTCACTTTGCATTTTGAGGTGCAAAGCACATTATGGTGCTGAAGAAGCATGAGAAAATAATAGTGATATCTGCAAAGAGACAAGTGGGAAGGAGCCTCTGTGATGGGTGAGCGGGATGCTGAACATCCCGGCATTCAGTAATTAAAGGGCTAAACTCGGGTAGCGAGGAAGTGTTGGTAGGGAGCCCGGAGAACCTCTGAGAGCTTTGAACCAGGCAGGAATCCCATGCCCAGAAATGGATTGGATCTTGAAGATATGGATATGTAAGTGAGAGGGAATGTTGTTTTAGTTCGATGCGATCAGGTTATTTTCTTGGTTTCTCGTTTGGTTAAATGTCTCTGTGCTAAGTCCACGTGCCCCCTGCAAACACTATAATTGAACTGAATCCCAGGGATGCAATTCTCTGTGTTTTAATCTGTTCTTTTCTCAGTCGCTCTGTAACACCTAGCAACCAAGTTTACTTTTTGTTTTGTTAATAAAATCACCTTTGTAAGGCTATGATTTGATTCTTGTGTCCTGGAAGGTAATAGGAGTCTGTGTCAGCTGACCTCTCAGTCTTAGGCAATCAGAGATTGCAGGGTCCTTTTTGGTTTTTTTTTCTTTTTTCTTTCTTTTAAGCTTTCTTGGGGTATCCCTCTGAAAGAAGTTCCCAAGTGTTTTCTTCCTGCCACCACTCAGGTAAAAACAACCCCTATCTCCCAAGGTCAGGGGACCTGTGACCTTGGGGAGTCTTTAAAACAGAAGCCTCTAGAGGCAAGGTATTTTTAAGGTCTCTTGCGGGCCCCCACCTTCTACACTCGAAGTGCCAGAGTGGGGAACAGCCTTGACAGCCTCAGTTGTTGTTGGTCTTACCTTTCTCAGAAGCCGGGGCAAGGTCAATAAAACTTCGACATTTTTCACCTTTAAAAGAAAAGGATTTATTTTCAGACACAGAAGTCGCTTTGGTTTTGCTTTGTTTTCTCTCACGTCCAATGATGGGGACTGTAGCCACGCTTTAAAGTCTGCCGATCTTTACCATGCACTACTGCAGCATGGTCTGACCCTCCGGCAGGTCTATACGGGGTTCCCTCACCCATGTGAGCCCCCACCTCCGCTTTTGGGACGCCCTCTGCTTAGCGCAGAGAATAGGGCTATGGAGAAGCCGTTTCCCCTCTGACTGCCAGGGCCCAGTTCCTCCCTGTGCTGGTGACAGCGGGGGTGCACTTTTTGCCACATCAGGAGCTGCGAGGTCTCTTGTTGCACAATGCACTGCAGGGGGCAGAATCGCTGGGCACGGGCCTGTCCTGGCACCTGGCACTTTGCCCAAAATGATGCAGCGCCTCCTGTGCCTGGGACCATCCCAAGGGAGGCAAAGGGGGACTTTACACCTTCCTGTGGTCCCTTAGTGCCAGACTAGCTCTGTCTGCCTCTTACTCAACCCCACCCGCTCAGAGCCAGCTGCACAGACGTGGCTGGAGCAGCCTGGCCCATGCCAGCCCACACGTGGGTTAATGCCATTGAAGCAGAATTGGTGATGACAATGCTGTGGAGGGGTGTGTGTGTGGGGGGGGGAGGTCTTCAGAAAAAGCCCAGGTGAAAAAGGCCAAAAATGCCCCAGCAGCCAAAGGCATTTCCCCTTCTCTCTGCACCAGGAAACAGTCAGGTGTGCTGGTGGGGGGGCATCAATAGGCGCCTGGAAAGGTTAAAGTGCCGGAGAAACGGGAAGAGAGGAGGCCCGTGCTGGCCAGCTCTGCTCTGCCTGTGGTACAGCTCCACATGGATGTGGTGTTGCACTGCTACCTTCCTACCCGGTTCCCTTCTGTCGAGGGCTCTGGTTCGTGTCTTACAGACCATCCCAGTCAGGTTCCCCCTTGCACTAGCATCGCACAGGTACCCAGGTGAGGAGAACAGGCCTGCCGACGGGGGATGGGCAAAGAGGGCCTGGTGATTCTAATGGGCCCAAGGCCCCCAGTCACTGCCCCTGCCACGGCCAGAGCACTGGGCCCTTTAAAGCGCAGCAGGAGCTCCGTGTGGCATGCTCAGAGCCCTGTGCCGCGTGCTCCGTGTGGCTCAGAGGGACAACAGGGTGGGGGCTGCTGTACTCCAGCCCCGCCCCTTCTGCCAGAGGCCCCGCCCCCCCACCACTGCTCAGGGGCCCAGCAATCCTGTTGAAACCACGCCCCTGCACCGCCCCCTCCCCCCAGCTCGGCTGAGTAGGTCGGCCCGACCTAGTGTCTCAATGGTGCTAGTAGTGGCAGCACGAGCCGTGTGGGGGTAATGCCTAGCATCCCGGTCAGGGACCAGCAGCCCCTTGGGTGCACACAGCATAGTCGCGATGTAGGAAAAGGACAAGAGACGGGCTCAGACCGAGGAGGACAAGGGCCCAGCCAGACAGTCGCAGTCCCAGTGACCAGCAGCAATGGCAGCACACACGTGGCCTGGCCTCGCCATGGCGGAAAGCTTTGTAGCCAGCACGGCAGAGGAGGGGTCGGAAGGAGCAGGGAGGAGGCTCTGTAGGCTGGGAGCTCAGCTCATGCCCCGGGAGCTGGGTGGGAGGAAGTGGCAAGAAAGGAGCACTCCAAACTGGCTTCCTTTGCAGAATGGAGGGGCGGTTCCACAGCACAGGAGAGGTGGGAGGTGGGGGTAGCTCAAGACGGCTGTGCTGAAAAGCACAAAGCCAGCAGTGAGGGTTCCACACAGCAGAGAACGGGGAAGCCAGTGGAGGGATGTATGACGGGGGGGGGGGCGGTCACAGAAGACCCTTAGGAGTGCTGACAAAGCCACTGACACTCGTCTCCTTGCTCTCTGGGGCTTCTCATCGCCCTGTCCTGCTGGGCCAGATCTCCTGGTCTCCCCCGGCCCAGGCACAGCGCTGAGATCACTGCCCCCCACTCCCACCCCCAAGAGCAATACAGACACAGGAGTTCAGATTTCGAATTAAGCCACACAGAGTCACCTATGCCCCCCGGGAGCTGCGCCAGGTAGATGCCCAATCCCCCCCTGTCCCCTCCCACCCAGACCCCTACTCCTACACCCCACCTCCTGTGCAGACCCCCCCACCCCCAGCTTGCACCCTCCCTCCCACCCATCCAGACCGTGCACCCTCCCCTCCACACTGCTCCTGAGCCTACCTCCCGCCCAGATATCATGCCCCCAGTTCACTCCTGCACCCGTCCTCCCATCCAGACCCCAAATCCCTACCCGCAGCCAGCTCTCTGGCAGCCCCTTCCCACACACTGAACCTCTCGTTTTTGGCCCCACACCAGATCCTAGGGGGCCCTCACAAAATCTATTAGCACCTGACCCCCCAGAAGAGTTAATCTAGCCCTAGGGGTAAGCCCTGAGCCTCATCGCCTATCCTATTCCCTCCCCCCCAGGATGGCACTTGAGAGAAGTGTTTTTGTTTCCCTGCTTCTCAGTGGGGGGGGGGGCATATCTGTGAGGGTTTTCTCTTTCTGCTTCTCACTTGGGAGGCAGGTCAGTGAAAGTTGGGTTTTTCGCTTCTCACTTCTTTGTGGCTCCTGACTGATTTTTCTGTCATCCCCACCACAAAAAAAATTACCCACCCCTGATCTCACTCAATATGCTCCCAATGACCAATGCCAGGTGCTTCAGAGGGAATGAACAGAATCGCCAGTCAATGAATCCACACCCATCTTCTGGTAATCCGAGTTCCAGAGTACGGGGTTGCATCTCTGTTCAGTTTAGCTAATAGCTAGTGCTGGGCCTATCCTCCATGAACTTATCTATTTTTATTTTAAACCCATTATATTTTTAACCTTTGTGACATCCCCTGACAAGGAGTTCCACAGGTTGCTGCATATTGTGTGAAGAAATATGTCCTCCTGTTTGTTTTAAATATGCTGCCTACCAGTTTCATTGGGTGACCCTGGGTCTTGTGTTATGCGAAGGAGTAAATAACACTTCGTTATTCACTTTCTCCATACTAGTCACAATTTCCTAGACCTCTAGTTCATCCCCCTTAGCCATCTCTTTTCAAAGTTGAAGACTCCCCGTTTTTTTCATCTCTCCTCACACAGAAGCTGTTCATACTCCTATTTATTTTTGGTGCCCTTTTTTGTACTTTTTCCAATTCTAATACCTTTTTTGAGACAGGGTGAACAGAACTGCACACAGTATTCAAGAGGTTGGTGGACCATGTATTTATATAGAGCGGCATTATGATATTCTGTCTTATCTATCCCTTCCCTAATTGTTCCTGACATTCTGTTAGCTTTTTTGACTGCTGCTACAGACTGAGCAGGTTTTTTTCAGAGATCTATCCACAGTGACTCAATTTCTTGAATACCAGGGTCTAAGTTAGACACCCTTGCCAAAGCTTAGAATTATAAGGCCATGTCTACACTGGGAAGCAATTTCAAAATTAATAAATTCAATTTAATAACTCCCGATTGAACAAAATCAAACTAGCGTGGCCACGACCCCCAAAATTAGTCCGAGGCAGGCTCCGTTAATGTGGACACACTACTTGGACTTAGCGCCCAGGAAACACTGGGGAGTAATTAGTTCGAATGTCTCTGGGGAGTAGTTAATTCAAAATAGCGGCACCGGAGCATCCACACTACTGCTATATCAGAATTGCTATTTTGGAATTAGCATTACTTCAGATGAAAAACAGAAATGCAGATTTTGAATTAAGCGGCCTGTTATTTAAAAATAATAGGCTTGGTCGTGTGGATGTTACGCTTATAAATTCAACCAAAGGGAGGTTACTTCAAAATAGAGCCCTAGGATGTGTCTAGACGACAGGGTTTTGTCGACAAAAGTGGACTTTTGTCGACAAAACTATACCTGCGTCTATACTACCGCTGAGTTCTGTCGACAGTGAGTCGACAGAACGCGGCAGTTTTGTCGACGGCAGTAAACCTCATTCTACGAGGAATAACGCCTTTTTTCGACAGAGTTCTGTTGAAAAAAGGCGCTATTGCATCCACACTGTGCTTTTTCAAAAGAGCGCGTCTAGCCTCTCTGTCGAAAAAGCGGCTTGCTTTGTCAACAGAACTGGCTGTAGTCTAGACGTACCCCTAGTATAGACCAGGGCTACAAGTCCCCTTTCAAAATTGTGTATGTACTGTGACTGGGCTCATGAGGAGGTTCTAACACCACACCATCAGTGCAGACCTGTATCATAGCCTGGAGCTGCTAGCTGACATCAAACAGCTGACATCAAACAGATCTGCTCCAGGGCTGGATCTGAAAGGCTGTCTGCTGCAGTGTACCAAGGAAGCAGAGGTGGGCAACAGTCTCTTTCCCCCTTGTCAGCTGCGCCAGAGGTTGAATGTCTTTTGGATGCAGACAGAACTCCAGGTGCCCACAGCTGTGTGACTTCAGCAATGGATAATCACCATGGAACTAACCCACAGACATCTTTGGGGTCTAACTAGTGGGGAATGCTGCCTGGAACACATTTTACACCTTTTTCCAGGATCTGCTCAAGCTTCCCCTTTGTTTCCAAGTGCAATACATGGTGTTGGTCTTCAGCCTTAAATCCAGCACCAGTGTAAGAGGCCCAGGGAATGGGCCCCCAGCCTGCCTTATTTACCTGCATGCACATTGGATATGCGAAACCCAGGCCCAAGCCCCCATCACCCATTGTTACACAAAAGCAGGCTGCTGCCATTGCAGTTTTGCTAGCGACTCACACGCTGCCATTGGATGCGGGATTCTGCTTGTCTAGTGCCTGTCACATTCATTTATCACGGTAGCTGAAATTCCCTCTGCAACAGATTCCCCATTTTGCTATCACAGCCGCTCTAATAGGCATGTTGTTTCTGAAAGGGAAGCTTAACTCAGGGCTGGAAGGTGGATGTTTGACCTTCCTCCTTTGAGCAGCCACAGAGATTATAAAATGATTTCACTCCTCCAAAACGCCCACCCACCAAACCAATGTAACTGCCTCGTTGAACGAGATGTGCCCTGAGGGGACCAATAGCATGACTAGTTAGTGATCACGGAGCTGGCATGCCTGTCTTAGGTAATACAGAAGAGCCCATTTCAGCCTAACATTATGTAATTAACATGCAGGCAGCTGAAAGGAACAGAGTGAAGGTTTTGAGTCATTTTCTTGCAATGTTGACTGCTTTTGCCGTAAAGGTGAGACCAAAAATGCAATTAATAGAAGAAAAACAGCAAAGCGCTGCAGAGACCCCAAAATTACAGAGGGGTTTATTAATGGTAACTAATTAGCTACACACACCATTATAAAATGTTAACTCTTTCAGCATCCTAGGATTCTGACAAGAATGCCAGTTGTGCTAGCATAACAAAGTGTTATTATACTGCTAGTGCGCTGATTTATTGATATTTACTTTCTAAAACTATCCTGAATGAGAGAGAGAAAACAAGGTTCAAGAATTATGAAGAAAGGAAAACGTGGTAAAATACTTGTTAATGAAGAGATAGAAAAGGGATACTTGGAAAATATACAGAAACAGCTAGGATGAGTTACAGGCATCTTTGGGGTTTAAAGGGTCATGATAACTAGGAGAAGAAACTTAAAAAGAAAAATGTAAATGATGATTAGTGATGTTTAAGAATGTTTTATTAGATGTCGAAAGAGCCATAATCACAAAATAAAAGTAAATCAGTTTTTTAAAATCCTTCCCTTAGAAGAGAAGGTAAAGCAGCAAATAATTAAATGAAAGAATATAACAAATAGACAAGAAAGATGCTGATAACAATTAATAGAAGTGAAGAAATGCAGACATTTGATAAGGGATGCTAATGATGTCTGTAAAAAAAACCATGCTGAAGCAAGTTAAGAACACAAAGGAATTTTTAAAAATTGACAGAAACAAGGAATCCAATCAATAGTATATGTCCATTACTAGACTGAGATGGTAAAATTGTAAAGCTCATCAAAACTTTTTTACTTAAGGTTTTTTTTAATTAAATTTTTGATAAAACAGAAACCTCCACAGAAAACTTTCTATTTTCATTGACATTTTGCATGATTCTATTAAGAAATTATATTGATTTGGTTTTAAAAACTGAAATGAAAAAAACAGTTTTCAAGTTTGAAAACTATCAAGTGTTTGGTTTTCAGTTTGTGATAAAAGCACCAACACTTTTATGGAAATTTTTAAACAAAGTGGAAAAAAAATCCTCCTTTGAAATTTTTGCAAGAAATAGCTATACTTCCCAATTCCATGAAGCTGTCAGTACAGACGCAGGAAAGTGTTCAATAAATATTTCCATCTCATGCTTGGAAAGAAGCTGGATGAAGTACTCACATCATACAATAATGAAATATTTCCATCCGCACAGTGTCTGAGGATGTGAAACCACAACTATTGAAAGTTTTCGGATTCCGTTTTTTGTATCTTGCAGCCAAGAGATGTAAAAGAATTGGCCAAGGGCCTTTGTGGATTGATTGTTGTTTTTAAATAAAACTTGTAATATGGGAAAAGTTCTAAGAGGACTGGAAGAAAGATTTTAAAAAGAGTAGTGCACAGGTAGTGGGAATGGAGGCACAGCTGACCTGGACCGAGGGTATACCTACCAAGTTTAGGCTGGTTTGTTCTTGGCACAACACAGACATGTCTCTGCTGCTACTACCCATGCTGCTACAGCTACACGGCTTTTTATACTCCCACTAGCTCAGCACTAGCACAAGTATGTGTGCACGAGCCAGGCAATCACATGCCTTGCTTATAGCATGGAGGTAGAGAGGTGTAGTGCTGCATTTGGCTATATAAAAGCACACTTTGTTTGAATGGGTGCAGCTTACCAGGTGAAGGGCTGCCATGCTAGCAACACTCTTTTCAGAGCTTTCCTGAACTGGGAGATTTAAAATGAGCAGCAGCTCCCTTATCCTCTCCGCTGGCCTTGCAGAAAGCAGAAATCGCAGAGGATTTAAACAGCAGCTGCCATGGGCAGCATTAGGAAAGTTACAGAGCTGGGAAGAGCTAAACAGCTGCCTTAATTGCATGGTGGATTCAAACCATCCTCTGCAAACCAAGGTGGAATAGAACATGCGCTGTAGGTGATCACTACACATTAGCATCTGCTGAGTTCATCAACATCAACTCAGCCTCTCCAGACGTCTGTACACACTATGCTGGGCTCGGCCAATCCCTGATCAGAAGACCCGGTGCCGGTTTGTTCTTGTAGCCATGATGGGTGTCTGCCATGCCATGTTTCAGCAAGCCAGAGGCCCATACCTTCTTAGACTCACTGCCAAAACCAGCCACCAACATCTGCATTTCTGGCAAGTGCCCCTTGTACTGTCACCACCGTTCAAAGAGAGGTGTGTCTGAAGGGCTTTGGCACCAGGGCCTTGGTTAGGGCTGCTGAATGGTAACATGACAGAGCTCTGTCTTCCCCACAGTGCTCCCAGGAAACCTGTGTCCAGCAGAGGGGGAGGTAGGGCAGCAGCTACACAATATTCTGCTGGAACAAACACCAGTGCTAGGAAGAAGGTTGATAGAACATTTGCTTCTGTTCTCCACAAGGTTCCTGCTAGTTTCTATCTCACAGCAGTGAGAGTTTAAGTGTTGTAGACTGGGCCACATTCTAAATAAGACCAGGCCCACACCACAGCCAAAAGTCGGCTTAAGGCACGCAATTCCCACTGCGTAAAGCACATAGCTGGAGTTGACGTACCTTAAGCTGAGCTTCAGTGCCGTCCTCGCAGTGGGAGGTTGATGGGAGAAAACGCTCCTGTAGACTTCCCTTACTCCTCATGAGGAGTAGGTGTTCCAGTATCGATGGGGGGGCGCCCCTTAGCATTCAATTTAGCAGGTCATTACTAGACCCACTAAATCAAACTCCAGAAGATCAACTGCCAGAGCAGTGATTTTCTAGAAAGTGAAGTGACACACTGGCTGAAAAGGGAGTGGACAACCTTCAACACAAACTGTAAGGGGTTGATGGGCCAGGCAATTGTTCAGATGGAAGTTTGTGACCACAGTCAAACTTGGAATAAATCTCCATTGATGAAGGTGTGGCCAGAGCATTCACGTCCTGAGAATGTCTCTTCAATGTTGGTAGATTGTTCTCCACATCAGAGAGACCGATCCCAGCCACATGTACATGCTTGGCTTTAGTTGTTAGAAGCTTGTAAGTCTAGATGCTGAAAAGGAGAGACTCTAGACTTGATCCTTGTAGGCAACCCTTACAGAGATGTCTAAGCCAGCTGACTGTCTCTAGCTTGCAAGAAGGAACTCAAACTTGTTGTCGTTTCCATGGTGAACGGCATCAGGGATTTACAGAGAATAGCATGTGACAACTTGGCAATCAACCGCACCTGCCTGACAGCCTCACATTCAGCTGATCGATGCACTAGAGCCTGCCAACTTGCTTGTCCCTTCAGAGGCATCTTCAATGCCTTCTGTTAGGGGAATAACGTGATCTAGCGTTCAGCATCCTTGTCTGAACAAAGAACAGTTGTGGCTTGATAACCCCATTGATGCCCATCAGAATAGGTCTCTTTGTAAGCTTATACTTGGCACAAAGCCGAGATGGATCACTAGCTCTTGGGATCTTCCTGGTTTCAGATGGCTATGACCTTTGCATTGTGCTGGATTTTGGGGGATGTGGTTGTTCTGGAAACACTGTTGAGGAATGAAAACAAGCCCCTGTTGGCCCAAGGTATAGTAGGAACTCCATATAGCTCTAATCCAGATCTGAAGCCTTTCCTGTTTTCATAAGATTCAGTCCAGTTCTTCATCTGATGCGCTCCGAGCCTGGCACCCCTCTGTAACCTCCGTTTGAACTGCAGGGCTAAAACACGTATCCAGATTGGGTCTATGGGCAATAGCCATTGGCTAGGATATGGCAGCATTTGTGAAAAGAGGCTGGAATCTCCAGCAAGAGATCTGCCAGGCTTTCCAGCTGGAATGAGTCAAGTCCATCTTTGTGACCCTCTCCCTCTTTCATTCACACTTTGTTTTATCCAGCAGTTGAATGAGTCCCTTGCTTTGTCAACAGCCTCCTGTTTGTAACCAGCAGATCTGAACTCTGGGAAGAGCTTAATTGCCTTTGACTACTCATGGATATAATGCTGGAGATAGACTCTAGGGATTGATTTCATATCAGCTGCCTGAACTAATTCGCTATTCAAGCAGCCCTAATTAAAACTCCAGCCTTTTGTGCCAATATCTTGTTTTCCTGTCCCCTAGCTGGTGTCTGGGTGGTCTGTTTATTCTGTAAAAAGTTCACTGTAGAGACTGTCAGCTACTCTACTGAGCACAGGAGCACCCCATTCTTAGGCTGTACTGGAATAAATAATAATTCAGTTCACATGCCTCCTGGCCCAACTGGCACATACCAACATACCTGTGGGAAGAGCCAACAGTGCTCAGTGATAGCAGAACAGCTTAAGCCAAGATGTTAATAGACTAAGGCCAGAAGGGGCCATCACCCTCATCCCGTGTGACTTCCTCCACAATTTGGGCCTGAAAACAGTGATTCCAGCATCAACTGCATAACTTCTGACTGGACTAGAGCAGGTCTTTTAGAGCGATACCCAATCACACCATAAAGAGTTCAAGTGATGGAGAGTGTGCCGCATCCCCAGGGACCCTATTCTACGGTTATCACCCTCACCCTCACCTTCTTTCTAGCCTGAATGTGTCTAGCTCCCACTCCCAGCCAGCAGATCTTGTAGTGCCTTTGCTGGACTGGAGAACCCTCTGCTGTCTTCTGCCAAGGCAGGTGCTTACACATTGTGTTCAAGTCCTCTCTTAACCTTTAGGAAGAAAACTTTTCATAGAGCAGAAGAAAGGGGAGAAAACGGCCAGTAAGGAGCCTTGGAGATCACCATTCTCCCCCACTGCAGGTCTTTGCTAGGCATGTGTCACTATCATCTGCCTCACCGCTTGCTCCATGAGTCACATTGACAGGGCACTGCCCCCTCCCTTTCCTACCCACGTCTTAACAATCAGGTCCTGGAGCTCCACATGGGGTGCTCAGCAGGTGGGCGTGGAGAACACCAGCTGCTGAAGCACCAGCAGGTTTGGCTGGCATGACCATGCATAGGGCTGCTGTGCCCACAACACCACTGCACCAAGACAAACGGATGGCCAAGTAGCAGCTAAACAGGAAGAGAGTAGTTGGAGGGCTGGGAAAAGAATGGCTGGTGCTACTTGTGGAGTGGAACACCGCTGGCAACCTACACCACCCTAAAGAAGCCGCCCTTCCCTAACACAGCTTCAGTTTACATTTTTGAGAACAGCAACCTTTCAAAACTGGATCCTGGAGAGACCTGACCAGGCCCGGTGAACAGGCAGCGTGATGGACAGGAGTAATTTTAACATCTCATCCTCCTCACTGGATTCTAAATACTCTGAAACCTCTGTGGGAAAAAGAGTTGGGTTGCACCACAGATGGTTTAGAAATCCTCTGCTGCATGCAGTAATGGCCAACGCGTAAAGAAAATGGATGGAAAATAATAGCACAAATAGCATTTTATTGTCAATGCTAGTCACCTCGTCCAGAATAGACACCAGAAACCAAAGACCTCCAGAGATGGGCAATGCAGATGATTAGAGGCGTGGATAGACTTCTGTATGAAGCGGCGTTAAAATAGATGGACTGTTAAGGAGGAACTGAGTAAGAGGAGACGTGATCGAGGTTTGCTGAATATGGAAAGGGCTAGAGAAGGTAAGTGAGATGCTTTTATTCACCCTCCAATACAAAAAATAACATGGAAATATTCAACAAAATTTAAAACCAATGGGAAATACTTTTTAAAAACAATAGAACTCGCTAAAAATCTACCAAAAAAGGAGCATAAACACCATTTGCTTATATAACTTAAATGAGATCACATTTGTATGTAGAGCATCATCATAAAGAGATGAACAAATAACATGATGTCTTCGCTGACCCTCAGCTGCATGATGAATTTCACCCAGTTATCCTTCCTTGTTTGCCTGGGACTGTTGTTGCATTTTTGTAGCAAGGCAGAGTGGCCACCCTCCGGACTGGAGAGCGAGGGGGTGCTACACATCCCCCCAGTTGGGTAAAGCCAGACCCACCCCACCCCTCTCACCTTAGCTGCCTCACCCTGCTGCTGTTAGGACCCTGAGCTGGGATTCAGTGGAGTAGCGTGGACCCATGCAGCATACCACTTTGAGCAGCATGCAGGGGTGTGGCAGGGAAGGAGCCTGTCTGAGGCTCCCACTGGGCTGCGGGCTGCTAGCAGGACGGATCCAGTGGTGTGGTGGGCTGGATCCAGCCTGCGGGCCATATTTTGCTTATCCATTATATAGACTGCATTTTGTTTGCTGCCTGCCTCAGCCCAGAAGCCCATGCTGAAGCCCCCTCCCCGCTTGACCTGCCCTGAGCCCCTCCTCTACCGCAACCCTAATTCTGGCACCTCCCCCACTACACACCTCAACCGCCTGACTTGAAACCCCTCCACACACACACACTCCACCCCACACTTAAATTTCTCACAGGCACTGTTGCATGGCAGCCCCCGCACCCTGCCCTGTGACAGTACCTGTAAGAAACTGAAGTTCCTCTCACCCCTGCTTCGGAGTCAGTGGAAACTGGCTGAACACTGAGCTCCCAGGTCAATGCTGTGGCTAAGAGGTTGCTGAAGGTGCAGCTAGGAGACGAGTGGGATTTTCGCTCTGCAACTTTCAGCAATTAAAAACTGGGCAGTGTTAGCACAGTAGTAGCAGAGTCAAGCCGCTACATGCGGACTAGCCAGTAGAGGGCGACGCAGACCCACACTGTGTCAGCGTGGGTGACAGAGTGTGTCATTTCTTAGACAGGGTGCCAGGAGAGGTTTTTTAGAACCCAGGGTTCTGTTCTCAGCTCAGCCGGAAATTACCTTGTGCGGGTGCTAACTTCTCAGGGAAATGGGTGAATAACCATTACCCTCCCACCCGGGCCTGCCCACAACATTTTGGCACCTGAGGCACGGAGCTCAAATGACACCATCATTCCCCCTCACTTGGGCCAAAACTTTGAAAGGTCTCAATGCTGCCTTCTTCCTGTTCTATTCTTCTCGTGGTACTGCTCTGCTACCTACATATGCACCAGCAGCAGACACACTCTTCTACACTCTGGATCCTAGTGCTCCCCCCCACACACACACAGTCTGGCACCTCAGGCGGCTGCCTCAGTTCGCCTCATGGGAAGGCCAGCCCTGCCTCACACATGCAAAAGGTACGAGTCCTTGGTTCATACTGAGGGCTGCGAACGCCACTGAAATGTCAGTAGAAGACCTGGGACTGGACCTCCTGGTCTGTGGTGAAGGGTGCTCTCCTCTCGGCGGCAGAGCACTGCCTAAAAAAAGTTTCTCTCTCTTTATCGACCAGCAGAGTTCTCCAGTCATCACTGACAGAGACAGAGCTGAAATGACAATGCCTTTGTCTGAGTTAGCGACGCCTCCTTACTGCCTCTGTCCCAGGCAGAATGGCGGCTAGCAAGGGTAGCTCTGGCCAGCGTGCGGCAGGGAACGTAATGAGCGTGGGCTTGGTGAAGAGTGGGTTGGGATAACAGGCCATCCCTTCCCAGACGCAGTGGGGGTGGATCTGAGAATGCGGAAATTGCCGTGTATGGATGGAGAAATTGATTTCTGTGGGGGTCACGTGCCCCCTGGTCGCCTTCAGTGCCAGCCAGCAGGGAGACTTATGGGGCAGGGGGATCTGGTGCCTGCAGCAGGGGGTTGGCCCCCCACACTCACTGGCAGTGGCAGGGGAAGTGGAGCAAGGCGCCCCCAGTTCACTCTGCTCTCCCCGCCATGTCGCTCAGGGTGGGAATACCCTGCACTCACGGGAGGAAGCAGAGTGAGCTGGGGCCACGTTTCTCCACTTGCCCCACTGCAGCTGGTGAGTGTGGGGGGAGCAGACGCCTGCTGCCACGCTGGACTCCCAGTCCCACTAGTCCTCTGGGCCACCTGGGTTGGGGGAAGAGGCGGGGCAGTGGTGAAGCAAGGGTGGGAGAGGTGGGGCATGAGGTTGAAGGGGGTCGCCCTGACCCTTTCCCGGGCTGCGGGAATCACATGACTGGTGCCTCCCCCCCCCTCCCCCCATCACCAGTGGGCCCTTCCAGCAGGGCCAGGCATTCTGGACATGAGGAGTGGGCATGATCCAACCACACCTCTGCTAGGAGAGTGAAAAACCGGACCCCACCGCCAGAGGAACAGGTGCACGCCCAGGCCTTGGAGTCGGGTTACAGTGACATTCAGTGCCTGGGGTCCCGCTGTCAAGGGTGCTCGCTCTGTCATTCTCTCCGTTCAGTCCCGTCTTAGAGGGAGGGTATCTCAGGAACATGCAGTGCCAGCGCCTCCTGGTCGTGACCAGATGTCCCAATATTTTAGGGACAGTCCCGATATTTGGGGGTTTGTTTTATACAGGCGCCTATTCCACTCCCATCCTGATTTTTCACACTTGCTGCTTGGTCACCCCAACCTTCCCTCTTCCTGCTCCAGGCATGGGGCAAGATCTGAGGCTGGTGTTTTGCAGGGCACTCAGCCACAGAGGCCGGTATTAGACGTATGGAACTATGGAACCATCTAGGCGGGCCTCAGAAAAAATGGGATTTGTGGCACATTTGAATTAGTCATGATTGGAGATCAATCTGTGGAGGCGTTTGCTCACAAAATGCCACGTGAAAGATGCTCCCAAACGGAGGGCTTCGCTGTGGAAAAGGCAGTTGCCATGGCATGATGATCCGAGTTGTTGGCAGCAGGAGAATTTTGCATCCGCTGCAAGGCTGGCAGACAGCAGCAGGCACAGCGCAGCCTCTCTGCACAGCTGCCCACCGTTTCATCCAAAAAGATGCCGTGGCATATGCATCAAATACAGATTTCACCTTGTAAAATGAAAACAGTCTCTGGGGTTGTGAACTGTCAATGCACATTCCCAAAGAAATATGCTGCAAGAAAGGGAGACGCTGCTAGAGTTTGCAGAGAAAAAAGCAAACCCTAAACAAATTGGCCACAAATTAGTCTGAGCTAAAGAAACCTCAAAGGCGATGGGGACTAGGAGCTGTGTCAGAATACAAGAACATCCACACTGGTTGGTTTTATTAATTCAGAAGTAAAAAAGCCTGGAACTTTAACAGACAAAAGCTACAAAGGGTGGCTGATGCTGGCTGTGAAAACCATTTTCTTAGTTTTGCCTTTTTTAACCAACTAATTTGACATCAAAGATTGTAGGGTTGGTTGAGAATGTGCATTGTCTGATGGGTGTTGTATTTCCAGCCCCCATACTCTCTTATGGGCTAAGCTCCCAGCGGGACTACATCTCTGATCGCTGATTTCACTGTGACCCAGTTGTGTGGTGCGCTTTGTACTGTGTGATGAGGTCCACCCTCCACAGTGGCCCAGCAAGCCTGGACTTAGCTCAGATGGATCCAATCAACTAATTAGGCTGCAAGCAGGGGATATTTAAGCGGGAGGCAGCTTATTAAGGATGCTCACCTGTGCAGGAACACACAGGGCCTGTATCAACCCAAGTAGCTGGCCTCAGAGTATGGGGCTGTTGCTAGTCCCTGTGTGGCTGGATTTAGAGGCTAACAAACCCAGAAAGGGGGGCAAGCTCCTAGCTGGTGAGTTCTATGGGCCTATGGTGCCTGGGGACCAGGGATATTTCTGGCCTGGGCCCAACCACACCTGCTGCTCCCATGTGCTTGCTGTGGTGCATCCCCTGGCCTGCCTGATGTCCCTGGATGATTTTAAATGGCTGGGGGGTCCCTGCTGGCAGTGCACTGGGGCTAGAGCAGCTTCCTGTGGCTAGCTACTGTTGTCAGCATATTCCTGTGGCCCTGCGGGTCTCCATGTGCTGCCCCTGTGGCCAAGGGAAAGCTGAGGGAGGGTTAACTTATCTGAGCAGGAGACAGAGACTCTGCTGGCTAAAGTGTTCACTCCTAGGTTCTGTAGTTTGCATCCATCCCCTTTCCTTCCCCCCCACCCCGCAAGAGTGACAGGGAGAGCCAGTAGGCCTGTCCCAACAAGTAGGGCCTCTCAGCTGGAGAGCATTAATTAAGCTAAAGTTAAAATGCACAATTACCAGGAAAGAAAAGCTCCAATGATTAACAAAGTCTGTAACAAGTTACTGTTAAAGAGAACCTCCCATGATTTGCAGGAGCACATCCCTCGGTCTCACCGGCTAGCTACCAAGTATTACAAACCAGGGGTGAGTGCAGAAGCATAAGTTTAAACCATCTAGAAATAACTAGCTACGAGTCCCAGAAAACTGAAGGTCAACCGGAGCAAACTGTCTGTTCCTGCAAGAAACCCAACCCACACTGCCTTCACCTCAAGCGATACGCTTGTTTGCCTTATGACTCAGATGCACATCTCTCTGCGTGACTAACCTGGTTTATTCTGACAGTATAAAGTCTCCAATCCCGTGATAAGCTCCAGAAGATGTGAAGTGCAAAAAAAAAAAAAAAACCAGACTGTGCCCACGAGGGTTAGAGGAAGGCTAAAGGACGTTGCTTGTTTTATTTGTAAATGGTTACACTCTAGAAATGACGGGATGGCAGGGCACAAGAATGGGAAAGGAATGGTCTAGGCCCCCATGCAGGATATAATTTAGGGAATTCCAATTAATAGCCCAAGCTCATACTGAAATGAACCCAACATAAAAACCCTCCTGTAAGAAAAGGACCGAAAGGATGTTATATAGCGACACCCCCTACTGAATATCGATGGAATTCACAGAGAAACCAGAGAGCGGAAATCTGAGCACCCAGCCGGCTAGTGTCCAATAGAAAATAAAGGGGGGTGCCTTCCTCCAATGGATCACCTTGTGAGACCCTAAAACTTACTGAGCCCTGCAGACAGCCTCTCCCCTAGGCCAGGATAGAGCAAAGGGGACTGAGCTGCAGGATCCAGTCAGGAGAGTGATTTCTGGATCAGTCACGAGGAAAGGATTCTTCCCTGTTTCATGGGTAAGAGGGGATAAAGTGATGGTACTCCTACTCCTATCATGGAATATAAATAACTGAAGCTTCAGCTTGTTGAGTCTGCGTTCTTTAGAGAGGCCTCCAGTAACCAGATTCTACATTTTAACTCACTAGTGCTATTAGCACGCTCTCTTTTGCATGTCCAGCAAATAGGCCTCCGAGAGATTTAATACAATAACTATAATCCATTTGTTTGATATTTTAAACTTGTCCTTTATTCCATACCATTCAAATGCAGGGACCATACTCTTGGAAGTGCTGTATAGCAGTGTTTCTCAACCTTTTTTTTATAAAGGTTTAAAAAAAAAGATAAGTACCCCCTTTAAAAAAAATAAGTACCCCCAGTACCTATGGTTTTCAGACACACAACATTTTTTCTACCATTGCAACACATTTGTTTAAACAATTTAATCGTAGCCGGCCGGGTGATGAAATTTTGGGGTGTAAAAAGTACAAAAATAATAAAGTGCTGTAAAACTTAAAAATTCAGTTTTCTCCAAATTGATATACCCCCCAGACTTCTCTCGAGTACCCATGAAGGTACTCATACCACTGGTTGAGAAACACTGATGTACAGCATCTGTACTCACAAGTGAGGGACCTGCAGTGTAAATGTATAAGAAATACTGACAACGTAATTACTGATCTCCTATGTAATAAGAATTCTTGTTTAGTTTTCTTTGTTCCTTGATATAATTGCTCACCCTCAACCCTAGTCTATGACAATCGCTTCTAAGACTGTATTTTTGGGTTGGGTACAGGCCTAGAAATTGATTGTGTCTACAGCTGATTGAAGAATGGCTTATGGCATATGGATGTGGTTCCGGGTGAATTAATATACTGTGGATTGGTTACTACAAAATTGTGCTGATTTAAGAAACACTGTCTGAGCTAGAGTAAACCCCAAAAAAATCTTCACCAAGAATTAGCAGGCTGATGCTTCCTGGATGGGGTGCTATTAAGGAGAATCTAAGGGGTCTGTAGCCCCCCCCCCCAAGTTAGAACCCCTGTATTTCGTACTTGAGATCTGCTTAAAGCACATGCCCTAACCCCAGAGGTAGATCTTGTGCTGCTCTTTGAGGCAAGGAGTTTGTTTATAAACAGAGGGAGACAGAGTGATTAAGATAAAAAAGGCTGGTCATTCAAGTCTTACATGTCAATTGAAGGATCGTTAGATGAGCAGGAAAACATTGCCATGTACTCCACTGAAAAGATAGGGGGGAAAGAGTAGGAATAAATAGAGGGTAAACCAGGGGTGTGTATCGGAACCAGTGCTGTTGAACTTATTCGTAAAGGATCTTGGAAAAGGTGTAAATAGTGATGTGGCAAAAGGGAGACCAGCTGTCCCCATGTTTTTGCGTGGAGTTTGGCATTGGCTGCTGCTGTTCTCACAAGAAGCACCTTAAAACACCTCACTGGAGGAGGATTCATGGCTGAGAATCACAAGTGAAGAGTCTTAGAGGGGTAGCTGTGTTAGTCTGTAACTTAAAAAACTTTAAACATAACAATGGTCCTGTAGCGCTTGGGGGTACGTCTACACTACATGCCTCTGTCGGCAGAGGCATGTAGATTTGTTTATTCAGCAAAGGTAAATGAAGCCGCGATTTAAATGATCGCGGCTTCATTTACATTTACATGGCTGCCGCGCTGAGCCGACAAACAGCTGATCAGCTGTTTGCTGGCTCGCCGCTAGTCTGGACGTTCCCCCTGTCGACATCAAAGCCCTTTGTCGGCAGCCCCAGTAAACCTCATTCCACAAGGAATAACGGGGCTGCCGACAAAGGGCTTTAATGTCGAGAGGGGGAACGTCCAGACTAGCGGCGAGCTGACAAACAGCTGATCAGCTGTTTGTCGGCTCAGCGCGGCAGCCATGTAAATGTAAATGAAGCCGCGATCATTTAAATCGCGGCTTCATTTACCTTTGCCTACAACCCTAATCTACATGCCTCTGCCGACAGAGGCATGTAGTGTAGACACAGCCTGAGAGACCAAGTGATAGAAATGTAGCCGTGTTAGTTTGGGGTAGCTGAAGCAAAATGCAGGACAATGTAGCACTTTAAAGACTAACAAGATGGTTTATTAGATGATGAGCTTTCGTGGGCCAGACCCGCTTCCTCAGAGACCAACTGAAACTTTTGAACGTGCAAAAATATATAGATAGTATCATGAGCTTTCATGGGCACAACCCAATTCTTCAGATATCTGTCATCAGAAGAAGTGGGTTGTGCCCACAGAAGCTCATGTTACCATCTATCTATATTTGTGGTTAGTCTCTCAGGTGCAACAAGACCATTGTTGTTTTTAAGAGAGGGCCACCTTCCAGCCAGCACTTGGTCACCTCAGTCCTTGTGAGGGCTCAGACCACCTCCCTCTGCTAGGTGTCTGCTGCTGACTAGCTTACATGACTGTGCAGCATTCTGGCTTCTGAGAGTCCCTTTCTTAGGGGCCTAGCTCTGCCTAGGCATTGGATAGGATGTCTGGGCCCCTAAAAGTGAGGTGCTGCAATGCAACACCTAAGTCATTCTCTGTACGTAGTTTGCCCTGTGGCTATGTATTACAGACAGTGGGGGCAAGGAAGACAAGGGGTATGGTGGTGAGCCAGTGGCTGTGCTCTGAGGCATCCTCCCTGGGTACGGCATTCAGAGGCAGAAGGCCTGAGGGAATTGGGTGATTTCACTGCCTGGTGCTTCTCACACTCACTGCACAAAGTAACCACGTGCAGCCTCCGAAGATGCTCCCAGTTACTAGCTGGCATGTATGTGGCCCTGCCCACGATGAGCCTGCCTGACTGCCGGGCGCTTTCAAGTCTGTCAGGCCAGCTGAGGGCTCAAGGCTGCACTAGGCCTGTCCTGCACCTGACTGCCATGGAGACAGCCTTTAATTTAGCTTTAAATGTGATCCCCTCTTGCATGGCTTTGTCCCCTGAGCACAGCTCGTAATGAAGGGCACAGGCAGGCTTCCCTTCTACTGTTGACTTACCGTGACATGTGAACTGGGCTGAATTCACATGGCGAAGAGACATCCAAGCAATCGGGAGCACACACAGTAATGAGCTGAGCCTGGCTAGGCAAGTAACAAACTCAGTGGTCTGAGTGCCATTCTGCTCTGGCTAGACCCTGATCTTTCAACATCGGTGAGAAAAATGCCCTTTTTCCTGTAATGTTCTCTTCTTCCATGCACTTTTATGGTCTGGCCTTTGCGTTCATTCAACCCCAAGCAGGCCCTAGAGCAGCGATGGGCAACCAAGACTATGAGTGGCCCTCCTTCCTCTCAATGGGCCACATGATTCCAGTGGTGGGCAACCTGCAGCCCGTGACCCACTGGAGTTCCACCTGCAGCCTGTACACCCCTTCTCTGCCCCCTTCCCTCTCGCCTCTTGCACACTGGAGCCCCACAATTCCTCCTCTCCCCCCTTGCTCCCAGCACTTTCGGAGCTCCATGCATCTGCTGATTCGCGCTCCATCCTCACTCCTCCCCTGCCGTCCCAGAGCTTGAACAGCTGCAAACAGCTGATTCACAACATTCCAGTTCTGGGAGGGAGGGAGGAAGGGAGAGGAACAGGCACGGAGCACAAATCAGTGGGTTCATGGTGCTCCAAAAGTGCTGGGGGGAGTACGAATTGCAGGGCTCCAGTGCCCCAGTGCGCAAAAGGTGTGAGGGAAGGGGGCAGAAAAGAGGTGCACAAGCTGCAGGTCGAGGGGGAGGAGGAGGTATTGCAGGGCTCCAGTGCACGAGAGGTGCATGGGGCAGGGAGGCAGACAACGGGTCCACGGGCCGCAGATGGAACCCCACTGGGTGGCCTGCAAGCTACAGGTTGCCTACTGCTGCCCTAGAGGATGATCCCAAGTCAGAAGTTCATGTGAGCAAGATGGCCCAATGAGCATGACTGATTGACTAATTCTTAACGTACCGCCTCAAAAAGCAACACTCCCTGTCCTGGCCAGCCAGTCAGCAGTAACCCAGCAGTGCTTTGGGGGAGTGCAGACCTTGTGACATAATCCAGCTCCCAGCCAAGACAGCCCCGATGTATAGAGTATTGGGCCTCTTCTACCACACCTGCTAATCCCTTTCCTTATCCTGCCCAGAGAATCCTTGCGTTAGCACCGTCTGCAATTCCACCCTCTCTGATCTGGCAAATCCTTTTCCATTTTGCTTTGAAGAAAGATGGATTTATCCCCTTTGGGGGTTGGTATCCTGGGAGATGTACTCTAGAACTGCATCCTCCCCAAACTGAAATGGTTCAGGGTCAGCATTGCTCTGCATTGAGGGGGCAGTAAGCCCAACTCTGTGCCTTGTTTGGAGGAGACCAGAGGCTCTGGCCCAGCAGGACAGGCTGGGGGGGGGGGGGGGGGGGGGAGGACACCTGAGAGCAAGCAAGCAGGAGTCAGTGGCGTGACCAGCACACTGGGGCACAATCCCAAAACATCTTCTGTGACCGCTCCTCCTCATAGCATTGAATCAGTTTGCATTCAGGGCTAGATAAAGATGATGGGGGGCCCATAGGCACATGCAGCTCTCTCAGACGCCACCCCTGAAGATGCTGAATCGGTAACAGTGGGCCCCTCCATTTCTGCCAGAAATGATGGGAGCCACATACCTGCTTTCACCGAGAGAGTGCAGGACAGGCAGCTTCTTCCCTGGCGGTAGCAGCTGCTGCTCCTGCCTCTGCTGGGGGTTCCCTGAAGCTATTACTGCCTCAGGGACACCTGGGTCAAATATTCACGCTTTGTTTTGAATGGACGAGGAAACATTTTCAAAATTAAAGCTCAGATTCCACATAACACAGCCTGGGAAGCAGGGGCCATAGGCGTGGGCCTGTAGTGCTTTCATCTGTCCCTGTTTGCTTTTCTATAAGACCTTCCCTCCAAGAGTGTTTTACTGGCGAGGTTGGTAAATACTGTTGCTCCCATTTTACAGACAGACAAACTGAATCACAAAGAGGTGAAGTGATTTGCCCAAGGAGCAGACACAAGTGCCTGAGTTGGGACTAGAACCAGTCTCCTGTCACTCAGACCTGTGTGTTCACCGGCATTCCCTCCGCGGGACTTTGCTTAGCCCGTGACATAACCAGGGGTTTTGTCACAGTAAGTGCTACTGGAAACAGACTAGGGCTACCGGCCGATATGGGACCCTGAGCTCTCCCCTCCCCCTGCAATCCAGGGCAGTGTTTTCAGGATAGTTAAGGGGATGACTGGGATTGGGTAACTGAATCCCAGAACCTCTGCAGCCGCTAACAGGATCTTGTCTTGTGTCTGATTTGTTGGTGTGACTCACGAAGGGAAGGTTCTGACTGGCCTCGGGAAGCAAGCAAGCAGCCGGGCCAAGGCTTTCTAGCACATATTTGAGTTTCAGTGGATCTCACAGCCCCCTACTCTCTGCCTGATGAGCAGACAAAACAAGCAAATCCGCCTCCTTGCTCTGAACAGGTTGTTTCCCCTCTGTCCTGTGGCTAAAATTCCCAGGCTTTCCTCTGCAGAGCGCGCACCGTTCCGAATAAGCTCCTCTAATCATTCCTGACACTGCTGAATCAAACAGAAAGCAAGGCAAGCTGAAAGGAGACAATATTGCCACTTACCCGCAGCATTGATATTTTCCTCACAGGAGTACCAGATCCCGGTGTGGAAATACCGGAAGAGAAAGCGGTCGTCCCCCGTCTCCCAGCTGTAGTGCACCACATTCTGGTTTGTCTCATTGGCCGTCTCGTTCCCGCTGTAGTTGAGGCAGTTTGTCTTCTTGTCTTTCCCACAGTTTGGCTTGGGGACCCGCTGAGTCCCTTCACACCAGTGGGTTGTGATAAAGGCTGTGGTGGAGAAGAGGAGAGCCATCAGGTTCAGACTCACTGCTAGAAGGGCTCTGCATCTTCGGTTGGTCTTCATGGTAACCCGCCTCCTCCTGCGGAGAACAGAAATCAAAGGTGGGTTTTGGCTGGGAAGTTCAAAGCCTGTCGCAATTCAGAATCTTGTTTTCCAGTCACTGAAAGTCTCCGCTTCTTCCAATCTGTTGCGAAGGAAATGCTGCAGCCAGCCTCCCATTTTCCTCTTGGTTTGAAATCCCGACTCGGTGTGTTCCGGGAGCAGCTGCCGCCAGCAGAAATGTAGCTGTATTGTTGTGTGTGTTGTGGCTAAGAGTGCTGAAAGGCTCAGAGAAGGTCTGTCTCTGAGACAGCATCAAGAGCAAGTGAACATCTGCCAGCGTAATACACATGATGCTCAGGGGCTAGGCAGCCTTCTCCAGGGGGAGACACCTGCAGGCTGTGGGACTACATTGTACTTGACTCCGAAATCAAGCAGGAGCCAGACAGCAGTGGCTGCTTCTGCATGCCACCAAAGTCGTTTGTGAATCTCCGGCTGCCACTGCATCATGCTGACAGCTGAACGGAATGGAGGAGGAGGGGGAGGAGACCTCATTTGATTTTCAAAATTAATAATTATTCCAAGCGGAGGAGCCCATTTTCTGCACCTGTGCGTGAATATTTACCCAGCAGGAAGGTGAATTCAGTATGAGTGCGGACTTTATGTTTTGTCTTGAGTAAGGAACAAGTTAGGGGGCTGATCCGCCTGTTAGGTCACAGGACTGTAACTCCTCTGACTTCAGCCGAGCTGCTCTCAATTTACAGCTGCGTGAAAGGAAAATTAGGCCCAAAGGTGACGAAGTACTAAAATGTCACTATTAATTAAAAAAATAGTCCCACAAGAGCCAATGGAGGAGAGCAGCTCACAAGGAATGATGCATTGGCCACCACTGTCTGCCTGTTCGCTGTGTCTCTGAATCTTTTATTCAGAATTATTCAGGCAAACAGCCTGCTTGTCTGTGTGAGCACTGTTGTGAGAATCTGACCGGCAGAATTCCAAGTCCAGCTGTGTGGTTGGTCACCTGAGTCGCATGGGACTGTTTTTGTGCCCTTATCCGATAAGCATCACTTTTTGAACAGCGGAATTTGCACCAACCACAGGGGCTCGGATCTTTTTTAGGGAGCATCTGGGAGCACTTTAGGGCCGTGCCTGCCCAATGTGATGCAACTTGTATGACATCACAAATTCAACACAAGCCTTTTGTTTGGAAAAGTTTTGACCAACTCTCTCCATTTCACAACATTTTGTGCCTTATTGTAGCACAGAGATATGTTGGGGGCCATACCAAAATAATAGCTGAACGTGACCATTTTAAAGCTGGCCAGTGCTACCGCCAGAAAAGCAGCAGCAGCAGACACCTTGTCCTGCCCCGTGAGGGCAGCAATGGGCCCTCTGCAGCATACGCGACCCCTTGCTCTCAGACTGACAGTCTTGAGTCCAATTCTACACACCTCTCTCTCAGCGTAGTGTGGCCTAACAGCCAAAGTCCATTACCATGCCTCTCACGTGGCAGTGCGACCCAATGGCCAAAGGAGTCACTGTAATCCCCCTGTGGTATTAGTAGTCCAGAGTAGTGGCCAAGGAGTCAGGATACTTCCTCCTGAGGTTAGGGTAGCATGGCCTAGTAGCCAGTGGCAGAGCAATAGATGTAGATCCCCATATGGGGTAGGTGAGAAGGGCGTAGGGAGACCCAGACCCTCCCTCTCCACTGGATCCCAGCCCAGGGCCCTATCAGCAGTGGAGTGGTCCAATGTTAACTCAGCAGAGAATCCCACCACAACATGCCGAGCTCCCAGGCTGCTTCCTACTAATCTCTTATCAGTTGTCCTCTCCGTCCTTTTGCTCCGGTCTGGGGACTTCCCCTGAAATCCCTCACAGACTGGCCACCGTGACATGGTCCATTGGTGCTTCCTCCCCTGGAGTTCTTGTGGCAGCTCCTTCCCCTGCCGCAGTCGGTCCTGAGTGAGCAGCTCCACAGGCCTTTATAGCCAGCCTCCAGCTGGAGCATGCCCAGCAGGGCAGTGGGGCGGGGCTTCCTCAGCCAGGTGAGCCAGGTTAACCCCTTCAGGCCCAGTGCGGGGTTGATACACCCCATCACAGTGTAATATACCCATCACCTCAATAAGTATTATGCTCAGAGTATTAATGATATACATCATATCTGTTGTGCTAGGAAATTATGCTAAGGGGAATGTATTATGCACTTTCCACAATTCTGTTCACCCATGTCCATATCTCACAACACTTTGCAAAGCCAAAGTCAGCTTTGCCGTTAAAACATAGGAAACCTATGTCAAACCTATGTCAAACCTATGTCAAAAAAAGGATACATGGATACTGTGTTTATCTTAGCACATGCTGGGATGTCCTTCTTCACCCAACTGGTTTTGAATGTCGTAAATAAGAGATAAGGACAAGTACAGAATAGCAAGGTAAGGAACTGGTATGAACTGATGGGTTAGGTCTTAGGTGATTTATAAAGTGCTTTTAGCTTGTAAATAACCCTACTCTAAATAGAGATAATTTTGCAGGTGTAACTTTGAAGCTCACTTAAGGCACGTCTACAAAGCAGGCAAAAGTCGAATTAAGCTACTCAACTAGAGCTATGTCAATTACCGTAGTGTAAGTCAAAATAGCTTAATTCAGTTTTTGGCGCTGTCTACCCAGCAGGAAGTCGAAGGAAGAGCACAGGGTTACTGGAGTCGGAGTAAGGAGTCTTCCAGCTCGAAATTATTTCGAAATAAAGGCTTATAGCATAGACACGCACTATACGTCAGGTATTGCTAAATAACGCTGCTGTGTAGATGTACCCTTACTGTGTACAGTGAACATGATATGAGAAGTTTCCTAAAGGGAATTTCAGGTAAACCTCTGTGACAGAATGTATCCCTGTGTTCACATCCTACACACTGTTGAAATAATCTTTGTAGAAAGTATGCATTGTACGGTATTGAAAACTCATAATTTGCTGATCACCATGATCCTTATAAAATATGTGTGGCTACATTGTATGTGAAGTTAAGTTTCCACTGTATGGTGTTTATACTTGTTCCAAACGGAGTTGGCAAACAGGTTTGTCCTTAGCAAAGGAACGTGTGCTCTACTTCATTTGCATTTAAGCAGTAAATAGAGTCATCAATCAGGAAGGGAAACAGGTGAGAAAAAAGAAGCAGGGAACATCTTTCCCTATGGATTCTCTGTCTTTTGTTATCTACCTGGAAATATTTTTCAAGAGGGGGACTATAAAAAAGAGGGACAAACACCCTAAAGCCTCACCCCCTTGCTTTCCTTCATATTGACTGTATCTGAAACAACCAAGGAAGCATTTGTTGGATACTGGGAGAAGGGGTCCTGAGATAAGAAGTTTGGTCAGTAAACTGCTGAAGGCATGTTAAATTCAAAGCAAAGGTGAGTTAGGAACCAGTAGCGATTTATTGTTTTTCTGTAACTATATTTCTGTTTAAATGGAAGTATTTGAGACACTCAATTCGGGGTTGTGTGCGTATTCTTTCTATTAAGGAAATAAGACACTTCATAAAATTTGTATTGCCAGGAAAAGGCTGGGCACTGCAGAACACACATTTCCAGGGGGGGATCTAAGACAGGAGGTGTGCTGTGGTCACCCTGCAGTATGACCATGGCTGGTGAGAGCCAGAGTGTAAACCACTTGTGGCTGGCAGGCTGCAGTTACACACAGACACTCAAGTTGTGGTTTGCATGTTGGAAGGCTGGTTTTGAGTAGCCAAGGTGAGAATTCCAGCAAGGCATCATAAGTCACCCAAGGTTATGGGGTCACACCGCTGCTCACTCGTTTAGATTGTACACTGAGGCTTATATCATGGATGCTTAGAATGAGCAGGCCCATCAACAGAGGGGGGCAAAGAGAGCTGCAGCAACGGGGGGCCTGGTGATTTAAAAGGGCCCGGGGCTCCTGGCCATTGCTGCAGCAGTAGTAGCTCTTTAAATTGCTACTGGAGTCCCAGAGGTTTTGCCTCTGGGCATGTTCACTGCCGCCTCATTTTCAGGGCTGTCGATAGACTTGCTGGGCCCTTAGGCAAGGTGGGGTGAGGCCGGTTCTGTGCTCCCAGAAGGGGCGGAGCCTTGGGCAGAAGGGGTGGGGCTGGGCCAGCCTTCCCCTGCCAACACTGCATCACCATCTGGAACTTTTAGTGCAAAAAAAGTAGGCGTTAAGCATAATTAGGATTAAGCAGCAGTGATGAATGGATCACAGTGGAGCCTAAACCTGGGGCTTTAGCGACTGACCACCTTTATGCATTTGGACTAAATTCCCACTGGTAGGTGTCTAGGAGCTTTTGAAAACCCCACTAGACATCTAAAGGTGCATACATTTCTTTAGAAGTTTAGCCCTTCTGCACCTTTAACATTTTACCCAAGATCTGTTTTCAAGTCTATCCAGAAAACAATGTTGATTCATAGTAATTATGCCACCAGTCTCTACTAGCTCTCCATGACTTGGTCCAGGACTGATGTCAACCTCACTGGCCTATCCTTATCCAATACATCCTGTTTACCTTTTTAAAATCTTGGCCCAAGATGAGTTTTTTATCTAGTACTTGTACTTCTCTGATATCTCAAAAATGTGTTAAATGGCAAATCAGTGGCTCATAAAACTTCTCGGTCCCCTCATTTTATATTTTGTGAGTTCTCCAGGCCTGCAGATTTTAAAATGTTTCGTGCCAGCAGTTGCTATTAACATCTTCCTCGGTTACTGCTGAAATAATAATTATACTGTCAGATAGGAACGCACCATGAGACTTCTTTTCAAATACAGACCTGAACTATTCATTTAACACTTCTGTTTTTTTCTGCATTATTTATAGTTTTACTATCCCTATCGGATTCTATGACTGGCATCTGATTTGTTCCTGATACATTTCAAGATTCTTTTTGTTGTTCTAACCTTATTGTCTATAGATGTTATGCACCATTTGTTTCTCTTTAGCCTCCCCTTTGTTTGTGATATATTGTTTTCATTTTTAATTGTATTGTTGCTTTTACTTCCCTTCTTAACCAATACATTTTTAAAGTAACAAAATCTTCTTTCACCATTGTTTTTTTTTTCTTGTTGTTTTTTTCTGCTTCTATTAAAGGTTTCTAAAATGTCTCCAAAGGATCTTTCCCTATTGTTTTGTTTAGTGTTTTCCAAAACCCACTCAGTTTTGCTCATAGCTGTTTTCAGCTTAGAGAAAATGGAATTTTTATTATTTACACACACACACACACACACACACACACACACACACACACACACACACAGGAGGGGGAGAAAGAGGTTTAAAAGTGGAGTTATTTGAGGTATTTTTTTAAAATATGTTTAAATATATATTAAAGAAACCTCGCATTTCTCATGTTTTTTTTTTTAAAAGGTCTATTACATGGGGGAATAAAAATCCCTTTATGTCAGGGAAGGCGCAAAACCCCCTATTTTGGGAAGTTGAATAAAAAATCCTGTTATCGATGAGGAGTAAAAAAAAAAAAAACCCAGTATCAGGGAGGAGTATAAAAACATCCTTATTGGGGAAGGGAGTAAGACTTTTGTGTGAGGAGATTTAAAAGGCCCCTCCACCTCACCTACTCCCTACCCACACAGGTAAAAACTTTCCAGGAAAGTTTTGACTGGAAACCTTACCTGTTCACACAAAGCACAGACCCAAACAATACTCCCCACCAAGCCAATGTCCATACATCTGCTGTTGCCATTTGTCCTCATACTTCTCTGTAATCAAAGCTACAAGAATTCTCACATTGCCTCTCTCACCTTTAAATGTTGACTGCCCGTAATGCTTTGCAAAGTTTTTTGCATGTAGCAATGACTGTGCAATTATGACGTGGTTCGTTCTTTTTGTGAGGGACCTCCAGAGGGTACAAATTCCCCGATTTTTGTGGAAAGAGGTTGCAAGATTTTAATACTATCTGAATATGTGGCTAGAGAGAGGGGATAGGCGGTAGTGTCCAATCATAGATCTGTATGTAACTCAAGGTGAGGCAGGTTCCATTGTGATAGATGAAGGGGAAAGAGAGAAGGCTGATGAGAAAAGATCAAGAGCTCAGTTTTGCAAATGCTGAGCTTAAGGGGATGGCTGGACAGCCACAAAGAGGTGTCAGAAAAAGCCAGCAATGCCGGTTTGGGTGGAAGGAGCCATGTCCCAAGTACAGAGAGAGATTTTTGAATCAATGCAAAATTATAGTTGAGGTTGTGCAGGCAAATAAGATTGCTTAGGGATGAGGGGCAGACAGAGAAAAGAAGACGGCCAATGACGTGAGTTCTGTGGGGCCCCTGGGAAAGTTGGCTGGAGAATGACCTATCCAATAAAACACTTTAGTAGCATCAAGAGAGCTAGGAGGAGCCCCCGGCAAGGGTGGATCCACGAAAGCTGAGTGAGGAAAGGTTTTAAAGACGTATGGTGACTGCTACAAAGCATTCAATGGTCCTGGCTTAGTCACCCTCCACACCCATCCCCAGGCATCCACTGGATGCCATGTCTCGGGTCTCCACCATAAGAACTCTTCCCTTGTCTTGGCTGAGTGCGCTGCTGTTTCACACTCGTGCAATGTGGCTTGGCTGAAAGCATCCCCACGTATCGTGCAACAGTATTTTAACTAATCTGGGCCAAAATTTGCTCTCCTTTATACTACAGCAAATCTAAAGTACACCAATGCAAAGAAAAGCAGAAACAGCTTGCTGTCTTTCTATAGATAGACTAGAAAAAAGTTGATTAGTTGCTTCTCAGGAAAACAGCTTTTGAATTCATATCCTCCTTTAATATCATTGGCCTCCCAGTCTATAGTGAAGCTATTGCTGCCCAAGAGCTATTTAAAGCTACGATAGCCGTGATAGAAATTGCACTTCCCTGTAGCATTCCAAAAGCTCCTACTTTACTACTACAGATAATGCCACATAAATACAACTTAATCCTGATATCTGAACTGCTTTCGGTAACACATGTATGATCTTTCCATTTTTATGCATTTTCAAATCTGATAAACTGGGATTATACGGAGAGGGATGGTTGATGTCTTCCAGCGTGAGAAAAAAACAGAGAACCAATTTCCTTCTTTTCAATTAATCCCAACATACACTACAGGAAAAGTCCCCATGATTAAGGGAAGCTGACTTTCATTAGGAAAAAGATAAATTTCAGGGTACAACAATCCTGATTGATGGCCCAGCTGTGCTTTAGGTTGAGCATCTTGTGACTTTTGAGTTTCTACAGCTGTTTATGGTGAAAGAAACTAAGAAAATGCCAGAGGGAAAGTTCTTTCCTTTTTTGCAGATATCTATTGGGCAAGATCATCACTACTAATATACAATACCCGAATCTCATCAGTTGGACATAAATAAATGTGCCTGATTTTCAGAAAGTGCCAACCACCTGCTTTCTGGAAATTCAGAATAAGCTGCCTTGTATTGGACACCTTCTGTGGCTCCCAAAATCAAGTTATTTTTAAGGATTGCCAATCAACATTCCCTAATTTTTTCCATCCACGTGTGGAATAAATGTTATGTGTACTGAGGCACGTGTGACTGTGCACCCCTGGTAGAAACATATGCTGCCGACTGTGGGTGCTCTGCTAAGCAGCTGGGTGGCATTTGATTCTCTCCTAGGAGGCCGCCCAAGCACACAGCCTACAGGGAACACTGTCACTGTCTGATGCCATATATCATTGTCTATCACTTTCACACCCACTGGCATTTTGCCAGTGCTTTGATGCTGCTGTCTTTTTAGAGATGTAGAAACTTGGGGGACTTCTAATTTTCACTGTCAGTGATTAGATTAGGTCATCTAATAATGCTATTATTGCTACTGTGGAATGAAAAATCATGTTTCTACAAGAAACAAAAGGAAAATCCACAAGGCAGCCAGTCTTAAAGAAAAAAACTTAAGAACAATCCAGGATATAAAATAAAGAGAAAGCTCAGAAAAATATGTTTAACGTTAAACAAGTGCATCTAAGAGTACGTCTACGCTGCACGGCTATTTCATGGAAATAGTTATTCCAAAATAGCTTATTTCGAAAGAGCACGTCTACACAGCAGGGAAGCCTCAAAATTAGTCCAAGGCAAACTTCCATAATGTAGACGTGCTATCTCGATTTAGAGCTCCAGGAGGCACTGGGGAGGAATAACTTAGAATGGCCCTGGTGAGGGGCTATTTCAAAATAGCAGCAGTGGGTGTACACATGCCTTATTTCGAAATAGCTATTTCAGAATAGGCATTATTCCTCATAAAATGAGGTGTACAGATTTCAAAATAAGCCACCCATTATTTCAAAATTATTTCCAAATAATGGAATGGCTGTGTAGATGCTCACATTGTTATTTCGAAATAACGCCAGTTATCTCGAAATAACGGTGCAGTGTAGACACACCCTAAGCTACTCTAGAGCTTCATGAGTTCCTCCATGAGACATAATTTTAAGTTATGCATAAAATGTTAAAAATCACATTGATTACTGTCTGTCCAAGAGAGCCTCTGGAAAAATAACGCAAAAATGGAACAACCGTCCTGGAAAACACTCCAGCTAAGCTGTCCCTCCATCCTCCAACAAGCCCCTTAAACTCAAGGAGTAGGCAGATAGAGCAGGGGACACCAGCTCATTCAGCTCCCTGATTTCAAGGTGTAAGAAAAAAAAATGCATGTAAAATAAAACTCCACTGGGGCACACAGGGCCCGAAGCAAAATGACAGCAGCCAGAAGGAAGGGTACACGGCCCAAAAGCTAATGTTGGTGACAAGGAAATACAGGTGGTCATCTGTGGTAGAAGTGGTCACTGAAGTCCCTTGGATGGGTGGCAAGGTGGGCATCACAATGTCATGTCATTGTGACCACGACTCCCGTGCTTTATTGTGATGTCACTGAAGCATGCTTTATTCCAGGGGCTGGCAACGTCCGGCATGCGTGCCATAAGTGGCATGCAAGATGATTTTAGGTGGCACATGCAATGAACAGGCTCCCCCCTCACCCGCAAGGGGAGCCCATGCTGGGGGACAAGAAACCCAGTGGAGGCCACTAGCTGCAGAGAACAAAGATCATCAATATCCCTAATGTACCAAAGGTGTCCCCTCTTGTGGGTGTAGCCCAGCACCTCAACTGAAAGGGGAAGAGGTGGAGAAGTGAAGAGACAGCTTTGGAAAGCCGCCTGGGCTTGTGGGTTCGAATCCCCCCGCCCCCACACACACACCTCAGGAGCAGTCTGGTCTCGCCACCTTGTCAAGCGCAGCTCTTGCTGTTAGTGCTCTGGTCTCCCTGCGTCCTGTCTAAGCTTCAAACATGTGCCCAAGGCAGGTACCAAACACACACAAGCATCTCTCAGCGTCTCCCATCTCACTCCACTCCAGCCCAAAATGGGGAGGCCAATGAGACAAGAATGGAAAGTTTGTTATAACCCAGAATGAAGCCAGGCAAACTTAGTCTTTGGAGACCTCCACTAGCAGACAGCAATTCCACATAGGCCTGTAGGGCTGCCCAGTGGCGTGCCTCTCATTGTGCCATCTTGGAGTTTCCCATAGGGCCAGAAAAAGAAATAATCAGACAAACCATTAGCCTAGGTCAACAGGAGCACCCCGGGCTGGTTGCACCCTTCAGATCTGCCCACGCTAAGCCCCATTAAAGAGAAGGGGGGTTTGGCCTAAATATGCACCATGAATTTGGGTCAGTAACACCAAGAAGGAAGTGATGAAAAGAGGAAACGATTACACAGCTGGGGTGCGTCTACACAGCAGGACTTAACTCGAAATAAGCTATGCAAATTGAGCGACATCAATTGCGTAGCTTATTTTGAAATTGGGAGCATCTACACGGCGCTTATTTCGAAATAGAGCACTCTTCCTCCGACTTCCCTTACTCCCCGTACAATGAGGGTTATAGGAATCGGAGTAAGAAGTCCTCCAGCTTGATAGTATTTCGACATTTCAAAATAATGCTAGTTATTCCGAAATACTGTTGCTGTGTAGACATACCCCTAGAGTCCATTGGACCAGAATTTGGATGGGTGACTTGTTCTCTCACACTTGCCAACACAGGTGCCCTCAGCTTTGTTCTAGATCCCCAGGGCTCGCTCGACAATTAATGGAATCTACTCACCCGTGGTGAGTAGATTACAAGCCGGCACAGCTGCGCAGCGTGGTCTGCACATACGCAGCATGCAGAACCAGGCTTGGCGAGCCCTGTAGATCCCTATTTTGTATCTATTTTGGGGGGGATATCTGCCTAGTGCTCTGCGTCCTTCATGCATGTTTCCTTCTAGCTCTGTTAGGCCAGGCAGCTCTGACTGGGCAGCCATGAGTTAAGCCGGACGCCTCTCCTGGTCTGGAGATGTTACATCTAACTCCATTATTAACATAAGCCTCCATTTGCTGGGAATTTGTTTCCCTATTGACAATGCCTTGTCCCAGAAAATTCCAGGAGTCCAAGTCCAATGGATCTGGTTGAATGGGAGCTCTCCGGACTTCTGCTTCTGGCATCACTGGCATCTTCTCTACAGAGAGGGACACTGCACATGTTAGAACCAGGCGTCCGTGGAAGCCCCGACTTTAGCAGTGTCGCTACTGATAAATGAGATGGCTTACTGATGATGGAGCTGGCTATTCGCCCCGGTTAGGTGTGTAGCAGAGTTTTCATTTTAGCAGTGTTGTTAAAATATATTCAAACATCATTCTGGTTTCATTTTTAGAATTAATTTGAAATGGCAATCTCTCAATCCTCAGATGGTTTTTTTAAACTCTTCCCCTAGAAATTAGGGTGGATTTTCACTTCCTACCTGCAATAGGGATTTTTTTACATGTCCCTCCACCTTTTTCCCCATCTTAAACCCCAAAATAGAGATATTTTTTTTTACAAAAGAGGGTTATTTTACCCCACACCTCAAAACAGTTTTATTTACTTTCCTTTTTACTTTCTTTCTTTGCTTTCTTTACTCATTCAGCCTCCCTTTGCACAGGGTTTTATTTTATACCTGCCTGCCAAAATAGGGGGTTTCCTTCCTTTTTCCCCAAAATAGGGGTTTTCATTTCACCTAAAAAAGTAGGTTCTTATCCCTCCCCAGAATCAGGACAATTTTACCCCAGCCCTGAAATGAGATTTTACTTTCTGATTCTCCTGATGTTGGGGGGAGGGGTGTTACTCATTCTAGTATATAAGGTTTGTTTACTCCCTCATTTATAGATTTGTAAGCCCAGAGTGAGAAAGCTTAGAGGGGAGAAGCCAGCTCTGGCTAGCCTTGTTTATGTACATGAATTATATTGTTGGTTTCCCATCATTCTTTCCCTCAGGGAGGGACCTTTGAGCTGCAGTTTAGGGCAAAACTCTGGTTTCCTTTGGCTTTTCTCCTCTGGAGAGGCTGGTCGCAGGTCTGCTCCCTTCCCTGGTCTGCCAACCCCTGAGCTACTCCTTGGCCTTTTATTTTCTCCGGTGTGGTGGGGCAGAGCTGGCTGGTCCCAGAGTAGTTCCTTAGCCCCTGGTCTGAGTTAGTGTACCTGTAACCGGTGCGGGACTATTTGTCACAGTTCAGGGCAATTGCCCCTATATTCTGCCTCTGTGGTTCCCCAAGTGTACCCAACCATTCAGCTCCCCAGCCATCACCTCTCTTGGATGGAGACATCTCTCTCCTTCCTAACTGGGGTGTTTCCAGACTGCCCAGTTATATAAGAACATAAGAACGGCCATACTGGGTCAGATCAAAGGTCGATCTAGCCCAGTATCCTGTCTGCCAACAGTGGCCAATGCCAGATGTCCCAGAGGGACTGAACAGAACAGGGAATCATCATGTGATCCCTCTCCTGTCATCCATTTCCAGCCCCTGACAGAGGCCCGAGACACCATTCCTACTCATCCTAGCTAATAGGTATTGATGGACCTAACCTCCATGAATTTATCTAGTTCTTTTTTGAACCCTGTTAAAATCCTGATCTTCACGACATCCTCTGGCAAGGAGTTCCACAGGTTGACTGTGCCCGACATGAAGAAAAGCTTCCGTTTGTTTTAAACCTGCTACCTATACTGCCTACACTGTATATTCCCCACAAGTCAGACTTCCTTTGCAGGCCTGCTTCCTCACAAGCTGTAAACAGCGTAATCGCCCACATGTGCATCACTACCCAGCTCCTGCTAAGCAAGCCCATTTATTCTTTAGGCAAACACATTACAGAGAACGCATATCAAAAGCAATAAAGGAGCCTACACACATGCAACTAAACCGACCAGCGATCCCTTGCCACCATGTGGCTCCAGGAGGTGTCAGTCCTTCAAACTCCCCCGAAGAGTTTTTCTGTGATTACATATTCTCATCCATCTTGGCTCACAACAGGCATCCCGTGAATCTGTGAGTCACTCTTTTATCCTGTTGGGTCTCTGATTTTGTCTTCAGACAACGGGTGATCCACAGCCTATGTCCCCTCCTCAGGGCAAAGCTTCAAAAGGCTGAATTTTTGCATAATTGGAAGAGTTATATCCAATGCTTAATTTGTAATGAAAGAGGCCCTGGGATCAAGCAATTAGGTGTGGGGAGCTGACGTAATTTTTTTACATTTATAATTTATTCAGTAATCCTAGAGGTGCCAGGACTCAGTCCTGGCACAAATTAAGTACTGGTTATAGCTGCAGACATCTCCCCTAGAGATTTGCTGGGAAACCAAACTAACTTTAAAAATTCACATTGTTTCAAGCAATCCTTTGAAGCTCATAGTAGTTCCCAGGGTGTCCGTTAGTCACGTCTCTGTTCTAGAGACATCACAAACACAGCCATTGCATTTCATAGAATCATAGAACTGGAAGGGATCTTAGGAGGTCATTTTTAATACAGCAAACCCCTAAAATACTTAAGTTAAACCTGAATGAATTAAGTTTAATTCAGTAAGGTTTGTCCGGGTTATTGCAGGAAATTATCTTTGTAACACCATTGTCTGAACCTAATTATGTTGAAAGCATGACTGAGTCGACCTTTTTATTTATTTAGATGGCACTTGGGTGACAACTAGTGGTCTAACGGTAGACTGCAAAATCAGAAAAACAAAAGCCAACCAAACACAAAAGGAATTAATTGAAAAAGCAAGCGACCCACTGTGTATTTTCAGAATAATGGTCTCAATATATTTTTCTCAGAGAGTTAATAATTTAAAAAAATATATATTTTCAATTTTGGGACAATATTATATGATAAAGTAGAGAGAACACACAGAAAATGTGTTATATTTTTAACTAAGAAAGTTTGGAAACATTCTGAGAAAATATAGTTAAAAAAACTAATAATCACACATAATATTTGACTATCATAAATTTAACCAATTATTTTTCTGATTTAAAAAAAAGAAAATTTATCAGTTTTACTAACAGATTTTGAATGATGTATTTTTAACATTAGAGTATGCCAAAAAAGTTTTATTTTTTTAGAAAAACTAATTGAAATAACATACCAGAATACAAGCTGTCTGACTCTGTGAAACTCATATCCCTAGGAAAGAATAGTTATTTATCTAACAATACCTGTGGTGCTTTGAGATATGTTGTCCTCACATTGGTTCACACAGAATTCTTCCCAGATCCCCCAGAAGTCACCTGCTACAGGACAGGCCCAACAACAAGAAAGTAACAGAACGTCACTGGCCATCACCCCCAGGTCCCAGCAAAAGCCTCTCTAGCACATCATCGGGGATCTACAACCTGTCCTGGAAGGCAGTCTCTCACTCTCACAGACCTCTGGAGACAGGCCAGTCCTCGCTTACACCACACAACAGCAACTCTAACACTAACCCAGGAACCAATTCCTGCAACTAACGCTGTTGCCAACTGTGTCCACATATCTACTCAAATGACGCCTTCATAGGCCCTAACCACATCAGGCACTCCCTCCTTCACCGACACATCTACTAATGTGATCTATGCCATCAGGTGCCAGCCATGCCCCTCTGCCATGTACGTTGGCCAAACTGGACTGTCTTTACACAAAAGAATAAATGGACACAAATCAGAAAGCAAGAGCTGTAACACAAAAGCCAGTAGCAGAGCACTCAACCTCCCTGGACACTCAGTAACAGACTTAAAAGTTGCCCTACCTCTGGAAAAAAAAATCAAACCCAGACTTCAGCGTGTAGCGGCGGAGCTGGAATTCAGATGCAAACTTGACACTATCGGACTGAGTCTGATTAGAGACTGGGAGGGGGTAGCTCACGACAAAAAGTAATTTTCCCCCTTTGGGCATTCTCATCTTCTCGTCCACTGCTGGGAATGGACCTCCTTAGCATTGGTCCTCCACAGAGTAATGGAACTCACTCCTCTTTGCATGTGTATGAATACCTGCCAGACTGACGTTTCCATGCACCTGACAAAGTGAGTTCCAGCCCGTGGAACGTGATGCCCAAATGAATCTGTTAGTCCTGAAAGTGCCCCAGGACTCCTCATTGGTTTTATATAAACAATATAAATGTTTGCCAAATGTAGTGTGCTCAATAAGATCTTTAAATAACTCTTTTGGGAAGGAGTGCAAACAAAGCCTTCTTGGCTCACTTACCCACCCTGTTATTCAGTGTTTGGAATGTCCCTGACTTTGGTAGAGGATAAAAAGGAGGTCACTCGGAGCTGCCAAACATGAAAACAAGGCATGTGTTAGATAAGATTAATAGCCTTGATGTTGTTAATAGGTGATAAACTTGATATAATCTAACATTTAATTTGGAATTTAATGTATGATGATGAATATGATTAATTATTATTAAATAGAGATTCAGGAGCGGCAGTTTTGTTAAAAGATAGCATGTCATCTTGAATGTAAGAAGTTTGCACTGCTGCTGTACTGTAGATGTAACCCACACTCCTAGGCTACGTCTACACTGGCGTGATCTTGCGCAAAAACTCTTTAGCGCAAGAGTTCTTGCATTAAAGTAGTTGCGCAAGAGGGCGTCTACACTGGTATGTACTTTTGCGCAAGAGATGTGCTTTTGCGCAAGAGCATCCTTGCCAATGTAGACGCTCTCTTGCCAAGAAAGCTCCGATGGTTTTAACCATAGGGCTTTCTTGCGTAAGAAATTCACGTTGCCTGTCTACACTGGCCTCTTGCGCAAGAACAGTTGCGCAAAAGGGCTTATTCCTGAGCAGGAGCGTCAGAGTTCTGGCGCAAGAAGCCCTGATTTTATACATTAGAACGTCAGTTTACTTGCACAAGAACACGCGGCCAGTGTAGTCAGGCAGCAAGTTTTTGCGCAAGAGCAGCCAGTGTAGACATAGCCCTAGGGTATGTCTACACTGCACACTTATTTTGAAATAAGCTATTCTGGAAGAGTTATTCCAAAATAGCTTATTTCAAAATAGCACAGCTACGCTGCAGGAAAGCCTCAAAATTAGTCCGAGGCAGGCTTCCCTAATGTAGACATCCTATCTTGATTTAGAGCTCCAGGAAGAATAACTTCGAATGGCCCTGGTGAGGGGCTATTTCAAAATAGAAGAAGTGGAGTATCCACACACGCCTTATTTCGAAATAGCTATTTCAGAACACGCATTATTTCTTGTAGAATGAGGTTTACAGATTTCTCACTGGACACACACAGATCTAATTCAATTTTCTGCCTCCGGAGAGACAGAGCACAGACCAGCCTGTTAGATTAAATGAAAGTGGAGCCCTCACTGTAATGCACAGCACTGAGGTGGCTTTGTAATAAAACCAGAATACGTTTATTAACAAAGGGCAGAGATTGAAGTGATACTAAGCAAGAGAAAAGGAGACAGGCCTGGTTACACAAAATACACTTTCTAATGACTAGAACATCATCTTAAAAAGTGACGGGTTTTGCCTATGTGGTTTTTGTAACTTGATGTAGGTGCTAGCCTTCCTAGCCTTTCATATGAGGAGAATCCACTTTCACAGGCTCCAAGGATGCTGTACCCTTTCTCCCCTTGGGGATGGATCCGTAAAAGGCCTTTTTTGCTCCCCTTTTATCACTCTTAAGTTCCTTGTCTCTGCCTCAAAAGCCAGGAAGGTTTCCTGGGGTGTAGATTCTGTGTTTCCCTCCCCCCCCCCCCCCCACCGTATGATTATAAAACGGTCTTCTGCCTGCTCATCTAACTTGATGGCTTTGTTCTTCCATTGTCCTCTGCCTGTGACCAAGCTGGTCAGGCAGGTAAATACACATTCCTTTTTCTAGAGCAGGCTGGATTTAGATCATTCACTTCAAGAACATATTTCCAGCATACATCTATAGCTCTCTGTACTCAGTGATGGTTTCAGGGACCAGTGTATCACCAGTTTATATCATAGAATCATAGTGCTGGAAGGGATCTCGAGAGGTCATCAAGTCCAGTCCCCTGCCCTCATGGCAGGACCAACCACTGTCTAGATCATCCCTGACAGGTGTCTGTCTAACCTGCTCTTAAATATCTCCAGTGACGGAGATTCCACAACCTCCCTAGGCAATTTATTCACCATCCTGACAGGAAGTTTTTCCCAATGTCTGACCTAAACCTCCCTTGCTGCAGTTTAAGCCCATTGCTTCTTGTCCTATCCTCAGAGGCCAAGGAGAACAATTTTTCTCCCTCTTCCTTGTAACATCCTTTTAGGTACTTGAAAATTGCTATCATGTCCCCTCTCAGTCTTCTCTTTTCTAAACTAAACAAGCCCCGTTCTTTCAGTCTTCCCTCATGGCGCGTGTTTTCTAGATATGTGATACCTTACCTCTGTGGCAGTGTGTTGGGGCAACGAGTATGTGAGGCCTGAGGTGAGTTATAGGATGAGGGCCCCATGCCAGTTGGCCTCAAAGGTTTCCCAGGGTCACACCCATGTGGACTGACCACAGAACTGGAGTCCTGTGTGCACACGATCGGTGTGACTCGCATCCACACCTACATCGGAAAGCTTCCCATTGATCCCTCTGTGTAGACATAACCTAAGGCTGTGCACTGGGAACCTGCGTACCACGCCCACAAGCGGCCAGAGCCGTGTGTCAATGGTTTGCTGCTGGTGAAGCAGATGGTGTATCTTGGTGCTGGGCGACTTGGTGCTGATTATCTCTGGGCGGCTTTAAAGCGCATCCTGAATCCACGCGCGGAGGCGCTCTTCCGGGGGAATCACGTGCACAGCCACGTCGCAGCGCTCAGTCTCCTCACGCCTGCAGGGGATCAGCAGTGCAGGGGACTCCCTTATTTTCTGCGAAAACAAAGACATGCAAAGCATCCGGGCAGCCCATGCTGACCCAGGGTTGTTCGGCAGGGGTGTTTTGGAGCCATTTCCGCCCTAAATTCTGCCTCGTCTGTCATAACTCCCCAGAGCCCCAGCTCTGCACGGTCCAGCGGCCCCTGAAACGGGAGTTTCCCAGCACGCCAGCGACGGGCCGGCTCCTGATGGCTGGATTGCAGACCTGAGGTTAAACCTGGCTAACGGGCAGCACAAGCAAAGCAATGGCTCCCAGCGGGGTCAGCCCCAGGAGTCTTGGTGCCCCTGGATCCACTCCCTTTGCAGAGTATTTCTGCTCGAGCTCGCACTGATTTTCCAGACTATGATTCCAGCCAGGGCTGGATTAAGGGGGGGGGGGGGCTTTAGGGCAGCTGCCCGGGGCACCAACCTATGGGGGGCCCCTTAGAGCTCAATCAGGCGCCATGTGCCCGGGGCCGGGAGCCACACAGCACCCTGTAGAGCTGCCATCAGGCACCTCGCGCCCAATTGCAGCTGTAAGGTGCGCAGCGTGCCGGAGGGCCGGGCCACGCATGCGCCATGCGCCCGGGGGCAGAGCCGCGCATGGGTCGCGTGCCCGCTGCCCAGGGCGCAGGAATGGCTCGAGCCAGCCCTGATTCCAGCATGTCTCCAGATGGTATCTGCCTGGGGATGACACAGTCTGCTAGAGAAGCCACTGGGGCCACAGTGCAGCTGTCTAGGCCATGGCAGCTAAGGCTGGGAGCTCCCTAGGGGACAGGCTTCAGCAGCCTGCAAAAGGGGACTAGTTTCCGCCCTGGGAAATCCCCCTCTGGGGGGCATCTCACTATCCCCCCTGGCTGAGTCTCTCCCTGAAAAGAGAAACACCATAATGCTGGTGCACCAGAGTGAGGAGAGGCAGATCAGGGCAGGATGACATGCCCAGGAAGCAGCTTGTCAGAAGACACTGTCAGTTCTTGCCCCTCTAGAGTGTTGGACAATGGTTCCTCTAATGATCTTTTCCATCCATGTGCGGAATAAATTTCTATGTGCATCAAGACATGTGTGAACATGCACCACCAGTAGTTACAAAACCTTGCTGTGGGTGCTCTGCTACTCAGCTGGGTGGCATTTGAATCTCTCCTGAGTGGCCACACAAATGCACAGCTTACAAGGGACACTGGTTGCTGGAATCCATAGGAATCACCTTTGGGACTGCCGGTGGGTGCTTTGGAAAAGCTGTGTGTGTTTGGGGAAGAGAAGGCTTCTACCAGTGTTGGAAGGAGGCTATTTTCATCATATTTATCTACTTCTTTCAAATTCTAGTTATTGACTGTGTCTATCATTGGTATCTTTACCATTTTAATAATAATAATTCCATTGTTATGAATTATATTAAAGTCCTTGCAGTCACCTACAAGCTATAAGAACATAAGAACGGCCATACTGGGTCAGACCAAAGGTCCATCCAGCCCAGTACCCTGTCTGCCGACAGTGGCCAATGCCGGGTGCCCCAGAGGGAGTGAACCGAACAGGTAATGATCAAGCGATCTCTCTCCTGCCATCCATCTCCACCCTCTGACAAACAGAGGCTGGGGACACCATTCCTTACCCATCCTGGCTAATAGCCATTAATGGACTTAACCTCCATGAATTTATCTAGTTCTCTTTTAAACCCTGTTATAGTCCTAGCCTTCACAACCTCCTCAGGCAAGGAGTTCCACAGGTTGACTATGCGCTGTGTGGAGAACTTCCTTTTATTTGTTTTAAACCGTTGCCTATCTTCACTAACGTCCCAGTTTAAAGACATTACATCCCACTGTAGCTTTCAGGATGAGACTGTCAGCAATCTTATTCACGTCTAGTTCCCTGGTATGGTCTCGATGCACGTTACGGGCAGCTGTGCTGTCCAGTTGCATTGATGACTGGAGATCATTTTTACGTCTTCTGGGGCTGGGGAATGGGGGGGGGTCCCCATTTCAGGATGGTACCAGCCCAGTTTCTGACTGGACATCTGGCAACTCTAGCACACCTGGCTTGGGAATACCTTGTACTCCCCTGAATACATAACTTATCCTTTAGATTTAGGCATCTCACTTCAGGCAGCTGTGTTTGGAAATGGGCCTATCTGGATTTCGGCTCCATTTTAAGCATTGGAGCAACATCCCCTTAGTCCATCTCTTTCTCTTCCTAACTCTACCGCTCCCCAGGAATACCAAGGAAGACAAGTTACCAGGGTGTCTGGTAGGACGACGACTGGGCAGCAGGAATACTGGATGATTTGACTCATTTTCCAGGCAAGGAAAGGCAGGGCCAAGACACCTATAAGAAATCCAGCGAAAGACATCATGGTAGTTGTCATCCAGGTGGATCTGCTGCCATCTAGAGACAAAGGACGGAAGGAGGACTTCAGTCAAGAGTCTTTGAGAGAAAGCAACGCAATTCCACATCCTGATCCCAGAGAAATGCAGGGCCTGTCCTTCTCCCTGACCCTGGGCAGCCAGGAGGCCCAAAAGAATCAAACTCTGCCCTGCCAGCATGAGGGAGAGGGTGACAGTAGGAAAAGGGGTAAATTCTTCTCTCCCTTGAGGGAACAAATCATTGTAGCAGGCTGCGTACAGGACAGGAGGCAGCAGGCGGAAGCGAAGAGGAGAGATGGGGGCTACACTGCACAGGAAAGTCACTGCACTTCTGCTGGTGAGGAAGTGGCGTCATCACCTGGCCCGTGAACGCACTGCATCTGGCTGAAGTTACTGCTCCTGTTGATGGCCTCTACATAGGTCTGGGCTGTCACACAGTACTCTGCGCCGGCCTCCATGCTGTCCAGATGCACCACGGAGCTGATTTTCTTCACGGTCTTATTGTGCACCTGCCAGAGGCAATGACAAGCAGCTCAGCGCCCAGGGCCCTGCAGAGCCGGGGGCTGGTGGACAATGCAGGCCCAAGTTTTGGCTCTGAGGAGAAAGGCCTGGTGGACTCAGAGAGGAGTGGGGAGAGGGGAGGGGAACGGAGAGGCCAAGAGAAAGGAAAATGGAGGGGCAGGTGAGTAGGGAAACCAGTGTGGCAGAGACTAGACAGCTACTGGGGTAGAAAGGGGTGGAATGAAAAGCACCATCAGCCAAGGGCAACCAGAGGCCTGAGCAAAGCGACTGCCTGTGTCAGGAGATTGTGAAGGGGGAGGGGAGGCTGCTGGGCCTTCAGTGCTAGGCAGCGGACCCAGGGTGCAGGGGAAGCCAGGAAGAACTCTGTGACCCCCATGCTCCTACTTGGATGCTTCATCCATTAAATGTGAGAGAGAACTCACTAGCCCATACCAGGGCCTGCGAGTGAGGGGAACAAGCACACACATAGGGCCAATGTGAGAAACAGGTGGGTGAGAGGAGTGAGTGAGGGCCGGGATGGACTCCAAGGACAAGAATGCAGTGACGGACACACCGCTATTCTGCCCCCCTCTCTGGACCAAAATCCCCTCCATGCCATGTAGCTTGGGGATCCCTTTACTTTATGTACATCCGAGATGCAGACTTGAAACACTGAGGTCAAAGTGGATGGGAGAGTTGTTTGCACTGAGGGGAGGCGCCTGCAGCGTTCCATTTTCACGTGGCTGTCCCCTCGGTCCAGGCGTTTGTCACACATTCATCATGCCTCTTGCCCCCGACAGGCCGAGGAGGACGCTGAACATACTAGTTTGCCACCGAAATTCATTGCTAGGTTGCTGGTTTTATAAAGAACTAAGGAATCCCCCTCCTTGGAACTGTAACGAACCACTGAATGGGTGTGTGAACCCGCCAAACGCGGTTCTGTCACTTACGCTTCAGGAGGGACTCTGCTAACTAACAGCAATACTAGGCTATCCCGTGCGTGCACCAGCCAGTACAGAACGCCGGACAACCATACATTTTGCTAGTTGCTTTTAATTCTGTGAAAACTCCAGATGCAATTGAGCCTGCTGAGCCCCCTCTGCCACACACACAGAGCGTCTGCACAGAATTACAAACAGGACACAAGAAAATCAGAACCTCCTCCCCATCCAATACCCTTCTCCAGGAGGTATTTTGGGCTGGGAGCATGGGCAGCCGGTAATGTAGGCAAGGGAAGGGCACTGCCTTCCCCAAACTGCCTACATGCCCGGCTGCCAGGGAGGGATGGAGCAGTGGCATGGCAGCCCTGCTCCCTGGCCACCGGAGAGGGCTGGCTGGGGCCGCAGCACAGCAACCCTGGGCCTCCAGGTGGCCAGGAAGGAACAGGCTGGAGATGGGCAGGACTTGGCTTCAGGGGCAGGGCCTTGGGCAGAAGGGGCGGACCTGGAGCCTGCTTTCCCCAGCTGGACCTTCACCCACTGCCCACGGCTGGGAGCCAGGACACCCTGTGATCTAGTCTCGTCTCCTCTACTAACTAGCAATAACACTTCTCTGTAATATACAGCCCACATCATAAGTCCTCACATATTCCTGTTCCAAGAGGAAGGCAAATATTCAGCTCCACTCATTTTAGCAAAGCACGAATTGACTTAGGGCACAAGCTAGCTTTTGGTTGAACTGTGAACAGGATCCAGGGTTACAACTCAGCCATTTAGCTTTGCTGTCTCAGAATGAGTATGCCCGGTTATGTGTTTGGATATTCTGTTTGTAAAACGAGGCGTTCCTGCAGGTGTGATATCATCCTCTAGCGGCTGGTCCAAAGCAGATATCAGGCTTCCCCGCTACCTGTTAATGTAAGTAATCCTCCAGCTCAAGTGGCAGCTAAAGGTGCCAGGCTCACAGCCGGCTTGTGTTGCATTTAGGCAGGAAGGGACAGTGTTATAGTTGAACATTGTTTTTTATACCTAGGAAATTAAACATTACAAAACATTTGTGTGGAAAGAAGGTCCAGGGTGCAAAGGCAGATGTCAGCAAATGCCAGACCTAGAGTTGCTCATGCCGGCTCAGTCCTGCCCACTTGTGTGAACACGTTTTATTTACATGAGAAAGTTGCTTTGGTTTAACTTGATCCGGCTTTTAAAATCAACACAGTTCGACCGGTTCAGATTCCTGTGTGGTTGCTCTTTTTCCTGTGTCAATCACGCACATTTGGCTCAGCTTAATGGCTGCTAATCAATTTAAGCTAACCTGAAATCAGTCTGATTTAAACCGATGTCAATTGATCCGCACATAGGCTTGCAAGAGATTAAATCCATTTAGAACACCAGGTGTAGTTAAATAGGTATAGCTTTGCTGTGTAGACAAGGCCACAGTCCTCACTGAGTGACTGTATTAGTATTTTTTCCAAAGGACCGCTGCGTCATTCCGTGCAAAGGAGATGAATCAAGGGGGTGTAGTATCAGAAGGTTGGGAAGGAATAGGGAAGTGTTACTGTCATAATACAAGGCCCAGGTGAAACCTCATCTGGAAGACCGTGAGCAGTTTTGACCTGCCATGTTTCAGAAAGATGAATTCAGACTGGAAGAGGTTCAAAGAAGGGTTATTCGAATGATCAGAGAAGAACATAACATAAGAACGTAAGAACATAAGAACGGCCGTACTGGGTCAGACCAAAGGTCCATCTAGCCCAGTAGCCTGTCTGCCAACAGTGGCCAGCACCAGATGCCCCAGAGAGGATGGACCGAAGACAATGATCAAGCGATTTGTCTCCTGCCATCCTTCTCCAGCCTCTGACAAACAGAGGCCAGGGACACCATTTCTATCCCCTGGCTAATAGCCTTTTATGGACCTAACCTCCATGAAATTATCTAGCTTCTCTTTAAACTCTGTTATAGTCCTAGCCTTCACAGCCTCCTCTGGCAAGAGCTTTCTTTTATTAATTTTAAACCTGCTACCCATTAACTTCATTTGGTGTCCTCTAGTTCTTCTATTATGGGAACTAATAAATAACTTTTCTTTATTCACCCTCTCCACATCACTCATGATTTTATATACCTCTATCATATCCCCTCTTAGTCTCCTCTTTTCTTAAACTGAAAAGTCTCAGTCGCTTTAACCTCTCTTCATATGGTACCCGTTCCAAACCCCTGATCATTTTAGTTGCCCTTTTCTGAACCCTTTCCAAGGCCAAAATATCTTTGTTGAGGTGAGGAGACCACACAGTACTCAAGATGTGGGTGTACCATAGTGTTATACAGGGGCAGTAAGATATTCTGTGTCTTATTTTCTATCCCTTTCTTGATAATTCCTAACATCCTATTTGCCTTTTTGACCGACGCTGCACACTGCGTGGAAGTTTTCAGAGAACTATCCACGATAACTCCAAGATCTCTTTCCTGATTTGTCGTAGCCAAATTAGCCCCCATCATACTGTACATATAGTTGGGGTTATTTTTTCCAATGTGCATTACTTTACACTTATCCACATTAAATTTCATTTCCGCAAATTTGCGGAAATGAAATTTAGAGGAATGGAGAACCTGCCTCACAAGAGGAAACTGTAGGTTAAATCAGTCAAGATCTTTACCAAACAAAGGCTGAAGGGAGTTATGAGTGGTCTCTATAAACAGAACAGAGGGAGGAGTTATTTAACTTAAGGGCCAATGCCGGCACAAGAACAAATGGATATGAATTGGCCATCAATAAGTTTAGACTTGAAGTTAAATGAAGGTTTCTAGTCATCAGAGGAGTGAAATTCTAGACCAGTCTTCCATAGGGAGCAGTGGGGGCAAAAATCCTAACTTGTTTTAAGTTTGTGACGTTTATAGAGGGGATGGTATGATGAGGTTGCCTACAATGGCATATGACCCATCTGCAACAGCTGTTAGCAGATATCTCTAGTGGCTAGAGATGGAAGGAGGAGGGTTCTGAGTTACTACAGGGAATTCTTTAGCAGGTGTGTGTCTGGCTCACATGCTCTGTGTAGCTGATCATGAAGGAATTTTCCCCAGGTCAGACTGACAGAGCCCCTCTGGGTTTTTTGCCTTCTGCACCACGGAGCCTGGGGCACTTGCTAGTTTAAATTAGAATAAAAAGTGGATTCTCAGTAACTTGAAGTCTTTAAACCATGATTTGAGGCATAACAAGTGGGGTTCCGCAGGGGTCTGTTTTGGGACCGGCTCTGTTCAATATCTTCATCAACGATTTAGATATTGGTATAGAAAGTACGCTTATTAAGTTTGCAGATGATACCAAGCTGGGAGGGATTGCGACTAATCTGGAGGATAGGGTCATAATTCAAAATGATCTGGACAAATTGGAGAAATGGTCTGAGATAAATAGGATGAAGTTTAATAAAGACAAATGCAAAGTGATCCACTTAGGAAGGAACAATCAGTTTCTCACATACAGAATGGGAAGCGACAGTCTGGGAAGGAGTACAGCAGAAAGGGATCTAGGGGTTATAGTAGACCACAAGTTAAATATGAGTCAGCAGTGTGATGCTGTTGCAAAGAAAGCAAATATGATTCTGGGATGTATTTTAACAGGTGTGTTGTGAGCAAGACACGAGAAGTCATTCTTCCGCTCTACTCTGCGCTGGTTAGGTCTCAATTGGAGTATTGTGTCCAGTTCTGGGCACCTCATTTCAAGAAAGATGTGGAAAAATTGGAAAGGGTCCAGAGAAGAGCAACGAGAATGATTAAAGGTCTAGAGAACATGACCTATGAGGGAAGGCTGAAGGAATTGGGTTTGTTTAGTTTAGAAAAGAGAAGATTGAGGGGGGACATGATAGCAGTTTTCAGATATCTAAAAGGGTGTCATAAGGAGGAGGGAGAAAACTTGTTCATCTTGGCCTCTGAGGATAGAACAAGAAGCAATGGGCTTAAACTGCAGCAAGGGAGGTTTAGGTTGGACATTAGGAAAAAGTTCCTAACTGTCAGGTTGGTCAAACACTGGAATAAATTGCCCAGGGAGGTTGTGGAATCCCCATCTCTGGAGATAAATAAGAGTAGGTTAGATAAATGTCTATCAGGGATGGTCTAGACCCGTGGTCACCAACCAGTAGATCGCGATCTACCGGTAGATCTCAGAGGCTCTAAGAGTAGCTTTTGAGCCCTCTTTGAACTGCGCACCTGCGCAGTACATTTACATTAGATTTCCTCATTTGAGGAGCAATTACTCACAGAGCAACAGCATAGGTGAGTAGCTGCGAGGAATGGTGGGATTTTTTTTTAAAGTAGCAGTATAAGGATTGGGGATAGCAAGTGATGGAGAGGAGGAGAAGAGAGAGGGCAGGGCTTCAAGGAAGGGGCGGGGCAGTAGATCTTGGCTTGGTCTGTCATTTAAAAAGTGATCTTGGGTGTAAAAAGGTTGGAGACCACTGGTCTAGACAGTATTTGGTCCTGCCATGAGGGCAGGGGACTGGACTCGATGACCTCTCAAGGTCCCTTCCAGTCCTAGTATTCTATGATTCTATGACTTTAGTAGCTCAGCCAGGGCACGTCTACACAGCAGGGCCAAAGTTGAATTAATCGGCACAACTTCAACTATGTCAATTGCATAGCTTAAGTCAAAATAGCTTAATTCGGCTTTTGGCGCTATCTACGCAGCAGGAAGAACACTCTTCCTCCGACTTCCCTTACTCCTCGTGAAATGAGGGTTTCAGGAGTCAAAGTGAGAAGTCCTCCAGCTCTCCATTATTTCAAAATAAAGACGCGCACTATTATTTCAGAATAATGTCAGTTATTCCGAAATAACGCTGCTGTGTAGACATACCCCCAGAGGTTAGGAATTTATCACGGGAGTGAGTGAGCCTTCAGGAGGTCACACTAGATTGTGATGGTTCCTTCTGGCCTCAAAGTCTGAGTCTAAGGGGAGGGGGAATGTTTCCAGTAGGGATCTGCAGGGATCACTCCTTGGCCTCCACTAGCCAACACTTTTATCAGAGTCCTGGGAGAAAACAAAATCATCACTGGAGAAGCTTACAGATGAGACAGATTCACAGAGTGCTTAATAATGAAGAGGACAGGTCATTGATTCAGAGCACTCCAAATTCCTTGGTAAACTGGATGCGAACAAACACTATATATTTGAAGAGGTGCAAATGGATACATCTAGGAACAAATAATGTAGGCCATATATACGGAATATGTACATATGGGGGGGGGGGCCTTTACCCTGGAAAGCAGGGATTCTGAAAAAGATTTGAGGGTGACTTTGGGTAATCAGCTGAATATGAGCACCCATTGAGACTGCGGACAAAAGAGCTAATGCAATCCTGAGATGCATGAACAGGAATCTGGAATAGGAGCAGAAAGGATATTTTACTTCTGTGTTTGGTTCAGGTGTGACTGCTACAGGAAAGCTACCTCCAGCTCTGGCATCCACAATTCAAGAAGGATGGTGGTAAATTGAAGAGGGTTCAGAAAAGAGCCAAGAGAATGATCAGAAGATTAGGGAAAAAATGCCTTCTAATGACAGACTCAAGCAGCTCAATCTATTGATCTTAACCAAGAAAAGATTAAGGAGTGACATGATTAGAGTTTAAGTATCTACTTGGGGAACAAATATTTAATAATGGGCCCTTCAGTCTAGCAAAGAAAAATACAATTCAATGGCTGGGGGAAGTTGAAGCTAGACAAATTCAGTCTGGGGAAAAAAGATGGAAATTTTTGAGGATCATTAACTATTGGAACAACTTACTAAGAGTCTTGGTGGATTCTCCATCACTGAAATTGAAATCAGGTTTAGATGGGTTTTTTTTTTAAAAGATCTGCTCTCGGAATGATGTTGGGCCAGTTCTCTGGTCTGTGCCATGCAGATCAGACTAGATGAAAGCAAAGACTTCCTGGCCTGAGAATCTACAAACCACAGCCTGCCTAGGGCACGGGCAGGTCAGTCAGACCTACCCGTATGGCAGACATCTTGACTCTGTCACTATTTTAATTGTAATGGTGCAATGTGTGTGTGTGTTCGTTCTCGTTCTCGTTCTCGTTCTCATTCTCGTTCTCTCTCTCTCTCACAAACACACACACACACACAGAGCAAAGAGAATGTTTCTTGGTCCTGATGACTTGTACCTTACAAATAAAAACTTAAACATGGAATGAACAAGTCTCTATAAAAGTGTTAGAGACCTGCTCTGTGACTTCCTACATGAGAAATGAAGCACAAAATGGCAGCTGCCTTGGACAGGGACTTCCTCTCCAGTTACATAACTGCAGGGCAGCTGACAGACTTCTCTGGGCCCTAGGAGAGAAAAGCCAGCTAAGGCAGGGAGGGGGCAGGGCTGGGGCTAGGTTCCCCAGTTAGCTCTTCAGTGCTGCCTGGTGCATGCTGCCCAGGGCTCCAGCAATGATTTAAAGGGCCCAGGGCTCTGACCGCTGCCACTGTTGTGACGACAACCAAGCCCTTTTAAACAGGCAGGCCCCAAGGCAGCTTCCCCCTTTGCCCCCCTCCCGCCGCATCAGCAGGTCTGCATAACCAAACATGTAACCCACACACCTACTGGGTGTGGTTCACTGTCCCATGTGGTGGCACTTAGACCACGTACAAAGAGGGCGAATAAGTTTTCTCCCAAGCCTTAGCTGGCTTTTTGCTCCAAGCAGTAGAGGCTCAGGCACTAAGCTCCAGAGGTCCCAGGGTCGGTTCTGCCTGCCGGCCTTGCACATCAGTTCGTGATCATAGCTGCTACATGCTTTAGCGTGGGATCAGAGAGGGAGGAGGGAACATATTCCACGCGCGTTCCTTCCAAGCCATGCAGCACTCTCCGTTCTCTTCTGAGAGCCAGGGCAAAACTCACCCAACTTTCCCGGCCCTTCCTCCAATAGACGACGTGGAATTGAAAGGCTGGACCCAGGTCTTCCAGCTCCACCAACAAGTGATACCCGTCTGCAAAGACTCTCATCAAGGGTGGCGTGAGGAGAGCTGTCAACACAGAAACGCACTATTACCATCACCAACGAGCCCAGAGTGGGGGAGAGGCAAGAAACGCTCCCTTTGGCAACTCCTCTTCAGCTGTCACCGCTCAGCATTAGCAGCCAATTGCTTCACTGAGGTGCTTTCCCTTGATCTTCCTCCCTCTCTACCCTGCTTTGTCTCTAGAGATAGTAGTGGGCCCCAGGGCAAGGGTGGGTTTTATCCTAGCATCAGGTGAAGGCATTTAGCAATAGCTGAGTTGTCCAAACCTGAAGTGTTTTCTGGGAAGAGGGGGGGAGCAACTGTTTTGTTTGAAGGCCCCATCCAGGCAATAACTGCAAAACTAGCTAGGGCAGAGGGTGCTGAGAAACCAGACCAGACCGGTCCAGAGAAGATCTGGAAAACATGAGCTATGAGGCAAAATGCAGGACAATGTAGCACTTTAAAGACTAACAAGATGGTTTATTAGATGATGAGCTTTCGTGGGCCAGACCCACTTCCTCAGATCAAATAGTGGAAGAAAGTAGTCACAACCATATATACCAAAGGATACAATTAATTGTATCCTTTGGTATATATGGTTGTGACTACTTTCTTCCACTATTTGATTTGAGGAAGTGGGTCTGGCCCACGAAAGCTCATCATCTAATAAACCATCTTGTTAGTCTTTAAAGTGCTACATTGTCCTGCATTTTGCTTCAACTACCCCAGACTAACACGGCTACATTTCTATCACTATTCTCCATGAGCTATGAGGGAAGCCTGAAAGAATTGGGCTTGTTTAGATTAGAAAAGAGAAGACTGAGTGGGGATGTGATAGCGATTTTCAACTACCTAAAAGGGTGTTACAAGGAGGAGGGAGAAAAATTGTTCTCATTGACCTCCAAGGACAGGACAAGAAGCAATGGGCTTAAATTGCAGCGAGGGAGGTTCAGGTCAGACATTAGGAGAAACTTCCTGTTACGGTGGTTAAACTCTGGAATAAATTGCCTAGGTAGGGTGTGGAATCTCCATCACTGGAGATATTTAAGAGCAGGTTAGACAGATATCTATCAGGAATGATCTAGATGGTAGCTGGGCCTGCTGTGAAGACAGGGGACTGGACTCAATGACCTCTCGAGGTCCCTTCCATTTCTAGTATTCTATGATTCCATGATACTTCCATGCAAGAAATGCTAACTGTGTCCCAAGGTCCAGAACACACTCTTTGAAACTCCTCTCTCTGATATTTTCTATTGGCCTGATTTTCCAAAGTGCTGAACCTTGCAGCTGCTGTTGAGAACAGTGGGGCTTGTGGATAGAAACCAGGCAGTCTGTTTCCTGCATATGACTTTTATCTTAGATGTGATTTTTTTTTCTTGCAGTTTAGTGTGTAACGCTGCTGTAAAGGACTCTTGTTTCATGGCTAGTATGATAGTCAAGGCTTGGTACAGTTCTGGAATTAAGCCTTCCATTTTTGCAATATTATAGGAGCAAAGTTTGGACACCCAACTACTAACTACTCAGTGGTCCCTAGCCTTTTGGGGCTGCTGGGTGTCCGGGGTGGGGGCTGCGCATGTGCCGAGCGCCCGGGGCGCAAGAATGGCTCGAGCTGGCCCTGGTCACTAGACGGGCACACATAAATGCCCTGGCATTCCAATGTGGAAAGGACCTTTGAGTCACCTTTGCACACATACATTCCCTGCAACTTGCAGCCTGTGTTCTTTGGCCATAGCTGAGAATCTGGGCCAACATGCCTTCCCCACAAGAGGCCGGAGAACATGCCTCTAGCCAAATTCCTGTAGAGAAAGGCACTTGCTGGCGTTCATTCTCCCCCACACTGAGCAGACAGCACAGCGGTGTTCAGACTTAGCAATGTGCACAGGGTGCAATCAGATCCCACGTGCAAGGAGTTCACCACAACCAAAAGAGCTGGAGACCCTCTTTTCTTTACAATGAAAGATGAGACTCTGAGGAACAAGTTGTTGCCACAAATGCGTGTGACCTAGACCTGGTGTGACTTGGTCCAGGTTGAGCCCTGGAGCACCCCATGCCATTTCTGATACATAGGATGGAATTCAATAAAGACAAATATAAAAAACGACACTGTGACAAGGGCCATTCACCTCGCGTGAGCGCCGCCTGTTGGCTGTAACCCTCCATGGTGCAGTCCTCCTGCTATGCCACACGTGGGCTATGTCACTCCAGACCTCAGGCTTACAAATGGTTGGTCTGCTCCAGGGTCTTCAGCTCCATCCTTGGTCAGGGCTTTGGACGCTTCACCCATGGGAAGTGTTGGTCCCACCCATTACTTGGGGTTCCAAACCAGGGACCCTAGAAGTAGCAGCCCACATGCTGTTTTCTTTACTGATTGCTACTGCCATATTCCCTGGGCTGCTGCCCACTCTATCCCACCACCTTCTTGGGTTCTCTGTCTGTTCCCTGTTTGAGCAGGGTCTCTGCCAGGCCTCTTTGCCTAGACAGTTTCTCAGTATCTGTCCTGGCTTCTCAGAGTCTTCTCTCAAGCCTCTTTGCCTGGAGAACTTGTAATGGTTTCTGCCCCCTTTTTGTCAAGGTTCTTTGGCCCAAGCCTCTTTTCCTGGAGAGCTTTCCAGTCCTGTCCCTGCTGGATCAGGGTTTCTCTCCAGTTTCTTTACCTGTGGGGTCTCACAGCCTTCCACTATTTCTCCTTCGCCCTTCTGGTCCCCAGCAGCAACTGCTCTACTCAGACCCTGCAGCTCCTTTTAACTTAGCCTGATGGGCTCTGATTGACTACTTTCCGGCAGCCTCTCTACACAAGCCAGGCTGGGTAGGAATGGTGTCTCTAGCCTCTGTCTGGAAATGGATGACAGGAGAGGGATCACGAGATGATTACCTGTTGCGTTCCCTCTCTCTGGAGCACCTGGCATTGGCCACGGTCAGCAGACAGGATACTGGGCTAGATGGACCTTTGGTCTGACCCAGTTTGGCCATTCTTCTGTTCTTATGTTATCTCTGTCACTGGAGGTTTTTGAGAACAGGTTTGACAATCACTTGTCGGAGATGATCCAGATGATGATCCAGATAACATGTAGTCCTGCCTTAGTGCAGGGAACAGGACAAGATGACCTATCGAGGTTCCATCCAGTCCTACATTTCTACGAGTCTACATTTTGTATTACTTTTGCTAAGGAATTTAATTTTAAAATAACATTTATCAATATGTTCTGATTTTAAGAATTCCAAGTGATCACTAGTAAATAAAAAGTATCTATTTTATGTATCAATGAGATATGAATACACAATTTACCCACAGAGCTGCAATTCATTATTCCCTCTCTGTACTCACCGGGTGAATTGATTTCCTGTTTCAACACCAATGAAAACAATGTTTTTAAAAAATGAACACCTTTCATATCACTTATCCCCAGGGGCAGAGAGCTTACTCATTTTGCGATCGAAGAGCTCATCGAGGGCGCTCCACTTTGAACCCTGAGACCCGAGCTTTGCCCTCACACGCAGGTTATAGGGCACATTGGCAGAAATGTCGTCTGTCACGTTGCACTGTGTCACCATGATAAGCGAACACTCGCTGATGGGGATCCAGCTCTTGTTGACATACGTTCGTTCGTACTCCCTGGGCAGAACAAAGAAAAGCCCACAGGCAATACAGGGTAAAATAACTCACGTCTATCCCCAGCCCTTACACCTCCCATGTCCTCTAAGGATGTACCCACCACCGGCTTCACCTGGGTACAGAAATCTGCTCCAGGTTTTCCTTCTTACCAGAAGTGCATGAAGGGTGACATGCATTTGCAGAGGGAGAGCATACAGCACAGCGGGAAGTCTGGCCGGCCAATGGGGGGCGGGAGGGAGAGTGAGGAAGGAGGCAACTCACCTAGGGCCTGGTGATTAAGGTCCTGGGACTCCCAGCCACTGTTGTGGCAGCAGGTAATGGTGGAGCCCCAGCCCAGCCCCTTCCAACAGAGGCCCTGCTGCTTACAGGAGCATGGGGCCCCCTGCTGCCCCCCGCATCTTGCCTAGGGGCCCAGCAATTCTGTCAGCCTCCCTGCCACAAATACAAGGCGCATTGGAAAACGTTCGTGGCCTTCCAGTGGCTCACAAGCCATATGCTGGGCTCTTCCCGGGGGGAATTTGACCCCGGAGGGCATGTCTAAGCTTGAATTTTTAGGCACAGTTTAATATTTACATGATCCAAATTCTAGCGCAGACAGGACTTGATGATTGCCAGGGATGGCTCACTTGATGACTGCCCTTTCTGTTTGTTCCCTCTGAAGCGCCTAGCGCTAGGGTTACCAGGTAGCTTCAGAAAAAATACTGAACACACTTAATCCAGGGGGAGGGGGGAGGGGAGAGAAGGGACCAGCTGGGAGGGAATCGGGGCTGGCAGGGAGATGGGGGGGATGGGAACAGAGCTGGCGGGGGCAGCGGGGCTGGCCAGGGGAGATCCGGGGTGGGGGGCAGCCAGCGGGAAGCAGGGCTGGTCAGGGACGGTCAGGAGCAGTGGGGCTGGCTGGGGGAGATCAGAGCGGCAGCCGGCAGGAAGCAGGGCTGGTAGGGGGATAGGGGGTTAGGAGCAGCGGGGCTGGCCAGGGGAGATCGGGAGGAGGGTCGGGGGGAGTGGGGCTGGGCAGGAGCGGGGGGGGGGGGGAGAATCAGCCAGCAAGGAGCGGAACTGACCTGGGCACATGCAGATCCCAACGTTCTCTCACCCCTGCATTATTTTTTATGCCACTGTCACATTTCTCCTGCATCAGTGTGTATAGACCTATGTATGCCACGTGCAGGTGATGCAGGGCTTTTGTCTAACTAGCATCCAGGGAGGGGAGAAAAAACAGGAGCGTTACCCCTGGAACTCAACGGAGTATCTCACAGTTTCTCCAGGAACTGTCACTGGGCTCCAGGTCAGGAAGTGCTTCATGTTGGTCGAGTGGATAGAGACATTTTGAGGGGCTGGCAGCAGGTCGTCTTCACCTAGGATTCCACCCAGGAGAAAAAAACAACTGTGACCTTTTGCTAAGTGAGTATCGCAGAACAAAAGGATTTAGAGACTGTCCTCCGCACTGCCACTCCGGAGCTCGGCATGCACCACGCCGGGCACGGCCTCACACGCAGGGATGTTACGGTTGTCTCGCCAACCCAGAGCAGCCCTCATGGCATGAGATGGCAGTTCAGCAGCTCTGCCCCATGGTCCTCCTCTGGGCTTCCGAGAGGCGGTGTGATGATGATTTGAGCTGGCCCTCTGGCCAGATCACTTTACAAATCCTCCTCTTCCGGATTTCCTCAAATGAATTACACTCGAGCCTCTTTAATCTGGCACCTCTCGAAACGGGGTATGCCGGATTAAAGATTTTGCCAGGCCAGGGAGATTGCTGCGGGGCATGAGGGAGTGGGTTGTTTATCTGCGACCCCCCTTCCTGGGGGCACATGTGGCTCTGAGCTCCCTGCTGCTCCCAAGCACTGCCCCCCACCACTATGGGTGTGGTGGGGAAAGCGGCTCAGCACACTGATGTTCCCCCAGGTAGGGAGGAGTAGGAGTGGCCATGCCCAGAGCCACTTCCTCCTCCATACCAGGAGCGTTCCCAGACTAGGGACACCCAGGGTACCAGGATGTACCAGGAAAGACACTTGGCAACTAGCTAAAAACCAGTGTTTCTCAACCAGTGGTACAAGTACCCTTACGGGTATTCAAAAGAATTCTGGAGAGTACTTCAACACAACTGAAATTTGGAGAAAACTTTGAATTTTTGTTTTAAGTTTTACAGCACTTTATTATTTTTGTACTTTTTACACCCAAAAATTTCATTGCTTGCCCAGCTACGATTACGTTGTTTAAACAAATGTATTGCAATGATAGAAAAAAAATTGTGTGTCTGAAAACTGTAGGTACTGAGGATAATTATAATTTTTTTAAAGGGTGTACTTTATAAAAGAAAAGGTTGAGAAGCACTGCTAAGGCCACCCTGTAGGTCTCTGTGCACTGAGTCACTGTTCCAGGAATATACACAGGACACATAGTTCAGTGTTTCTATTAACAAACCAAACCAACAATTATCAGTAAGCACTCCCAGCCACCCAGACACAGATGCCCCATCAAAAATGACAAGGAAACGCTGTGATCAACCCTAGGATCCTAAACAGGAGAGCGGGAACTGAACACAATGGGCCCTAATGGCCCTCAAGTCTGCAAGATGTTTACACTGCCTTGGGGAGAGTGTTGGACTACTTTGTGTGGTTCTGCAGTCTAGATTTGGCAGAGAATGTTGAAAAACTGGAGAGGGTGCAGAAGGGAGACACAAAATTTATTCAAGGACTAAAGAAAAGGCCTGATGGTGAAGGAGCTTTATTATGATGCTCCTCTTTGGGGAGAAAATGTCAGGTGCTAAGGAGTTTTTTAATCTAAAGGGAAAACACCAAAACAAGAACCAATGGCTGAAAGTGAAAGCCAGACGCATTTCAAGTTAGACATCAGGAACAAATGCTAGCAGTGAGGATGATTATCATGGAGACATGCTACCTCAGGAAATGGTGGATTCTTAATCTCTTAGGGCACGTCTACACCATGTGGAAGATCAACGCTGCCGCGGTTGATCTTCCGGGGTTCAATTTAGCGGGTCTAGTGTAGACCTGCAAAATCGAACTCAGAGGGCACCCGTCAACACTGGTGCTTCTGCTTCTCACGAGAAGTAAGGGAAGCCGATGGGAGCATTTATTCCCATCAGCCCCCCACTGCATGGACAGCACAGAAATGTGATGTAGGATATGTCGACTCCAGCTACATAATTTACGTAACTGGAGTTGCTCATCTTACTTCTACCTTCCAATGTAGTATAAACCAGGCCTCTATGTCTTCATATCAAGATCTGATATCTTTCTGGAAGACATGCTTTAGCCAAATACAAGGCTTTGGATTCAGTACAGGAGGAAAGAACCCTGTTGTGTAGAAGGTCAGAACAGAAAATCCAGTGGTCTCTTAAAATCTATTCATCTTGCCTTCTGGTTCATTTCTTGCCTTCTGTTCCTTTCCCCTATTTAGGGGGTTCACATTGTCCTGGGGAATCTATATGATAGAATTAAGAAGCTTCCATGCCAAATCTAAGGATTTTAATTTCTTCCCCTTTCACTTTAGGGTCTTTTTGATGAGCCTCCTCATTTTTTGGGAAGTTTCCCTTCATAAAAGTCAATGTCTCTGGACTAGACTTTGGTACCTTCCTTTCCCCATGGATGTATAATGTAATTGCATTCTTTTAAGTCCTAAATAATATTCAGGAGATTCTTAAAAGGTAACTATACTATCAGCACTATGTCGAGAATAATCTCCTTCTTGATTGGTCAACTGCTGGTGCTCCAACAAATAATTGTTTAGGACAATGTTTCTCAGTCAGGTGTATGCATACCCATGGAGGTATGCAGATGTCTCCCCTGGGGTACATCAATTCATCTAGGTATTTGCCTCGCTTAACAACAGGCTACATAAAAAGCACTAGTGAAGTTGATACAAATTAAAATTTCATGCAATGATTTTATACTGCTCTCTATCCTACACACTGAAATGAAAATACAATATTTATATTCCAAATTATTCATTTTACAATGTATGTGATAAAAATGAGAAAGTAAGCAATTTCTCAGTGATTGTGTGCTGTGACACTTGTATTTCTATGTCTCATTTTGTAAGCAAGTAGTTTTAAAGTGAGGTGAAAAGGGTACAGTACGTCTGGAAAGGTTGAGAGACGCTGTTTTAGAAGACTATTCAGAAACAGAGAAAGGGAATAGGAAGATCTAGGTTTCCTAAAACCAGAACAAGGATTGTGGTCAATATCTCTACTCCTTATGCACAGGAAAATTAAAAAGAGGGATTTTTTGCAATTTTTCAAAATGTAGCCAGTTTTGTCACACTTTAAAAACAACCATCATATTCTTCCCCATTCCACATTCAGGGTGTGCAAAAGACTTTGTTTTAGAACATTAAATTGTATCACTGAAATGGGGTCAACATTTCACCTTCCCTTTATGGGAAAACAGGAAATGCATGTTGGGTAATTAAAGAATCCATGGAGAGTCTGTTCTTGGCTCATGCAAAACTATTAGCCACTTCTGAGAGCTGCATAGAGTAGGAAGGAGCTGGGCAAGACACAACATGATCCCAAAGCGGAGATGACCGACTTAGGAAACACAGAACCACATGAATCTGAGCTGTCAGGCACTGATGTTAAATGAATGATTCCCACAGATTTTCTTTGATAGAAATGCTTACAGTCCTTCAAGGTATCTACAGCCTTGTGATGCACCTTACATGTTACTAAGCAAAAAAATTTAAACTTGGGCTCTAAACCTGCAGCTGTGCCTCACAAACTGGGAATACTACAAAAAGATCCTAGATGCACATTATCTGCCTTGTCTCAAAATTGAAATCCTCCTTGGAATCTGATAGTTCCTCTCTGTAATTTGTTTACAAATTCCCTTTTCAATCTGATTGTTGCAGTGTTAACGCAGACACAGATTTACAATGCCAAACCACCTCTTCTTAATTTTTTACAAACTGGATTGACCCTCGCAATTTGACTAAAATAAATGTTAAAAAGCAAGAAAAGATATTTGCAGCCCTCCTCCCCAAAATGTACTTGTTATTGTAGCTGTGTCGCCTTTGAGCATTTTGGCCATTTACCTGTGAGAAGAGGTGCAATCACAGAGCAGAGAATGAAGATGAGGCTTGTGAACATTTCATCCGGACTCACTGTCTTTGTCCAGGTTTACGCCAGGCAGTTTGGCTCTGAGTTTCCTCTTCCCAGACCAGGAATCCCATTCAGTCTATCCCTGCTTAAGGCAATGCGGGGATTTTGAATCTCAGCATGGACTTGGTGTGGATGTCACTGCAGAGTGGAAATGTATCCTGTAATGATCAGAGTGACACCACAAACAGGCATCCTCCTGCCTCTCTAGCCAGGTGCATTGCTTAGGAGGGTGTGGCCTCAGGGAGTGTCAAAGATAGTTGCATTCGTTCCTTTTAGAGGGTTGTGCAATTGCCCGATTAGAATGGACAAGGCTGATCCTGTTTTAACTGAACAGTTACGACATGAATCAGTGCACAGGTAAAACCAGATTCTTTTGCATAGTCTATTCTATTCTATCACCCAAACCACTAGCCCTGTAATTACCAAAGTAACTCAGTGTTCAGGGAGCCTGTGGGGCCCAGCCCATCTCCTGAACCTTATGTCCATCAATTCCTGCCAATGAGAAGGAAGGAGACACAGAGGCTCTGCAGTCCTGGCAGACAGAATTGATGGTAACGCCATTGTGAATTCCAGTGACTCCACTGTCAAAGTGACAGAAGGAGAAAGCAAGAACAGGGTGCAGGAAAGATTCTTGTCAGGTTGCCTGGTACCAATCCAGCATAGCCTTTTTGTGGGGATCATCTTGGAAAACCAGCCAGGCTGAATATTCATCTCAAATGTAACCACAGTGGGTAGGATGTGGAGATCTAATGCTCCCCGTGTGAGAAAACAGAACTAAATCCCTAGGTGTAAGGGATTGACCTCACAGGATCCAGCTGGTAACTACTCTTGTGAAGTATGTGCCAGACGGTGTGGCACCAAATCAGGTATCTCTCAACACCAGAGACTAAACCAGCTTGTGGTACACAACAGAGAGTGAATCCAAGCCAGTCAACCTAAACACAACTCACAAAGTAGAAAAAATAAGAGTCACTGAGTGGCCCAGGAAAAGTTACTTCTTACTGATTTTGGCAATATATATTGGGATCAGAAGTATATTAACAAACTTATTGCAAAAGAATTGATCACCAAATCTGCTAAGTCCATTGGTGACAAAGGAAAGATGTTTGGTGACCAACAAGGATTCAGAGACCTCTAACCTAGGATCTGGAGCAACCACTTGTTATGTGGAAGTAAGATCTGATGCGCTCCAATACACAATGGGCCTCAAAGTAAAGAAAGGCCTGGAGGCTCAGGGCCATGAGGGTTTTAAGACTAACATTCTTAGCACATGGGTTGAGGAAGACCCTAATGTCAGCTCTCTAGCTGAAACAACTTCATTGATGTTCTCTCCTCCTTCCTAATGTGACAAAAACAGATATAAACTTGCCTCTATCATCCCTGATGGCACTGAACATCCAGGCTATGTCTACATGCACAGTTATTTCAGAATAAGCTATTCCAGAATAGTTATTCCAAAATAGCTGGTATTTGAAATAGCATGTCTACACTGCAGGGAAGCCTCAAAATTAGTCCAAGGCAGGCTTCCCTAATGTAGATATGCTATCTCAATTTAGAGCCTCAGGAGGAATAACTTAAAATGGCCCCGGTGAAGGGCTATTTCAAAATAGCAGAAGTGGAGCGTCTACACACGCCTCAGTTCGAAATAGCTATTTCAGACTAGCTGTTATTCTTCATAGAATGAGGTTCACAGAAGTTGGAATAAGCCGCCCATTATTTAGAAATTATTTTGAAATAACGGAATTGCTGTGTAGACGCTCGCATAGTTATTTTGAAATAACAGCCATTATTCCAAAATACTACAGTGCCAAGTCATACCTGAAGGTGTTCACTATGTGTATAAGGGATAAGTGGGAGACCAAAACTCCCTTTGCGTACGTCTACACTTGCACCCTATTCCAAAATAGGGATGCAAATGTAGGTGACCAAAATTGCTAATGAAGCCAGGATTTAACTATCCCGTGCTTCATTAGCATAATCACGTCAGGGCGCCATTTTGAAATCGCATTATTTCGAAATAAAACACCCCGTTTAGCAGCGTTATTTCGAGAGAAAACCCTTCTCTCAAAATAACTTTCATTCCTCATACAATGAGGTTTACCAGTTATTTCGAGAGAAGGGTTTTCTCTCAAAATAACGCTGCTACACGGGGTGTTTTATTTCCAAATAATGCGATTTCAAAATGGCACCCAGATGCGATTATGCTAATGAAGCACGGGACATTTAAATCCCGGCTTCATTAGCAATTTCAGTCGCCTGCATTTGCATCCCTATTTCGGAATAGGGCACAAGTGTAGACATACCCTTTAATGGGTTTATACCTCACATCAGGGCCCTGGGCTCTGGGTCCTGATATGATCAATTTGAAAGGTCTTGTCCATGTGGAACCTATCAAATATACATTGGATGGCGCTATTAAAAAAATGGCTGGTTGCAGGTATAATACCTCATGATAGTAAAGAATATCAGAAACTAGTGATCCCCAAAATGATAGACCCAGAAGAGCTCAAGGATATAGGGAATTGGAAGCCTCTTGCCATCAGGTCCATCACGCTGTGGATTTTCAAGTATGCTGAAGTCCAGGCTGGTTAATGTGTGCTCATTAAATGAGAGATTCAAGGATTTATTGTGGCACCTGGCTGCTCAAAAACCTGACTGTTCTGTTAAGCAGGCAAAGGAGGACAAAAGCCCCTGGGAATTGTATTTATAGAAATAACCAAGGAATGCAGTTCAGTGTCCCATGATTACATCATCTGGGTGCTTCAGGGAGAGACCTGGACCATGGTGAACATCATTAATGACTCCTTTTGGAATAATCATACCTGTATGAAAGTGGAGAAGGAGCTCATACCTCCCATCAGTATCAAAGTCGGGTCAAACAAGGGAGCCCCATGTTAGCGCTGCTAATTAACCTAGCTCTTGACCCCCAGATAAGCAATGCTAGAAAGGCTGGTAGAATATTCTCGCACAGAAAGTGACAGCTCTCGCCTTTGCAGATCTTTTGCTCCTGCTCACTGACTTGTGGGGAGGCAAGAACAAGATCTCTGATATTCTGGATTCCTTTTGCAGGCTATTCAGCCTGAAGAGGCAAGCCAGAAAATGCCACAGATTCTTCCTGAGCACAACTCACAACTTGCACATTGTCAACAACTGTGAAGCCTGGAAGATGGGCTGAATGTGATAATACCAGGTGTGTCAGAGAAATATGTTGGTACAAAGGTTGATCTATGAATTGCATTATTCAAAGCTGCACTGTCTGACAAACTTGACACCTGGCTTAAAAGGACTGATAGAACCTATCTCAAGCCTTTGTAAAAACTGACATGCTGAATAGCTATGGCATCTCTAAGGTTATCTATCCAGCAGATCCATGCCAACTGTAAGAGAAATCTGCTATCTTCCCTCAAAAACAGCATTAGGAGGTGACTACTTTCTTCCACTATTTGATCTGAGGAAGTGGGTCTGGCCCACGAAAGCTCATCATCTAATAAACCATCTTGTTAGTCTTTAAAGTGCTACATTGTCCTGCATTTTGCTTCAACTACCCCAGACTAACACTGCTACATTTTTAGCATTAGGAGGGGCATCTTCCACTGGCCAACGCCCGCAATAATGCCAGATCCAGGGATGGAGCTATCAAGCAATTGCTTAGAACTGCATGCTCCAGAGATGAGATGTTTTCAAGCATTGCATTGTCTAGTAGTATCGAGGAGAAATTCAGCAGACTGTGGCTGGCAGCTTGTGAGACTGAAAAGGCCAAACCTGTGATATAGACCAAACTCTGTTCTTTAACAATATCAGAATACCAGTCCTTTAGCCATTATATGATTGGGAGATGCTGGCTCTCAGTCCCCTGTCCCAGTAAATGGGGTCAAACATTTTTGTAATGACCTAGTCATTGATTGGATCAGGAAACACGAGTTTCACAGCACCAGTTCCCAGTGCATTTAAAATTGGGAGTGAATATGTGCCTTAGGAATATGCTGCTATGTAGACGGGCCCTTAGTGAAGTACAGATGCTATTTAATGGTATGAAGTAGGGGTGGGCAACCTAAGGTCCAGAGGCCAGATCTAGCCCCTAGCTTGCCTGGATTTGGCCCTTCACTGGGGAGCCCACACTAGAGCTCCAGCCCCCCACTTTCCCTCAACCCGTTCTGTGGGGCTGGTGCACCAGCGCCAGCTCCCTGCTGTGGGGGGAGGAGCCCCAAGCTGGTGCCAGGCAAGCCAGAGCTGGATCCATACACAGCTGCACCCTCTCCCCTCAGCTGCTGCAGTAAAGTGCTGCCTGGAGGCTTTCCCCCCACAAAATCTACTAGCCCAGGCCCCGGTGTGCAAGAGCGAATATCTTTCTGATTCTCAGTCAGAGGCCCTGTCAGTGAGGTGGTTGGTTTGGTTTTGTTTGTTTGTTGCTTCTCCCTACTGTGCAGCCCCCAACTGATTTTTCTATGGTCAGCAGCCCCTGACCCAAAAAAGATTCCCTGCCCCGATTAAGGAATCTAAAACCCAGGCCAGCAGAGCTGCCAGGGTATGTCTACACTACCCCGCTAGTTCGAACTAGCGGGGTAATGTATGCATACCGCACTTGCTAATGAAGCCCGGGATTTGAATTTCCCGGGCTTCATTAGCATAAGCGGGGAGCCGCCATTTTTAAATCCCCGCTGCTTCGAACCCCGTGTAGCGCGGCTACACGGGGCTCGAACTAGGTAGTTCGGACTAGGTGCCTAATCCGAACTACCGGTACTCCTCGTGAAACGAGGTGTACCGGTAGTTCGGAATAGGCACCCTAGTCCGAACTACCTAGTTCGAGCCCCGTGTAGCCGCGCTACACGGGGTTCGAAGCAGCGGGGATTTAAAAATGGCGGCTCCCCGCTTATGCTAATGAAGCCCGGGAAATTCAAATCCCGGGCTTCATTAGCAAGTGCGGTATGCATACATTACCCCGCTAGTTCGAACTAGCGGGGTAGTGTAGACATACCCCCCGAGAGTTAGCATCTCCCAACTGCCACCTAGCAGCAGTTATGACCACTCTGTACTCCACAGCTCACCTCTGAGAGCTGTAGCAGCCCCACAGCTCCTATCTGACTCCTAGCTCTGTACCGGGGTAGGGAACCTTTTTTGGGTCGGGGCCACTGACCCACAGAAAAATCAATCGGGGGTGCACACAAGTGAGAAACAAAACAAAAACAAAAAAACAAACAACCCCTCCCCTCACTGATGTGGCCCCCAACTGAGAAGGAGAAAGACACTCCCCACATTCCCCTCCCACACCAGAGCCTAGGAGGCAGATAAACTAGATTTTGTGTGTTCCAGCCCTGCAGTGGGACAGTGGGGGGCTGGAGCACCAGTGCCAGCTCCCCAGGGCTGAGGGGGACTGTAAGCCTTGGGGGCTAGATCCAAGCAAGTTAGGGGCTGCATTCAGCCCCTGGGCCTGAGGTTCCCCACTCGTGCTCTGTAACAACTTCAAAACTGATCCTGAAAGTGTCCAGGCAATAGTGTGGTAACACAGATGTCCTAAAGAGGAGCCAAGGAGGATAGAAATTTCCTGTGGACCAGAAGGGCAAAAACTCATTTGGTTCTTGAGTTTAAGTATGAATACAAACTGTGAAAGCAGGGCTTCATGATTCTTCTGACTTCTGGGGTTTCAAGCAGGAGGTGTCATAAAAGTTACCACGGAGATAACTGGCTTGTGCTGGCCGCATATTCTTAGCAACACAGTATTTTGAGCCTTCTGTTGGTTCTTCCTAACATTGTGAGTAAAATTTACAACTGTTGGATTACTCACCCACTATCAGGGAATGCAAGCTAGGTTCAGACTACCAGGGGACAGGTTAGTTTTACTCTACTGATAATGTGTAATTACAATAGTGATCCTGCTCTGTACAAGAGGTTTGACATTTGGCATGTGCTCTTATCTGAGCAGCTAATGGGGGGAAGCTATTATCTGTGGGACTATTAATTAATGTCTCTAAATCAGAATTCTCCCTAAACACAGCAGTATTATAGAGACTTGACAGGACCTAAATAGCCAACCATGCTCTCTGGGGGTATGTCTACACTACCCTGCTAGTTCAAACTAGCGGGGTAATGTAGGCATACTGCACTTGCAAATGAAGCCCGGGATTTGAATTTCCCGGGCTTCATTTGCATAAGCGGGGAGCCGCCATTTTTAAAACCCCGCTGGTTCGAACCCCGTGCAGCGCGGCTATATGGGGCACGAACTAGGTAGTTCGAACTAGGCTTCCTAGTTCGAACTACCGTTACTCCTCGTGAAATGAGGAGTAACGGTAGTTCGAACTAGGAAGCCTAGTTCGAACTACCAAGTTCGTGCCCCATGTAGCCGCGCTGCACGGGGTTCGAACCAGCGGGGTTTTAAAAATGGCGGCTCCCCGCTTATGCAAATGAAGCCCGGGAAATTCAAATCCCGGGCTTCATTTGCAAGTGCGGTATGCCTACATTACCCTCCTAGTTCAAACTAGGAGGGTAGTGTAGACATACCCTGTGGGAGAAGGATATGGTGCAGAGAGCCATTTGTGCCAGAACGAGTGTGACAGAAAGGAATCACTTCTCTCAGGGTACACCACACACTCATGAGGATCCTGGTGCTGACCTAGTCATAGATAACCTGATTCTGGGTCACGGTTTTGTGAGCAGCACTTCCTTCACTGTATTCTATTGAAATTCAGCCTTTGACACACAAAAAATTGTCTCCACTAGAAAAAGATAGCCTTTTGGTAATTATTAGTGACAAAGCCTAAAAATAACAATTGGTTCCAAAAGAAATAGATTGGCACAAGCCAATTCTTAAATTTTAATAAGCTAAGTGATCTTGAAAACAAAAAGAAAGGTTTTTTTCTCTCTCAAAAGTTTACAGTAATCCATACCAGCTGGAAATCCTTCCAACTAGGACCCATCTTGCTGGTTCCAAAAGAGTCCTTTGTTCTTGGAAGCACTTTTGCTGTCATGAGCAAAGATGTGGGGGGGGGGGGGGGGGAGAAATTATTTGTGTGTTTTCCAGTCTTCTGCCTTTTCCCGATTTAGAGGACTACTCTCAGCCAGGGTGCAGACAAGACAGTCCCCTATATACATGAAATTCAAAACATTTCATAGGTCCTCCCTCCCCCACACCTAAATTTCTTGTTTACACTTTGGCTGTGTCTAGACTGGCAAGTTTTTCTGCAAAAGCAGCTACTTTTGCGGAAAAACTTGCCAGCTGTCTAAACTGGCCGCTTGAATTTCCGCAAGAACACTCACTTCCTACTGTCTGATATCAGTGCTTCTAGCGGAAATACTATGCTGCTCCCATTCGTGCAAAAGTCCTTTTGCGCAGAAGGGCCAGTGTAGACAGCTCAGATTTGTTTTGTGCAAAAAAGCCCCGATCGCGAAAATGGCGATCGGGGCTTTTTTGCGCAAAAGCACGTCTAGATTGGCACGGACGCTTTTCCGCAAAAAATGCTTTTGCATAAAAGCGTCCGGGCCAATCTAGACGCTCTTTTCCGCAAATGCTTTTAACGGAAAACTTTTCCGTTAAAAGCATTTGGGGAAAATCATGCCAGTCTAGATGTAGCCCTTCTGTATACATGAAGTTTGAGCTCTCTTGGCGATTAAATTATTTACAGTTTCACTTGCAGGCAAATACTTGTTTCAGCAGCTAATATATTTCTAACCTGTGGTCAGTCCTTTGTTGTCTCTGAGGAGCTAGTCTGTGATCGTGCCCCACAATTACAAAGTATTCTATTATCAAATTTAGTAAAATATCACCGCTTAAAACTAGGGCTATTAAAATGGATTTTAAGTAATGAGTAACCACTGAGGTTATACACGGGGTGCAGCTCTGTAGGAACCAATGTATGCGGCAAGTTGGCTTTTAAGCTGGCTCCCTGTGTGTACCAGGAGCTCAGGTGTGACCGTGAAGGTTAACTGATGAGCCCGGGCTCATTGGTTAATCATGTACAGTTACACTTTCACATCCCTGCTTTAAACCCTGTGCTGTTAACTATATCAGAGTGATGAGCATGGCTACAAGGTGTCATATATGGGGTACACTGGGACACCCCAACGCAGAGACCTACCTTTAGGAAAACCTCGTGAGCTGCAGGCCTAAGCTTAGCATGGGACCCTCTCCTGTCAGTAACCCTACCCCTAGCCTGGAGAGCCCTGGGGGACCCCAAGGGGCCTGCAGCCTGACTCTAGCCCTAGTGCAGGGGCAGGGAACCTGAGGCTTGCTGGCTCCAGCCCGAGGCTGGGGGCTCCCGCTCAGCACTGGGGAGCCGAGCTGGCATCTCAGCCCCCCGCCGTGGCCGGAGCGCGCACTCTACCGCCCGGGCTCTGTGCGAGGGGCATGGGGGGGGCTCCTCGGTGGGGCGCTGGCTGAGCGCGACCCCCCGGGATTTGTCTGTGGGTCGACCCCCCCCCCCCCTTAGTGCTTGCAGCTGCGCGGCCCTGAGCCAGGCGGGGGCCCTGAGCCAGGCGGGGCTCGCCCCTCAGCGTCCAGCCCCGCGCCGGGCCCAGCCTCGTGGCCCAATGGCCCGGCCCGGGGGCGGGGCGCTGCCGGCGGCGGAAGGGCGGGCGGAGCCGGGCGGCGCTTCCGTGCCCTGCTGGAGGAGCCGGCCGGGCCCCGCTCCCCGCGGTAAGTGCCCCCAGGCCGGGCTCGCTTCCCCGGCATCGCTGGGCCCCGGCCCGCCGGGGTGGGGCTTGCGGGTCCGGAGGGGAGGTGGGGGGCTGAGAGGAGGCGCTTGGGGCGGGGGGAGGGAGGAGCGGAGAGTAAGGAAGTGGGGGGGGGGGCTGAGAGGAGGGGCTTGAGGGTAAGAAAGTGGGGGGGACCGAGAGGGGGTGGGGGTAAAGAAAAGCGGCAGGGGGACTGAAGAGTGGGGGGGTAAGGAAATGGGGTGGGGGGACTGAGAGGAGGGGTCTGGGGGGAAGGAAGAGGGGCAGGAGGACTCAGGAGTAAGAAAGTGGGGTGGGGGGGACCGAGAGGGGGTGGGGGTGAAGAAAAGCGGCAGGGGGACTGAAGAGTGGGGGGGGGGGTTAAGGAAGTGGGGTGGGGGGGACTGAGGGGAGTTTGGGGGCAGGGGGACTCAGGAGTAAGGAAGTGGGGTGGGGGGACTGAGAGGAGGGGTCTGGGGGGAAGGAAGAGGGGCAGGAGGACTCAGGAGTAAGAAAGTGGGGTGGGGGGGACCGAGAGGGGGTGGGGGTGAAGAAAAGCGGCAGGGGGACTGAAGAGTGGGGGGGGGGTTAAGGAAGTGGGGTGGGGGGGACTGAGGGGAGTTTGGGGGCAGGGGGACTCAGGAGTAAGGAAGTGGGGTGGGGGGACTGAGAGGAGGGGTTTGGGGGGAAGGAAGAGGGGCAGGGGGACTCAGGAGTAAGGAAGTGGGGTGGGGGGACTGAGAGGAGGGGTTTGGGGGGAAGGAAGAGGGGCAGGGGGACTCAGGAGTAAGGAAGTGGGGTGGGGGGACTGAGAGGAGGGGTTTGGGGGGAAGGAAGAGGGGCAGGGGGACTCAGGAGTAAGGAAGTGGGGTGGGGGGACTGAGAGGAGGGGTTTGGGGGGAAGGGAGAGGGGCAGGAGGACTCAGGAGTAAGGAAGTGGGGTGGGGGGGACTGAGAGGAGGGGCTTGGGGGGAAGGAAGAGGGGCAGGAGGACTCAAGAGTAAGGAAGTGGGGTGGGGGGGACTGAGAGGAGGGGCTTGGGGGGGAGGAAGAGGGGCCATGGGCTGCCAGGGGAGGGAGTGGGGGTTCAGGAAGGGATTGGCTGTTCTAAGCAGGGAGACCCAGGCTACTGGTCCCCTTGAAAAGAGCCCCATCTCCCCACAGTCCACCCTTCTGCTGACAAGTAACCCTTGGTGGCTTCTGCCCTTCTTTGTAGGGAGTAGCCAGCCCCACGGCTGTTTAGGGTAGGCCACCGGCCGCCTTGCTGTCTTGGCCCTTCAGTCTGAGGTTCCAAGGTCCAAGGCTGTGGGTGAGGGGCTGAGGTCACTGTGCTTGGCTGGAAAGCCATTATCTCCTTACTTGGCTGTATGCTCTGGGGCATCAAGGAGTAGAGGGTGGAACTAGGGCAGGTCCCATTCCAAGGGGATGGCTGGGCTGATCTCCCTGCTCCAGGTACTGTAAACTTTAGGGATCCAGTGCCACTCAGGTGTGGCCCAGCCATCATGACGACAGGAGTCTGGAGAAGCCAAACCGAGCGAGTGGCTCACGGCCATCCCGTGAGCCAGGTCACAGCTCCACTCTCTCAAATTTGGTCCAGTCAGGAGCCCGGGGCCTAACCTGAGCAGTGCCGCAACCCCAGAGTTTGCAGTGCCCAGAGTGGAGAGCCAAGCTAGCCAGCCCCACAGCACAGGAGCTGCCACTGTGGGGCAAGTGCCAGGCCAGACCCTGCTGAAACCACCCCAGGCCACTCTCCTCCCCCTGCCCCCCAGGACTATTTACTGGGTCATGACAGGCCATAAACATTGATAAATGGGTCCTGAGCCCCAAAAGGTTGAGAACCACTGGCCTATATAACCTCAGCGTTATGTTCTTCCTCCCCTAACTTTTACTGAGAGCTGTGTAGGAGGGTGGCAAACACGGCTGTAAAATTAGGGAAGTTTGTCATTTTCTTAGCAGAGAGGCCTACGCTTGGGGATTTGAACTCTAATTTCACCACATTAGGTATACCCTCCCCTCCCAAGTTGCACTGTCAGAGCATCGCCCAGGGTGGAAGCAATGAATACATTCCTTCCGGAGCCAATCACACCAGCTCTAGACCCCTCCCCAAAGCATGGGGCCCAGAGTGATGGCCTCAATTTGCTGTATCCAACGGACGGCGCTGCTGTCAATATGAAAAGCTTGCTCCATTGCTGACTGTGCTATACTTGTCCGGGTAACAAACACTGTCTCACTCTGTATGGCGGTCACTCTCCAGAACCAAATTTAAACAAAAAACAAAAGTGAAATTCTTTCTTTGGTGCTTGCAGCAATTTGAGCGTTATGACTTTCTCATGAAGACATCAGCAGTCTAATCCTGTTGGCTCACTTCTGTCCCTATCGCTGCATTTTACATTCTGAGAGATTCTTCTCTTCCTTTACAGGCCCTTATTGACAGCTTCCGCAGAAGTTCTTCCTGCAAGACGGATATTTTCTCAGAGATTTGAATTAAAAAGGACACTGAAATCTCTGAAAAGTTAACATGGACTTACTGGAAGGTGCATGTGGGGGTGACCAAAGATGCACCAAGGCTGAATATGAGCGGATCTTTTAAGTGATTGTGGAATAATTTGTGATTAACGACTGATTGATTAATGTGATCAGAGAAAGTGATATGCAAGTCCAGTTGGAACAATAGGAAGAGAATCTTAGATGCTGCATAAATCAAACCATTTGTTTTCAAGAAGGTTTTAATGAGGTCTTTAGGCGGTTGGTGGAAATGGACTCACCTGTGTGAATGCTGTATGTGGAGCTACATGTCTCAAAGCCTTCTGTCTGTGTGGGGCGTTGGTGTCTAAAGAGAGGAAGTCACACGGAAGACGACTATGGAGAAAATGGCCAGGGTTACCACCGCCCTTGGTGGTAACACCATCACTGGGCGTACCATGTTCTGTCACCTGGATGCCCCTGCTAATGCCATCAGTGTGTGTCGTGATGCTGCTCAGGTAGTGGTAGCTGGCCGCAACATCTTCAAGATCTATTCGATAGATGAAGATCAGTTTGTGGAGAAGCTAAACTTGCGCGTTGGCCGCAAGCCATCCCTGAACTTCAGTTGTGCTGACGTGGTGTGGCATCAAATGGATGAGAACCTGCTGGCCACAGCGGCTACCAATGGGGTGGTCGTGACCTGGAATCTTGGGAAGCCATCTCGTAACAAACAGGACCAGCTGTTCACTGAACACAAGCGGACAGTTAACAAAGTGTGCTTCCATCCTACCGAGGTGCATATGCTCCTCAGTGGCTCCCAGGATGGCTACATGAAATGCTTTGACCTACGCAAGAAAGACTCTGTCAGCACCTTCTCTGGTAAGGGCCATGCTGGCATAGACTGCCTAGTGTAAATTCAGTGTAAGCCAAGAGATGGAGGATTTCTTCCAATGTAGTAATGCCATCTCCCCACACTGTTAGCTGATGTGACAGAAGAGTGCATCTGTCAGTATAGTTGTGTCTCTGCGGTGGGTTTTTGTCTGCATAGCTTTGTCACTAGGGCTGTGGTTTTCTCACATTCCTAACCAACATAGCTATGCCAAATACGTTCTAAGTTTAGACTAGGGATTTGATAGGTTAACCAAGGATGGCTCACCTTAACGGATGATGCTTACCGGTTCTGGTTAACTGGTGGGGCTGGAGCAGCTCCCCACCTGTCATGGGCAGGGGGCTGCTCCAGCCATGTAGCACTCAATGTGGACAGGTCGGAGCTCTAACCCGGTCGGAGCAGCCCTTGTCCGCGACAAGCCTGAGAATGTTGCAGGCAGGAGCTTCTCTGGAACCCTTGTCGAGGTGGGGGAAGGGGGCCTCTCTAGCCCAAATAGGCTGGTGCTGCCTCCCATCAGCCTCCTCTTTAATTAACCAGTTAAACATCACATTTAACTGGTTAACCAATTATTCAGGACTTTGTATCCCTAGTTTAGATCGAGCCTCAGTCTTGGGCCCAGTTGGACAGTATACTGTGTATTAGGGTGAGGGATGTTAGCCATCGGGTAATTGAATAGGTGTGTAACTGCATGAAATCATAGCAATTATATGACTATTCAATAGACCCCAGGGTTGGGAGCCAGTGTGCTCCCAGCCCCACTCCCGGGGAGCCCCCTGCCACCCCGCACTGCTGCCTATCAGAGGGGAGGTGAGCGGAGCCAGTTTAAAAACCAGCTTCCCTCACAGTCTGGATGCCTGCTGCCCTGCACTAATATAGAGGCAGCAGCATGGGGAGACAGTAGCCCCTGTCCATGGGGGAGCTGAGCTCCCCACGAACAGAGGCTGCTCTGCGGGAGCTCAGACCCCCTGTGGACAGGGGCTAATGCTACAAAGCAGCCTATGTCTCCAGGGAGCTTGGAACCCAACCCCCACCCCACCCCCACCTCCTCCTCCTCGGCTTATTCGTTAATCATATAGTCAGCTGCTTGTTGATATCCCTAATTAGGATGCTTATTGCATATGCTGCAGACTGGAGTTGTCAATTTCATCTTAAATGGGGAGAAATGCCAAACAATCCCGTGTGTCCCAGGCCTTTGTCCCTCTGATCTCTGTGTTGCGTTGTGGTAAAGATTTACCGTACCTCTTCTGGGGTTCTGATGATCCAATCAAGGTATCAGGGGACCAAGTCTCTGCTAGTGGGACTTCTAGTCTGTAGCAGCCAGTGTTGTAAGTGCTTGTCATTGTCATAGCCAACATGTAGAACTGCATTAGTTGCGTGAGTTGTTGGGGGAAAGGGTTATCTACTTTCCCTTTTCCCCAAATCATACCCTCTTCCCGCCCACATCCCAACTCAGTTGCCAGTATCTGGTGCCTTAAATTCTAGTATCAAGCAGTGGTTTTGATGATACAGATCCTAACTGGGTAGATGCAGAGGGATTTGCAGAGCGAGTAGGACAAAAAAAGTGTGATGGACAGGTGCTGGATTGACAGCTCTGATGTTGTCTATTTATGGACTTTGTAGGGCAGAGGCAGTGCCGGCTTTGCAAAGGAAGCTGTTCTGAACAAGGGTAGCCAGTGCTGTCTCTTGAGCATTAGTACAGGTGATTTCTGCATTTCCTATAGCCAGGGCGCACTGCTGCTGAGTCCAGGAGTGAATCAGGTTGGCCTGCCATTGGCAATTTATTCTAGACCCAGTCTAGCCAATAGCATTACCACCAGGGGAATGATTTTGTTGAGGCCCTGTGGGATCCGATCTACATTCCTCTCGTCCCTCAGGCCAGTCGGAAAGTGTGCGCGATGTACAGTTTAGCATCCGTGATTACTTCACCTTTGCTGCAACCTTTGAGAATGGGAACGTACAGCTGTGGGACATCCGCCGGCCGGACCGCTATGAGAGGATGTTCACGGCTCACAATGGGCCTGTTTTCTGCTGTGACTGGCATCCAGAGGACAGGTATGTGCTACGCTGATTGCCTCAGTTGAGCCCTGCATGTGGCAATCACTCTGTCTTGTGAGAGCACTCCTGAGGGGGTAAGGTCACACAGTGGTTCTGTGAAAACTGTCTGGGGAGGGGCAGAAAACTTAATAGCTACATGACCCTCTCCTGAATAATGGAAGGAGCAGCATGGAATATAAATCAAGTCACTCCTGCTGCTCTGTAGGGTAGCCAGCAGTAACTAGTAAACCAGAAGTTTGCTGGAACTGGGCAGTATCGGGACTGTCCAGTGTGTTTCGCCAACTTGATCAGCTCAGGGAGTGAGAGACTTGAAGCTGTGTTAAAACAGCTTTCTCGTGGGCCAGGCACGTTTGCCATCCTGCCATTAGATTTAAACAGATTCCTTGAGGGGAAAAGTCAGATTTCCTAGTAAATAATTAATTTATACTGAAAAATATTGCATGCAGCTTGTGGACCGTATACAGCTTCTTGAAACTCTTGGCCTGTCTCATGCTGGGGAGCGAGGTTCACACGCTGAGGGAAGCACAAAAAACACCCCAGTTAGTCTTTGTGTCCACTGCTTTTATTTGCGAGAGTAGAGGGACTGGAAGCCTCTCTCATTTTCACTGACTGAAATGCAGAGGAAAACAATGAAATTTTCTCAACCAGGGGCTGGAGGACCCTACCTAATCTGAATAAAGTGGAAGATGTGGCATCCTCCCTTTTATTCGGATGCAGGCGTAGTCTGTGGGAACTCCGGGTCCCAGCATGCACTGTTCCCCAGAGTGGGAGTTGGCGTTCTGGTGAGAGATGCCTCTAGGCTAAAAGAGAAGGTACCCAAGGTCTGTGCTTGCTTAGTGCCAGGTGGCTGGCAAGCAGCACTCTGACCTCCTCTAGCTTAAACAGCATGCATAAAAAGCCAGTAATCCAAGATCTACTTGCAGGACGTTTCTCCAGTTAAGTTTCTACTTGCTCCTTTCTCCCTGCTGCCAGGGGCTGGCTGGCGACAGGGGGCCGAGATAAGATGGTGAAGGTCTGGGACATGAACACCAACCGGGCCAAAGAGATCTACTGCGTGCAAACCATAGCTTCCGTGGCCAGGGTCAAGTGGCGGCCAGAGTGCAAGCACCACATCGCCACCTGCTCCATGATGGTGGACCACAACATCTACGTGTGGGATGTGCGGCGCCCCTTCATCCCGTCTGCCATGTTCGAAGAGCACAAGGACGTCACCACGGGTATTGTGTGGCGCCACCTCCATGATCCCTACTTCCTCCTCTCGGGCTCCAAGGACAGCACCCTCTACCAGCACATCTTCAAGGATGCCAGCCAGCCCATCGACAGGGCCAACCCTGAGGGCCTGTGCTACAGCCTCTTTGGGGACCTGGCCTTTGCAGCCAAAGAGAGCCTGATCTCCTCCGATTCCAACCGCAAGCCCTACATTGGTGACAGGCGGCATCCCATCTTCTTCAAGCGCAAGCTGGACCCCACGGAGCAGTTCGAGTACATCTCTTCCTCCAGTGCCCTGATTGTCTTTGAGACAGACCTCGAGAGTGGCAGCATGGATTGGTTTGTGAGAACAGCCAAGCAGTATGTGCTGGCAGGGAGACCCCTGGCAGAGCTATGTGACCACAATGCCAAGGTAGCCAAAGAGCTCGACCGTGACCAGGTACATGCAACATGCTAACAGGGAAGGGGGAGACAGGCTCTTTATCATCACGATCTTCTAGCCAAGCCGGCTGGCATAGGAAGCCTTGATCATATGTAGAGCCAGATGCCGTAAACACAAACTGTGGGGATGCAGATTAGGGGGGCTGCAGAGTAGGGATGTAAGCGACGAGTCGACTATCCGATAAGGATAAGTTTATTGGATGGTTGAATAGTTCTTCGACTAGTCGCTTCCCCCCGCCTTGCTGTCTCTATCAGAGGCAGCAAGGGGGGAGAGCTGGAGCTGGTGCTGGAGGGAGCCGACTGAAAAGCCAGTTTTCCCCCAGCACTATGTCCACAAGGAACAGGAGAAGCAGAGGGGTAGTGGGGACCAGGCATGAGCCAGGATAGATGATTCCTGCCTCACACTGGGTCCCCCCTGCTGCACTCCAGCCTTTTAAATGTATTAAGAGCCAACAGGGTATTAAGAGCCATCTTGTAGCCACAGCTTTTCTGGTTTTTCTCTTCTCCCTTTGGCTCCGTCATGTCTACTTCCCCTGTAGACTAGGGATGTAAAATCCTGTTTAGTTAACTGATTAACAACAGGCTCTTAATACGTTTAAAAAGGAGAGATGCAGCATCTGGGACTGGGTGCAAGGCGGGAATCAGCTGAGGACATAACAATCTTCAGATATGTCAAGGGCTGGTGCAAAGAGGCCAGTAATTGATTATTCTCTATGGCCACTGAAGGTAGAACAAAAAGGAATGGGTTTAATCTGCAGTAAGGGAGATTTAGGTTTCCCCTAAGGATACCTAAGTACAGGTCACCAAGGCAGCTTGTGGAATCCCTGGCACTGGAGGCTTTTAAGAACAGGTTGGACGAATACCTGTCGGGGTGACCTAGGTGTACTTGGTCCCATCTCAGTGCAGGGGGCTGGACTAGGTGAGCTCTTGAGGTCCCTTCCAGCCCTACGTTTCTATGTTCTAGGCTCAATAGCTGATAATGCCCTGAGTATGGAAGCTGGGCTAGTGCTGGGAAATGACTTGGAAACGTAGTTTGCCCAAGGGCTAAACTTTCTGTTGCTTCTCTTTTCCTTTCTTTTGCGAAATGTGACATGTTCCTACCCCTGCTCCCGCCACGGGCAGGAATGCACTGTCGTCAGTGTGCACCTAGCCCCTGCCAGTCGGGGGCTGACTTCCATCTTGTAGCCACAGCTTGTCTGTTTTTTCTCCTCTCCCTTGGCTCTGTCATGTCTACTTCCCCTGTAGACAAGGGATGTAAAATCCCATTTAGTAAACTGATTAACAGCCCCCACTGGTTATCCATAACAGGTAAATATTGCCCATTAAGAGTGGTGCTTACCAGTTAACCATTCACATCCCTATAGCCATTAAGGGTGATGCTAACCAGTTAACCATTCACATCCCTACTTTAGACCTCTCTCTCTCCTGCTGCCTGCTCGAGTACAGAGTGTTCCTTGGTGCAGTGGGGCTAACCTTGCTCCCGTACAGAGGAGCAAAATGAAACAGATAAGGAGCGGTGGCACTGGCAGGACTTGGCAATCTCATGTGCAAGGAGATCTGAAAGGATTTGTTTGTGACAAATAACCCCAGATACAGCCCTGGATCCCAGCCCCCAGAACACAAGGGGAGCTCTGATCCAGACCCAGACCCAGACCCAGACCTGAGCTTGCCCTTCCCATGTAGTCTGTCGGTGTACAGGCATCCTGGTGTTCCCTGCGTTGCTGCCCGTTCTGTTCCCTGAGAGGGCGGGAAAGGTCTAGGGAACATTGTAGGGTGGCTAGAAACTACATTACAGCAGGTCCGCTCCAGTGAGGGATGCTCCTGCCCCATGCTTTCTGCTTTATGTTCCAGAAACCAACTTTCTCATGCTGTTGCCTTGGTTGATGGACAGTGGTGACAACCTAACACTTCCCCCTTCCCTTCTCTCTCCCTGGGGCCAGGTTGCCCAGACTTGGACAATGCTCCGAATTATTTACTCCAGCCCTGGCACTGTGCCCTCTACTAATCTGAACCACAGCCTGGGGAAGAGCAGCGCCTCCCTCCCACTCATGAACAGGTGAGCGGTCCACTCAGGGCTTCCCCAGACATGGCCGTGCTGAGGGAAGTAGATGGGCAGGCCTGCCCTGTGCTGCGAGAGATGTGGGAACTGTGCTGTGTGATAGGGAAGGGGGAACCGCTCCGGAGATGGCCTCTTACACCACGTCAGAGTCACTGCAGAGGAGCTGGCCACTCCCACGGATCTAACTCAGAAGGACCTTCCCAGGGGGGCCGGCTCCTTTGTTCCCATCTGTCAAAAGCAGAGAGGCAGCGGCTGCTGCGGCAGCGTCTATTGGAGTGAGAAAGAAATAAGGGCTAATGTGGGCTTGGCTTCCTTCCCAGCTTTAACCTGAAGGACATGCCGTCTGGGCTAGGCAGCGAGTCCAGACTGGAGCGCAGCAAAGGAGAGAGCCGGTCCGAAAACATCCTGATGGATTCCTCCTCCACCTTAATCAACAATGATGGTAATGTTCAACTGCTGGGCCCAGGGACTGGCTCTGTTGCAGGAATCCAAAATGCTCAGTGTGGGGTGCAGTCCAGTCAGGGAGGGGTGAAGTCACTGCCTGCTGTGTAACCCTGGACGCCTCAGAAGCTTTGCGACTGTAACTCCCTGCCTGGGACATTCACAGTCAGCAAAAAGCATGACCCAGCATGTCAGAAAGCATGGCAACACACCAGTCACACTCCCGCTCTATTGGCCCTGGTTAACAACTTGCAGCGTGGCCCTGCCTCCTCCCAGCATTGCTGGCCTGCAGCTACCCTCAACTAGGGAGGTAAAATCCAGCTTAAAATGTTAATCAGTTAAACTATATGTTTAACTGGTTAACAAACCTGCTGCCTTGTGCCATGGGTAGGGGGCCGCTGGAGCAGCCCCCTCTCTGTGGTATGGCCCAGCTGGGCTAGAACAGCCCCCTTTGCCCAAGGCACATTGCGGGTAGGGGCTGCTCCAGCCCAGCTGGCCACCGGTTACCGTTAAGCATCACCCTTACTGGGTAACCGATTATCTGTTTAAATGCCTACTCCTAACGGTGCTAGTCTGTCCACTTACTGCTCTGATCTATGACTTTGAACCTGCCAGCCAGCCAGCCGTTATCACACTCTTGGTTATTGCTAGCAGGTGACACCACCTCTGCATTGCACTGTGACCCCATCGTCCTGTTCTAGATCCCGTTAGCATTGTCTCTCCTGGGGAACTCTGTCCCAACACCAGCCAAATCCCGGTGGATTTGGTCAGTGAACATGCAGATGTCCACAAATTGCTGGCCCAGGTCTCTGAGGTTGGAGTCTGTCACCCTGGAATGCGGGGAGGATTGTTGGGATGGGACAGTGGTTAGAGCAGAGAACTGGGAGCCGGGATTACTGGTTTCTTGGCCCAGTCCTGTCACTGTGATGTGCGGTGTGACCTTGACACATCATTTCATGCCATCTGTGCCTCAGTTTCCCCATCTGTGGAAGGGACAGTGTTGCTGCCTTCCCTCTATGAAGCTCTTTGTGATTGTTGGATAGAAGATGATTTACCAATGCAAAGCGCTGTGCCTATGCGCCCCCTCTCCACACACACACACACACTCTGGCCTCTAGGCCAGTTTGCTGAGGGTGAGAGCAGCGGCCGTGGCATGTTGGCAGGAGTTTTCTGACCTGTCCTTTCTCTGCTCCTCCTGCCCTTTCCTTGCTGATCTAGAGAACGAGGAGACCGAGGGCAGCGATGTCCCTGCGGATTATATCCTGGGGGACGTGGAGGGGGATGAGGATGAGCTGTACATGATGGACCATGAGAATCCCCATGGTGAGTTTGTGAACGTGTGCAGAGCAGCTCGGTCTCACAGCTGCCTGTGGGCTCGCTGGCACTGGGGAGGATGCCAGGTCCCTCCTTGACTGGTGGTGGTGGTGTGGCCATGTCTGTCGCAGGATATAGGAGAACAAGGCAGGTGATATTAGTGCACCCGCCTTGTCTCTCCTTTATCTGGGACACTAACACCCAAGGGCTTGTCTCCTTGCAGCCGAAGAGCAGGAATACATCCTCCCCCAGGAGGCCTTCCCTCTGCGCCATGAGATAGTGGACAACCCCTCAGCCCTGGACCACTTGCAGGACAAGGCGGATTCTCCTCACGTCAGTGGCAACGAGGCTGAGACCGTGTCCCTGACACCAGTGGAGTCGTTCTCCCTCATCTCCATCTCCCACTCCCTCTACGAGAATCGCCTGCCTCCCGACTTCTTCAACCCCATCGTCCGGGACATGCTCCTCTTCTACGCCGAGCAGGGGGACGTGCAGATGGCCGTGTCCGTGCTCATCGTGCTGGGAGACCGGATCAGGAAAGAGATTGATGAGCAAATGCAGGTACAGTGCTCCTGGAAGGAGGGGCTTCCCAAAGAGAGGCTCCTTGAGCAGAGCTATTGCCATACCCTCTCCCAGCAAACAGAGTTTGGGGACTTGTAATAATCCCTTTTATTTATATGGAGTCTTTCATCTCAAAGACCCCCGAGAGCTTTGAAACTCTCCCTATAAGATCCAAAGATTGCGTAACTGATAGCAAAACGCAGTGTACAGCGAAGTCCCACAACAGTGAAAACAAATGCTGTATCCAGTGGATGCTGCGACTGTAATTCTCTGGAGTGGAGCTGGCCCTATCACTGGGGCTAACAACCCATTCCTGCAGAAAGAGCCAGGGTGTCTTTAATGCCTCAGTCCTGCCGCTGGTCAGAGAGGCATTCTCTTATTAGCAGCATAGTACCTGCTTCCTGGCACACCGGCACAATACCAGCTTGAAGGGAGGAGAGACACCTGCTGCATCAGTAGTGCCCTAAGGTTTTCCTTTCCTCCTTCTGAGTGCTGACCTGGCCTGGCTCTTTTGCCTTACGAGACATGACATGCTCCCAGCTGGAGGGAGCAGCGTGGCTACAGGCCTGTGTAGCTGCTCCAGACTAGCTTGGTATATTCATTTGGGTTTGTCACGGCTCAGTCACCCAACCTGACACACTGCGTGCAGAGATGGGGGGCCAGCTAGCAGAATAAACACTGCAAAACCTGTCTCTGAGATTCCCAGAGACAACTTATTCAATCTCAGTCCCCCTGAGATCCAAAAGGACAAGACTGGTTCTGTGCTGCCACCACCCAAGTGATGAAAAGAAAATACAAAATAAAAACCCTTTTCCAGGGAGAGAGATCAGCTGGGAATCTCCTCCCCTAAGGTAAAGCTCTCCCCACTGCTCCCAACCTCCGTTTTGCTTGGAGCTGAGAAAACAGAGGGAATCCACAGACAACAATGGACTCTACCCTTGTAACTAGGCACTTAATCCTAAGGACACCACAATCAACCAATACCGGTTAATTAAAATAAAAATAAAACTTTTATCATCAAAAACAAAACTACTGTTGCAAGCATAGTAAATTGGCCAGGTGGTAAATAGCCACAATTGACATAGACTCAGGGAAAGTCCCTGGGCTGTAATCCTTAGTTACACAAGAGAAAAACAATTAGCCAGCTCAGACATGATTTCCAAACCTCCAAACAAGGAAAACAATAAACCCTGATGGACTATCTAAACTTACACATTTCAGGAAGTCTGTTCTTGGAGAGAGAAGCGTCTCCCATCTCCCTCAATACCTGGGAGAAACTGCTCTGATCTCAAACAAAGGAGAGAGGAGAAAAAACCCTGTTTTCCCATTTGAAATTCCTACCTGCATTTTTATTGGCTGATTGCCTGAAAAAAAAACCCACCACACACCCACCTTTGCTAGGTACCTGAGTTAACCCCCTTAGTCACTGGGTGTTGCTCAGCTCTCCTGATCATGCCAGGGTTTATGAAAACACAGCTCTTCAGAGCTCTAAGTGCAGTACAGTTCACCTATAACTTGCCATTCAACAACTCCACTTGCTTGAAAGAAGGTCCAAGGACTGAGCTTCTATCTTGTCAACCCTCCTGGAGAAGCTGGGGCAGACTTGGCAATGAGCAAACTCAGGCTCTGTTGGACTGGTGGGGAAGAAATCCCAGAGTCAAGGGCTGTCCCCTGACAGCCTGCCCCAGCCAGATGTATCTGTTGGCTCTGAGCTGTAGCACCCCAGCTATTCCCAACTTGGGGAGAATGTGGTCCTATGATGCCTTTAGAGCTCGAACTCCACACCTGGACTGGCAGCTAACTGGAAGCTGATGCTGACACACTGTCAGAGATGCTAACCAGACAGGCACCAGCCAAAGTGGGGGAGTCTCAGGTACAGAGAAGTGACAAAGGCTTGGACAGCTGTAAGGAAGCCCATGTAGAGAGGAACAAAAACCAGGACTATGTAGCACTTTAAAGACTAACAAGATGGTTTATTAGGTGATGAGCTTTCGTGGGCCAGACCCACTTCAGATCAAATTGTGGAAGAAAATAGGCATAATTTGATCTGAGGAAGTGGGTCTGGCCCACGAAAGCTCATCATCTAATAAACCATCTTGTTAGTCTTTAAAGTGCTACATGGTCCTGGTTTTTGTTTCAGCTACACCAGACTAACACGGCTACATCTCTATTACTAGTCCACATAGAGTGGGACACTCCAAACACAGACGGGAGGAGGTGTTCCTCATCCATTAACTGAAAGGGAGGTGGTGGGTGTTGGTCATGAGTCTGGCCTGATAACCTGCTCCCACACTGCTTGGGAGCACTCTCCTGGAGAATTATCAGCAAACACATAGTAAGACCAAGCCACTGTAAATGAATAAGAAATAATGTTTCCATCTGCAAGGTCCCACTGAGTTGATCCTGTGGACTATGAGCTAAGAATTTCTAGGGAGCAGAGTGACTCATGCTTTTGGCTTTAGTAGGCTGGTGGCAGCAGAGATCAGATCTTTGGAGCTGGTACCATCCCAGCTAACTCTGTGTGCTGTAGAATAACCAGGAAATATTTTACAGTGGTTCTCAGCCTGCAGCCCAGCAACCACTTAGCATGCAGCTGCAGGCCATGTGACAGCCTTGGGTAATATTGAATGCAGCCCATCAGGGTAAACAGGTTGAGGGCCACTGAGCTAAGTGGTGTGCCCTTCTGGAGGCGATCTAACCTGAGTCGCAGGGAGGGGGCTTGGGTTCAGTAGCTTTGTTCACACACCCTGATGTGAACCAAGGCTAACGTAGGTGTGTGCCCACTCCCCCAGGAGCACTGGTACACCTCCTATATCGACCTGCTACAGCGCTTCCAGCTCTGGAATGTCTCCAATGAGGTGATCAAACTGAGCACGTGCAGAGGCATCAACTGCCTCAACCAGGCCTCCACCACCCTGCACATCAACTGCAGCAACTGCAAGCGGCCAATGAGCAACAAGGGCTGGATCTGTGACAGGTGAGATGCCTTAGGGTAGAAGGGGGGTTGGGGTAGATGCCTTTGTTTTGCAGGGTTTGTCTGTAGGTAGCTAATTACCTTGAAATAACATCATGCTCAGTCCTGTTTCCTTTATCTAGTACCACCTAAAGGCCCCAGTGGGGCTCACCCCATTGTGCATACACCTACAAAGAGAGGGCCTGCCTGCCTTGAAGAGCTCACCTTAATAAACCAGACACAAGGGGGAGGGAAAACAGACTGAGAGGTGCAATGATTTGTCCAAGGTCACACAGCTGGCCAATGGCAGTGCTGGGACTAGAAGCCAGGTCCCCCAGCACTTTGAGAACTGTCCTAACACTGAACCACCCTGAAGCATGGAAATACATTCTGCTGTTGGTGATCCCTTGAGATCACTCAGGAGCTGTGCTGATTCTGAATGGTAAATAGTCTTCTACGCCCAGCCTGACTGAGTTAAAGCTTCCGCCCCATAATGCTACTGCTTCTTTGTAAGCAGTTTAATTTGCAGTTGATTTCGTTGCTGTGAGGAACCCAACATCGGGCCACAATGTTATATTTTTCCTGCTTTCTTGGGTTTCTGGTTTATAAACTCCTTGCCTTGTGCAAGCAAGGGCAGCTGACACTGAAGGAGTTGTTATTTTGAGGAGTAGGCAGGAATTGACAGCTCACTCCCTGAGGAGGCTGCATTGTGTGGATGGGTTCCCTGATCCAGCTGGTGCATGCTAGGGTTTGAGAGCCCCAGGGTGCTTTCTCTGCAGCTGATTGACCTGTAATCTTCTTTCTTTGGGCCAGGTGTCGGCAGTGTGCCAGCACGTGTGCTGTGTGCCATCATGTGGTGAAGGGCCTCTTTGTGTGGTGCCAGGGCTGCAGTCACGGTGGCCATCTGCAGCACATCATGAAGTGGCTAGAGACCAGTTCACACTGTCCAGCAGGCTGCGGCCATCTCTGTGAATATACCTGAACTGATAGGAACCAACCCTCAACTGATGTGAGGTACGATTCAGTCTCTGACCTGACTGACCATGGTTGAATGGAGGTTTTGGAGTCACAGCAGCTTGTCAGGAGAGGCTGTCTTGGATTTGACAGCGGAGGCCCCTCTTGCAGTGTGTGTTATCCTTGAACAGGAGAGTGAGTCAGGCTCCTCCACGGTGCTTAAAATACAGCGAAGCCTACACCATCCAAGAGCCTTTCTGGGTGGCTTTTCCTACTCATTGTCTTCTATTTATTTTTGACTGGAGTGTAAATAATTGTTTGTATTAAAGAGAACAATATTGTGTAAACATAGGTCTTTGTAAACTGATCTAATGAGCAAGACAGTCTGAGCCGGACTCTGAGCTACAACTTGACTTTTATACTAAATAAAAAAAAACAAAGCCTCAACGAGTCCCTGGTTTGTGTGCAGTTGCCCACATGTGAATATATCCGAGAACCCTGTTTTGTCCAGCTCTGGCTGCATGTGCATAGCATGTAGTCTGGTTCTTGTGGAAAGAGGTTTAATAATGGCTCCTGACCGCAGTCTAATAGGCAATTCTTGGAAAAGAGAGTTATTAACCCACTTCCCCATCCAGCCTCTACATGCTGAGATTAAGGTAACTGCAGTCTCCTCTGGAAAAGAAAAGCACACAGTCATGCTTCATAATGAATAGGGCACCAGCCTCTGGAGACTAGGGACAATCCTGATTAAGTCACTAATTCACCTGTGATTTCAGATGAACGTCCTCTTGTTCCTGGGGAATCCAGAGGGCTGAGATTGATGTCTTGGGGTGAGCAGAATCCACTTAGTCCCAGAGCTAGGCATCAGGACCCTTAATCCATCCTCGTGCACCTTCTTAGACAAGTCACTTAACTTCTCCAATTGTTAAATGGACCCCTACCTGTTAAATGGACCTAATGCATCACATGACTTCTAAAGGCAATGCTGAAACAGTGCTTTGAAAATGACGACAGCTCTAAAGGCCCCCAAATTGGCTTGAATAGGGGAGGGCTGGCATCTCTTCAGGGCAGGTCCTACCCTCACACATGTACTACCTGTCCAAGGGGCACCACATGACCCTCTCTCTGGAGTGTGGCCACTGGCACAGCATAGACACCTACTCTTCTTGTGTGAGACACCGCCCTCCTTGGCACCCTTAAATACTTCCACAGACACAAGTTCTTGACATCCTGCCTCTCGCCCCTTGCTGTGCACCGCGGTGGCCCCTGCTCTGGCACAGGAGGGACGAAGCAGCAGCAATCCACTAGCTGGTGCTTGTTGGCCCAAGCTGGCAGCAGTCAGGAAACCTGGTGGGAAAGTGGGGAGCACAAGCACGTGGGCAGGGCCGGGCCATGGAGCAGAAGCCAGGCTGAGGGGTGCAAAGCAGGGCAGACAGGGGGCGGAAGGAACTTGGTTCATCCCGTTTCCGGCTCTAAAACCAGCCGCGGACTAGCAGCTGGGGGATGCGCCTCAAGGGCTGCTGGGTAATGTAGTCCCCAGGCCGCCTGTCCAATAGCAGCGCGCGGAATCAGCGTCTCCGCTCTCCCCGGGGCCACCAATGGCGGCGTCTCCCAGAGGCTGCTGGGTAATGTAGTCCGCCTGCCACCGGCGCGGGTAGCAGCACGTGGCTATCACGGCCCCCCGGCAGGCGAGGCGGGGCGGGGGTCAGTGCCCAGCGCGTGGGGCACGCTGGCCGGTGTGTGCGCGCGTCCTCCCGGGGGGGGGGGGGGTCTGGCTGTGAGGCGGTGACAGGCCGGGAACGCAGCTCCCAGCATGCAGCGGGGCCCGGCGGGGCGCTGGGCGGAGCGAGCGCGGCGCTGTCTCCGAGGCGGGCTGCGCGTGTTGGGGGTGCGAACAGGTACTGGCCGGGGGGGGGGGGGGAGCCAGACGTGCCGGAACCGGGGGAGGGGGGGGGGGCAGCGCTCACACTGTGCAGCCTGTTCCAGTGGCCAACATCTGGATTTCCCTGCTCCCGCCTCTAGCAGCGCCTCCTGCCCGCGGCGCTGAGCCCAGCCCAGCCAGAGCAGATGGGGGCCTGGTGGCAGGTCTTTCTCCTCGCCATCCCATTGGCCCTGCCCACGGACCTTGGGTACCTGGAGCAAAACGGGGGCTGGTAAGTAGACAACCCATTCAGCAGTATAGGCTCAGGGCGCCGAGGGGAGCTGTGTTCCTCTATTTCAGCAAAAACCAGGAGCAGCCCTCTGGCACCTTTAACACATTTATTTGGGCGTAAGCGTTCCTGAGCTGGAGCCTGCTAACTTCATGCATCTGACAACGTGGACTCCAGCTCACGAACGCTTAGCCCCAAATGACTCTGTTCGTATAGTCTCAGTCTCGCTGGGAACTAAAGTATCTGGTCTGTTTGCATTCCCCGTCTGCTTGTGCTGCCCATACAGCATGCGCTGTTGATTAATGCCAAGTTGGTCAAGGACAACGCCATTACAGAAAGAGCCAGGTTCTTGATTACCACAATGGCAACAGCTCCCTGCTCTCCCACTGTGACCTTCATTGCACTATGCTTGACTCCTGACTGCAGCAGAAGTACTATTACCTTGAGATGCCAGATGAACAAAGGCTTGTTAGCCTGCTGTTGACGTCCTAGCATTTTGTAAGCGGGCCGCTGATCACCTTTTTCCCCAGGTGTAAGTCTTGGCTGGTATCGGGAGAACTAGTTCTGCCTAGGTGTCTAGTGGCAGAGTTGCCATGGGGGACAAGCGTGAAGTACTAAGGATTGGGGGACCTGGGCGGTAGTCTTGATTCTGCCACTGATTCTCACAGTAATCATGGATAGATCAAGTACCCGTGCCTCAGTTTCTCAAATTGTTCACTCATGATAATTGCCTTTGGGGAGTAGGAAGACCTGAAAACCTGCCCCAGTCTAGACATACCCTTAGTGGCCCTTGAATAGAAGGGGAGGGAGCTGGCAGCGACCATGTCCCCAGTCTCCCCTGCATGGGTTGCTGATCCAGGGCTGATGTTGCCTGCCGGAAATGCTCAGGCTGGCAGTGGTTGATGCTAAGGGCTCTGTCCTTTCCCCACCCTAGGCTGACAAACAAGTACTTGGCTCTGATGGAAGAAGAGCACTGCACGGTGGAGAGGAGAGACGCTTCCCTGACCTACTCCCAGTTCATAGACCAGTAGGTGTGCTGCTCACCAGCCCCTTTCCTGTACCCAGCACCGCCTGCACCCAGCATGGTTATTACTGGGGAGAGGGCTTCTCTGGGCGCTTCCCCTCGACATGACTGCACAGGGTCCTGCCTCCTGGCTGTGCACAGGTCGTGGTAGAGATCTTACAGCACTGCTGGGCAACTTGAGAGCTGATAGAACAGGGTTGGGGCTGCACACAAGTGAAAAACAAAAAAAAACCCACCGTGTGCCCCATTCCAAAAAAACCCCTCACTGGCGTGGCCCTGACTGAAAAGGAGACACTCCCCACATCCCCCTCACACACCTCTAGCCCTACTGTGGTGCAGCGGAGGGTCTGGCGTGCCAGTGCAGGCTCCTCAATGCCAGGGGGGAGCCCTGAGCCTCCAGGGCCAGATCCAGGCAAGCCAGCATCCGCCCCCCGGGCCTGAGGGTCCCGCCCTGCGTTAGCAGAGAGGCTTCTCGGCCAGTAGGCAACTTGCAAACCAGTGACCATATCAGAGCTTTCTGTCTGCTGCTAGAGAGCAGTGACTCCCCTAGCGCGTCCCACAACCCCAGCTTCTCCGTTAGCCTCCAGCAGACCCAGAAGCACAGAGCTCGCCCCTCCCCGCTGTCGCTCCTTGGCCCAAGAGCTCCCATGGCCAAGATCTGCCCTTGGGATGGTCTGTGAATGTGGCTGTCCAAGCTTGCCTGCCCCCTGCCACTGAACATGCACAGAATGGATATCTGAGCACGGAACAGCTTGGCCCGGGGAATCGCTCACGGAAAGCTGTTGCAGAGGTGGTAACTGCTGGGTTTCACTGCAGCGCGCACTAGTACTGTCACCCAGGGGCTCTGCTTTAGCTGATGGGGAGTCAGCTGGATACGTAGACTGTGCCAGGTCCCAAGGGGTCAGGAAAGTATTGAATGCCCTCTGTTTTCCAGATATGCCTTTTCCAGGCCTGTTGTTATCCAGGGCATCACAGACAACTCGGTAAGTGCAGTGTGCTCCTGGCTGGGCCGTTCCCCCGCTGGCCTCCGCCATCTCATTGTATGCAGGGAAACAGCCCCCCGGAGCCCTTCCAGCCTGCCCCCAGTCCAAGCGTAGTAGTTGTGCCTGGCTGCCAGACATATGCTCCATATCCGGCTGGGTGTCACTGCTGCCAGTGTGAGGTCTATTGACACTGACGCTCAATGCAGGGTGATGGGAAACAGCAGAGAGCTGCTGGGGGAGTGCTTCTGAGTAACTCAAGGCATCCATTTTGGAAGGGAGCCCCTGTCCCCCGTGATAGATCCTGAAGTGGGAAGTTCCCTCCTGTGGTGGCATCTGGACCAGCTCCAGGGCATCCCTGTGTTGGTCTGTGTCCTGCTGGATTTGGGACTGAGAAGGGCGTGTTCATGGGCAGCTCGAAAGCCGGCGCTAAAGCGAGGAGGGATGTCGTATCGCTGTGCTGCCCCCCCGCCCCGGCCTGGCCTGTCACTCCAGCCCAATTTCCAAGTAGCTTTCCCAGGCCCCTCGTCCCTCTGCTCTGTGCCTGCAGGAATTCCAGGCGCACTGCACAAGGGACCAGCTGCTGGCAGAGTTCGGGGACCGCCTGGTGCGTCTCAGCACTGCCAACACCTATTCCTACCGCAAAGGTGAGGCACTTCGCTCCAGAGCACATGCACTGATCTGCATGCTCACTGGGACAGCCGCTCCAGACACACAGGCTGCTTGGCCTCAGCCAACGCTTCTCTTCCTGCTGCCATGGCGGGCGGGTGACAGAAGATCCTGCCTGCGGCCTTGGATTTGGTCGTCCAGGGGACACTGTAAGCCAGCCTGGCTCCTTTTCCTCCTCCCTCTGTGCTTTGGGCAAATTGCTGGCCCTTGCTGTGCCTCAGTTTCCCCTGCTGTGACCTGGAGACAATGCACTTAGCCCTGGAGCTCCAGCATTGCTCTTGGCTTGGGGGAGAAGGTCTCAGCGTTGCTCACTGGCATCCACGGAACAACAGGGACTTCCAGGCTGCTGGGCTGTGGGCGCTGCAGAGGGAATGAGCAGGAGGAGGGAGGAGGCATTGTCCTTGGCCCTGGCTAGGAACCAGGTCACACACCCTGTGAACTCTCACCGGCTGGTCTCCTCCCTCGCAGTGGACGTGCCATTCCAGGAGTATGTGGAGCACCTGCTGGAGCCTCAGGATCTGGCCTCCCTGGGCAGTGGTGAGTAGAGGCCTTCCCGGTTAAGGCCTTGTCTCGGATTCAGACATGTGGCTGGATTGCTGGGGGCCACCTCCTGGCCAGGGTTGTGTATCCCTCCCCGGCCTGCATGCTCAGCCAGACCAGAGCTCTCGGGGTCACCCTTGTCTCTTCCTCCCCTCACCAGACACGCTCTATTTCTTTGGGGACAATAACTTCACCGAGTGGGGCTCCCTCTTCCAGCAATACAGGCCGCCTCCATTCCGTATTCCAGGCACCATCGGGGCCTACAGCTTTGGGATCGCTGGTCAGTACCACTCTGGGAATAGGGGCTAGGGGGACGGAATGGGCTGTAGGGACTTCCTTCCCAGGCTCAGATGGACACGTCAGCCCAGAAGCGATGGCCACACTGCAGTGGGGCCCTCCAAAGGCAGCAGGGCAACCTGCAGGCACAGTCCATGTCAGCGCCTCTCTGCTCTGTCGCCCGCAGGCTCCGGTTCTGGGGTTCCCTTTCACTGGCACGGCCCAGGGTACTCAGAAGTGATCTACGGCAGGAAGGTGAGCAGATTGATTTATGGGCCCTAGGAAAACCAGGGGGTTCCCCATCCAGAGCCCACTGTGCAGCAGAGCAAAGTGGGGATTTGAGCCAAGCCAGGGGTGCTATCTGCTGCCCTGGCCAAAGCCTGAGGCTTGGGAAATTTCTCCATACTGCACCTGGCCACTTGTACACACAGAGGGCTGGGAGTGGTGGTTCCTTGGTGGCCCCTATGGCAAGAGTCTGGACCCAGACTGCACTGATGTGCTAGGTGCTGTACACACGGAACAAGACGACAGCCCTTGCCCATTGACCAGGGGATCAGGCACTCAGATTCCTGTGTCCATACGGGGGTGGCTGGCAGAGCCCTAGCAGTTCTTACACAGGCCACCCCCACATCCCCTCCAAGAAAGGAGGGAGGAAGGAGAACTGCTGGGCCTTGGGGGTAGGGAAGAGGGGTGCACCCATGAGTGGGGACGGAGGGGGAGCCCACCCTCAGGGAGGCCGAGATTGGCAGGTCCCTAGTGAAAGGGGACGCCATGCCGGGCAGAGCGGGGTGTCTGAGCCCTTCTCTTGCAGCGCTGGTTTCTGTATCCCCCGGAGAAAACCCCCGAGTTTCACCCCAATAAGACAACACTGTCCTGGCTGCTGGACACATACCCGTTCCTGCCGCCGGAGGACCGTCCTGTGGAGTGCACCATTCGTCCAGGCGAGGTCAGTCCTGCCCCCTGGGGCCTGGTGAGCCAGCTAGCCACACACACACACACACACACACACACACACACACACACACAGCTGCTCAAGGGACCGGTGGCATGCAGGGGGCTTGGTAGCCAGAGAGAGTGGGTGGGAAGATGCTCTGATGCCACAGAGCAGCAGCAAATCTGCCACATGGGCTGGGAGGGGATCAGGGACCCCACAGCTGAAGCTGTCAGAGGGCCAGCCATTCCCACAGCAGAGCCCAGCTGTACACTGACCAGCCCCGTGCACCAGCATGAGGGGACAGATCCCCATTACTGCTCCCCAGCCAAAGGCTGGCCTGGAGGATCCTGCCCCCTGATGCTGGCACTGCTGTGGGGAGGCGTCATCAATTGGATAGGAAAACACCTGGGCGTTTCAGGCAGTACTGAGCCACACCCAGAGGGGGCACACGCTCAAGAACCAGCAGCAAACGTGCAGCCAGGAGCCGTGTTGGCCCAAAGGGCAGCAGAGAGGCGGAATGGACCTGGCTGTGGGGGTTGATTTCCTGCTCTGCTGGGGGCATTGTGTGGGAACCTGAGCGAGTCCCAGAGCCCCTGGGCGTGAGCAGAGAGTAAATCTCCTAGAGCTTGTAAGGCGCTAAGACACTGCGGTGACGTCTGTTCCTAGCTCCCCCTCGGACACTGCACGAGTCTGCATCGCTCTAGGCCCCAGCAGGGAAATGAGAACAGCACTGCCTGCCCCCGGGACAGCAGCGGGGCTCACTTGGCTGAGGATCACACATACTAGGGAGGGAGGGGTATAAAACACAATGGCATGTCCCGTGACATTGGCCCTTCTTTGCGCTCAGCTGTCAGGATCTCAAAGCCCTTACAGCATAGCTACAGAGGTGTCCCGCCCACGGGATCCTTTGGGGTCACGAGTCCCAAGGGAGCCTATGGGATTCCCAGGGGAGCTGGGGGAAGCAAAGCTACCCAGCAGCTTGCTCTGCTGCACCATGGCAGCAGAAAGAGTGACCTGGCTCGGGGGAGCGGAATGATCCAGCTGGGAGATGGAGGGGAGCGGGCTCGGTTCCTACCACTGCAGTGAGTGAGAGAGGGGGCCCCGCCTCTGCTGCTCCCCAATGCCAGGCCCCTGGGTACTCCCTTGGGTTGCGTGGCTCAAGGGAGAGAGCTTTGGGAAAGGGACAGGACTCCCTCATTAACACTGTAAAACTGTCCCCGGCAGCCCTCACTGACCAGTTATCTACACTGTAGCCACACCGGTGCAGTCAGCTGTCAGCATGTGTCTGCTCCGTGCCCCTCTGGCCCTTTGGGTGGGTACAGCTGTTAGTTGGTACCTGTATAAAGCTCAGTCTTGCTAAAAGTCAACCCTGCAGACACAAAGGGCAGCACATCATCCCTCTGCGGGGGCATTAGCAAGGCTGCACCAAGGACCCAATCCCCAGCTCTCAGCTCGGCGAGGGGGAGAGCAACAGAAGGGGCGGTTCCATCAAGGCTGCACAGCCAGTGAAGGAACAGACAACAGCTCCCCTTTGCTCTCGTCTGTCTCCTCTGCAGGTCCTGTATTTCCCTGACCGCTGGTGGCACGCCACCCTCAATTTGGACACCAGTGTCTTCATCTCCACCTTCCTGGGGTAACAGCTCAGGGCTTTGCTTGCTTGACATTCCTGGTGGTTCTCTGGGAGCTGAATTGTCACATCTGTCCTGCTACAACTGGAGCTAAAAGCCCAGACCCCCTGCTGGTGGATTATCGCCTCCCTCCCCACAAGAACCCTGCACCAGTGGGCAGAGCCATGCCTGAGAGCAGCTGACCCTGGAAGAGTCCATCTAATTCATCACAGATTTATCCTGCTCTGTGTGGACACCACCCCCATTCGGTGGCTGAGCAGCTGCTGGGCTTGAGTTGAAGGGGGAACCGGACTCCCATGCAGGGAGGAGCTTCCAGCAGCTGGTGGACTTTGTTGGACTCCCTTTCGGTTCCTCTCTGCAGCTCAGACACTGTTCAGCTTCTTCTCCATGGACAGCTCTTCCCCTTGCTGGCCTCCTCTTCCTTCACATCCTCTTTGTGTTTCTAACAGCTGAGGAAGAGAGTCCATCGCAGAAGGCAGCTTCTGGCTCAACCCTGGGCTCTAGGCAGGAGCGATAATACTACAAAGACTCTTCTGTGAATGGTCAGTAGTACAGAACCAGCCACTCCAGCTCTAGAGATAAACCAGCAGCTTCCAATGCCCTTGTGTCCTCCCCTCATACCTCTGTCAGTCTCTCTCCTTTCCTGGTGCTTGTTCGTGGGCGCAGGGGAAAAAGGAAGGACCAGTTTCAGTGAGCCGGTGACTGGGCTGGCTCTCACTTGAAGGTTAATGGACAAGCAGCAGCAGATACTGAAATAAGAGTTTAGGTTATTTATTGGGATTTTTCTATTTCTGGATTAAAATTACCAACCTGAACTGTGCACTTGTCACGACTGCCCTTGGCGCTGAATCCTACCGCACATGAAGCAGCTGCTACTTTTTCTCTCATTTACTCATGTCCCCAGGCATGGTGGAAAATTCATCCCTGCTCTGACACGCACAAGGTTATTCCAAGAGTGAGTCTGGCTTTGGGGGCTGTTTTCACAATTGCTCCCTCCCACCCCCGCAGAGCTTTGAGTGCTTTCAGCTAGCACCGCACACAGGATCTGATTACACTGCAGCTGGAAGACGCGAGTGCCACATATTCAGACAGGAGCTCCCTTTGGTCTAGCCCGGGGTGGGGAACCTATTTTGGGTCAGGGGCCACTGACCCACAGAATGACCAGTCAGGGGCTGTACACAAGTGAGAAACAAAACAAAAAACACCCCCACCAGCATGGGCTCCCCAATGCTGGGGGAATCTCCAAGCCTCAGGAGTGGGATCCAAGCAAGCCAGGGCAGCCCCCGGGCCTTAGGTTCCCCACCCCTGGTCTAGCCAGAGCAAAGCTAAAGCTCAAGTAACAACGAAGCCAGACCCACCCCGAACTTCTAACACCAAGGTATTGCCCATGCTGCCTCTGGCTCACGGTGCTTACTCAGGCTAGATCAAAACTAGTTCCACTGCGTCTACACATGCTGCAGTCACCCCTTCTGACTGCAGTGCTCAGACCAAATAGGCATGGCGTTACAGGTCCAGGTCCAGGACCAGAGAGATTCCTGTCCCAACCCAAAGTCCCTTCCATCCTAATGAGCACAGGCCACACTGCCTCCAAGCAATGCGCCCTCTAAATAATTCTTGGGCTAGGACAATTCTGTGAAAGATTCACCTCGTGCACTGCTGTAAACTAGCGTGCTGCTCGACAGTCCAGACAGCTCTGCACGGCATGTGACTCTGTCAGCCGGTATGTGGGTCATCAGTGCAGCTGTCACCAGGCAGGCAAGGCCTGGTCCTGCCCAGCCATTCTGAAATGTCCTGAGGCACTTGTCCGACTGACTCTGGAAACCATCAAGATTGAACACTGGTGCCTTGAAAACAAATCTGAACAACGGTCGTCATGCAGGGCACAGCACCTGCTCCCCTTCCTCTCTCAGTAATTGCTCTTGAATTTGGAGAGGCGTTCACTGAGGGGGAACAAGGGAGCTTAGTTTGCAAAGTGCAAATGATTCAGAGGCCAAGTAGGTGCTGACTCCTGCCCAGCACTTGATGCAAGAATGAAAGGCTACCTGATGGAATTGAAAAGACAACCCATTTACCACTAAAAGACAATCCTCTTTTGCAGCCTGTTACTAAGCTGGAGTATTCTCTGCCCCAGGTATCAGCCAGGCAATGAGCTCTCAGTATGACCGAAAAATCAGTGGGAACTTCAAAATTAAAAACAGCATCTGCAGGTAGATTAGTGAGATTAAATGGAAAGGCCTCCAGTCCTCACACTTCAGATCACAGTGCAACGATCAGCAAGTCAGACCAGGAGAACAGCAAGACGCACCAGCAGCCGAGGAAACCTTGACTCCAAGTAGGACCACAGACTGGCTAGACCAGTGTCTGCTAAGAAGTTGTTACATTCAAGTATTTTGCTATGTATATTCTCCCCCTTCAACAACAAAATATACGTGCCAGTGGCCCTGCCTTCATAAAGGCTATTCCCCCCCCCCACACACTATAAATAACCTGGCAAACACTCCAGGCCAGGTGGGCTGACAACTTCAGCTGAAGACTCATTCAATAGGAAGTAACACTGCTCACAGCCCCCCCTCCCCCCTCCTTTCTGGGAGGAACTAAGGCTACATCTGAGATTTACTTCCTTCTCCAGCCCTGGACAACACATGAAGCTACAAGCATCTCTTCTCTTACTGTCCCACCCAACAAACAGGTAGAAACACCCCACAAGCCATTTTCCTGGGTCCACGAGCCATCGCATCCATGCACCAGAGGGTTTCTCCAAGTATCAAAATATAACCAAAGCTCTCCCTAGGAAATCGGATCTGAAGGGGACAGAACTTCAAACTGCAGCAGAACAGGTTTAGAAATTAACAAATCCAAAAGCAGAGAACACTCCCTGTGAGAACACAGCCCTGCCCATGTGATGCAACTGAAGAGACCTGGCAGAGATAACACCACCAAGAATACGTACACAGATCCCCATGCAGGTGCTGCCTCACATGTGAAGACTATGGCTACCCTCATCTCGCACATGGAGGTGCAGCCTCTGGAGGCTCGGGCCCAGCATGCCATGCTGCATCTTAGTGTGAGCAGCCTACCTGCGCTCCTTACTAAGCAATGAAGTGTCGTCTGTGCAACTGCTGTTCATCTGTCCCACCACTTCTGCTCCCTGGTGCCTCCACCCAGCCTTTTCAAAGAAGAGTTCCCTGCAATCATGAAACATTCAGACTGTTTATTCAGACACTTATTGCTGAGATATTTATTAACGTTGGCACACGAGCTCTTGAAGCCAGGCAGTCTGCAGGCCAATCAGGCATCACAGCTTTCAACAACCACAACACTCGAGGCCAATTTTTTTAAGGGTTTAATTAAAACAAGTATGAACTTTGATCCAAGTGGTTAGCAGGGAGCTACTGCCCCTGGGGCTGGAGAGTGGCCTCCCATGGGTCACGCTACAGGACAGCGGTGTCCCAGCACGAGCCCACAGGCCAGGCAACGTCTCTATAATATATATTTCATTTCCCTCCCCCAACAAGTGGCTATTTACAGGAAAACATGGAGACAGCTACGCTAGACAGACAGGAGATGTAGGAAGAAAGAAACACAAACTATGTACAGAGGGAGGGGAGTGGGGAATGCAGCTGAGCATGGAGCGCCGGTGAGCCTTTCCAAGCCAGCTCCTTGCCCATCACAGCCTGGGCCCTGGCCACGGCTCCCGCCTCTCCCCAGGAGCAGGGCTGATGCTGTGGGGAAAGGAGTCGGCAGCTGTTTCTGTGTTTTCTGTACAGCCAAGGATCCGAGGTGGGTTCTGAAAAGCAGTGGTGCTGGCTAGTACAGAGGGACACTGCTCTTCCAAAAGTGCTTCTGTGGATTGCCTCCAGGGCCAGGTCCTCCTGCCTGCCGGCCTAAGGCAGTCGGGCTTCTGTCCATCACGCTGGGAGGTTACCAGGACCAGGCGAGAAAGGACCCTCCAAGGTCCTGCTCAGTCAGTCTGCCCCAGCTGTGGTTTGTGGGAGAAAAGATGATAATACACCCTAGTCCAGCACTGCCAATGGACCTCTGGGCATCCAGAGAAGAGAGAGAGAGAGAGAGAAAGTGAGTAAGGCATGGTGCCAGCCCAGCATGCTCCGAGAGCAGTCCATAGCAGAGCGAGCCTTGCTGTCACAGCTGGGGATGCCGTGAGGATCCAGAGGTCTGTGCCCGCTCAGCTGTCAGTAGTCTTCTACCCAGCCGTTTTCTGATATGAAAGCATCTATCACCTCCTTCATAGCAAGGTTTGGGATCAGCTGGTCTTGGGTCAAAGGGCTTCGGGTCACAGGATCAAAATGACCAACACGCTGAAAGGGAAGAGAGACGTAAGGAGGATGGAAACGACACAAATGTGAGAAGCCAGCCCCTTACCCTGTCCCTGCAGCTGCATCCCCTAGTCATGGTCAGTTTCAGTTCCCCGGGTGTGGCTAGCCCCTGCTGCCTCCTCCTCCATGAGGGATGCGTCTCTCACAGGATTCCACAGCTGGACGCTTTAATCTGCGATGTCTTGTCCCTTCCCCTCTTATCGCCACTTCTTTCTTCAGCTTGTTACTTGCTACCCCAACAGAAACAGCTCTTCAGTCACAGCCATTCCCCCTGCTGGGGGGGTTTCAGAAGGACCAGCACCCTCCCCCCCACAGCCAGGAGTGGGCCAGCAATCCCATGGCACAGAGTGCACAAAGGAGAGAGCTGAGATGTAACTGAACTTGGCAATTTAACACTGCTCTAGGTGCACAGATCCTCTTAAAACATAGATCCAGCAACAAGGATTGAGGGCCCATGTCTCAACATAAGACTCCTCCACATTCCCCTCTCACGTCCCCCCAGACAGGAACTTTACAGCATGCCTGCGAGGCCAGACTGGCTGAGTGTGGGCTGGAAAACCCTGGCTGTGAGGACAGTTTCGCTGAGCGCGCCCAGCCAGCAGCCTTGCAATTACAGCTCGAGCACTTTGACCTTCTTCGTTGCTCCGGCACCGTGCAAAGAGAATGGCAGGGCGAGGTGACCAGGACTCAACCCCCTGAAGACCTCACAGCACTCCATAAGCGTGGCTCATCTCACAGACCCCCTCCCTAACCCCAGAAGGGCTGGGGGACAGAACGGACACGCTCACGCTTTAAAAACAAGCTACTTCAGCATTTAAGATTTAGATGGGTGTCCAAACTCCACTGCTTTTTCTACAGGCCCCACCTCTATGGCCAGGCAGATTTCTACCTTGTTACCAGGGCCTGGTGTAGGGATGTAAACAAGTAGTCGACTACTCACATTTCCCCACCTCCACCACTGCCTCTGTATCAGAGGCAGCAAGGGGGAGGGGAAGCAGGAACCAGTGTTGGGGGGACCTGGCTTAAAAACTGGTTCCCCCCAACACCGTCCCTTATCAGAGGCAGCAGTGGGAGGGGGAGCGAGGGGAGGCTGTTCCAAAGCAGCCTCTGCCCACAGCAGGCCCAGGCTCTCCACGGGCAGGCAGCCCAGCTCAGTCCCACTTGTGCCAGCTCGGGATCTACCCCTGGTGCAGCAGCCCCGGAGTTTAAACGTAGCAGGAGCCGGGCTGCCTTCCCGCCTGGCTCTTAATGCAGAGCCACAGAAGGGGTCGCTCCTGGACCCAGAGCGAGCTGGGATTGAGCACTTCTTCCCTTATCGACTAATCGTGTAGTCGATCAAAATTCTATCGACTACTCGATGAGCGAATTACCCGCCTCTGAAAATCCTTAGGCTGGGGCCCACGAATGCCCCACAGGGCTTGAAGGGGCTGCAGCTGCTCTAGGACAAGGGAGGGAGCAAGCCCCTTACAGCTCTGTGGGTTGAGTCTGTGTTGCTCTTCCCCAGTACAGTCAGTTTCCAATCTTGGTGGGGTTTTCACCCGCAAAGGGGAGAGCCTGCAAACCTACACGTGCAGCCACGGGGCTGGGGTGCAGGCGCAGCATCTGGCAGGACATGACCTCCTGTTCGGAGACTGATTTAAGTTGCTATCTCCTGGGTTTCCCTACCTCACGCGTACACGCACTCTTCCTTTCCTCCAGCCCGCCCATCCTCTCGGATCCCCCATTACCTGAAGATGCTCTTCTATGTCTTTCCTGTCGTAGGTGATCCCACTGGGGGTAATACAGGGCTCTCGCATCAGTTCAAAACTGATCTTCCCACACAGGTAATCGGGGATGTCGCGCTTCTGACTCGAGAGAGAACAAAAGTTCAGCGTTAGAGAGCCATGTGCAGCAAGCCCATGTCCCAGTCGAATGCAGCAAACCAATGAACAGGGGAGCCAGGGACAGGACTCAGCGTGGGTGCAAACAGCACAGATTTCACCCCCGAATCAGGCACACGAGGGAGAACCCTGCACTGCACATCAGATAACACAGCTGGGTAAGGGCAGGTGCTGGTTTCTACCTCTGTACCAAGGCCATATTTTCACTCCAACTAGCCATTAAATCCACCCCAGCTGGAGCTTCTACTATGCTGTTAATGGTCCATCCAGAGAGGTGCACGGCCTCCTCCAAGGCTACCACATCTAAGAGAGCAGCTGACTGACAGGGAGCAGTTCTCACCCATGAAATGCCCCATCTCCACCAGCCAGTGCAGCTGGAGTCCCAAGCTCATCCTCACATCTGGGGCTCCGGTCCCTCACGTGTAGCACTGGCCTGTTCCAGCTCTTGTTGTAGAGACCTGGTCCCACGCAAGTTTTAAATCAGCCCAACAGCAGGTGGTAGGGCAAACAGGACGGGATGAGATAAGCCACCTCCTGAGGCTCCCCGAGCTAAGCTACCGTATCAGTCACGTTTGAGGCTCACTCTGAGCCCTCCCCTCCCTGCCTGCTCACAGCAGCCGCACCTTTGTATGCCCATCCTCACCTTCCTCTTCTCATCCACCTGAGAGAACAGCTCGTCCATATCAGCCAGGAACTTGTCCTGAAAGAGAAGTAACCCCTTTAATGGGAGGGGGCAGAGGGCCCTGCGGGACTCTGTTGCCTCCTCAGCATCTCAGGCTGCAGGGCCTTGGGCACAAACACTGGAGAATGTTGATGGAGAATGGTTCCCTCACCCACCCCCATAGCACAGGAGTCACATGGCAGAATCAGTTCTACAGAGAAGAGGCTGTCTCTGGCTCACAGCAAAAGCTGAGGGGATCCCTGAGAGATCAAGACCCTTCAAGAAAAGGGTTTAGTGTCTCCCTTTGCCCGTTTCTATCTGCTCCCTGCAGTACAGGCGTGTCAGTGACAGACAGACAGGAACCTGCTTACTTTAACAGAACAGCTCCTGTAAATACACATCTACCAATCGGCTGGGTGGTTACTGCTCTACACTGATGTTCATGAGACTTGGATTTAGTTGGGGCTGGCTGGGTGTTAGTAGCTGTGTCAGCCACAGCAAAGGAAATGGAAAGGGTCCTGCCCGTAAATCAGTAGTGGCTCGTGAGGTGGATAAAGCAGCGGTGTTCCAAAAAGAGCCAGTCTGACTGTGCCAAAAGAATGTGGAGAGGGGAATAACGATCTTCACGGCTGCGAAGTGGGCGCACTGAATGCCCACTGATCACTCAACGCACAGCTGCCGTATGTGGGTGGGGCACCGAATTTAGAAGTTAAAGCACCAATACCGCCAGCTGCAGTGCAGGAAGAGGACGCGGTACAGCATGTGCTCTGCTCACACAGGGTTGGGGGGAAGCAGCCACTTGAGTGTGGAGAACCTGTGGGGTTTCTCTTGAGTTTTGGGAACATGAGTAGAACCTGCCCCCCATTATCACCACTGACCCAGCACAGCACCCCTGAGGATCAGGAAATTACTCCAGCCATTTTCCCCTCTAAGCTCACTCCAATGGGACACTCCAGAGTCTCCACCAAAGTTCTACCATGGCACATTCCAACACGCTGCAGCCCTGTTCTCCACTCTTCCATGATGCCCAATCCCTGCTGAACCACAATGAACCCAAAGCAACACAGCTCCCCAGGCTGGCTACCACCTTCAGTGCTGGGAAGGAAAATCAGCTGGACTCTGTTCCTATCCCGCCGATCCGCTCCACAAGCAGATGTGCTGTATTCACCCTAGAGAACTTCCCCTTGGGCTCGCTGCTCACACCACATAGAGACACATGCACAACACTAGTGAGCAGGCTCAAATACACACGAAGGAGATGGATTCACGAGGTTGCCTCACATGTTTGGCTTCAATGTTAGATAGCTGGGCACGGCTCCGGCTCTCGTCCACGTTCTCCTCTTGTTGTGTCCTTTGGCATTCGTCCAGCTCCCTAGGGGAGAACCAGGGGACAACTTTCTAACTACATGGATAGTTAAGCCCTGGAGCGGGTTACCTAGGGAAGTTGTGGTTTTTAAGAACAGGTTGGACAAACACCAGTTAGGGACAATCTAGGATCACTTGGCCCTGCGCCAGCACAGGGAGCAGGACTTGATGACCTCGTGAGGTCCTTTCCAGCCCTACATTTCTAGGACTACAGCCCAGAGCAAAAGATTAGCAAAGGAGCCCAAAACGCCACAGTGGAGGAGAAGGAATATTGAGCTTGGAATGACACACTCTTAGTTCCCTTTCTTCACCTCCTTAGCACAAGGATTCTGGCTTTCCCGTAAAGCCAGATAAGCAGGGACACTCCACTATCTCAATAGTGTGGGCTTCCTTAGGGCAGTGCCTTCTACAGCCAGGGCAAGCACTGTTGGAAGGCCCATCTTGTCACCAATTTCATGATATGTTTACAAAGCTTTATCTTTTCCCCTCCTCCCTTTGCATATAGGAGGGTCTTCCTGTGAGATTCTGCCCCTCCCTGCCTGAGGCCAGTGTTGTTGGGAATACAGTCCCTTCCTCCTGCTTCCACAGGCCCTGTGCTCTTCAGGATTCCCCTCAATCCCTCCAGGCTGTGAGATTCAGAGGGCTTGTCTGCACTGTGAATTAATCCATCACAGGGAGGTGCAAATTCTAGTGCACACTAGTGTGGCATGCATTAACTGATCCCTGTAGACCATGGTAGCACACACCACAACTTCCCTACTGCACATTAATTTAGTATGGTTTGAAATGAACAAATTGGAGAGCAATAAAACTGGCAGCAGGTTTAGAAAACCTGACCTGGTGGGAAAGGTTGAAAAAACGGGGCATGTTTAGTCTTGAGAAAAGAAGACCTAATAATAGTCTTCAAATCTGCTAAGGGCTGTTACAAAGAGAACTGCAATCACTTGTTCTCCATATCCACTGCATGTAGGACACGTAGTAATGAGCTTAATATGCAGCAAGGAAGATTTAGGTTAGATATTGGGGGCAACTTTCTAATAGTAAGGGTAGTTAAGCTCTGAGGTAGACTTACAAAGAAGACTGTGGAATCCCCATCCCTGGAGGTTTTTAATAACAGGTTATCTAAACACCAATCAGGAATGGTCTATGTTGACTTGGCCCTGCCTCAGCTCAGAGGGCTGGATTTGATGACTTCTTGAAGTCCCATCCAGCCCCACTTCTCTATGATTCTATGACTAAGGTGCACTAAAGAGCTTTAGGGGGTAAAAGCAGAGTCCACACAGGCCTGTTAGTACATGACTCCCTAATGGGCACTAGAATTCACACTCCACTAGTGTGGTCTAATGCCCAATGTAGAAAAGCTCAGAGATTTCTATCTGAATTACCTCTCCTTCTCGGCCATGATGAGTTTGGTTAGATAGGAGTGCAACTCATTTTCCTGGTTGATCCGTTTCTCTTCAATGTTGTTCCAGCGTTTCTTCTTGGCAATCCGCAGTGCACTTGGAATATCATCCCCAAAATTCAGTCGCTGTTCCTTGGCTAGGTTATAGGCTGGGGAGACAAGAAGTGTTCTGAAAGCTGACAGCAGGGTGGAAGAAGCTGATGCTTTGCTAAGCCTACTTGGGAGGTGCAGCTAATTCAGGGTGGGATTTGGGCCAGTGGACTCCTGTTTAGGCTTCATCCCCAATCAAGTATCAGCAGAACCCAGATACAGGGAGTAGCAATTACATTCCTACAGGTTCTCCATTACTATAGAGCGATTAGAAACAGGCAGTTGTACAAAACTCAACTTTTCAAGATAAATTCACATTTTGTATTCCAACCAATGGTGACAACCCATGCCATACACTGATGCCTGTTTTGTATGCGAGGCCCTTTCATTTCTCTGCAGCTATGGCCCTTGTCACAGGGCCTCCTCTGTATCGCTGACTTCTCTGTATGTTAGCGACAGCCCCAGGCAGGCCATGCTATCCTGTTAGTATGGGAGGTCCTGGTCACCTCTTTAGATTGGTGATGGCTTGCGCCAGGCCTGGCCATTCAGTAGGAAGACCCAGCTTACCTCTCTGCAAGTTAGCAATGGCTTCATCGTAGTTCTCCATCTCCATCTGGCACTGCCCCAGAAAGAAATGGGCTTTCACTGACTGGCTGTCTAGTTCCAGGGCATGTTTACAATCTGCCAAGGCTTTGTCGTGTTGCTGCATCTTCAGGTAACACAAGGCTCGGTTGGTGTAGTATACCGCCACTAAGGGGTTCCGGTTCTAGAAGAAAAGTCAGATATGTTAAAGGTCTGCCAAAGAATATACACAAAGCATAGGAGACTTTCATAACTACGTAAGGTTGGGAAGGGACAGAAGTCTTCCTCCTACTCTTAGTGTGTGTGAAATGTAAATATTACTGGATTGGTCCTCACTGTTCTGGTTATTTGCTCAACCTTATAGTAACAGTCGGAAGCAGTGCGGAAGCATACAAGTTCTGGATTGTTTGGTCTACTGCACATTACCCTTTGAAATATGGAGCCACAGTGGTATGAGGATGGACGTTAGCGCTAAAAGCTTTCTATCTGGGCATCTGAATCCTGGCTCATGTTTCCAGAAGTGCAAATGCAGAACTCTGCTTTTCTTTCTCATCTCAACCTTACCAGGGCTCATCAGGAGGGAGTGTGGCTTTCCTTCTGTGGGCCAGAGGAAAGATACACCTTTGAGAAGCTCCACAGACTCCTCATTATTCAGCAGACAAGGTGAGATAGGCCCACAAAGGACAGTTTTGCTCAGAAATCCTGCAACGTGTAATTGGGTGCAGGCCCAATCCTTGACCTGAATTATTTTAAACTGCATAACTATTTTGCTCATGAAAATTGGAACAGTGCATACTTCCCCCACACAGCTCTGCCAGTGCTGTAGAACCCTGACCTCTGTCACCTAGACCCTGGGCCTTCAAATACAAAATGCCAATGCACTTCTTGATGTGCTGCACCATGGACAGTTCCAATCCTTCCTCCTTGTTTTGCCAGTTCACCACATTCCTTGCCACATGAGCTCCTCGGTGTTCTAGCCCTGGACTTCCACTTATCCTGATAACGCACCACCGTCCTGACCTGCGGCGCCTGCTATTCTGGTCCTGGGTCTCTGGCTCAGCTCCACTGGCGAGTTGCAATCTTGACCTACCCCCTCCCCCAGTTATTCAAGTTTTGGATTTCTTCACTTCGCAGTGATTTGATGATGTGAACAAACATCCACAGGGGATTCTGAAGAGACCAACGCACATTTTCGCTTCTGACTCAAAACCTGAACCCAAGTTTTCAAGGTTCTAGACTACTTCTCAGACCACAGCTTGTTCAGTAAATGCATACAAGTGATGTTAATCAGCATATCCTTAGAGCTAAGTGATCACTCCTGGATTTCTAGAGCAATGAAGAGTCTTATGATGCATAATCTTGCCCAGTACATTTCCATTAGCTATTTTCTAAAGGTATGTTGTTTAAAAGTTCATCAACTAGGAATATTACATTGTGGTTACCAAGCTAATCAGAATTTGTATAGACTACACAATTAGTCTATAGGACTGCTCAGTCCCGGCTCGTGCTGAGTCCAGCAGCCCCTATTATCAAGATGGACCAGCTAACAAGCGTTAGTAGTTACCATGAACCAGCAGCCAGGTTGAGATACAAATATACACTTAAGAAGCAATACCACAATAGCCAACTACAAAAACCATGAATCCTACATTGAGACAGGCTAGATGGTGAAAGTCACCCAAATGAAGAGTGTATTACAGACAACACAGAGCAGAGATTTGTTTAGGATGTGTAAGTAAACATAGAATAGCCAGACTACACAAACTGGCTTTTGTAATGCTATCTTCCTAACGAAACAGAGGAAATACTTGACTCAGCTAAATACCAGGTGGGGCACAGAGACTATGCCAGACCTAGTAGAAAAGCATCCCAAACAGTAATCACTGAACATTAGCATGCCCTATGTGCAACTCAGTTCTGCAGAGCCAGAGAGAAAACAATCCCCATGGGAGAGCCATGTTAGAAGCAAAGAATTTTATTCCCAAAAGGACATACCCTTAGGAACCCAAATCCCCAAAAGCTATAGTCAGGAAAGTCCTAGATTATGGCTTTGCTGGTAAACCTGTAATCTGGACCACATCCCAAGTTTAAGTGCTGCCCTAGCCAGAGCTCACTAGCAGCGCAGTGCAGTATTATGTAGAATAAGTCCTTTGGATGACATTTTAAACTAAGATCCTCCCTGCCCATACCTAGTGGATATGGGAGTGGAAACCAAGGCTCTATTGACAAGTACTTCAGTTGTAAGGCTAAAGATCCCATATGGTGCTTTGTGGAGAGACTAGGAGATCACCAGTGTCCTGTGCAACCCCATTCAGCATCACATACACCTTCCAACGTCCCCAGCTGTTTGCTTTTGCTGCCAGTTTCGGTAAGAGATTGACAGGGTCTCTCTGACCCTCCCCACACTGAATGGCGAGTGGGCTGCTGACAGCAGTCTGGGCCCCCATCCAGAGGCTGCGTGTGCCGGAGTGGGAAACATTCTCCAGGCCACCTGTTCCCAGGAGACCCTGTCACCAACACAGCAAGGGGGGGGAGGGAGGAGGCCTGCGGGGAAGCAGGGACAGGAGCCTGGATCCTTCCAAAGCCGGGCGGGGGTGAGGAGGAGACAGAAGCGCTAAGGCAGGAACTGAGTCCTGCAGCACGGCCCATGCGGGGCGAACCCGCCCAGCCGCCGCCCCCGGAGGGGAACTGCCCCCCCAGACAGCTCAGCCCCCCCCAGCCCCACAGGCTCTCCCTTGCGGTGGGGGGCAGCCCTCCCCAGCAGCGCCGCCCAGCTCCGAGCTAGGCCTCAGCAGGGTCCTGTAGCCCCGCTCCGCCCGCCGGGCCGCAGACACCCCCCCCCTCCTCCCGACAGCCCCCCCGGCCCGCCCCCTCGCGACACCCCCCACCTCCTCCCGACAGCCCCCCCGGCCCGCCCCCTCGCGACACCCCCCACCTCCTCCCGACAGCCCCCCCGGCCCGCCCCCTCGCGACACCCCCCACCTCCTCCCGACAGCCCCCCCCGGCCCGCCCCCTCGCGACACCCCCCACCTCCTCCCGACAGCCCCCCCGGCCCGCCCCCTCGCGACACCCCCCACCTCCGCCCGACAGCCCCCCCGGCCCGCCCCCTCGCGACACCCCCCACCTCCTCCCGACAGCCCCCCCCGGCCCGCCCCCTCGCGACACCCCCCACCTCCGCCCGACAGCCCCCCCGGCCCGCCCCCTCGCGACACCCCCCACCTCCGCCCGACAGCCCCCCCGGCCCGCCCCCTCGCGACACCCCCCACCTCCGCCCGACAGCCCCCCCGGCCCGCCCCCTCGCGACACCCCCCACCTCCGCCCGACAGCCCCCCCGGCCTGCCCCCTCGCGACACCCCCACCTCCGCCCGACAGCCCCCCCGGCCCGCCCCCTCGCGACACCCCCCACCTCCGCCCGACAGCCCCCCCGGCCCGCCCCCTCCCGACACCCCCCCTCCCCCCGGCGGCCCCCCACTCACGATGGCGCGGCCGTAGCAGGCGGCCGCCTCGGGGTACTTGCGGCTGACGAAGAGCCGGTTGCCCTGCTCCTTGTGCTCCTGGGCGCTGTGGCTCTTCTCGGGGCTGCCCCCGCCCAGCCCGGCCGCCGCGCCCCCCCGGGGCCCCCCGCCCGGCCCCCCGCCGCCGGAGCCGCCGCCCAGCCCCGGGCCGCCGCTCTCCTTCTCCTCCTTCCCCTTCATGCCGCAGCGCTGCCGAGCGGGCCCGGCCGGATCCCAGCGGCCTCGCACTGCGACAGCCCGGCCGGCCCGCCTCCGCCCCGCCCGCAGCCCGCGGGACTTCCGGCGGGGCCGGGCCGGTGAGAGGGGGCGGGCGCTGGGAGGGTGAGAGCGGGGGGGGCTGAACGCGTCTGGGGGGCGAGGGGAGGGGGCGGGGCGAGAGTGGGGGGCTCGGAGGGGGAGGGAATGAGGGGGCAGGATGGAGGGGGAGGGAGCAGGGGGATGTCGTGAGGGCGGGGCTCGGAGGGGCAGGATGGAGGAGGAGGGAGCAGGGGATGTCGTGAGGGGGGGCTCGGAGGGGCAGGATGGAGGGGGAGGGAGCAGGGGGATGTCGTGAGGGCGGGGCTCGGAGGGGCAGGATGGAGGGGGAGGGAGCAGGGGGATGTCGTGAGGGGGGGCTCGGAGGGGCAGGATGGAGGGGGAGGGAGCAGGGGGATGTCGTGAGGGCGGGGCTCGGAGGGGCAGGATGGAGGGGGAGGGAGCAGGGGGATGTCGTGAGGGCGGGGCTCGGGGGGGCTCGGAGGGGCAGGATGGAGGGGGAGGGAGCAGGGGATGTCGTGAGGGCGGGGCTCGGAGGGGCAGGATGGAGGGGGAGGGAGCAGGGGGATGTCGTGAGGGCGGGGCTCGGGGGGGCTCGGAGGGGCAGGATGGAGGGGGAGGGAGCAGGGGGCTGTCGTGAGGGCGGGGCTCGGGGGGGCTCGGAGGGGCAGGATGGAGGGGGAGGGAGCAGGGGGATGTCGTGAGGGCGGGGCTCGGGGGGGCTCGGAGGGGCAGGATGGAGGAGGAGGGAGCAGGGGATGTCGTGAGGGGGGGCTCGGAGGGGCAGGATGGAGGGGGAGGGAGCAGGGGGATGTCGTGAGGGCGGGGCTCGGAGGGGCAGGATGGAGGGGGAGGGAGCAGGGGGATGTCGTGAGGGGGGGCTCGGAGGGGCAGGATGGAGGGGGAGGGAGCAGGGGGATGTCGTGAGGGCGGGGCTCGGAGGGGCAGGATGGAGGGGGAGGGAGCAGGGGGATGTCGTGAGGGGGGGCTCGGAGGGGCAGGATGGAGGGGGAGGGAGCAGGGGGATGTCGTGAGGGCGGGGCTCGGGGGGGCTCGGAGGGGCAGGATGGAGGGGGAGGGAGCAGGGGATGTCGTGAGGGCGGGGCTCGGAGGGGCAGGATGGAGGGGGAGGGAGCAGGGGGATGTCGTGAGGGCGGGGCTCGGGGGGGCTCGGAGGGGCAGGATGGAGGGGGAGGGAGCAGGGGGCTGTCGTGAGGGCGGGGCTCGGGGGGGCTCGGAGGGGCAGGATGGAGGGGGAGGGAGCAGGGGGATGTCGTGAGGGCGGGGCTCGGAGGGGCAGGATGGAGGGGGAGGGAGCAGGGGGATGTCGTGAGGGCGGGGCTCGGGGGGGCTCGGAGGGGCAGGATGGAGGGGGAGGGAGCAGGGGGCTGTCGTGAGGGCGGGGCTCGGGGGGGCTCGGAGGGGCAGGATGGAGGGGGAGGGAGCAGGGGGATGTCGTGAGGGCGGGGCTCGGGGGAGCTCGGAGGGGCAGGATGGAGGGGGAGGGAGCAGGGGATGTCGTGAGGGCGGGGCTCGGAGGGGCAGGATGGAGGGGGAGGGAGCAGGGGGATGTCGTGAGGGCGGGGCTCGAGGGGGCGAGAAAGGGGGACTAGCAGGGGCTGGGGAGATGGAGGGAGCCAGAAAGGGTCAGGGGGCTGGGGGTGAAGTGGAGGCAGGGAGATGAAGTAGGAGGCTGAGATGGGGGATCTGGGGGGGTGAGGGGGCTGGGTTATGGAAGGGTCACGGAGCTGACTGGAGGGAAATGGAGGGCAGGGACATGGAGTGGGGGTCTGGAAGGCAAAGGGAACTAGTGGACAGGAGCAGGCCCAGGGTGTTGCAGGGAAATAGAGACATGTGGGGTGGGGTTGTTTATATGGATCAAGGAAAGTTGCAAATTCCCTGGGTGCAGAGAGCCAGGCTTAGAGGCCATGCCTTAGGACCATAGGTGTGAAGAGGTGTAGAGGCCTGCTGAAGAGCAGGGTGGGTGAAGAGCTAGGAGTAGAGAGAGGAGAGAGAAAGCGGACAGGGCCAATAGAAAGTGAAAGAGGTGAAGAGGAAGGATTTGGGGTTTGCAGACACAAGAATCAGCATTTTCTTCCCGTAAGGTCTCTGCCCTGTATTTCTACAAGCATCAGTTTTGTTTATCTTTCTCTTGTAGATCTTTGTGTCCCAGAGCTCTGAAACATGCCACCAAGAGGAGGGTTGTATGATTGTGAAGACCCCATCTACTGGAGGACAGTATTTGGTGTCTACTGGGATGTACTCAAAGCCAAAGGAGGCAAGCAGAAAAAACTTGCCGAGTTGGATAAGTGGTAAATCTTCCAGCATTTAATATGGCTTCTTTTGTACTCTATGGTATGAGGAGGTGCACGGTTCAGTGTAAAATCCCTGCCAACCCAACTCCATTAGTAACAGCCGGGTCTTCCAGAGCATGAGCTTCCTCACAGCAGTGCTCTGTCAGTACCAGCTGCAACTCCAGCAGCATGAACATCTGGGTTCAAGAAAATATTTTGACTCTGTCTACCAACGGATTTTTGTTTCAGGTATCAGGAGGAGCTGCCAGTTGCTATTGCAGGGAGGAAAGAAAAATATCTGACACGGGCTGAAGTAGTGAAACTCATGGAATGGAAACTAGCAGTAAGTAGCTTTCCCAGGTGAATCATTGTATGTAACATTTCAGCCATACAATCAAAGTGTGTGTAGTGGCAGGGAGGGTCTAAGGCTACATTGCAGCTTAAATTGGCAGAAGTGATGTTGCTTGACTGTGTGAATTAAACATCCCCTTGAAAGACATAACGTATGCCAATTTAAGCACCGGCACGGTGTCAGTGAGAGAATTGCTACCAAGACTTGCAGGGACTGGAAAAATTAAACTCACGAGCCATAGAGCAACTACATTGGAGAGCTTACAGTAGTGCAGCTGCACCAGTGCCACTTTAAGCTCTATAGTGTAGTCATAGCCTCAGAGCCTTGAGGTCTGTAACATTTTCAATTACTGGTGGTTTTGAACTCTGATGATTATATTGATTTTTTTTTTAAACATATGTGGTAAGAGTCTGATGCTGTCAGCCTTAAGGCCTCTGTAGTTGGCATCTATTTAATTCTGCTGTTCCTATTTTAAAGGTGTTGCTGTTAAGGAAAAAAAAAATCCAGTCAAATCCTCTGCTCTTTCTGAACCATGCGTGATGTAAGACAGCGGGAGGGGCAATGGCATCTTTATTCTGCCTTTGTGACTCCTTAATTGAGGGGTTATTGTGGGCCCTGACAACTTATAGGAGCCTCAGGCTTGCTGTAATTGCAGTCAGCTACCCTCAGCCCTAAGGGATTGACCCAGTAGTCTGGGATCACAGAAGCATGTGACTTTTCTGCCACATGCAGTTGCTCAGGCTATGTCTTCTACACAGGATCTTACAGTGGAGAGGGTACAGTGACACTATGCCAGGTAGCAGCCTCCTCACCTTTTGAGTCTGGGGATTTGACCCCCCTTATTTAAAAGTTATACTGTTTGCCTCAGTAATAACATCTTAGAATATCAGAGCAGGAATATTTTTTAATCCGAGGTGTCCTGTTTGTTTAATTTTTACATTTCACACAGCTTGGTAATTTTCCTCTCACTAGCATAATAGAGCTGTGCGTGTGTTTCCACTAAAATAGAGGAACTATTATTTCAGTCAGATATATATGTAACATTAATACTGTACACAACTCTTTACAAACAAGGAGGCGGGCTCCCTGCTGCATAATACATTGCATGGGCTGTTGACTCACAGGAGGAGGGGTGGGGAGAAAAGTCCAAGGAAGGAGAGGAGCAGGAAGAAGGTAGGGGGCAAGGTGGAGGAGATGGTGGAAACTAAAGGAAGAGACTAGTGGTGTTGTAATGGAACAGAGGCTTGAAAGGGTGGTCAGAGGAGCACATGCTTAGGAATAGAAGAGGAAACCCCTGAAGCGATGGAAGGAGCTGGGAGCGATGTGCTCAGACTGTGGGTGAGGAAGTTGTAAATCCCACTCTCCAACAAAACCAAATGTTGCTGGAAATTTTTTTTTCATAAGGTCACGCAACACCTTGTCGTCCCCCAGAGCCTCAGTTCTGAGCCTCAGCCCACTTGGCCGTCTCCTTTTCAATAGTCATACAGCTCTTTCCTTCTTTGGACTATGCTTGAGGATAATGATCCCCTCCTGGGTTGTCTTCCTTCCAATCCCAAAACATCTCAACCTGGAAAATGCCAGGAAGGACTCTGCCTCTGGATCACTGGTGGCCCACAGACCGTGGCTTGGGAACCTCTGCTAAAAAGTAATAACCCTGGAAGAACTCATCGTACTCTTTCCACCATATGGGAAGGAACCATGGACACAGGATACTGAATCCTTTATAAAGGCACAGTTGCCGGTGCCCGTCAAGTACAGACTTTGTCCTCTGGCAGTGAGCTGTACTCACTTGTAGAGCGAAGAAGCTGAGGTCCTCAGGTAGCAATGTCCTCTCTTCTCTTCTCTCCTCTAGCGGGGAAAGTTTCGTCCTCGTCTGCAGCAGTTGGTGGCCACTAACTCCAGTGAAACAGTGGAGAGCTGTACAAGGAAAGCTTTCCAGCTCCTTCCAGATGTGGCAGCTGCCATTACTGAACTGAGCCGGCTGAAGGCTGTGGGACCAGCCACAGCTTCAGGTAAGGCATTGTGAGAGGGAGGGTATAAATCCAAGAGGGATAGGGCCTGACTATACCGATAAATAAAATGGAAAGGTAGTTCATAATTTTTCACAGCACTCTGTAAATAGCACCACCCAAATGGTGCTCGTAACAGTGGGATCCGAAGTGCTCATCTTTCCTGGATGCTAAACACTTCTGGGAGGCTGTATTGGCCCTAGAACTGAGCACTGGGGAAAGGAGAGCGAAAGCGCCCACATCTGCAACTCCCAGTTCTTGTTTCCAATGGCCAGTTCTAACCAAAACCTTGGAGAGGAGACCTTTGCATGAGCTTGCTGCTGTGACTAGCAGGAGCAGCAAATCAAAAGCATCTGGGCTTGCATGGGATGGCACCTGCATTTGAAGGGATATGGCTAGGTCTCTGGCTCAGTATGCTTCCGTGTGTGTGTGTGTAAAACGTAGGGATAATAGTGTAGTCGATTATCCGCTAAGCAAAAGCTTATAGGTTAATGCTAGAGACTACACGCATTTCCCTCTCCCTCCCCCAGAGAGGGGCTGCTGCAGAGCAGCACAGGGTGACAGGCAGCAGGTCTGTGAGGGGAGCTGGTTTTTAAACTGGCTCTCCTTATGGACCAGCTCCTGCCTGGCATCCTGTGTGGAGTGGCAGGGGACGCCTCAGGAGTGGGGCTGGAGCGCACTGGCTGCCAGCCCTGCCCCCGGGGAATATCAAATAGTCGACTAACCAATAAGAATTCATGAGGCTACTCGACTTTTCAATTAACCAGTATCCCTAGGAAGACGGGCACAGTCACATGTGGGGGAATTAGAGACAGGCTCAAACTGCAAAATTGCAGTCCTCATTTCAGTCCCCCTTTCCTCCCAAATTCATGACTGTTCAGACACTCGGGGTTCTGGTTCAGTCACAGCTCTGCTGGGAATGCAGGTTGGATGCAGCCTTTTGGGCTCCATTTCCTTGCTGCATCCTAGAAAGTAGGGTCAGAAGTCTCAGTTTCCAGGCATTCTGAGAGCTCGGACAGGGTAGGGGGAAGTGGCCTGTTTTTCTAAGACACTCTAGTGACAGTTGCGGTCATACCAGGCTGCCCGGTGTCTCCCCCTCCTAACCCCAACCCCTTCCTTATCTCTGCTCAGCACCTGCCACTCTTCCCCCTTAGCAATTCTAGCTGCAGGAGCACCAGAGGCTGCAGCATTTATGGCAGATGAAGCAGTGGAGTCCATTCCTGGCCTCACCCCAATTCAGTATACCCTCAAGCATTACATCCTCTACCTGGACAAGATCCAGCTCTGTGTCATGAAACTAAACAAAGGTAAGGGAAGTTGGGGTCACGGTCTCAGACCTCATGGGAAGGAGGACTACAGCTCTTGTTTTAGTTAAGGGCTTATGGTCTGCATTTCAGCAGTGATTTGAACCGCAGTGAACCCTTTCGTGCTTATCATGAGGTTGTCTTCATGATACAAGAAAACAATGGTTAGCGCAACTGACTAGGAGTCAGGATTCTGAGGATGCGTCTACAGTGCACCGTTATTTCGAGATAACTAACGTTATTTCGAAACAACAATGTGAGCATCGACACAGCAATTCCGTTATTTCAAAATAATGGACGGCTTGTTCCAAAATTTGTAAACCTCATTCTACGAGGAATAACGCCTATTTTGAAATAAGGCATGTGTAGACGCTCCACTGCTGCTCTTTCGATATAGCCCCTCACCAGGGCCATTCTAAATTTTTCCTCCCAGTGCTTCCTGGGGCTCTAAATCGAGATAGCACGTCTACATTAGGGAAGCCTGCCTTGGACTAATTTTGAGGCTTCCCTGCAGTGTAGACATGCTATTTTGAGATAAGCTATTCTGGAATAATTATTCTGAACTAGCTTATCTCAAAATAAGCATGCAGTGTAGACATATCCTGAGTTCTATTCTTGTCTCTGACACTGATTGAATGCTAAATCACGGAGGCAGAGGCATTTAAGCACTTTATTCCCATCAGTAGGAGTTAGGCTCCTTCGAGGATCTGGGCCCTAGTTTCTCCATGCTTTGGCTTCCCCCATCTGCGAAACGAAGGTAACATTTACTTACCTCTACCCAGATCGTCCAATGAAAGTTGCTCTACGTACAACGTTGTTGCTATCTGAGATATTTCTGCCTCAAGTGATTAATTGCAAAGCAAATTAACTGGTCATCAAATTTAGGAAACAGAATTTAGTGATTTCTAGACCTGCACCTTACAGTCACTTGATAGCCATTCTCAGCCGAGCCAGCATTGAAACCGATGCTCTGCAAGATTTCTCTTATTAACTTTTCCTTGCCTTCTGTGCCCACTATGAATTTGCATTGCCTTTTCACTTGCCCGTCAATTTTTGCTTGACGTTGTGGCCAGCTCAGTCTTCCTCCCCTGGTCTGTTTTTCTTCTGGGTTTTCAACAGTCGCCCTGTGACCATGATTTTATCCATGTAGTTTTCCTGGCCTGCTGCACTGTTAAACCATAGCAGCTGTAAGCTGTTGATAGGCCAGGATGGCAGAAATGCTCTCCTGCCCCAGGCCCTGGGCACAGCCACGAAACAGCAGCAGGGTTTGATCTTTCCCTTCCTCCCAGTCTGGTATGGCTGACATTCTCCACTCAGAAGAGGCTTGAAACTGGAATAGCCAGAGGGATGTTTGCAGGGCCAGAGTGAGGTGCAGTTGTAGGGTGGGAACCCAGGAGAGATGCTGCAGATCTGGATAAATGTGTATTGGCAGAGCTGGGTGAGGGAAGTCTGTCTCGTTCCAATCTCCCCTATAAGCCTTTCATTCTACTGGGCCTTATAGCTTAACAAAAACTCATGTGGGAGATGGCGGGAGGACAGAATCAACAATCTGTCTGGTTCCTCTACTGATGCAGATGAATTGCTCCCTTCTGATCTTTTCTAGCGGATGCAGAGACAGCATGGACTCCTCATCACGTGGAGAGGTGTCTCTGGGCCTGGGCCGTGGCACAGAAATTGTGTCCTTCACTGCTGCAGACTCCAAGCTTAGGGGGAGAGAAGGCAGCTGATGAGGTCAATGAGGATGTTAGACCCACAAAGAAACGGAAAACAAAGTGAAAACATCAGCAGCAGCCAGGAACTTCACAAGCACCACTCAGTGTTTTGCCTCCTGTTTGCCAAGGTACAGGTCAATTAAGTGACAAAGCCGAGCAATATTTAGATCCCCGAAGAGTGCTTTTTCTGGGGTTGGTCAGGGAATGGGTCAAATTGATGTGGTGTAGCAAGGAACAAAGGGGAGCTTTTCTGTTTGAATCACCCCCCATTTGGAGCCAAAAGGGCTCTTCCAAATGGAGCTCCCTCCTGTAAGTTATGTTCCTCAGGTTCTAACTCCTCCAGCTCTCTGCTTGGGATGTGCATGGATTTTTACACTAATTCCATAATAAACTTTTTATGTTTTTTCTATTACCACGTAGTAGGGGTTTACTTGGTGTGCAATAGGATAACGATGTGCCAATGGAAGTGCCCTCTCTCATCCCATTTCAACTACCTCCTAAACATGAATGGATCTACTTAAGTGCCATCTTGGTCCCAGCTCTGGTTTCCTGGACCATTTACCTCCTTCATCTCCAATAATCCAACTGATTGAAGATTTCTCCAACTGGAATTGTACCCAGAGTTCTTCCATCAGAATAGCTGTGTGTCATGATCCTTAAAAGTGCTGGCAGTGTGCTCAGCCCTGAACAAAAGACAGAATGAAAGTATCTGCTCTGGAGAGCTTATGCTCTGGGTGAAGCCACCATGGGTTTTATTTTCCCTTTCTTTCTGTTCTCTCCAGTCGGAGACTAGCACTGTTGCCATTATTGGCAAGACTGCATGGGCTGGGCCCTGAAATGCATTGCCACACCTGGAATGAAAAAGTGCTGCAGCTCAGACCCCTGGTACATTGGCAAAGCTGTGGGGTCTCAGGATTGGAACAGCTGAGGGGTGGAATTGTGTGGAAGGGAATCCCTACAGCTAGGATATGAGGAGTTGCTGCGGGGAAGGAATGAAATGCAGTGTCACTTCATGTCTCTTCCCCTTCTTGCTCATCTCTTGATGACTCTTGGAGATCCATGTCTTGTACCCCATTAAATTGGATGAAGCAGAGATGAAGGCTGTATGTGGCCAAGCTGTCTTTCAGTGGCTCAGGAGAACATGAGTGCCAATCTCAGGATGGAGTGTTAGGAACCAGGGTGCAAACCCAAATTGGCTTAGAGTTCTATTTAGATTTCACCTCCAGTTATCAAGTGTAAACTCATCATGCACTGAAATATCCTTAACATGGACAAAGACAAGGACAAGTCACTTAACCTAACTCAATTGCATTGTAGATCACACCAAAGACAATGGTTGTAGCCAGTCCATCCTATACTAAATAAATGTTATTTGCAAGATTAAGATGGCTGAACACACACACACACACACACACACACACGATCCAGTCTTAAATTGCAAAATGTGATAGCTGCTTTTTTTAAATCTGCCCATTAAGGCTAACCCTAGCTAAGCACTGGGGTTCTCTTACTGATGCCTAGAAAACCTTGCCCCTCAGAGTACAAGCAGCACAGAGATGGAGTTCCTTCTTGTTAGATTTATTCCTTCTCCCCTTTGTGTTTTGAGCTATAAACTCAGCTGAAGGGAGAATTCACTTGCATGATTCATCTTCATGGGGCAGGGAAGAGGTGGAGATGAGAGTAAGGAACAGAGACTTTTGTCGTCTTCTCTTCCACAATAACGTGTTTGGTATTGATGGGTCTTCCATTTTAGGCAGGACCTTTGTTTGGAGACCAGCATTTTACACTAGTTAATGTCTCACAGTTGTCTGGTGATTTACAGAGAGGTGCTCACAATGCAAGGCTGTGTCTAGACTGGCCAGTTTTTCCGGAAAATCAGCCACTTTTCTGGGGCTTTTTTGTGCAAAAGCACGTCTAGATTGACACGGACGCTTTTCCGCAAAAAATGCTTTTGCGGAAGAGGATGCCGGTCTAGACGTAGCCCAAGTGTTCAAATATCTGACAACTGTTAAGGAGATTCATGCCTGCAGCAACTCAAAGATCATGTTTAGACTCTATGGAATGCGTAAGTCTAATGCTTGTTTTAACAATGCTAACACAGGTGAGCCAGAATGTTTCCAACTATTTGTTTATAACGTTGGAGACATGGGTACATTGGTATGAGCTGGCACCTAATCGCCTCAGCTATTTGGTGTAGCCTTTGGGTTACTAGATAATACTGTTTAAGTTATAACCCTTAATATTCCCAAGTTACCGTACCAGCATTAACAAATTCAGCAGACACCTGTCAGGGATGATCTAGACAGTGCTTGGTCCTGCCATGAGGGCAGGAGATTAGACTCAACCTCTCAAGGTCCCTTCCAGCTCTAGGATTCTATCTGAAGGTAGCCACGTGTGTTATGAGATGCCACGGACTTGGACTATGCCGTAAGGCACTGATGAATTACAGGTCTGAACGGCATGGAATTCGGCGGCAGACCAGTAATTATGCACCAGTGAAAGCAGAGCAGAATCATTCAGCAGTTTTACTGGGTCATTTAAAACAAGTGCACAAAAATTTAATCTGTCTAAGGGCTATTTGCATTGTCGAAGAACAATCTCAACAGAGGGCTCAGGACTGAGAACATTTTACCCCTCGGCCATCAATTAGGTGTAGTGTAGAGGAATTCTTCTGTTGACCTAGCTATCCTGTCTTGTAGAGATGGATTAACTATGTCAATGGATCAAACCAAACTGCTGATGCATGAAGGGCCTACCCTACAGCAATCCAGTTGCACCATTGCTGTAGCATCGGCATGTCTGTAAGTTAGGCTCTCGTTAGAGTATGCTAGTGCTACAATAGCACAGCGGCAGCATGGCAGCTGTGCCGCTGTAGTGTAGATTGTGGTTACAGAGACGGAAGGGTTTTCCCATTGATGTAAGTACTCCACCTCTCCAAGAGGCAATAGCTAAATCAAAAGAGAAGAGTTCTTCCATTGACCATCTGTATCCACAGCCAAGTTTAGGTCGACCTAACTATGGTGCATGGGGCATGACATTTTTCACAGCCCTGAGCAATGTACCAAGGTCAACCTAAGTTTTGGGGGACAGAGAGGCAAAGTGGCAAAACAGGATCTAAGGTGGTGTAGATCAGCAAAGGGCAATCAAAGCTAGTGAATGGGCCATATGTGGCCCACTGAGGCAAAGGAGAGTCACTCAAGATTGTAATCAGATGTGCACACTAACCATGACCCCAAGAATATGATTAAATACGTGGCCTGCTAAATATTTCAAAACAAGTAGAAATGCTTTAATTATCCATATATTAATAGAACTGTCATCAGCTTCAAATTAGAAAAAAAGAAACATTTACACTTACTTTACAATAGCAAATCCCTGCCTGGCCTCTTCCCCCATCTCCTCTCCCAAGCACATCCCATTCCTGTTCCTCCCACTCCCTCCCAGCACTTCCAGAGCCCCATGAATTGGCTGCTGATTTGTGGCGATCAAGCTCCAGGGACGAGTGGGGACGGGGCACGAATCAGCCAATTTATGGTGTTCCAGAAGTGCTGGGAGGGAATGGGATGAGCAGGTAAATGCAGGGCCCCCAGTGAGCAATAGGCGCAGGGATGGGGCAGAGAGAGGGTGTGCAGGCCACATATGGAACCTCGATGGGACACAAGTCACCCATGGGCCAGAGGTTGCCCAGAACTGGTGAATGTTAAAGACTAATTTACACCTCCTCATGACCTCTCAGGATAAAATTCATACTAACCGACTCCCATACACATAAGGACTAAAAAAGATATTTTCCATCTTTTCCATTTTCTGTATTTGGCTCAAGTTTGTACACAAATACAATGAAGCAAGTCTAGTTATCAAAATTTGACAGGAAAACCTGTTGGCCCAGCAACTCATTGGGTGAATTACCATATAAAGGTTTCGGCACTATTTAGGACTTCCTATCTGTGTCTATTTGTATCCCTGTTTAGCTGTCTAAGTCAGTGCTCTCAAATTCACGGCCCACAGGCCATCTATGGCTGGAGCAATTTTGCAGTCTAGCTCAGTTGTCCCTGCAGCCTGGGGGAAGGGATCCACACTCAACACTCACTCCTACCTGCCCCACCCTCTCCTCCTCATTGCACCTTTTCCCCTGAGAGATGCAGCCTTGGGGATTACTGGGGGGGGGGGGCTAGGTGTGGGACAGCAGCAGCAATTGGGCCTCCCATACTCCCCACGGCGCAATGAAGGGGAGTGGGTGGGGCGGTGGCAAGAAGGGGCAAGGTTGGGGGATGGGTACAGACACCCTGCCCTCTATCTGGTCTCCCCCAGGCTGGATTGCGAAAATGTTCCTGCCATAGATGGCCCATGAGTTTGAGATCCCCTGCTCCAATTCCTCCACAAAGCCAGTACCAAAGAGAGAAATTAACAGAGGTTGCCTATCTCCTAGAACTGGAAGGGACCTTGAAAGTTCATTGAGTCCAGTCCCCTGCCTTCACAGCAGGACCAAGTACCATCCCTGACAAATTTTTGCCCCAAATGGCCTCCACAAGGATTGAACTCACAACCCAGGTTTAGCAGGCCAATGCTCAAACCACTGAGCTAGCCCTCTCTCAAATGACTGTGGTAGTAATTTAAGGCTAGCTTGCACAGCCCTTACTTATACTAGGTTAATGTAGCTACTTGTTTACATGTTCACCAACACCAGTAAGGGTTACACAACCTCACCCTTGCTTTTGGCAATGATTTCCCCCTAGATCTCCACCAATTTTTAAAGGTAAGCTCTTTTGCAGGGGAGCTCTGAAATACCTACCATGGTGTACTTTTAAATGGATGGCAGTTGTTCCTTTGCACTGCATCACAAAAGTTCCAAGCAATGCGATTTCGGGTCTCCCGGAGGTCCTGGTACAATAGGTTGCTGAACTGGTGGTGATCCTGATAAAAGGCTTAACAAGAGTTTTCACACCAGCTGAGGATCTGCCCCCTCAAGTGTCAGAGAGAGCATTCTCCAATTTCTGATCAGCAAAATCAAACTGAGACCCTCCTACTCAGGAATAATAAATGGCCACATGCAGATTCACACAAAACCAACAAAGAGGGGTGAATTAAAGCCAATTCTGTTAATTTGGTGCAAATGTGTGCGGAGGAGGCCAGAGAAGTGAATTGAACCAAAGACAAAGGGGGGCTGATTCCTACAAGGAAGAGCCTTTCCCTTCACATGTCTTAGCCAAACAGATGTCCAGACAATTCAGCGCTGGCAGCTCCCATAATGCAGTCATTGGCATTTTTCCTCTAAGCCCCACCTTCTGAGCAGTGCATGAGAATGCTGGCTTTCATTTGCACAAAACCCAAATGTGTTTCTGGCCTTTCTGGTATGGTTTCAGAGAAAAACGCCTCTGAAAAAAACAATCCCTCAAGCCTCCCAGAGCAGAAGATGAACACAATGAACCCAACATACATTGTTGTGGAAGTCTCAGCCATGTTGAACCAGCCGCAGGGTCTTTGATCACCTGGGCTCAGCCCTGAGTGCCTGAAGTCAATGGAGATAGTCAGTGCTCTAAACATGATCTTATTTTAATTCTGGGCTGTGTCTAGACTGCATCCCTTTTCTGTAAGAGGGATGCAAATTAGACACATCACAATTGCAAATGAAGCGGGGATTTAAATCCCCCCCCCGCTTCATTTGCATAAACATGGCTGCCACTTTTGTCTAGCTCGGAGCTTTGCTGGAAAAAAGCGCCAGTCTAGATGGGGATCTTTCGGAAAATAAAGCCTTACATTTATAGGGCAAAAAGGGTAATAGTAATAGTGCCGCTCAAAATCTCTCACACAGCATCTAACTTTGAAAATGTGGATTAGAGAATTAAACAGCCTGAATAAAAATCACTTCCATTCTCAGTTAGGTTTAATCTCTTTTATTCCTCAAGCTTAAACTTATTAGCTCCCCAGTCATCCATATAGTCCACCAGGAGAGAGGAGATTAAGTTCTAATGCAAAAAACCAAGGCTTGATAAACAAGATGCACATTACCACTATCATCTGTGAGATATATACACATGGACAAATGAGGGCAAGAAACATCCCTGCTCCTGACATTTTGCAAGTCATCTTTGGAGACCATATGAAAATGAAGGGGTAGCCGAGTTAGTCTGTACAGGATAAACTTAAACAACCAATAGTCTGGTAGCACGTTATAGACTAACAAAACATGTAGATGGGATCATGAGCTTTCGTGGGCACAACCCACTTCTTCAGATGACCGGAGTTTTGAGTTTAGGATGTGCAGACCCAAAATAAATAGGGGAGAAGGGAAGGGGAGGGGGGAAAATAAGGAGCAGAGGGGATGAAAATATTAAAGGGAAAATCAGATAGGCAGAACTGGTAATCAGTAAGCACCTAAAGACTGGATAGTTAAAAGAAGCAGATAAGGATCAAAGGATAGCAATTAGATAGGAAGGGTACTAACACAAGAATCTACACAAAGCGCTGTTGACACCTCCATTGATTGTTAGGTTGATAATGTCCCAGCCATCCATTATCTCGATTGAGTAGGCGATCAGAGTGAGAATTGAATTTGTGGATAAATTGTAATTCCAATGCCTCTGTGTATTTGGCTAGTAGAATTGGTTTGACACAGGACAGCCACTTGAAGATGTTTTAAAGAGTGATTAGGTAGATTGACATGTTCTCCAGCAGGTTTCTGTATGTTCCCTTTATGTATATCTGATTTGTGTCCATTGATTCTTTCCTGTAGAGACTGTCCAGTTTGTCCAATATATAGATAACAGTGGGGCATTGCTGGCATTTAATACGAAAATGAACTAACTTCACAGAGCTGAGCTTTTATGTTCCTCCCCTACTCTGCCCCTGTTTGTGAATCTCTGCTGTTTATTTCCTCTCTGTGGGGTAGGTCTTAACATTTATTAATAGTGACGATCCCCTCCTTGCCTGCGGCCTCTGCCGCTCTAGTCTTTCTAGGTCACTTGGCAGGTTGTTTCTGTCCTTCAGCATGTTGGCTGTGATGGGAATCTGCTGAAGGCCACCCAGATTGGAAGAAAAGGAGAGAGAAATATCCTTGCCCTGGCTTTTGGGGAGTTTAGAACCATGGGATCATACTGCTTCTAACCAGATACTAGGTGGAGCGATAAACCTGGCAAATCAAAGGCATTCCTAAGGCTACGCCTACATTAGTCTGTTTCCTGAAACGTGTCCCACTCTAGCCAGCAGCAGCACAGTTCCGCTCGTGGTAGCGGGACTCCAAGCCCTCCCCGCTGTGCTAAACATCCATCAGCCAACCCTGCTTGAAAACGAGCATGCAACAATCTGAGCTTTGAGTGGCCAGTACGGATTGTAATTATTACAGAAGGGAGACCTATTTAAACTTGTGTCTAGGAGATCTCTGATAAAGCAGGCACCGAGTGAAGAAAGAGATTGACCGAGATGAGGGTGCTAGTAATAGGCCTTGAATTTTAAAGAATGGAGAGGAGATTTTATTCATAACTAGGACACGAGAGAGTGGCTATCTTTTGGGGAAATGCCAAGCAACACATAGGAAACGCACTTGACAATTCTCACTCCTTGTAGAAGATCAAAAGAATGTTTGGCTGCCGATGTGTCAATTACAACCACAAACACTAATTGGGGAACAATGCCCCTCAGTTTGGGGGATCAGAAGCCATTAACCACATAACTATCTGAGGGAGTTAGCGCCACGGTGCACATCAATGAAAATACCCAATAGGTAAATCTAAGGAACCATGGAGCGCTATAGAGTTCACATTAGTCAAATGAGACACCTACTAAACCTATGTTAGAAAGTGATAGGTGTGGGTTGATTGGCTTACTTAGCCAATTGCTGAGATGTGAGACTTCTGCTGTAATTAAAATAATCTGTTGATTAAGCCAGAGAAGAACAAACTAATCTGTTGCTCAGACTTGGAGCTCGTTTACTCTGCTTAACTTCTGTTTACTGGGATTTCCTCAATCAAACCAACCTTGGTTTATTTAAGCGGGTGGGAATTGTGGATCGTGGAGAGCAGGTACAACTGGCCATTTCCAGAGGAGGCAGAATGGGGACTGAAGTGCCAGCATTTTGGACCTTGTGATGGAGGTGGCATTGGAGGTTGCGTTTGCTACTCCCCCTGGCATTTCTTAGTGTTGGTGACTGGGTGGGTGTCTATGAGTTCTCCTGGCTCAGGAGCACTGTCCTAAGCAACATCCGTATCCTCAAGAAACAGAGAGCTAGTGTCCTCGCTTTGCTGGAAGGTTTTCCTCACTCTGTAGGACCAGCCCTCAAAAGACAGCTGTGCCAATGTATCATCTTGAGGAAGTGTTATCACTGTACCTGAAATCTTACCTCTTCCTCCCCCTTGTCAAAGGCCCACTGTTTGACATGCCGGTAATATGGCTTCTGCTCCAATTTCCTGGCATTTACTTCTTTGCAGCTATTACATCTGGAGCAGAAGGAAGGTCCATTAATGAGACCACTTGCCTGGGACTCTGGAGACTGAGGTTTAATTGCCTGCTCTGCCACAGCCCTGGGGCACGTCACTTAGGCCCACATTTGTAAAGGTCCTGAAATCTGGGGGCATTGGGAGCCTAAACAACTTTACAAATCCAGCCCTTGGTCTCTCTGAGCTTCAGTTCCCTGTAGAATAAGAGTCAAAGTTGAGGGCAGACTGCGCCTGTATTCACGCCAGGGTTTCTGGAGGGACTCACCGTAAGGTCCTGGCTCCAGTCACTCCAGCTCCAGCCTCAGGCTCTGGCATCCCTCAGTCCATCCAAAGATACTGCCTGAGGCTGCAGCATCACATCTCCCCCAGGAAAAAGTTACATTTATGGAATTGGAATTGCGACTGGCAAAGGATGTGAAAGATAACAAGAAAGGTTTCTACAGGCATATTAACAAGAAGAAGGTGATCAGAGAGGGTGTGCGGCCCCTACGGGATGAAGGAGGTAACCTAGTGACAGATGATGTGGGGAAAGCTGATGTACTCAATGCTTTCTTTGCCTCTGTCTTCATGGACAAGGGTCAGCTCCCAGACTAATGCGCTAAGTGACACAAGATGGGTTGAAGATGGACAGTCCTTGGTGGATAAAGAATAGGTTAGGAACTATTTAGAAAAGCTAAACGTACACAAATCCATGGGTCCGGACTTAATGCATCCAAGGGTATGGAGGGAGTTGGAAAGTGTCATTGAGGAGCCCTTGGCCATTATCTTTGAAAAGTCGTGGAGGTCGGGAGAGATCCCAGATGATTGGAAAAAGACAAATGTAGTGCCCATCTTCCAATAAGGGAAGAAGAACGAACCAGGTAACTATAGGCCAGTCAGTCTTACCTCGGTCCCTAGAAAAATCATGAAAGGGATCCATAAGGAATTATTTTGAGGCACTTGGAAGAGGGGAAAGTGATCAAGAATAGTCAGCATGGATTCACAAAGGGCAAGTTGTGCCTGACCAATCTGATTAGCTTCTACGATGAGGTAACTGGATCTGTAGACATGGGAAAGTCAGTGGATGTGATATACCTTGACTTTAGCAAGACTTTTGATATGGTCTCCTACAATATTCTTGCCAGCAAGTTAATGGAACGTGGATAAATGGACGGTAAGATGGATAGAAAGATGGCTAGAAGGCCGGGCCCAGCGGGTAGCGATCAACGGCTCCATGTCAGGATGGCGGTCGGTTTCTAGCAGAGTGCCCCAAGGTTCAGTTCTAGGACCAGTTTTGTTCAATATCTTTATTAATGACCTGGATGAGGGGATGGATTGTACTTTCAGCAAGTTTGCAGATGACACTAAGTTGGGGGAGAGGTAGATACACTTGGGTGCAGAGATAGGGTCCAGAGTGACAAACAAATTGGAGGATTGGGCCACAAGAAATCTGATGAGGTTCAACAAGGACAAGTGCAGAGTCCTGCACTTGGGACGGAAGAATCCCAAGCATAGTTACAGGATGGGGACCAACCGGTTAAGTAGTAGTCTGCAGAAAAGGACCTGGGGATTCCAGGGGATGAGAAGCTGGATATGAGTCAACACTGTGCCCTTGTAGCCAAGAAGGCTAATGGCATATTAGGTTGCATTAGGAGGAGCATTGCCAGCAGATCCAGAGATGTGATTATTCCCCTTTATTCGGCTCTGGAGTAGTGTGTCCAGTTCTGGGCCCCCCACTACAAAAAGGATGTGGACGCATTGGAGAGGGTCCAGCAGAGGGCAACCAAAATGATTAGGGGGCTGGAGCATATGACCTATGAGAAGATGCTGAGGGAGTTGGGTCTGTTTAGTCTGCAGAAGAGAAGAGTGAGGGGGGATTTGATAGCAGCCTTCAACTTCCTGAAGGGAGCTTCCAAAGAGGATGGAGAGAGGCTGTTCTCAGTAGTGACAGATGGCAGAACAAGGAGCAATGGTCTCAAATTGCGGTGGGAGAGGTCCAGGTTGGATATTAGGAAAAACTATTTCACTAGGAGGGGGGGGTGAAGCACTGGAATGGGTTCCCTAGGGAAGTAGTGGAGTCTCCATCCCTAGAGGTGTTTAAGTCTTGGCTTGACTAAGCCCTGGCTGGGTTGATTTAGTTGGGATTGGTCTTGATGACCTTCTGAGGTCTTTTCCAGCTCTATGATTCTATGGATTGTTGTGATCTGGGATTGTATGTGGTGCCATAAGGCCATCGAGGGTATTACAGGAAATTGCCGTACCTGTCACAAGTCTCTTGGTTCTCTGACTTATAGCAGTGTGGGGAGGTTACATGCATTAGAGAGCGTGAGGTGCTCAGCTCCTGGATAACGGAAGCCAGACACATTCCTGGGCTGGAGGCACTAGGTAGATACTGTCTCTCGCCCCTACGTCTCTGAACTGGTCTCTAATAAAGCAAAGTGAGTTGTGCCGCAATAGCCTAGGAATACTAAGCATGGGTGTCTTTAATCCAAAGATTAAAATACATAAATCAAGGTCTTTGCAGTTTGTACAGCCTGTTCTACGAGCCCCACGCGCCCACTGGCTGGGCAGAGTTAAGAGCTTGGATGGATCTGTCCAAGAGAATGGCTGAAAGGACCCACTTGCGACTCATTATCATTGACCATTCTGGCGCTGTCCCTTGGTGACTAAGCCGTGCTTTACAAGGTGTTATTACACTGCTGTTAGTGGGGTCATGTGACTGCTCGGTTTCACAGCTGCTCTGGGCACACTTCTCCCCACGTTTTTGTTTACACATTCTGGGGCCAGCGCCAGGGAGAGGCCTGAGACCTTCAGTCTCCTCCTGCCGCTGGCTCCAGAGATGCAGCCAGCAATCCCCGAGGGAGAAGCTAAATGGGCTGGTCCTTCAGAAGCCTGAAGGCCAATTTGCCGTCCCTCCATTGTTCTCACATCTCCATGAAGGTCCTTTTGGGCAGTATCCACTAACCCTCGGGACACTCTGAGGCAGTGGGTGTTGTCTCGGGATCCCTTGTTTTGCCTGTGACCTACACCCCCATGCTGTTGTTTGTATTCTTTGTGTCATTCCCCCCCCCCCCCCAGTTAAATGATTTCTGGGCTCTACCACCTGTCCCTTCAGTGAGGGGTGGGGCCTTGTTTTCCTAGTAAGCTCTGTCCATTCCACCCCCCACCTCACGTAGGCAGATTGTAGCTCTGTTGGGTTTTAGAAGCATATGCCACCAGGCAATCACTTTGCAGAAGGACAACCCCCAGCACATATGAACACGCATTAACTCGGATTCTCGGTTCTTAATCCCAAAGTATTTCAATACCACTGGTTCTGCAACAGCTTGTTTCTAAATAGCCGGCTTTTTTTTTTTTTTACACTAGCTGTCACTCTGCTAACCTGCACCATCCACAACCTGAATTCTGGGGAGATGCAAGTAACAAGTGTGGGGGTGACTCTGCTTAGATACCTAAATGAACTCATTCATCTCCATAATAGCTTTTCATTTTAGGTCCTGTTCAGCTGTGCATTAGCATTCACCTTTCTGGAGTGGGGTCAGCCATCTTTGTCACCAAGTATGTGTCCTACATAACTAATCTCATCAGCCTAGTTTGGCATCTGTTCCCCGTCAATTTAAGGCTTTATGATTTTTCATGCTGGAGAACACTGCGGTTTCTTTCCTGTGCTCCTGGATCATTTTCACCCCATGTGACAAGATTGTCAATTCTACCCCAGACAGACCCTCAAAGCTCCAGGGTATGAGATATTTGTGTGTACCTTTGGAGCAGCAGTGGTCCCAAGGGAAAGTTGGTAAAAAATATCTGCTTATGGGGAAGTGGAAGGTATCATATCAAATGTGCCAAAAACCCTTGGCTTGTATCCAAAACCAAAAATAATTTTGTATTTCAAAGTCTAGTCACGACCTCCTCAGGAGGGTGAACTTGCATTAGACACCCTTACTTAGATCTATATTTGTCTTGAGCTTGTTCGAGTTTATTACAGTGCCCATCCTATCAGAGCCAGTCTCTACCCTTTGCTTACTGTTGTATGCGCTTTCTCTCTAAGGATAGGCATAACATTCTAGAAAGGCAGTCAACACTCTGCAGTGTAACACTTTCATTTGAGAAGCGTAGTTTTCAGTAGCCCCGCAAATAACCACTGCTCTTTGCCAATGACCAATGCAAAGTCCATAGTTCTCAATAACTTTGACCTGGCTATCAGTTATACTATGAACACTTTGGGTTCCACTTCATCCATCTGCCCAAATTCACACAAGAGCTTTAATACATAAACCTGCAAATTGCCAATCAGTGGTCTTACCTGGCTGCTGGATTCTTGCAGAAAGAGCATGATTTTCCCACAGAGCACTCGTGTCTGGATTATAGTATTCTTGGAATTCATGACTTATCCTAGCTAGCTGTTTACAATGCCCTTTGTACCCCTGCTACCACATGCAACAGCTCTTCAAACCTGCAGCACAAGGAGACATTTCCCTCCCCGTTTTTCTTTACGGTTCCCTTGTGCCCAGAAAAACTCTGGAGGACTGCAACTATCTCTACCAATTTCCTAATCCCAGTCACCTGACATAGGGCCGAGTTAGCAAAGGACTCGGACAGGCTCCCAGTCAGAGCATATGTGATTGTTACTCCTTGTTTGCAGATTTCACTTTGCACCCTCTTGTGAACACTCCTGTTGCTTATTAGAAAGTTAGAAGCTAAAGCCAAATACAGTTTCCCCAGGTGGGGGTTGCAATTAGTAAAGTCTCTGCTGAGATTTCACCCTCCACAACTATGGTGATATTCCTGAGCCTTAGAACAGTCATAAAAGGAAAGCCCTACAGGAGAGAAGATCTATGAACAATAAACGGCTTGTCAGCCTGGCTTAGCCCATAGACTAAGACCTAGTCTGAAAGTTAAGACACCCAGCTGCTGGCCCCATCTTTAACTTGCTGATTAACAACCTTGGGAACGTCACCGGGGGTTTCCCTCTGGTCCTCATCAGTAAAATGAGGGTAATCATTCACATCTTTGTAACATGCTTGAGCTTGAAGGAAAGCCATGCCACCAAGGTTCCAAGCATGCCATAACAATTAGCCATATAAAGACCTAGTTATAAGACAATCTGGGTATCCCTTGATCTTTTCCCCCATTCCCAAAGGAAGGGCATGCAGCTGATAGAACTGATTTTCCTCATCCAGTTTCCATGAGTCACTGTAGCAAATGCTTTACATCCAGCCAAAGCTATACAGCCTAAGTGGCTGGAATCCAAGTGCTGTCACCTGCCTGCTGAAGGCAGGATAAATGGCAAGGCGTTGAGTTGGGTGGAGGGGAGAAATCAGCCCCTGCAGGGAGCAGCTTAGGCCTGATTTCATTGTTAACGCTCTGGCAGTAGAAGTAAACAGCACGCTAATTAAGTTAACAGCTGACAGAATTAGCAGGCATCAGAATGCAAACAGCGAGAGGGAACAGAGGTGTTGGAAATCAGAGAACGCGATTCTGGAAAACCGGGAGTGAATACATTTGGGGGTGGGGGAAAGAGAGGAACGTTGCTCAAAAGGAGTGAGACCATGTGTGTGGCGCACTGTTCCGGTGTGCGGCTGTGAGCACACACACATATATACTGCTGAGAGGTTGGGTGGTGGACTGTGCTGTTTGGGGGGTGTGGGTGGATGTACAGCATACTGCTGTGAATACGTAGGCTGTACAGCTGCTACCTACATTATGTTCCCTTCAGACTACAGCCCGGCAATAGCCCTCCTAGAGAAGTGTCCTTTCTGAGATACTGGAACGCCATCAAACGTGTTCCCACCAGGCACCACACGCAGGCTGAGAGGGCTCTGAGCCTGGAGAGATTCTCCAGGAAGTTAAAGTCATAGTTCAGGGCACTTGCACCTGAATTCCCCCTTGTGATTTCATGAGGGCACCACCTCAAGGCTCCCATCTGGGGTAGAGACCCACCTCTGCCTCCCTCCTGACGGAGGGTTTTCCAAGCTGCAGAGTGCCCTGTCTACCCTGGGATAGCCCCGCCTAGCCAGGCCAGTGTCTATACTGTGCTTTTTCCATGAAGGTATTTGGCAGGATAAGGGTGGCCAGCAGAGCTGGACTGGAAGTGAATCGGATTTGGGTGTGGTACTGCCAAGTTAAAAGCCCATCACTCTACTGAAGCCAGAGCTATGGTGATTTACTGCAGCTGAGGTGCTGACCCTACCATCGGCTGGTGCAAATCACCTGGAAGGCCTTTGGGCTCGTCTACACAAGACTGCTAATCTGGAATAAAGTAGGGTGTGATTGGCAAGCAGATGAACTACTCCTGATTCCTTCCCTGCGAGACTGCTCTTAGGAGCAGAGTGCCTTCTTGCAATGTAGCTTAATCCGTCTCCAAAATGGATTTTGTTGGAACAAAATTTTTATCTGGAATAAGAGCATTCACACACAGCATGACTGAAGAATAACTTCCCCTGTAGCCAAGCCCCCAGACTCTTGACATGTGGGACAAACTACACTAGCACCCAACGCATGAAGCAAAGGTGGAAAGCAGACCTATGTCAAATACTCAGTCCTTTAATATCATCAGCCACAAACCCACTTGTCACAAGTGGCTCTCCCTGAGCCAGCAATTTCCACTTGGGCCACAGCGAATCCTACGACTGGAAGGGACCTTGGGAAGTCATCTAGTCCACTTCTTTGCACTCATGGCAGGACTAAGCACCATCTAGACCATCCCTGACAGATGCTTGTCTAACCTGCTCTTAAATATCTCCACTAATGGAGATTCCACAACTGCCTGAGGCAATTTATTCCAGTGCTGAACCTCCCTGTTAGGAAGAATGACTTCTTGGCTGCGTCTAGACTGGCAAGTTTTTCCGCAAATGCTTTTAACGGAAAAGTTTTTCTGTTAAATGCATTTGCGGAACAGAGCATCTAGATTGGCACGGACGCTTTTCCGCAAAAGCACTTTTTGCGGAAAAGCGTCTGTGCCAATCTAGACGCAGGTTTGCGCAAGAAAGCCCCGATTGCCATTTTCGCCATCAGGGCTTTTTTGCGCAGCACAACACCGCGTTGTCTACACTGGCCCTCTTGCGCAAAAGCATTTGCACAAGAGGGCTTTTGCCCGAACGGGAGCAGCATAGTATTTCCGCAAGAACACTGACAATCTTACATGAGATCGTCAGTGTTCTTGCGGAAATTCAAGCAGCCAGTGTAGACAGCTGGCAAGTTTTTCCGCAAAAGCAAGTGCTTTTGCGGAAAAACTTGCCAGTCTAGACACAGCCCTTGTGTCTTACTTACAACACTCCTGCTAATACACCCCAGAATGATGTTTGCGTTCTTTGCAACAGCATCACACTGTTGCTTGTGGTCCATAGGGCCTCCAGATCCCTTTTTGCAGTGTTCCTTCCATTCTGTAAAAGCGGCGAGGAGTCCTGTGGCACCTTATAGACTAACCGAAGTGTTGGAGCATGAGCTTTCGTGGGCAAAGACCCACTTCGTCAGATGCATGTAGTGGAAATTTCCACTGGCAGGTATAAATATGCAGGCCAGAAATGACGAGGTGGATCCAATCAGGGAGGATGAGGCCCACTTCTAGATCCACTTTGTCATCTCTAGCCTTATTCTGGCCTGCATATTTATACCTGCCTCTGGAAATTTCCACTACATGTATCTGACAAAGTGGGTCTTTGCCCACGAAAGCTTATGCTCCAACATTTCGGTTAGTCTAGAAGGTGCCACAGGAATCAGATTAACATGGCTACCCCTCTGATACTCCTTCCCATTCTGTGTGTATGAAACTGATTGTTCCTCCCTAAGTGGAGTACTTGACATTCGTCCTTATGAAACTTCATCCGATTCACCTCAGACCATTTCTCCGGTGTGTCCAGATCATTTTGAATTTTAATCCTGCCCTCCAAAGAACTCACAGCCCCTCTCAGCTGGACATTGCCCACAAACGTGGTAAGCGCGCTCACTACGCTGTTACCTAACTCGCTGATGAAGATGAGGGCTATCACCCACTCAGGAGCAAAGAAGCAAGTGTGGTTTCTGCGGGTTTGCCAAGCGCTCCCCTTTGTTTTCCTGGAAAAGGAAGGAGTCAGAGCACAGCACTGCAACAGACAGAGCACAGCAAGGCCACGTGGTGTGCAAAATATTTATTTATACTCCAAAAAGGGTCAGACTTCAAATGCGGGTCCTGCCTCTTTCCCTCAGCCAGCCCTGCCCCCTCAGCACGGGGCCTCAGCCCACTGCTCTGGAAAGGCCCCGGCAACGCCTGCTGCTGCGGTGCAAGTCCAGGGGGTGAGTTTCACACCTACTGTCGAAAGCCCTGCGGGTGTGCGGGCTTTGGGACCTGGAAAGCCAACCTCAGGCTCACCGCGGAAACGAGTCTGGCCGGTCTCAGCTCTGATTTGGCTCAGAAAAAAATGTTGTTGGCCCCAGAGTCCGTCATGTAAACGAGCGATTGGTGTCGGGAGCTGGGCGGAGAGGCCCTGGACCCTGCACAGTGGGTAGGTGCCGAGACGCGCCCTGAACTGTGCGCTAGGTGAGCTCGTAAAGGGTCAATAAGCCCGGGAGCACTTCAGCTGCCCTTTGTAGAGACCAGAGCTTGGCATGGCTCTTTGCTAGGGCTACAGGAAAGGTGGACTCCCTCCTGACCTGGGGCTACGCTGAGGGCTCCTGTCAGCCCCTGCACCCAGCTGTATTGGCCTTGTCCTCTGCAGAGTCAGGCAGCATCTGCGGCTGCTGCTGCCTGCCCTGTCTCGGCAGGCCATGGGCAAGCGGAGTCCCCCCGCGCCACTCTCTCCTGGGCTAGACGCAAGGAGCAGAGATGTCATGCAGGGAGCGTTTCCCCCCGGCAGGACGCTGCAGTAAGGGGCTGCCCGGAGAACGGGGAGCAGGGAGGAAAAGCAGGAAAAGGGCCCGACCACGAGCAGGCGAGCGAGCACCATCTTTCTGGGGAGGAGTATTTCACGGGGTCCCTGCTGTGCTGGTGCTGCCACAGCAGAGTAGCTGGGCTGGCCTCAGAGAGCTCTGGACGGGTAAGGGAGAGGCAGGAAAACTGTACATTCAGGGGGGCGCTGGCACGGGGGGGGGCAGGCCTGCTGGGTCACTGCCGCCCAGGGCCACACTTGCACTCAAATCCACGAGGCGGGATCGCTTTCCGGCCGAGCTCTGCGGTGCTGCGGAGGGAGGGAGCTTGCCTCGGGATTTGTGGGCGGGCAGCTTTCCTTGTTTCTGGGTTGCCTCCCATCCCCAGGCAGGGCCGAGGAAGCTCCAGTCTGGCGCCCAGCTGCGATGGATACGCTGGCAGAAAGAGCGTGCGCTGGTACCAGGCACGTCGCCAGCTGGGCGGTTGGCACCCGCGTCGTCTGGGTTTTGGCACTTTGGGGGTGGGTGCGGAGGGCCCGGGGGTGCTAGGGCGGAGGGGGGATCTGTGTCCCCAGCAGGTCGTAGGCGAAGACGTTCCAGAAGACGGCGAAGACGAGGAAGGTGGCGTAGGAGAGCAGCACCACCCACCAGCCACACTGGTCCTGCAGCTTCTCCTCGTAGCTGCGCAGGATGGTCAGCCCCATGCTGATGCCCACAATGGCGCCTGCCAGGTGGGCCATGAAGCTGGGCTGGGGGCCAGAGGCCGCCAGGGGCGGAGAGAAACGGAGCCAGACGGCACGGCCCACCTCGGAGCTCACTGCGGGGGGAGGACGAGGAGTGAGAACGGTGGCCCCAACGCTGCTGAGGAGCCCTTGGCCGAGAGTCGCCCCCCGGGGAATCGCCCCTTCTCATGCTCTGGCCCCTCCCCACGGTTGCAGCAGCGCCCTGCTCTCCCTTCTCCCACAGGCAGGGCATCCCCGGGGCACTTGCAGATCGGAGGGGGAAGAAGCCCTGGTACCGTTGGGCTCTTCACTGCACTGAGCCCAGATGCTCTAACTCCTCCCACCCCTAGTGGGGAGCAAACGTGTCCAGGGGGTCCACAGCCAGCTGCCCCTGCTTTGGCACTCGGGACGGGGGGTGCACGGGGTCACGGCCCGGATGAGGCTGGGATTAGTCCAGTCACAAGTCAGCGCACTGGGAATATTCACGGACACTCAGGACGCGTCATCCCCCCGAGCAGGAATCCCTGGGGAAGTTCGCTGGCTTGCACGACACCCAGGGCCGCACTAGCAGATCAGCTCGGTCCCTTCTGCCTTTGACATCTCAATTCACCTCTGCGCCGCCGGCAGCCTCAGCCAGCGAGGCTCCCAGGGGCCCTGCCGCCCGCCTCCGACAGGTACTTACTGCACACCAGAGCCAGGACCATCCGCAGCAGCTTGTACGGGCAGCGCATCCCCGCCCAGTTCTGGGGACAGAGACGCCACGTTGAGGCGGGGGGGCTGGGGTCCCGTTGGGAGCGCTGCCCCCCATTTCAAAGTGGGAGGGGCCTGCGGGCGGGCGGCCTGAGACTCCCCATTCAAAAGGGCAGCAGGAAGGAGCGACGCTGCGTGTGCGTGGGGAACCCGCCACCTGCCCCCAGCCACGCCCCTGGACAAACACAGGGGCCTGAGCCGGGTTACAGGCCCAGAGCAGGGGGCTGCTAACATGCCTGGGTGCAGGCACAGAGACGGGCCAGCTTCAGGGAGGCAGATACCCATGCGGAGCCTACCCGAGCTGCCCAACGGTCACTGGCAAAGGCCTCTCCTTGTGCCAATCAGCGCTCTCCTGCTTGGCAGTGCCCACCATGCCAGGGCAGGGCCCCCCGGGGAACGGGCCACAGATCAGGATTGAATCGGCCCCTCCTGCGCTGCCGCCCATGGGCGAGTTATGGACCAACGCTGGTTGTTGGAACGTGAGCAGAGGGGCGACTGACGGAGACTGGGCAGGCCCAGCTACGCGCCCGGCTCGCCGTGATGCTCAGTGCCAGGCCACATCCCGCTTAGCCTGGCCTGGCCCAGAGACGTCCTCCCTGCTGTCCTGCGACCCCGAGGGACGCCAGATTGGCCGAGCTGGGAGGAGAGGCAAATCAGCCCCTTTCCAGCGGGTCCTCCCCAGGCGCGGCCTGGCTGCAGGGCCAGGGTACCTACCATGACAACGTTGGCCAGGTGAGCAGAGCAGAGGGCGTAGACGCCTCCCGAGCCCCCGACCAGAGGGGCCCTCATGTCTGTGATGGAGACGGTCAGGGAGCCTGCGGACAAGAGAGGAGAGGGGGTACGGGGCCGGGGAGAGAGGATCGTCCTGTGCAGACGGCACCCCTCTCCTGAGGAGGGGCAGGGCAACCAGGCACTCTGGGTGAGGGGCTCCCAGCCCTGGCTCTCACTCGCTCAGCAGCAGTCTGAATGAGGGTTTCCATGCTCGGGCTAGTCCTCTGCATCTGACTGTGCAACAGTTACACTTGCCCCTCCTGTCGCCATGGTAACTTGGCACAGTGCGCATGCTGCTCCCCGCACCACCCCGAACACACAGCACCTCTCCAGAGCCCACACGCACTCACCCAACACACACACCATTGGCCTCAGCAGCTCACACCTCACTGCATCCACACCACATCTTACCCAGGCCATACCTACACACCGCACCGGATAGCACAACACACCCACAGCGCCTACTACTGGCACACGCCACACCTTACCCAGGCCGTAGCTACACACCGCACCGGATAGCACAACACACCCACAGTGCCTACTACTGGCACACGCCACACCTTACCCAGGCCGTAGCTACACACCGCACCGGATAGCACAACACACCCACAGCGCCTACTACTGGCACACGCCACACCTTACCCAGGCCGTAGCTACACACCGCACCGGATAGCACAACACACCCACAGCGCCTACTACTGGCACACGCCACACCTTACCCAGGCCGTAGCTACACACCGCACCGGATAGCACAACACACCCCCAGCGCCTACTACTGGCACACGCCACACCTTACCCAGGCCGTAGCTACACACCGCACCGGACAGCACAACACACCCACAGCGCCTACAATCAGCACACTCCATACTTTACCCAGGCCGTAGCTACACACTGCACTGGATAGCACAACACAGTGCCTACAATCAGCTCGTGCCACACCTTACCCAGGCCATGTATACACACTGGATACACACACACACACACAATCAGCTCATACCCCATCTTACCCAGGCTGTTAAGTACACACAAGATAGCTGCCTGGCCTGAGGATGGGTCACAGAGTACTGGAACTACTGAAACTGGAAGAAACCTGGACAGGACCAGTCCCTGTGCTCATGGCAGGGCTAACCACCATCTGGATCAACCCTGACAAATGTTCATCTAACCTGCTCTTAAGTATCTCCAGTGATGGAGATTCCACAACTTCCCTAGGCAATTTATCCCAGTGCTGAACCACCTTGACCATTAGGAAGTTTTTCCTAATGTCCAACCTAAACCTCCCTTGCTGCAGTTTAAGCCCATTGCTTCTTGTCCTGTCCTCAGAGGCCAAGGAAAACAACCTTTCTTCCTCCTCCTTATGACACCCTTTTAGATACTTGAAAACCGCTGTCAAGTCTCCTCTGTTTTCTCTTTTCTAAACTAAACAAGCCCCGTTCTTCCAGCCTTCCCTCAGAGATCATGTTCTCTAGACATTTAATCATTTTTGTTGCTCTTCTCTGGACCTTCTCCAATTTCTCCACATCTTCCCTGAAATGTGGTGCCCAGAACTGGACACAATACTCCAACTGAGGCCTAACCAGCGCAGAGTAGAGCAGAAGAATGACTTCTCGTGTCTTGCTCACGACACTCCTGTGAATGCAGCCCAGAATCATGTTTGCCTTTTTTGCAACAGTGTCACACACTGTCAACTCATATTTAGCTTGTGATCCACTCTGACCCCTGGATCCCTTTCCGCAGTCCTTCCTAGACAGTCACTTCCCATTTTGCAGGCATGCAACTAATTGTTCTTCCTAAGTGGAGTATTTTACATTTGTCCTTGTTGTATCACGAGCAGCTCTAATTCTTTATTGATTCCTGCTGGAGGCGCCGACCCTTCAGGGAATAATCGAGAAGGAAATGGAGAACTCTGACAGCTTAGCGGGTGGGGGTTGGGAGAGCAGGGGGGGAGGGGCGGAGCCGCAGTGCCTGGGGAGAGGAGAGAGAAGGTCTAAAGGAAGGCAGGAGAAGAGAGAAACCGGAGGGAAGAGAGAAAGAAAGGAAAAGAAAGGCCAAGGGAGGAGGGAAGGAGACAAGACGCTGGCCGGAGGGCAGGAGAAGTCAGCTCGAAGCTCTCAGGCTGTGTGCCTGGGCCTTCCCAGCGTGTGACAGACAACTGGGGAGGGGCCCAGGGAGCATTCGGAATGACCCCGGGAAAACCTGCAAGAGGTGCTCTCCGGCCAGGCGTTCCCCACCTACCTGCCAGCACTCCTGCCAGGTAGAGGAAGCTGATGCGTAAGATGCCATGGACCATCTCCAGGGGGACCCCGATCATCAGCTGAAGGAGGGCGTTGAATCCCAGCTGTTCCAGCCTGGACAGAGACATGGACACAAGGTCACTCCAGGAACTCGCTGTGGGGCAGACAAGTAGAGCGCCCCCTATTGGGCCAGGGAGGCATAGTACGCAGTGCTCTGTGCAAGGACAGATCAGGGAGTTAGTGGGAATAAGAAATGCAAATCGAGACTGGCCCCGGTTCCCTTCTGAGCACTTTCCCTTGCTGGCCTCAGTACGGAGCAATGGGGCCCAACTCTGGGAGATGCGGGTAAGCCCCTCAAATTCCCATCCGTTTCCATGGGAGGTAGATACCCGCTTCCTCTCAAGAGCCTCCACCCATCCCAGCCAGAGGGTGTCAACCCTGAGCTGGAAGGCCCGCGTGGCGGGGGGAGGGAGGAGGCTGATTTTCAGGGCCCAGCTCTGCACACCCACGGCACCTCGCCTCAGGCTCTCCCGGCACTTTATACACACGAATGAGTCCTTGCGGCACTCCCGTTTTCCTGAGACACGGGGGCGGTGACGTGCCCAAGGGCATGGAGTAAGCTAGTGGCGGAGGGGTGAATAGAACCGCCTGCCTCCTATGGTCCCTTGCGTAGCCCAGACCCTGCTCCTGCAATTCTCGCTCAGAGGGCGGCTCCCAGCCCCCCCTTGGAGTATCCACCGAGGAGGGGACTGACTGAGCCCACCTAACCGAGGCAGGACCGGGGATGGAGACCGAAAAGCTCCCTCCTGCAGGAGCGGCCCTGAGCCACCCTCTTCCCTGTGCAGGGATGCTGCTTGTGTCAACACCACTGCCAGGTCCAGCTGAACCTGGTTCCACATGGAGCCTTGGGAGCCACATTCACCCACTGGGCCGAGACCTCCTGGGGAAGGTCTGGGATAGAAAGACCCAGCTGCAGCCTCCCAGCATGCGGCCGGGAACACCCTGGGTGTAGAGCAATGAGTCCTGGCCGGATCCTGAAATGCCAGGCAGGCTCTAGGGTCCCACTGATGCCGGCATCGGGGATCTATTTCAAGGCACCACCACCCCAGTGCCAGGGAGACCTACAAAAAAACCGAACAGGGATTGGGCTGCGGGTGCTCTGAGACCACTGCTGACCACGCTGACTAGTCTGTCTCCTTGTCCCACCCCCATCTCGCTGCCTGAATCTCTCTGGAATCCCTGGGCTCCTACTTCGCGCACATGCTCTCTGGGACAGGGACTGTTTTGTCCCATTTGTACAGCCCCTAGCACCGGGGCTGGGGTCCCAGTACGCGACAAGGGGGCTCTAGAATCTTTGGTAATACGGCGAGAAATAATGAATCCTAAAGAAGGGCTGCAAACCCAGCTGGGGCTCCATTCTAGCCCTGAAATATCCTGTAAGTAACGGGCTCACTGTTCACGCAGCTCAGCACACACACACCCAGAGGCAGATGTCCTTTACTACCCAGGGCACCACGGGCAGCTGCAACACACGGTACCCCGCCCCTCCGAGACTCCGCTCGGGGATGGCTACTCTGCAGCCGGGAGCCTACCTCGTAGCGTGGTTGGAGACAGACAGGTGCTACCTCCGCTCCAGCTAACCCTCGCAGCCCAGGCGGTGCGGCTCAGGCGAGCCGTTCCAGTGTGAGCCTGGGGTGAGTGGCCAGCCCAGGCCACTGCCTGTATTGCCGTGTCCACCCTGCTGGTTTTACTGCCCTAGCTCAAGCAGAGCTAGCACAGGCCTCTCCCCTGGATTGGCGGGCTCACTGCCAGCTGCAGTGACTCTCAGCAGTGCCCCGGCCTGGAGGGACCACACCTATCAGGAGAGGCCAGGTCTGCCTCCAAGCCCAATCCGCCTTGTGCAGCAGGAACCGCACTGAGACTCACCCCCTCTCTCCACACGGGCCAGCATACGGCCATGGGGTGGGAATGCCTTTCGGCCCCTCCCGATCTGGGCTAGCCTAGAGGTAACCAGTTCCCAGGAGCCGTCCCTCCTGTGCCCCAGGACAGAAATCCAGGGCTCTCGTCCGCAGTTCAGAACAAGCAGCCGCCCAGACCTCAGCTGGAGCTGCAAGCTCTGATCTCTGGGGAGGAGGGAAAACCCGGGATTCCGGTCCCAGTTCATCCAGCCCTGGGCTGCCCCACCCTGCTTCAGTGAGAGTCCCACCTGCCTCAGTGGGAAGGGAGCGCAGGCTCTGTGCATCAGCCGAGCTGCCTACCTCCTGGGTGGCCCGGGGAACAACAGGTCCTTACCCAACGTGCATGAACATGTAGGTGAAGAACCGCCAGGCCCGGGCGCGGTGCCCCGGGTGGTACACCAGCGGGCTCTTCATGTACTCCGGGTGGTACGTCTGCAGAACCCACCTGTTCAGCCGGGCCCCGTAGCAGAGGAACACGATGATCTGCAGAAGGAAAGGGGCAGGTTGTCGGGGCAACCACGAGGAACTCCCCTCTAGGCCGAGCTGAGCCTGCAATACGCCCTCCGGCTGCCCGGCTGGGTGCCTCTGTGACAGCCGCTTCCTGGCCTGGCTTTGGAGTTCAGCAAGGTGCCCCGGGATCACATACCGCTGCCAGGAAGCCCAAGCCATGGCCGGTGGCACAGGACGGCCCCCGGTGGCATGGCCGGTGTCTAGGCCGGCGCGGTGCCCAGGAGCAGTCAGCGTACCTGGGCCAGCGTGACGACGGCCATGAAGATGGGCGGCGGGCAGGTGCGGTGCTGGTAGAAGTACCAGCGCCGGTCCATCTCGCAGGGCAGGATCTCATAGGCCACGTAGCGGACAAAGCGCTTGTAGAAGCCCAGCCCGGTCTCGTCCAGCAGCACGTCCCGGGGCAGCGCCCTCTGCCCATTGGCAATGGCTCGTTTGAAGCTGCTGGACCGCTTACTGCTAATCTGCAAAGAGAGACCGTGACGCACGACTGCAGCACGCCCAGCTCCGCCGCTCCCAGCCGCCGCCAGCAGAGGGCAGCGCAGGGCAGGGATTCCCCAGCTGGCTCAGGCCATGGGGGAGACCCCAAGGCCTGCTCAGTGCTGAGGGGGAGGCAGGCCCGGCGGGTCGGGGATGCAGCGCGCACAGCGGGGCGGGGACACATGCTCATGGCTCTCTCTTGCTGGGTCACTGCCTCAGCGGCCAGGCCAGTGAGGAGCTCTCTCCAGAGAACGAAGGGATCCTCTCTGCGCAGCCAGCGGCGCCTCCTGCTTTAAGAGCTCAGCAAACGAGGGGAAAATCGATGTTCTGAATTTTCCGCCTCCCTCAGGGCTTCTCCCTTGGAGGCCTCTGCCCGGGGGCCTGAGCCAGCCACTTAGGGCTCAGAGGGTGCACGGCAGACCAAGCCCTTCCTCCGGCGCTGAACAGAACCGGGCAGCAGCCCCAGGGCCTAGCCGTGAGCGGTCCCACCTCCCCGCTGGAGACGGTGACAAGCTACCTCAGCCTGGCAGCTAGGAGCATAAGGGAGGCTCTCTCTAGGGCAGGGGCAGGGACCTTTTTTGGGTCAGGGGCTGCTGACCCACAGGAAAATCAGTGGGGGGGCTGGAGTGCCAGCGTGGGCTCCCCAGTGCTAGGGGAGATCCTAAGCCTTGGGCCAGAGCTAGGCAACCCAGGGGCTGCATCTCCCTCCTGGGGCTCCTCTGGGGGGAGCCTCGCCGCTTCCCTGTCCTTTCCCCAGGCCTCCAGCGAGCAGCGGCCAGCAACGCAAGGCACCCCGCCCCCCACGTCTCAGCTCCTGCAGGGGCAGCTCTGCGTCCGTGGCCCACGCCACGCTGGGCCTCCTGGCTCGCACGGCTGGTTTGCATGGAGCAGCTTCTTGTCTATAGGCCGCTGTGCTGAGACCCCCCCCCAACGCGTTCAACATGGGCCGGCCTGACGCGGGCTCCAAGCGCTCCGTCGCCCCCTCCTGGCGCCGAGCCAGCCCCTCCCCCACAAAGCGCCTGCTCACCCAGTGCCCCACGGCCCCTGCCCACGGAGCAGAGGGTGGCGGGAGGTGACAGATGCTCCAGGCAGGGGATTCCCGGCGTGCAGTACGGAGCAGACGGGCGGGAGGGAGCTCCTCTGTTTTCTTCCCCCTTTTCCCCCCCACGTCGCAATCTTTCTTCCAGCTGAGGCAGGGGCAGGGGCCTGCGGGGGATGGGTGCAGGGAGGGGCCATGTGGGGGCACTCCATTTAGCAATTAAAATCTTGGTGGGGAAGTGGGGGCGGGGCACCTCCCGTGAGACACCCCCGAGGGCTAATCCGGCCCCTTAGAGCCAGCCAGCAGGTGCCCACTAGAAACCAATGCAGGCTGCGCCCTTCGCCAGCATCCCTAGCCCAGGTACCCTCCACCCAAGGGATCCCCCAAATACGCTCCATCCCTGTCTGTGTAGCGGGGCGCTCTGGGAGCCTGCTTACCCCCTGCGAGCCCCCGTTTGCACCTCAGGGCCAAGCTCAAGCCTGGCACAAGCAAGGGTAGAGGGCCCTGTATCAGCAGGAGCTGGGCTTGGTTACACCGGGGATGAATTTGCCCCATGGTCTCTAACGCTGAACTAACCAGCGGTCCCCAACCCGCGGCTGGGCTTTGCGACTCCCCTCCCTAAGCTCTGCCAGGCCCATCTGTCCGTCAGGTGCAATCCTGGGCCTGCCTTCTCGCGGGCTCCGGGACCGGACCCGCCCGACGGACTGGCGCAGCTGCAGCATTTCCTGGGCAGAGTTTTCCCCGGCAGCAGCAGGCAGCTCTGGCGCTTGTGCTGTTACTAGTACTCACGTTACTGACCAGGTCTACCAGCTCCTGATAGCAGATCTGCCCTTCATCATTGCTTTGGGCCAGAGCCGCCAGCATCTCCAGCTTGGCAGGGTCCAGGGGCAGCTCATGGCTGTGCACCAGGCTGGCGAAGGTCTCCACGCCGATGAAACCAGTGTTGTCTGGATCAAGCTGCAAAAGAAACCAGCGTCAGAGAACCCAAGGTCACAGGGCGTCAGATCCAGGCAATGGCTCACCCCAGGCACCAGGGAGATGGCTTCGGGGCTGGAGGAGATGGGCGCTCCCCTACACCAGACCTCTCACACTGGCGTAGCTGTGTACCCCATTCCATGGGAGAGCGGAGAGGCTGGGTGCTGTCCCACAATCCTGGAGGAAGCAAAGGATTTAAACCATGAGGTTTAGTAGCCCGGGGAACACTCAGCCCAGCTGGTCTCTCCCCGCCCATGTGTGTGGCCGAGGAAGTCTAGGAAATGAACCAAGAGCGTCTGAGTCCAAGGCCTTCCACTCCAGCACTTCTGCACAGCTTCCAAGAGGGCTCTCCAAAGGCAGAAGACAAGGTTTGGGGGGTGACTTGATTACAGGGGCTAATGCTGCCCTGATCCACTGGGCACATCCATGCACATGCGGGGGGCTCAGGGCCTCTGCAGTGGGAGCTCTAGAACAGCGAAGAGAGGGAAGTCGGCAAGGACGGGAACCGCTAACCCTGGTCCCCCCCTAGCATCTCGCTTACGAAACTCCTGCCTCTTCCTCCCTCACCCACAAGCCCCCGGATTCTTTGCACATCAATTTCCGGAAAGCAGGGGCTGTGCTTAAAATACAGGGGCCTGGCAATGCAGCCTTCGAAAGGCTTGGGGCAGGCAGTGCTGGCCTTACCATGAGATGAACGGAGGCGGCCAGACTGGGGGGGGGGTGTCATTAGGACCCAGAGAATTGAGACTTTTCAAAGTTTTGGCCCAAGCGAGGGAGCATGGGGGCATCATTTGAGTTCCGCGCCTCCGGTGCCAAATCTTGTGGGCCAGCCCTGGGGGCAAGGGGCTTAGTTCTTTCTAGCTCCCCAAACGTCGCCCCCAAACGTGTGTTACCCCTTCAGCCTGCCCTTCCTTTCCGGGGAGAGCACAGGTGGGCCGAGGAGAGTTGGGATTACAGGGTTCAGGACCACGGTGTCCGCCACGGAGCTCAGAAATGGCCCCGCTTGGCACCCAGACAGTCCCCGCAATGCCCGCTGCAGTAGCAGCCATGGCGCAGCTCTGAAGACCTTGAAGCTGAACCGGGACACAAGCCCAACATGGTGAACTTCTGAGCTTGCCACACGGTTTCAAGGGATCCACCTCTCCGCTGCCGGCTCCGAGAGGCAATGCGCTCGGGTGTGCACATGGAGGGTCTGGCGATGCACAGCTGGTGATTCTGATGGGCTGACCAGGGGTCCTCTTTCAAGTTCTCCTTGGCAGTCCCACCCTTTCCCGCTGCCCAGCCAGCTCTCTCCCTCCGGCCGAGCTGCCCAGGTTTCCAATCAACAAGCCAAACTCACCCTGGCTCAGGTGGGCAGAGCCCTACCCTGTTACCCCAGCACCACCTTCAGCTGTGCCAGGGGTGTCACATCCTCACTCCACATCTCTGGTGGTGGCGCGGGCAGGGCTGCGGGGCTTCCAGGAAGGCGGGATCCTATTTCCTCCTTGAAAAGCACTTTGAATAATGTGGAGGAGGGGAAAATCTTTCAAAAGGTTGGAAGGACGAGATAAGTCAGAGTGTGTCTGAGGGCCTTGCCAAGGGCAGGAGAGAGGCTGGGGTCTGCCCGTGGGAGGCCAAGCCCGTACATCCGAGTTATTCTGCGAGTGCTATTGTCTTTGTCATCTTCTCCAGGACACGCATTTCAAGGCAAGCCTCCCGGCCAGTGCCCTTGTGGAACCGGCAGGACACGGACACACGCGCGCTAGTCTGGCTGGAGGGAGGCTGTAGCCTCTCCATCCCAGAGATGCTCTTGCACCCTGGGGATACTGACAGAGCTAATGCCGATGTCGCGGCTCAGCCTGGAGCCTCAGGGAGGGCCTGAGCCAGGGCGGGGGAGGGCACTTCTTCCGTGGGGGCGGCCCTGGCAAGAGCAGCCGTGAGCAAGGGACTACAAGGCGAGGGAATGAAACACATGGCAAAATTAACCCTTTGGAGGTGGTGTGAATCACAGCGCCTCAACCTAGCTACAGGCAAGGAAGGCAAGTTACAACCGGAGCGCTCTAAGGGTTACAGCCTCTCCCCGCGCGGCTGCCCTTGTGCTGTGGGCTAGCGTGCCTGTGTGCTCTGCTGTAGGGGGGTGGGGCAGCGCCCTGGGGAGCGGTCAGAGTGGCTGAGCGGGGGCGGAGCACGCCCTTTGTTCTCCCTCACAATAAACCCCCTGCAGGGTGCCGATTTCACCTTCATTTCCTCCTCGGAGCCCCCAGGTCCCTGCACACTGGGCCTAGCAAGGGCGGGTCAAGAGGAAGCCAGGACACCTGTGCTCACCCAACAGCCCCTCACGTAGGCAACCCCCCGGCCCAGGCAGTGCGGGCTAGTGGATAGTGCTGGATTGGAAGGCAAGACATTGTTCCCGGCTCAGCCACACACCAGCTGGGGGGCCCTACCCCAGTCACTGCTCCACTCAGTGCCTCCCTGTCTCTCCTCCTGGGTCTCTCTGGGTTGTGAGCTCTTCAGGGCAGTGCCTGTCTTTCAATATTGCACGTACAGCCCCTAGCACTCAGGGCCTCTGATCACTCTTATGGCCTCTAGGTCTGACTGTAATCAAGACCCCTGGGGTACAGCCCGCACCACTGGCTCCGACCTTTAGATAAATAGGCAACCACTTGTCACTTCTAGCAGGAGCTCCATTTAGGTCAATAGATTCAATAGCTATTCACTTGCTCTTCCTGCCTCCTAGCACCACTGCACATGCAGCAAACGCACATACATACACACCACGCACAAATGCAGAGCCAAGCATGCACAACACCCGTCTGCATGCACACTGCATGTGCCAAATACAAGCACACACATGCACGCCCCAAGAGAATGCACACCCACCTACATGCAGATATACACACTATATCTGCACTTTCATGCACTCGTTCTGCAGAGGCACACTTACAATCGGAAATGCACATATACCATCCCTGCACATCTCAGGTACATGCATGCCCTCACATGTGCACATGAAGATGCACACATACCATCCCTGCACATCTTGCGTACAGACATGCCCACCCACACATACACATGGTGGTGCAAAATCTATACCTGCACACACATCCCCTATATAGGTGTACATTTATATGCACAGATACACGTGATATGCCTTCCCACATTCATGCACGTAGCACACCACAGGTACACACAGGTACCCCATGTGAAAACACACCCAGCCAGCTGAATATGCATGTAGGCATGTTATACACACAGTGCACAGTTAGAACCACCCCGCACACATGTATGCACATGCACACTTGCTCCATATTTGCACACTACACACAGATGCATGCATGCCATATATACACATGTATGTCTAGATGCACACACACCACACACATTCTCCCTCTTTCCTCGTGCATTTCAGCCCATAACCGAGCAAAGCAGCAGCAAAGTCATTTCCACCTCATCTCCATCTGCAGAGAGTCCATCTCCAGCTGCTCCAATGCCGGTGGCCTGCACCCTCCCAAGTCAAACTGTCCCCACTGCTACCCATGTCCCCTGCGCCCGAGGCTGCTGCACCACGGCTCACAGGGCACAAGGGCTGGGAAGGCTCTGAAACCTCTGGCTAAATGTTGGACAAGGAGATGGCAGGGTCTGAAGCCAAAGTCTCCCCCCTCGCTCCCCCGACTCCTGCCAAAACACTCTCCTACCTTTAGCCCATCTAGGCCTGTGGTTCTCTGAGCATTGGCCATTGTGGTCCACCTGTGCGGCTCTCTGTGTTGTGTGGGCTGCATCCACACATTATATATAGTACCTGTATGGCCCTGAGGCTGTCACATGGGCCGAGGTGCGTGCTGATTGGCCGCAAGTGGCCCATGGACCTTGGGTTGAGACCCACTGATCTAGGCGTTACTGCCTCCCGTCCCCCAGATGTGTTCACAGGCCCTGGCTCTCTGATCCTTTCCTTACAGGGCCGCTGAGACACTTTGTACCCCTCTGCTCCTGGAGGTTCAGCTCAGATCCCGCACCTGATTGGCAGTGAGACGCCTGGTACCTTAAAACCCAGCTCCCCACTCCAAGGAGGTTGTGGGACTTGCCAAGGTCACGCCACCGGGAACTTGGAGGCTAAATTCCGAACCAAAATTCACCACCGATCTGGCCCACCGCAGAATCCCCAGCAATGCAGGGGGCTGGCTAACGGGCACCGACTGTGGCTGTCTGAGCCGATGAAGGGGCCAGCCGGAAATCAATCAGGACCGAGCGATTCGTGCCACCTCGGGTTATTGCATTGGGGACTGATCCTGCAGTCGGAGCAGAGGGCTCAGTGCAATGCAGCGTTCACGCCTTACAGCCCGATCCTGCAGTTGGCTCACGGGCCTTGCTGCCCTCATGGGGTAAGGCACATGGGCCCAATCCTGGAGTCAGATCACAGGCTCGGTGCCCTCAGGGGTTAATGAAGTCGGGCTCAGCTCCTCCGGGGGCTGAACACTCCCTCCCCATGGTTTGCTCAATCGGAGGCAGATGCTACTGCTCAGCACCTCACTGGATCAGGCCCCTAGACTGGAACCGCCGTGCTGGAGAGCCCTGGGCCGGGATGCGTGATGGGGTCTGGAGTGACAGGAGCTGCCTGGCCCTGAGGCTGGTGGCGACAGTGTCTATTTGCCCCTCGGTGTTGGAGCAGGTGCCCGACCCAGCAGCCCCTGGGCCAGGAGGTGCCCCAGAGCCGCCCCAGAGGGGTCGCGGCAGGCCAGCGTCGAAGTGCCGGAGCTGTGTGGGGGCTGCTTGGCTCTCTCCAGCATAAGCCGCCCCCTCGCTGCCAGCAGGCTGCACATCACGCTCGCGAGCGCATCCACTCCATTTCCGAGGCACACCAGGGACGGGGTGGCTGGGGACACCGGGGCTCCACAGAGGAGTGGGCTGGACCCCGCCTGGAGGCCACGATGAGAGGCACGCCGCTCCCCGAGGGGCACGTGGCTCGGCCTGCAGCAAGCCCCAGCACGGCTGGTGCCAAGCTGTGAGCTCACGGCAGGTGACTCGGCGAGGGGAGAAGCCACCGGGCAGATACCATGGGGGTGGGCACAGAGCCAGGGGCATCGCTGCAGCGTCCCTGCCTCCCCCGCACAGCGAGCCCCTGCCCATGCCGCGGGCCAGAGCTGGGCTGGCATCCCCCCCCCCCCCATCCGGAGCGAAGCAGCAGCCGCTGCCGTGGAAACCAGCGCTCACCTGCTCCTGGATGAGCTGCAGCAGGGAGCTCCTATCCATATACCTGCCGGGGCTGGCTGGCTGCAGGGGCGGCCGGCAGCGGGGCTCCTGGGCGGCCGGGGGCGGCGGGGGGCGGCTCTGCTGCTCGGCTCCCAGGGCGGCAGGGGGGTGCCCGGCCAGCCAGCCCCGCGATGCTGCTCCGGAGCGATGGAGGCGAGCGGGCTCCACTCCCGCAGCAGCCGGGCTCGGGGGCGGGCGCCAGCGAGGATGGGGGACACGCGGGGCCGGGAGCCAATGGCAGCCCAGCGGGGGGAGGAGGGGCCGCGGAGCGCCGAGCCCACCGGAGCCGCCCGCCCCGCTGCAGCCGCGGCCAGACCCTGCGGCCGGGCCCGGGAGCGCGCGGGGCGGGGCGGGGCGGGGCGGGGCGCTCGGAGCACCTGCCCCTGCAGCCATCCCGGCCCAGCGCTCCTGCCCCCAGGGGCACTTGGACCCGAGCCCCCTGCCCCAGCGCTCCCTGCCCCCAGGGGGCACTTGGACCCGAGCCCCCTGCCCCAGCGCTCCCTGCCCCCAGGGGGCACTTGGCCCGAGCCGGCTGCCCCAGCGCTCCCTGCCCCCAGGGGGCACTTGGACCCGAGCCCCCTGCCCCAGCGCTCCCTGCCCCCAGGGGGCACTTGGACCCGAGCTCCCTGCCCCAGCGCTCCTGCCCCCAGGGGGCATTTGGCCCGAGCCCCCTGCCCCAGCGCTCCCTGCCCCCAGGGGGCACTTGGCCCGAGCCCCCTGCCCCAGCGCTCCCTGCCCCCAGGGGGCACTTGGCCCGAGCCTCCTGCCCCAGCGCTCCCTGCCCCCAGGGGGCACTTGGCCCGAGCCTCCTGCCCCAGCGCTCCTGCCCCCATGGCGGGACTTGGCCCCGAGCCCCCTGCCCCAGCGCTCCTACCCCCATGGCGGTACTTGGCCCGAGCCCTCTGCCCCAGCGCTCCTGCCCCCAGGGGGCACTTGGACCCGAGCCCCCTGCCCCAGCGCTCCCTGCCCCCAGGGCGGCACTTGGCCCGAGCCGGCTGCCCCAGCGCTCCCTGCCCCCAGGGGGCACTTGGCCCGAGCCGGCTGCCCCAGCGCTCCCTGCCCCCAGGGGGCACTTGGACCCGAGCCCCCTACCCCAGCGCTCCCTGCCCCCAGGGCGGCCCGAGCCCCCTGCCCTAAAGCCTCCTGCAGCCAGGGCAGTACCAGCCCAGCCCTCTGCCCCAGCGCCTGCTGCCCTCAGAGCAGTACCCAGCCCAGTGCCCCCTGCCCTGCAGCCAGGGTGGTACCTGGCCCCGTGCCGCCACCCCATGCAGCCGGGGCTGTAACCAGGTCATAGTCCTCGCCCCCTGCAGCTAGGGTGGTAGCCAGACACCAGGGCCCCTGCCCTCCACCTCCATGGGGGGGGGTGGGGGGAACCTGGGAACAGCGCCCCCTGCTGACCTCTATCCAGAGTGATAACCAGGCAGAGGGCACTCTTCCCTCCCCCCACCATAGCGCAGGCTCCCTCAGCACCCAGCAGCCAGTGTGATGGCCGGGCCAGAGCTCACTCTTGCAGGCAGAGGATTCTCCTCGGGCCTCTGCACCGCAGCCCAGCCTAAGGGCAGGCAGAGCACATCAGCACGGCCAGACTGGGTCATCGTCTCGCCCCGGGTCCTGTGGGCTGACAGTGGCCAGAGCCGGGTGCCCGGAGGGAGTGAGCAGAACAGGGAATCACCACGTGGTTTCCCCGCCCCCTCCCCCGGCGCCCGTTCCCTAGTCTGACAGAGGCTAGGGACTCCAGCCTGGCTCATCGCCATCAATGGAGCCAACCTCCATGGCGTTATCTAGCTCTGGCCGCGCCATTGGCCTTTCGAGCGCTGGCTGGCCCCCGCTGTGTGATGTCGCTGGGTGTTCAGAGAAGTGCCTCAGTGCCCGTTGCCGGGAGCCACCACGGCCCTCGCGTCCCCTTTCCAGTCTCCTGTCCCCCTGCCGGGAGCCAGATTAGCCTTGTGTGCCCCCCAGCGACACCTCACTACAAGCAGCCATATGGCCTGGGGAAGTGGGGCTGAGTGCCTCAGTCTTACCAGCTCATTAGCAGCATGGTAGTTATGGGTGTCCCCAAAGCGTTAGACTGCACTGACCTCGCCAGTGCCGTGTAGGCCTCTTGTGAAAGGAGGCAGAGCTCTGGACGGGTTGAGGTCTCCCCGGAGGAGGCTGCGTACCCCAGGGGTTCACGTACCCCTAGTGAAGAGCCACCCTAGGAAGCCAATAGCTGCCTCTCCACTAGATTCCTGGTCTCCCCATTGCTCCCCCTGCTGGTGCCCCAGGTGAACTGGCTTGCCCTGTAGATGGGCACAGCTGGGGGCAATAGGGTATGTGGCTTGCTGTTGGGGGGCTGAGCCGCACCCATGGGTGGGGGGTGGGCAGGTAGCTGAGCCGGGTTTCATGGTGCTGGCTGCATGAATGTGAGCGCCTGGCTCTTTGCGAGTGTGAGCCTCCGCCCTCAGGCCCCTCACAAACTCCAGGGCTGCCTTGAGCTGCACGCCGGAGATAGGGGATTCTGGCAGCACGGAGGCAGGTTAATAAGCCGTGGAATCCTCAGAGCCTGGTGCCATGAATATTCATCAACTTCCCAGCCGTGCCAACGCGTTCCCTCGGGCATGCAACTGGGGGCAAGACGCCAGCTCTGCTAGAAAGGGGGCGGCCCAGGGCTCGCCCCATAGGTTTTGCCTGCTGGAGGGGCTTCATTTGGGGCAGGGGAGGGAAAGCCAGGCGGCAAGTCCCTTTGCTGATGGGCTCTGTGGCTGATCCCAACCCGAGCGGGGGAGGCTGCTCGCCATGGGGTGAAAGGCTGGGGGCACAGCTGCCGGAGAAGGTGCTGCCACTGAGCCAGGCCTGAGGACACATTGCACTTGTGCTTTCAGGCCTTGCTAGCTCTGATGCCATTCAGGTACGATGGTGAGAGTGAGCTGAGATGCCGGCCTGCTTCCAGCCAGGGCTGCCTTGTCCTGTGTCCCTTCCGCTGCCCTTGTGTAACGCCACCAGGCAGAACCGAAACGGGGACCTCTGGAGCTTAGAGCATGAGCCTCTCCAGCTTGAGCGAAAAGCCAGCTGGCTGGTAGCTCATGCTGCGGTGCAGACTCCATCTTCTCCCTGAACACGGTCTGGGTTACACTCGCAAAGGGCCTGTCGGCCCCACAGACTCACCCCTGGGAGACAGGGTGGGATAAAGTCCTGGGGTTCTCTGGGATAAATCTCCCCCTGCACGCTCAGCAAACTCAGTCTCCCTCCGCCCCTCCACCGTGCAGCCTGCCTGGCCAGTCCTGCATTGTTAGGAGCCAGCGTCATGCTTTGCTTAGCACACTGCTGCATGCTGCCCTTGGGCAGCAAAGTCCAACTTAGCCCTTCGGCCATGAGCCCCTGCAGCAAGTCCCGCCCCGGCATCGTTCTCGGCCGGAGGCTTCCCCTGGTACAGCTCACTCCCCTTACCGTGGGGCTCCCCCCTGCAAATCTGTGCCATGCCCATCACCCTGCTATCTGGGCACCTCCCGGGCAGCGGGGCAAGGGGACAAGCTTTGCCCACCCAGCCACAGCTGCCTTTAGTGACCTGGGAGAGGCTGCTGCTGCCCTCTAGTGCATGGAAGCAGAACTGCACAGCTCTGTGGCACAGGTCCCCTGTCACTACCAGCCGCAGGGCTTTCTGCTTGAACTCAAGTGGCAGGGCCCACTCCTGGCTCGCCCTCCCCCCAGCGCTCGCTCTCAAATAAGGGGGCTGGGGCAGTCCCTAGCTGCCCCCTGTGCCTCTGGAGGGGCGGGGCCGGCTGTGAACCTCCGTTCTAGGTCAAGCTCCTCCCCTGCGAGCCAGGCCTGGCACCGGAGAGGCGGCCGGGTACATCCTGCTTCGCGCACTGCCCTGAATGCCTGGCTCTGCGGTGAACGGCACACAAAGCAGGGCATGGCTAGTGCGGCTCTACACCCCGGCTGGCTACTGGAGGAGCTGACTCTGCCCTCCCCCTCCCTCCCCAGCTGCCCCAGGTAACCCCATTCAAAGGGACCATGGGCTTTTTCTCGACTTGCAACCTCCAATCCTGCCAGTCAATTCCCTTGGAGTGTCTCTTGGTCGGTTCGCCCCCAGGGGGCCCAGCACTACAGCTGGGAGCTCGTGGTCGCCCTCTGGAGGAGTGCTGCGCACCATCGCAGTACTGCATTCAACAGGGGAAACTGAGGCACAGAGAAGGGCAAGCACCCACTTAACTCAGGGGCAGAGGATGGAGCCTAGCAGCTGTGATTCACCCCTTACTCTAACACACGCACAATGCAAGGGGTGGTTTCCTGCCTCAAGCACTGAACTAATAGGCCGCAGATCTTGGGCTAGTCCTTGACACCCTGTGAGTGCCTCCCCCGGTCTGCCTCTCCAGGGATGAGGCTACGTTCCTGGGGAGCTGAGGGGCTGAAGCTCTTCAGGTCTGGGAGGTGCTTTGGGGCCCTTGGTGCCAGCGAGGAGCGCAGGCTGGCTACGGAGACAATCCCGCTCCGCTACCCCACACTGATTGCTAACAGAGCCCTGGGAGAGACAGACCTGAGTCAGCCTGGCTAATTAAGGCCTCCTGCACCTTATCTGCACAGGGCAGGCCTTGCCCCCACATTCGCTGGCAGCTGATTTTTGCACATGCCCTGCTCTGGCTCAGATGAGCTGGAAATGCCCCTACCCCCACCTCAGCAGAGCAACTCCCTGCAGCAGGTACTGAGGAACGCTGCCCACATCTCGACTTCCCAGCCCCCTGCATATGGGGCAACGCCGGGCTGCCTGAGCCCACAGACATGGGCACCCAGACCACTTCACAGAGATGCTCCTCAGGATGGGGGGGCACAGAGTGACCCCCACAAGCCTCTTGGAAGGGTGCTGGGCCAGCCAGGGGTGTAATGAGCCCTGGGCATAGTATCCTCAGGGCGTGCACCCAAAGCACGCACCCAAAGCCCATGGGACTAAATGAAACGATGCCCATTGGCTAGGCCACTCCTACGTGTCTAGCAGAGGAAAAGACCAGGCCCCCAACAACGTTCATTAGCCTCGTGTGGCCCAGCCACTAGAAGGGGACAGAGCCAGGCTGGGCCAATGCCAGGGCAGGCTCATTTTCCGTGGTCTGCGGTGCCTGGAGAGACAGGAAACTGCCTTAGGGTATGTCTACACTACCACTCTAGTTCGAACTAGGGTGGTAATGTAGGCAACCGGAGTTGCAAATAAAGCCCGGGATTTGAATTTCCCGGCTTCATTTGCATAAAGCCGGGCGCCGCCATTTTTAAATGCTTCCTATTCCGAACTGCCGTTACTCCTTCACGAACTACCTAGTCCGTGCCACGTGTAGCCGCGCGGCACGGAGTCTGCACTAGCGGACATTTAAAAATGGCGGCGCACGGCTTTAAGCAAATGAAGTCCGGGAAATTCAAATCCCGGGCTTCATTTGCAACTCCGGTTGCCTACATTACCACCCTAGTTCGAACTAGGGTGGTAGTGTAGACATACCCTCAGCACCCCTGCTACACCGCTGACCGGGAGCCGCTCTGGGTAAGCCCCTCCTGCCCCAGCTCTGATCCCCCCAAAGCTGAAGCCCCCTCCTATGCCCCAAAGCTCCATCCTAGAGCCCTCACACTAGTCACATTACGTTGGGTCGCCTGCATCAACGATTTTCTTCAGCTGGGTCATGAGAAAAAAAGTTGGGAACCCGTTGCCCTAGAGCCACAGGGGCTCCCAGCTGGGCCCTTTGCCTTGGGTTTTGATTGTATTTCATTTCCCCCAGGAATGTATCTGTGTTTATTGCCACAAAAACAGGGGCACAGGGGAGCTTTTAACAATGTTTCTAGGTACAGACCGGGATGTATGTGGGTGAACGGAAGGACAGGGCCAAAAGTAGTCACTAGATTAAGGCTTTGGTGACCGGCATACAATGTGGTTTGCTGCAGACCTAGAGTGCTCACAGCGCAATGTCATCTGGGAGGTTAAGACAACAGCATATCTCTACGCCCCAAGTACAACGTCTCATTTGAATAAACAGTTTCCTGTTGTAGACATAGCGCCGTTAGCCTCTAAATATTGACATTTCCTAATTAAACCACGCCAGTGACAACACACATGATTAGCGGCCTCATCTTTTGCGCCTGGTTTTGAGGGTTTGTCTTTAAACTGTCGAATATTTGTTGGTGTTACCAAGTGTGTGCTGAGACAGTTTCCTTTTCTTCCCGTCTCGCTGTGGGTGAGTTCTCAGCAGTACAGTCAGATGCACACACGGTTCAGAGCTTGCCTTCACACCCGTTTGTGTGTATCTTAATCTAGATTAATACCTAACCTCACTTTGTGTGTATCTTAATCTAGCTAATACCTAACCTCGCTTCCACAGGCAGCTTTGCAAATACACACAGACTAATGTATGATCATAATACATCCCTCTCATGCAATGTATTGTATTTTCCTAGTAAAACACATTATCTGTGATATATTTAAGAGAGTTTGTCTGTTTGTTTGTGTCTGTCTGTTCAAGAGCTAGGACCACCAAATTCAGTAGGCAGCTTTCTCTTATAAATTAAAGCAAGGTCAGGGTTTGGTTGTGCCAGGAACATGGGACGTGCCTGGAATGGGATTGCTTCTCATCAAACCATACAGAAAAGAGACGGTCTGTATAGGGAGTGTGGCATGCACGGAAACATTTCCCCATGGGGATGCACCCCAAGCCCCCAGTCCATCGGCCCTCCAAGGGAGCAGGTGTTTGTGTGTGTTACAACAGGCCCACACTGCACTGCCCTGCTGCAGGGCAGGAAGGACCCGGGCAGCATAGAGGGGTTTAAATCCACAGTCCCTGCCAACTGGCTCACCAATTGCTCAGCCCCCATCATGGCTTGTGTATGGGTGGTGGCAGAGACAGGGCTTGGCAGGTAGGTGGGTGCCCCTTTCAGCAGCTGGGGGGCTGATTGACTAGTTTGAGCTTGGCTGAGCCAGAGGAGCTGGCTGGTTGGAGGCACAATGTGAGCCACACTCAGCTTTTCCCAGCCTGGCTGGCTGAAGCACTGGCCAGCTCTCTCAAGAGCAGCAGCCCCTCAACTCGTCCTTGCACCGCCAGCCACCTCATGCCACGGCCACTTTGGGAACGGTGACCAGATGAAAGGCAAGCAGGGAATCCCATTCTTCCCTAGCCTTGCTGAGTGCATGCACACTAGGCCCCCCTTCTCCCTTGCTGTGTGCCTGCCCACACTGCACGCCCTTCCCCCTTGCTGTGTGCCTACCCACACTGCATGCCCTCCCCCTTGCTGTGTGCCTACCCACACTGCATGCCCTCCCCCTTGCTGTGTGCCTGCCCACACTGCATGCCCTCCCCCTTGCTGTGTGCCTGCCCACACTGCATGCCCTCCCCCCTTGCTGTGTGCCTGCCCACACTGCATGCCCTCCCCCCTTGCTGTGTGCCTACCCACACTGCATGCCCTCCCCCTTGCTGTGTGCCTACCCACACTGCATGCCCTCCCCCTTGCTGTGTGCCTACCCACACTGCATGCCCTCCCCCCTTGCTGTGTGCCTGCCCACACTGCATGCCCTCCCCCTTGCTGTGTGCCTGCCCACACTGCATGCCCTCCCCCTTGCTGTGTGCCTGCCCACACTGCATGCCCTCCCCCCTTGCTGTGTGCCTGCCCACACTGCATGCCCTCCCCCTTGCTGTGTGCCTGCCCACACTGCATGCCCTCCCCCCTTGCTGTGTGCCTACCCACACTGCATGCCCTCCCCCTTGCTGTGTGCCTGCCCACACTGCATGCCCTCCCCCCTTGCTGTGTACCTGCCCACACTGCATGCCCTCCCCCCTTGCTGTGTGCCTACCCACACTGCATGCCCTCCCCCTTGCTGTGTGCCTACGCACACTGCATGCCCTCCCCCCTTGCTGTGTGCCTGCCCACACTGCATGCCCTCCCCCCTTGCTGTGTGCCTACCCACACTGCATGCCCTCCCCCCTTGCTGTGTGCCTGCCCACACTGCATGCCCTCCCCCTTGCTGTGTGCCTACCCACACTGCATGCCCTCCCCCCTTGCTGAGTGTCTGCCCACACTGCATGCCCTTCCCCCTTGCTGTGTGCCTACCCACACTGCATGCCCTCCCCCCTTGCTGAGTGTCTGCCCACACTGCATGCCCTTCCCCCTTGCTGTGTGCCTACCCACACTGCATGCCCTTCCCCCTTGCTGTGTGCCTACCCACACTGCATGCCCTTCCCCCTTGCTGTGTGCCTACCCACACTGCATGCCCTTCCCCCTTGCTGTGTGCCTGCCCACACTGCATGCCCTCCCCCTTGCTGTGTCTGCCCACACTGCATGCCCTCCCCCTTGCTGTGTGCCTGCCCACACTGCATGCCCTCCCCCTTGCTGTGTCTGCCCACACTGCATGCCCTTCCCCCTTGCTGTGTGCCTGCCCACACTGCATGCCCTCCCCCCTTGCTGTGTGCCTACCCACACTGCATGCCCTCCCCCCTTGCTGTGTGCCTACCCACACTGCGTGCCCTCCCCCCTTGCTGTGTGCCTACCCACACTGCATGCCCTCCCCCCTTGCTGTGTGCCTACCCACACTGCGTGCCCTCCCCCTTGCTGTGTGCCTGCCCACACTGCATGCCCTCCCCCCTTGCTGTGTGCCTACCCACACTGCATGCCCTCCCCCTTGCTGTGTGCCTACCCACACTGCATGCCCTCCCCCCTTGCTGTGTGCCTGCCCACACTGCATGCCCTCCCCCCTTGCTGTGTGCCTACCCACACTGCATGCCCTCCCCCTTGCTGTGTGCCTACCCACACTGCATGCCCTCCCCCTTGCTGTGTGCCTACCCACACTGCATGCCCTCCCCCCTTGCTGTGTGCCTGCCCACACTGCATGCCCTCCCCCGTGCTGTGTGCCTGCCCACACTGCATGCCCTCCCCCTTGTTGTGTGCCTGCCCACACTGCATGCCCTTCCCCCTTGCTGTGTGCCTGCCCACACTGCATGCCCTCCCCCTTGTTGTGTGCCTGCCCACACTGCATGCCCTCCCCCTTGTTGTGTGCCTGCCCACACTGCATGCCCTCCCCCTTGCTGTGTGCCTGCCCACACTGCATGCCCTCCCCCTTGTTGTGTGCCTGCCCACACTGCATGCCCTCCCCCTTGTTGTGTGCCTGCCCACACTGCATGCCCTCCCCCCTTGCTGTGAGCCTACCCACACTGCATGCCCTTCCCCCTTGCTGTGCGCCTGCCCACACTGCATGCCCTCCCCCTTGCTGTGTGCCTACCCACACTGCATGCCCTTCCCCCTTGCTGTGTGCCTACCCACACTGCATGCCCTCCCCCTTGCTGTGTGCCTACCCACACTGCATGCCCTCCCCCTTGCTGTGTGCCTGCCCACACTGCATGCCCTCCCCCTTGTTGTGTGCCTGCCCACACTGCATGCCCTCCCCCTTGTTGTGTGCCTGCCCACACTGCATGCCCTCCCCCCTTGCTGTGAGCCTACCCACACTGCATGCCCTTCCCCCTTGCTGTGCGCCTGCCCACACTGCATGCCCTCCCCCTTGCTGTGTGCCTACCCACACTGCATGCCCTCCCCCTTGCTGTGTGCCTGCCCACACTGCGTGCCCTCCCCCTTGCTGTGTGCCTACCCACACTGCGTGCCCTCCCCCTTGCTGTGTGCCTGCCCACACTGCGTGCCCTCCTCCCTTGCTGTGTGCCTGCCCACACTGCATGCCCTCCCCCTTGCTGTGCGCCTGCCCACACTGCATGCCCTCCCCCCTTGCTGTGCGCCTGCAATCACCTCTCCCAGCTGCACTTGTGCAGACACTACACAATCCCAGACTGCCCTAACTGCACTGCTTTTCTGCGAAGGGCGGGGGAAGAGGAAGGATTTCCCCAGCTGCTCTGCTGGAAGCCCAGAGGGAAAACACATTGCGGTCCTTGCAATCCCTCCAAGCCCTTTGCGGGGGGTGGCGGGGCACACATGCTCTGTGACCATCTGTCTCCGTGCTGTGTACACTGCCCATCCAGATGGGAAGCAGACCCCAGAGCAGACTCCTGGGCAAGGGCTCACGAAATGCCTTTCCCAGGCCCTAGCCAGGTTCCCAGAGACCAGACCTCAGACGTCACGCTGGGTGCCAGGCAGCCCTGAAGATATGGCCTGTGCAGAACAGCTGCTCGGGGCCAGAGAGCAGAGGAGCAACCCCCAAGAGCAGGAGATCTGCCGTCGAGCTCCCTGGCCAGTGCCCAGCCCCGCGTCAGGCTACGTCAGCGCCCAGGCAGGACGACCCACTGGCGTTCCATGAGAGCCGCTGGCTCAGCAAACCCAGGGCTCCCGTCAGATCTTCCGCTGCATCCACTAAGCCGGGGGCTAGCAGGTCTGACGTGCCCGGCTCGAGGTGCAGTGTCACACTGGGTGGCAGCTGCTGCTGGGAAGTCAGCATTTACCGCATAAAGCAGGGGCCTCAGGCCCATTAGCCTCATCTTCCACAAGGGGAAGCTGAGGCACAGCCGTTACATGACTTGCCCAAGGTGTCACTGTACATCAGTGGCAAAGCTGAGTCCCCCCCTCATGTCCCAACCCGACACTGACTGCTAGGCCATACTCTCACCCAACGGGGAACACTTTTCTGATGCCACGTACCAGCGGCCACAGAGCCGATAGCCAACTGCTCGCATGGCAGCTGCTAACAGGCATGGTAATGAGTCCGATTGCTTGGAAGAAGCAGCAAGGTCAGGCAAGGAGCAGCGGCTGGAAGCGAAGCCCGTCAGATTCAAGTGAGAAATGAGGCACGATTTTCCACGGGTGGGGGATTCACGCTGGGGAGCAACGGCGTCACATCCAGAGCAGAGGCCTTGCTGGAAGAGCTGCGGCCACATCCCAGGGCTCAGGTCAAAGGTCCGGGGGAGAGGCAGCCTCCCCGAGTTCTTTGGCCTTGAACTCTGGCTCCGTGCACCGCTGAGCCGTGGGGCTGTCCTGCTACTGCCCCCCATCCCGTCACGTGGGGGCCAGGCCGTTCCTGGGGGGGCTGACTGGTCCATGGCATCCCACAGCCGACGTGGCTGACAGCGTGGGGGGGGGGGGGGGCCCAGGCACGACACCCCCGCTCAGGGAGCGGGCAGGTGCTGGTCCTGGATAGTGCAAATCCAAGCTGCCGCACCCTGCCGGACTCTGGGGACCCCGCTGACAGCCGGGCCGCGAGCCGGGCCTGTGACTCTCTTGCCCTAGCAGCCTGTGGCTGATGCTGAGACAGAAGCCAAAGGGTTGCCATGGCAACCCCTGCAGGAGGCTACTCCTGAATCTGTAGCCTGTCATGGAGCAGGGCCTCCTGGTTGCCAAGGCCTCGGGAGAAGGCCTGAGGGCTGGAAACACGGAGCTTCCCCCTCCAGAAATAGGCTCTAGACCGGAGCACGGCTCCAGCAGAGCTGCCCAGGAGCCAAACCACGGAGATGAGGTTTTCTCCTACCTTGCTGGTGGGGAGCCAAAGGGCTGAGCCCTGTGCTGGAAACACCTGCTGCTCCCTGGGAATGTGCTCACGGGTGTAGTCTGTGTCCAGCCCCCCACCAAGGGGCTCCCAGGCTGAAAGGAGAACCCGGGCACCAGGTGAACCCTGGCCCTACTGGAGTAACTGGGAGTTTTGGTCTCCGCTCATGGCGGGCTGCCAGCCCTCCTCCTGGCAGGCCCCCCGCGACACACAAAGGCAGACACCGGCTGCCTCGCACACCCCTGGATCCACACTCACCCATGGCCTTGGGTCTCTCAAACAGCTACAGCCTAATCTGAATCTTTTGCTCCTGGCACAGGCGTGCGGCCCTCTGCCTGGGCCTGGTGATGGCACCAATTTTCCCTCTTGACTTGGGGCCTGGGACGGCTCCAATGTCCTAACCCCTGGGAGGCAAGAGGAGCGTACACCCAGGGAAAGGAAGATCGCGCCAGTCTCTAAGCTGCCAGGCCCCCAAGACGGCTACAGTAACAAACACCCCATTTGATGCTGTGGGTGCACACACCCCTCCGTGTGATTTTACTGCTGTAGCCTTCACCTCCCTCCCCCCCTCTGGTCCTCCAACATGGTGTGGCAGGGCTAGTATTACAGCCCACGGTCTTGGCGACAGGAGCCACCGCTTGCTGAGTCACTCAGCCTGTGACCACACTTTGCCACTCTTCATGCATTATCAGACTCATCTTGGCTACTAGTCCCTGAATAATTGTGGAAGAGGATTATTCTTGGGCAGTGGCCTTTGTGTGCAATCAGTGTGTGAGCTACATGGCTTAGCTCTGGATGGGCACATGGCAGATTTCTGTTCCGGGGCTGGAGGAGCGTCACGCCATCCCCGATTGGGTCTCCGGTGCAAAGACTTGGCTGAAGAGTTCCAAACTGGCTGTGATCAAATAGTCACCACCATTCGCTTCCTGTTCGGGCTTCCATCGAAGTTCACGCTGACGGAAATGGCCAATGCAGGAGGCAGCAGAGGAGACACAATTTTGCTTATTCATTTAAAAAAACCCAACCCCCCATCTCTTTTGAGCATGGAGCGGAGTGAGGTGGGAATAGCGGGGAGGGGAGGTCTTATCGCATTTGACTGTTGCTCCTTTTTTTTTTAAAGACTTATTTCAGACCTTGGTCCTTGTTAAGTGTAAGTCGCTCGGAGCTGGACGGCACCGTAGCAGTAGAGGCCAAACATGCTGTAAAGCAGGGCAGGGATCCTTTTTTGGGTCGGGGACCACTGACCCATAGAAAAATCAGTTGGGGGCCGCACACAAGTGAGAAGCAGAAAAAACCACCCCTCACTGTGGTCCCCGACCGAGAAGGGAAGACACTCCCCACATCCCCCTCGCACACTAGTCTAGCAAGGCCCAGCCTAGTAGATTTTGTGTGCTCCAGCCCCAGGAGAGTAGCAGGGGAGCTGGTGCACCAGCATGGACTCCCCAATGCAAAGGAAGGGCCCTGAGTTTCAGGGCCTGGATCCAGGCAAGTCGAGGGCCGCATCCGGCCCCCGGGCCTGAGGTTCCCCACCCCTGCAGTAAAGTCTAACAAATGGCTTATTTTCTGTCTCTTGCTTTTGGTTGATCTCCTCTTAGATTAAGCTCTTTGGGGACAGGGACCCCCTTCTTCTTGTCCAGCACCTAGCACAATGGGGACAAATATATTCTCCTAGCCCCAAGTCTTCAGCCTGTCCGTGCTCCTCGCTGATATCCCAAGCAGAAGAGCCAGGGGGTTTCATGTGCCTGAAAAATAACAGAGGAAGAATCCCCGTTCCACCCCTCCGCCAATAAGAAAAACAGACAAGGGTTTTGCAGCCAGAAGGTGCATAAAAATGTATTTTGTTTTACAGAATCCATCTGGTAAAATCATATGGCTTTATGGGATCCGGACTGTCACTGGAACACAGTGTCCAGGGCAAAAGGCTTTTCCGCCTCTGCCCTTCATGAGAGTGTTTCTCATCTAGGAGATAGGTCTTGGCTGTGACAAGAAGCCATCAGACTTAGACCTAGACAAGGACTGAGGAACAGACAGTGAAATGGGAAACTCGAGGTGGCCCAGCCCCCAACGCACAGCAAACATGGCTTCTGGGGGGCCCAAGCAGAAATCCAGCCGGCAGACTGTGCAATTCCACGGTCTGACGGGCCCAACATTACGCCCCCCGGCAACAAGAGGTGGGCAAGGGAACAAGAGGGACGCGCCCCACATAACTGTGCCCCCCATTTCAGCAGAAGGCAGCTCTGTCACGAGCGACTCCCAGGGAAAGCCACCTCACAGCTCAATCCCAGGCCACGGGCAGGCCGAGGGCACCTCACACGGCCGGTCACAAACTCGGCCTGCTGACGGTGCAGAGCGGGTGCCCCGAGGTCGAGCCGGCTCGGCATTGGTAGCTGAATTCTGAACTCCTACTGCCTGCGCCAGGCGGGAGCGGGACCGGTGGGCTCTTTGGCAAAGGCCGGGGCCTTGTGTCAACACTGAAGAAGGGGAACGTGGTTTGGTTCAAGCTGGAAATGCCCTGAAGCCCTTTGCTGTGCAAACACGGCGACTCGCTGGTCTGTGGCACAGCACCCTGCCCAGCTGTGCTTGTGAGGCTCCGGGGGTGGGTGGCTGAACATCTTCCACCCCCTTCTCTCCCCGGAGAGGAGATTCCCAGCCCACCGCCACGCCCCGGCCAAAAGTTCAAACGCCCTCCCATGGAGCCACGTGTAATACGACACCCCCCCTGAGAATCAGTGGAGGGGGGCCATGCTGAGCTCCTTCAGAAGGGCGCTGGGGCAGGCCCAGCCTGGCGAGGCGGAGATGTGTTCACCAGGGGGGTTAGGCTATGCACAACCCCCACCCCAGCAAGCTGGTGAAGGAGGAAGACGCTGGGCTTAGTCCAGAAAGCTCCCCACTCACACGCTCCGGCCAGCAGCCCGACACTACGGTAAACGATAGACGAAAAGCGTCCACCGGATCATGCCGCAAGCCAGCCCTGAGCTCGCGCGACAGGCGGATGGGCTGGGGCGTTTCCTCACTCAATACTTTCGCTGCCTCTCTCCAGCACCAGGCACAACGGAGCAGAGGCTTCCTGCGGACAGGCAGCGAGGAAAGCAGAGGCAGGCCTGGCTCGGCTGGTGGAGAAGAGTCCTGACCCCCAGGACAATCTTCACGGAGTCCTCTTGAGGCCTCGTGCTAGGCCAATGAAATGGGAGCTGGGGTCTGTACCAGGAGCAGCAAGGGGCTGGCTGCCTCCGTGCCTGCCAGTTAACCACTGTGGCTCAGAAAAAGCCAGGATGCCAGGGAATGCGGGCACCCAGCACAGCTTCCAGTTCAACCAGGAGACTCAACATTGAAGCGACGTGTCAGGGGTCACTGGAGCAATGTCCCCTCTCGTCTTTCCCATCCAAATGTGGAATGAATTTGTACGTGGGGCACCGGTGGAAACGCCACCGAGCTCTGAGCATGCGGCGAATCAGCCCGGGAATCCCTCCGGAGCGGCCACCCAAGCGCACTGCTTCCAGGGAACATGGCTCTGGTGAGCCGTGCACAGAGCCCAGCCGCGCAGCATGGACGCTGGCTGCATAATACCCCATCACTGAGCAGCCACGTCCTCGGCACAGATCCCATCAGGCACTGCGGCTGACACAGTGACATCGTGGTACCGGGGTGACACCGCCGGTTGGATACAGCCTGCATCCAACAGCGAATTCAGGCACATCAGTCCTGTGCTTAATCAGCCAGTGTACCATGTTGCAGAACACGGTGTATCATGTTGCCCAGGTTGCCACACCTCCCATGATGCACTGGTAATACTGGCAACCCAAGCAGGATGGGCGAGAAAACACCCTTGCAAAGGGAGGGAGGGGACAGGCTGGCAAAGGATCTGCCAGAAGCAATCCCCAGACTAGGTCAGGTGGGACTGGCTACAAACGACACAACGGAGCTGCTAGGAAGCGAGGCTGCTAGCAGGGGGAGAGTCCTTGGAAATCCCTTTCTAGTGACGGCCTCTGATTGATGCTGGAGCGATGTCACAACCCGGGATCTTTTACAGGGACCTCGGCGGCCTACACCTGAGCGGAAATTCTAAAAACCCATCGGCCAAAGCCAACCATTAAAAGTCACGTCATGACACTGAACGTGAGCGTCACAGAGAACAGGCGGGCGGGCGCCGAGCCAAACCCCTTTTGCCCCTGCAGGCTTTGTTGCCCCAAAGCACAACCTTGAGCAGCAAAGCCAGAAAGGGAAAGTAACGGAGCCAGAAAGGGAAAGTAACGGAGCCATTTCCACTGCCCAAAGCCAAATGAAGAGCAGGAATCCGTAAGCAGTGGATTAGGTTTTCCCTTTTACTGCTCTAAGGGAATTGCTGGTGACCACTGTACAGATTAGCTTCCTAGATTAACTTCCACCTGACGGCATCCCTGGAATATCTCGTAAGCGGCAATACTGCTGGAGGCGCAGCTTTGCTAAGCACCAGTGGCTTGGAGAGTCATAATGTCTCCAAGGGCAGGAGGCGTTCAGGACAACTGCCCGCAGCAAGCTTTGGCCAGCAGCCACCAGGACGGGCACATAACTAGCCGGAGAGAGACGACTACTAGCCAGCAAGGAGCATGATGGTTAAATCCCCCTCCATGTGGCACCTTTCACAAAACACTCTTTGGGTTGCCAAGGCTTCCTACCCCCCCGTATGTCCATTGCTCCCTGGCAGACCTTGTGCTACAGGGCCAGGGCCATGAGTCTTCTGTACAGCTCCACCCCCGAGGGGAGACGCACACGGCAGCGGTGACGTGCCCGCGAATCGCACGGAGACAGAAAGCGACCCCTTCCCGGGGAATACGAGGCCGGAGAGGCGTGGTCGGAAAGACAGGGTCAGCTGCCCCCTGAGCTGCTCTTAAAAAGAGTATTAAAGAAAGATCACAGGTGAGCCAGTCCCGGGAGACTGGATTCCAGGCTCTGGAGGTGCCCAGACGTGGCAAGGGGCCACAGCATTCCCACCGGCAGAGTGGACTGTGGGCAGCGTTGAGCAAGGGGGTGTTGAGGGAAGCCCCGAGTGACGGGCGCCTGGGAAGTGCAGAGAGCATGACGGTCTCGGCCGTGCTGGTTGGTGACAGGAGGTTCCTGTTGGTGGCTCTGTTTTGCTGGTGCTGTAATCAGGTTTGTGGAGGGAGGAATTTCCTCGGAGGGGCGGGGTCCAGGCGGCACCAGTGTGATCCTGCCTACCTGGATGCTCTGGAGAGGGAAGCTGGTGTCTGTGTCGAGTCAGGACTGGGCAGGTCAGTTCTCGTCGGCCTTATTTGCTCTTGGCCAAGGCTTTGTAAAGTGCAAACCCCAGCACAGCGGTGATGCTGGCTCCCAACGCTACCCTGAGCCAGAAGGAAGCGGCTCCCAGCTCCGTGTCGTTCAGGTGACTGCAAAGAAACAGACGAGAAGCCATTCGGTGAGTGGCACCGACCAGGGCTCGCCTCCCGCGCACACGAAAGCTCAGCCCTAGAGGACGAGAAGCCCTGGGCCAAGCAATGGACTCCCATGGCCAGCCCTCGGCTTACAGAACAGCACGTAGAGCGCGCCCGGCCTAGCTCCTTTCCCGGCCACAGGCGACGAGGAAGGGCCGGCATGTCCCCCGGAGGGAGCAGAGAGAGTCACGCCCCTTTAGAGCGAGAAAGGGGAAAGCAGAAGCCCAGCGGGATGGGAGTGGCCACCCCCCCCTTTGCTAAACTCAGCAAAATGCAAGAGCAAAAGGGGCCGTGCTCCGGCTGGCTCAGAAAGCGGCGGGCGAGACTCGGGTCGCAGTCCTGCAATCCGAAAAGCTGCCTGGACAGAAGAGAGACCAGGAGGCCTTGTAAGCAGGTCCAAACCGTCCCTCGGCCACTGATGACACACCAGCCTCTCGGTCGGGAGCGCACGTTGCCTGCTGCCGCGCACTGCACAGTGCAATGGAACGAAGCCGTTTTCTCGCCCTTCTCCGGTTCTTACAAACGGGCGGGAGCCAGGGTTTACTGAGGTGCTTTTTTCTCAGCGAGGGTATAAATAGCATCACATCTAAATCCCTGGTACGAACCAGGAGTTACACGTCGTCCTTTCTAGGCCAAGCAGCATTTACAGCTCTCAGCGCCGAGGAGATCAAAGCACAGCAAAGCCAGCAGGGCCGACGAGACGTGGCTGTTACTGGCAAGGCCGAGAGAGTAAGGGGTTCCAGGGCCCAACCCAAAAGCAGGTCCCAAGGCTACTGCGGAGGGCTGGCGAGAGCCCAAATAGCACGATAACCTTTAGCTCCTTTGCATTTTGTTTAGTTTGGAAAAAAGAAGATTAAGGGGGGACATGATAGCGGTTTTCAAATATCTAAAAGGGTGTCACAAGGAGGAAGGCGAAAATTTGTTCCTCTTGGTTTCTGAGGACAGGACAAGGAGTAATGGGCTTAAAGTGCAGCAGGGGAGGTTTAGATTGGACTTTAGGAAAAAATTCCTAACTGTCAGGGTGGTCAAATATTGGAATAAATTGCCAAGGGAGGTGGTGGAATCTCCCTCTCTGGAGATATTTAAGAACAGGTTAGATAGACATCTGTCAGGGATGGTGTAGACGGAGCTTGATCCTGCCTTGAGGGCGGGGGGCTGGACTCGATGACCTCTCGAGGTCCCTTCCAGTCCTATTATTCTATGATTCTATGATTTCATCGCAGCACTGACATAGTTAACCCGTAACTTAGGGTTACCGTATGTGCGAGTTTGCCGGGACGTGACCTCCGTTTGGTCCAAAGGGTGGCATGGGATGGTACTGCCACCCTTATTTCTCCCTGACTGCTGGCAGCCAGTGATTGGCGGCTGCTGTTCCTGCCCTCCCCCTCCCTGCGTCCTCATTTGGGAACCTGAAATATGGTAACTCTAGGCGCAGAAATTGGCTCACACTTTTTTCCTGGAGTTCATCACAGCCTGAAATATTTTCCAAGGGCCCTACTCCAGCGGCTCAAGGCCGCTGGTCGCCCACGGGGCGGAGCGGTGGAGCCTACACCCGGGGAAGGCACTGCGGTCCAGCTGGCAGGATGTCACGCAGGAGGGGGCGAAGCCTCCCCATGCAAGTCAGCTTCCTTGGCAAGCCTGCGTGATCCAATTCTATACAATCCCGGCACATCCCCGAGGAGGAGAGAAGAATCCATTATTCATACGCTGCTGAATCAAAGAGCAGCCAATCCCAGGGCCTCCATTACGCACGTTATTTATTTATACTGAATTTCCTAGATGTATTAGGACTATTTAAATTTTAATACGGTGTCGAAAAAAGCATCTGCGAAAAGAAAAAAAATGTTTCCTGAAGGGAGACTAATGAAAAAAATCTCTTATCGGCTTATGGCTCTTCTAGCATTAATCTAATTTACTGCCAATATGAGCTTACTGCCTGAACCTAATGAGGCTGGTCAGTTTCATTTTCCTCTTCCCCTCTAGTAAAACAATGAGCTTACTGCAGGCCATGGTCGACCCCGGAACTTTTCTAATCACTTTCTCTTGCCAAACCTAAATATTGAGCCTAAATCTGCTTGATTGGGCCACCCACGTCCACTCCAGAAATGGCCTGAGGGGGCTACCTTTTACCAATCTGAGCAGTTTAGGGGGAAAACGCCCGGCCAAGGCCAGACCTGCAAGGTCAGCACCTGGGACTGGAAATTCCTACTGGGCTCTTTCCAACTCAAGCCATAACGATAGGGACCCTGCGGTGGGAATGTAGCTGGCCATGCTGATGGTGCACGGGCTGGGACAGAATCCAGCTCTCTCCCTCCCAGCTGAGTTGGCAGTGCAGGGCTACGCACCCCAGGCCCACACGTGGCAGGCTGCTGGGAGAGGAGGCGCTGTTTTTACAGACTCACTCTACAGAGGCTAATCAGGCTGGTTCTGTGGCTAAGGCAGGAAATCTGGGATCTTTTCCAGGCTCTGCCACTGACTTCCTGTGAGTGCTCTCAGGCATGGCACGCTGGGGTCCCTACTTGCCAGGCAACGCCCCCATATTTCCCCCCCCCCACATGTGGAATAAATTTTGTTACATGCACCAGGGCATATGCAGATGTGCACCACATGCTGCTGGCTGTGGGCGCTCTGCTCATCAGCTGAGTGGCACTGGAATCTCTCCTGGCAGCTGCCCACGCGCTCGGCTTACAGGAATCCTGCTGCCAAGCATGCTAGGAAGCCACATTCATGAAGGTGCCAGGCGCTCAAATGCAAGCCACAGAAACGCCTTTAACATTAAAATAATCAGACGCATTTCAAGAGCTTTTTGGCTTCAAGGGGATCCCATTCGTCACCATCTAAGTGCTGAGAACGTGGGCAGGCTGCGTGAACATGCTGCCCGCCCACGGTCAGGCTGGACGCCCCGGAAGAGCGCCCCCTTTGGTTCAGAAAGGGTACTCACGGGAAAGCGGCTGCCGTGGCCAGTTTGGTGTAGATGGTGGCGCTGGGCAGGCCGGGGCTGTTGCAGGTGAAGTAGAACGGGGGTGGCAGGCGGTGCTTGTAGCAGAACTCGGCAGGCGAGAGGCCGTGCTGCTGAGTCATTTCGGGCAGGTCTGACTTGGAGGCGACGAAGACGCAGGGGATTTGTCCGTCCATGTAGCGTTGCTGTGTAGGAGACACAAAGGTCACGACAGGGAGACACGGGGAAGAGGTCACCCCTCCCCCGCGGCGCTCAAGGGAAAGGGAGTTGAATCGGAAGCGGGGGCGTAGCCGGCTCCGAGGAAGGGAAGATCTCCTGCAGGAGAGCAGGCGAGCTCGCTGGGAGGGGACGCCCGGTAGCACTTTGCTCGCAGGATGCTGGCATGACAATATGGGAGAGCGGAAGCAGGGACCCTCTGCCTCTCCCGGCAGGGTGTGGATTTCCATCCGGGGGCCTGAGGACGTGACGCTCACCTTATAAATACAGGCGCAGTAGTTGAAAGACTCGGGATCATTCACGTTGTACATTAAGCAGGCGACATCGCACACCACGTCTGACGCCTTCATGAACTCCGTGTCCACGTCAATCTCGTACAGCTGGAGCGGAGGAGACAGAGGGAAAGGGGCACGAGCTGCCGATAGCCCGAAGCCCACGCAGCGCCCGGCGGCAACGCGCAGGCCAGGCCAACGCAGGGCTGCCACAGGCGCAGCAAGGCAGGCCAGCTGGGATCTAGTTGCTACAGCTGCACGGGACTTACTATTAGATACTTCTCCTGGCCACTGACTTGGACGGTGTTGATTGCGTAGAAGGACAGCTCTCCTGGGGCCTGCTGGTGGGCCTGCAAGGAAGGGAACAGCAGCAGCACAGCTGTAAGAGGGTGTCTGCCATGGACGGGTGTCTCTGCACCTCTCCCAAGAGTCCCCACGTGTGACAGTGACCTGGGACCGGAGGCAAAACAACGACGGGGAGCCGACCCAGCTGGCCTGTGCTTCCGGCACCCGCCCAAGCCAGGCCAGACAGCTGCCCTCCGAGCCGGAGAGGCTCCAGACATACTGAGTAAGCAGCTCTGAAGACTAGGCGCTTCCTCGTCCACTCGTCCCAGGGAACGGACCATTCCCCCCGAGATCCCTGCAGATCCGCTTTACGCCTGCGGGTCTCCGCGCCCACAGCTCACGTGTGCGGATACAGATGCAGATACAAATTGTGTTTCTGCGCAGGGCTCTCCCGCCGGCACAGGGCAGAGAGCGGCCTGCGGGGAGCAGGGCAGTTGCTCTGGCTCAGGAAATGAAGGAAAGCGCAGGCTGGCTACCGGGGAAACCCCGCCAGAGAGATCTCTGCCAAGAACGGGCGGCAGCTTCGCTGTTTGGGCCGTTCAAACGAGTCGGGATGGAGCCCGAGGGAAGAGCCCTCCACTGGCCAGAGAGATACAGATGACTTAGGAGGTGTCCCCCCCGCCCCCCTTAGGAGGTGTCCCCCCCGCTTCCAGCTCCATGTCCTGCGGCCCCCAACCACTTTATGTCCAAGATCACTTTCTGAACTTCAGGGCAAGCCAGGATCTTTCCAGCCCCTTCACCAAGACCCCCCCGCCTACTCACTCCATCCCCCGCTCCGTCTCTTGCTCCCCCCCCCAACTTTTACAGGACTGGGGCAGCAGGTTGGGAGGGGGCTTGGGGTGTGGGAGGGAGTATGGCTTGGGGAGGGGGGAAGGGTTTTGAGGTGCAGGAGGGCGGTATGGAGGCTGGCTCTGGGGGGGGGCATGAGGGCTGGGGCTTGGGATACAGGAAGGGGTATGAGGGGCAGGAGGGGTGTGCGGTCAGGGCTGGGGCACGTGTGTGGGGTACAGAAAGGGGTTTAGGGTATACGAGAGGGGGCCAAGGTTGGGGCAGGGGTTTGGAGTGCTGGCTCTGGGAGGAGGGGGAGGGCTGGGGCGGGGCGGGGGGCAGGGTGCTGGCTCTGGGAGGGGCTCAGGGCTGGAGGAGGGTTATAGGATGCTGGCTCTGGGAAGAGCGTTCAGGCTCGGGGGCGGGGGGGGAGAGAGATCAGGCTGGGCAGGGGATTTGGGTGCTGGCTCCAGTGAGGGCTCAGAGCTAGGCTGCTGGCTCCAGGAGGGGGCTGTGGGCCGGCCTGAAGCTCCCCGCAAGGTGGCACTTATGGGGGCAGCTCCTGGTCAGCAGCACAGTGAGACGGGGGCAGGCTCCCTGCCTGTCCTGGCCCGACATGGCTCCCGGAAGTGGTCCCAGGGCAGGGGCAAATGGCCCTGTGCACTGCCCGTCTGCTGGCACTGCCCTCATCGGCTCCCATTGGCCACACAACTCCCCATCCCCAGCCAATGGGAGCTGCGGGGACGGTGCTTGCAAGCAGCTGCCCCCGACCCCCCACATCCCCAGCTCTCAGGCATGCGGCCGAGGCAAGGAGGGAGTCAGCACACGCCCGGGAACACGTTACACACACAGCAACACAGGACGAGGGTGCAGCACCACCTGTTCAGGCTGCCAGGCGAGGGCCGGGAGGGGAGAGCTTGCATACTCACAGCCAGGTTCCTCCCGAGGAAGGCCTGCAGGAACGCAGACTTGCCCGTGCCCCTGGGGCCAATCACCTTACAGAGGAAAACGTTCCTCTGGGTCTGACCCTTCTCCAGGTCGATTCTCTTCTCCCGGGTCACTGGAGCAGGGGAAGCAGAGAGCAGAGAGCCTGTCTGAGGCTGAAGCAGTGTGAAACTGACATTACCTCCCCGCCGCGTGAAACTGACATTACCTCCCCCCCCCGCGTGAAACTGACATTACCTCCCCCCCGCGTGAAACTGACATTACCTCCCCCCCCGCGTGAAACTGACATTACCTCCCCCCCCACGTGAAACTGACATTACCTCCCCCCCGCGTGAAACTGACATTACCTCCCCCCCCCGCGTGAAACTGACATTACCTCCCCCCCCGCGTGAAACTGACATTACCTCCCCCCCCACGTGAAACTGACATTACCTCCCCGCCGCGTGAAACTGACATTACCTCCCCCCACGTGAAACTGACATTACCTCCTCCTCCCCGCGTGAAACTGACATTACCTCCCCCCACGTGAAACTGACATTACCTCCCCCCCCGCGTGAAACTGAGGTGAAATGGCGTTTAATCAGCTAATCGACTAGTCGGTGGACTTTCCATCGACTTGTGGATTAGTCGATAATGGGGAGGGGAAACTGCAGAGCTGCAGTGGGGTTAGCCCCTAGCCTCGGGAGCTAACCCCACTTGCAGCTCTGCCTTTTAAATGTATTAAAAGCCACCAGGCTCTTAATACATTTAAAAGGCTGAAGCGCAGCAGGGGAACCAGGCGCGAGCCAGGAACCAGCTGATGCCCAGCTCATGCCCAGTCCCCACTATGCCTCTGCCTCCCCGCGGAGATGGTGCGGGGGGACCGATGGACCAGCTTTTCAGCTGGCTCCGCCCAGCACCGGCTCCCCTTGTTGCCTCTCTCTGATACAGGCAGCAAGGGTGGGGGAAGTAAGCAGCATCCGCTTATCGGATTGTCAACTAGTCACTTCCATCCCTACCCCGCGTTACCTCCAGGCACACCTGGGCCCCAGGAAACCAGTGGCCGCGATGGCGACCCTGGAGGGACGACGTACCTGTGATGGCCTGCGTCTGAGAGTTGTGCTCCGAGAAGATGGGGTAGCCCAAGTAACCCAGGTACTCCAAGCAGTGATGGACATCCAGATAGGACACCAGCCTGGGGGATCCAAGCAGAGAGACCGTTGCCAGTTCCAGGGCACCCTGACTGAGCCCGGGCTGTGCTCAGTGGACTGGAGCAAGGGGGTGGAGAGGGATTGCGCTTACGTCCATTGGCAGAGGAATCCATGCAGTGAAAGCAGGCCTTTATCAGTGGTGCATACCGTGTTGTAGAGTTCCGGTCCCCAGGGCACGTAGGGGAAGACACTGAAGAAGCTCTGGAGTTCTACAGGGCAGAGGGCTCCATCGCCATCCTGGGAACACAACGGGAGGATTGGGGCTTGAAGCGGGCGCCCCATGGAGACCCGGAGCACAGTTATATCCACACACACTGGCTAACTTGGGCTGCGGGCTGCACTTCTCTGGGCAGAGCCCCAGATGCTCAGTGGGTCTGCCACTGCCTGCCCTGGAGGTGCACCTCCTGCCTGCTACGGCATTTTCCTCTGGATAAGCTTGTGTTGAAAAAAACTATTTTGAATCCTCATAACTGCAGATGTGAGCCACATGCAAACAACCAGAACTGCCTGTCTGAGGCTGAAGCAGTGTGAAACTGACATTACCTCCCCCCCCCGCGTGAAACTGACATTACCCCCCCGTGTGAAACTGACATTACCTCCTCCCCCCCGCGAAACTGACATTACCCCCCCACGAAACTGACATTACCTCCCCCCCGCGTGAAACTGACATTACCCCCCCACGAAACTGACATTACCTTCCCCCTGCGAAACTGACATTACCTCCTCCTCCCCGCGTGAAACTGACATTACCTCCTCCCCCCGTGAAACTGACATTACCTCCCCCCCGCGTGAAACTGACATTACCTCCCCCCCGCGTGAAACTGACATTACCTCCCCCCCCGCGTGAAACTGACATTACCTCCCCCTCCCCTCCCCGCATGAGGCTGACATTTTCCCAAGTGAGCTAATCCTGAAACCTGGGAACTTCACTGTCCACTGCTGAGGGTTTTAGCACAAACACCCAGCCCGTGTGCTGACCCTGCAACTCCACCCGCCCTTCCACGCTTTCTCCAGGGCCGGCTGTGCTGGCCGCCCGTCACTCGGCCGCTTTGCCGATGCAGTAACCCGCTGGGAATAGAAAACACGGCAGCGGCGTAACGGGATTTAATAATCAAAGAAGGGGGTGACTGGAGGGACTGGGCTGTTGGCCTTCAGATGGAGCCCGAGAAAACCCTCCGTAAAGATGCAAGGGAAGCTGCCCCGTAGTTATCGGCTGCCCACAGAAGTGCTGCAGACCTGGGGCTTGGCTACTGATGCAGAGCATGTCACCGCGGAACAGCGGCACCGCAGAGCCGGCTCCGCCCAGGGGAGTGAGCTGCACAGAGCTGGCTGGCTCCTCTCTTGCTCTGCCAAGAGGCAGAAAAGAGCAAAGCCTGCGCTCCTCCTCCTCCCCCAATGGGCCGCATGCGCTCTCCTGACTGCTGTCCAGTGGCCGGGCATTTAGAATCGCTTCCCTGCCGGGACCAGCTGCCGAAGTGACCATCTCCGACTCCTCCCGGCCTCCCCTTTGATACTAAGAGCTCCGCTGTTCGAGGATGGGCGCCAGCTCAGCTTATGTCATGCAGAGAGCCAGGCGCCACCACAGCCCAGCCCCAGGGAGCTTATTAAGTGCCCGTTTTGAATGGCCGCCCACCGAGCATCCAGTCAAGCTCTGAGCCATCAGCCTGGGACCTGCGGGCGCCCGACAGGCTGCTCGGCGCCAGCGGGAGTTGCCGGAGAGTCCAGCGGTCACGGGCACGCGAAGATGTTCTCTCTGGGCAAAAGAGGACGGCCCTCCCCGAAGGACAAAGCAAGGACAACAGGATAAGCAGATGGGCCGGCGCGCAGAGCAGCTGCAGAGCGGCACCTGGGCAGCTAATCAAGTTGGCGAGGGAGCTTGCAGGGGGGACTGGACGCCTGACAGCGACCTGCCCCGCTCACCTTGTCGTGCTTCTCAAACATCCGCTGCAGAAACTGGTATCCAAAGTGGTTGAGCTCCGTGGAGCTGCCCTGGGGCACGCGGAGCCTGGAGGGAAGGGAGAGAAGAAGTCAGCGCAGCCTGGCAGCAAGGCCACCAGGGACGCTGCCTGGGCCGGGCTGGGGCCACCCGGCAGGACAACCCAGGCTGGGGAGAACCAGCGTGACCCCCGTGGGCTGGCAGGCTGAAGCTGTACACAGACACTCAGGGTGTGGCTCGCATGCTGGAGGCGGTCTGGGAGCAGCCCAGAGCCCTTTTTGACTCCACGGAGCCCTGCCCCCGTGGCTGTCAGCAGGGGCAGATGACTGTTTTGCGGGGCCCCAGGCAGCATAACTCCGCGGGGCCCCCCCTTTGCCTCGGCGCATGCGCGGGGCTTTTTTAAGCACGGAGCATGGGGTGGTCGCCCCGTTCGCCCTGCCCTATATCCGCCCCTGGCTGTCGGATTCTCTAGCTCACTAGCGTCAGTCTGGGGGCATGACGGGGATCAGAGACGAGGAAGCTGCAGAATCCCAGCCGGATACTGAGCCGGCAGCTGCCTGCTCCCAGTAGCTTTTCCCAGAGAAGCCTCTGGCCCAGACGCTCCCTTCTGTGGGCACCAGCAGAATCACCAGCGTCCCTGGGGTTAGTCGTCTGTCGGCCCCACAGCCTGAGACCCAGACAGGCCAGGGAGGGGAGAGGAGCGTGGTCGGAGAACTGGCCTGGGAGCTGTTGGCAGGTTGGAACTTAGCTCCTCTCTGCCCGGCCAACGGGGCGAGAGTGATGCAGCCCCACTGGCAGCCCGGGAGAACCTCGCTGCTCGGAGCCCCCGCCCAGCTGGAGAAGGCCTGTGAGGAGGGACGCGATCCCGTCCCGCCGCGAGACGGGATATGGTGGCCGCAAAGGGAGGCTCCAGAGGGGATCCCCCTTCCGACGAGCCCTGTACTCACGCCGGGTAGAGATAGTCGTCCGTCAGCTCCAGCTCGTCGGAGTAGCCGAAGCGGCGCAGGATGGTCCAGGTGGTCTCGTGCCGCCCCCTCTGGATGAAGAGGGTGTTGAGGAAGAGGAAGCCTGCGAGCAGAAGGAGCGGGGCTCAGCGCCCAGCGGGGGCCATGGCGACATGGACCGGCCAGCACCGCTCAGGGCAGAACAAGGAAGGCCTCTCTCCTCTAGCCCAGCGGGGCGCCCGCCTGCCAGGCGCCAGGGGAGGGGGAAGGAGCCGGGAGACAATGCCACCGACACAAGAGCTCCCGCTCGTTACCGTTTAACGTCAGGCCGTTGTCCTGCACCCCGTCCGTGGTGTTCTTCCACACCACCATCTTCACGTCCTCCAGGGCCTGGGGCGCCAGGGGATTCCCGAAACAGGACTTCTACCCCCGAGAGACAAGGGAAGGTCAGGAGCGTCCCCGGCTAGCGGGCGGCCTCCCTGTCTCTTTCCCGCTCCCCAGAAGGGAGGGACGGAATTAGACCCACCTCAGACCGTCCCCATGACCCCTTCGTTCCTCCATTCCTCAACTCCCGCTGGACGCCGGATTCCCCGCAGCGGCCAAACTCTTGCTATCGCAGCACCTAAGCACAGCCTGCCACAACCATCCCCTGAATCACTGGGAACCTTCTGGAACCTAAACTCCACTCGTCTCGTGGCCTGCCAGCCCTGCCTTGTTCCTGCCTCAGGAGTCCCCCGTTCCTCAGCTGGCCAATGCAGCAGGACTCCCCATTCCTCTAGGGGCACCCTGCTTCACACACCGCCGAGCAAACCCGTCCGGAGGGCCCGGCTCAGAGCATGTGGGCCTGGAACACCCCTCTAGACAGACGGACGGACCGACACACAGAGCTCCGGGAGCCAGAACGCTCGCTGCGGGCAGGCCCGTCTGACACCAAGGAGAAGGACTCCAAGCAGGCGCCCAGGGGCCGTCTCTTCCCCCTGGAGCTAGGCAAGAGGCAGGAGGGGAGGGAACGCCCTGGGGGGACGAGCACAGTGGCCGGGGGTGTCACAGCCGGAGAGCGGAGCCCTCGGGGAACGCAGGCGCTAAGCGACCCGTACCTGGAAGTAGTTGAGCTCCTCGTCGCTCAGGATCTGGTTGTTGTCCTGGTCGGAGATGTTGAAAATCCGGGTAAGCGCTCGTGCACACGCTGGCCTCAGCTGTGGTACCGGGACATCGGGCAAAGCACATGAAGAGGCTGCCGCAGCTCAGGGCTACCCCCCCACAAACCCACCCCCAGAGGCATCCCTGTGCTGGCTCAGGGCAGCGGCCCACCGAGGCCAGTACCCAGGCTCCAACAAGGGCCTGACCAGCTGTGGCTGAGGAAGGGGTAAGTAGTGGACAACAGTCAGCCCACATGGGAACTGCACATAAGAACGACCAAACTGGGTCAGACCAAAGGTCCATCCAGCCCAGTGTCCTGTCGGCCGATAGTGGCCAGTACCAGGTGCCCCAGAGGGAGGGGACACAACAGGTAATCCTCATGTGATTCCTCCCCTGTCACCCATTTCCAGACAAACAGAGGCTGGGGACACCATTCCTACCCATCCTGGCTAATAGCCCATTGATGGACCTAACCTCCATGAATCTATCTCGCTCTTTTTTGAACCCTGTTAAAGTCCTGGTCTTCACAACATCCTCTGGCAAGGAGTTCCACAGGTTGACTATGCAGAGTGAAGAAAAACTTCCTTTTGTTTGTTTTAAACCTGCTGCCTATTCATTTCATTTGGTGGCCCCTAGTTCTTATATTGTGGGAATACGTAAATAACTTTTCCTTGCTCACTTTTTCCACGATTTTACAGACCTCTCTCATATCCCCTCTTAGTCTCCTCTTTTCTAAGCTGAAAAGTCCAAGTCTTTTTAACCTCTCTTCACATGCGACCTGTTCCAAACCCCTAAGCATTTTCCCAATGCCAATTTATCTTTTTGGAGAGGAGGCAACCACATCAGTAGGCAGTATTCAAGTTGTGGACATGCCAGGGTTTTCTAGAGAGGCAATAAGATGTTCTCCAGCTTATTCTCTACCCCTTTTTTAACCTATTGCTCAGAGGCTGAAGTATGAGAGCTGCCTCCCTTCTGTGCGACCCAGGAACAGAACTGTGGATGGTCTTGCTAGCCATATAAAAGCCCAGTTCTTTTCAGAGTCCTCCTATGCCTGTGGCCCTCAGTGGCATCTAGTGGCAGAGAGTTTCCCTGGCTAGCCATACGCTGCCCACAAATCTATTTCCTCTCCTAAACGTGAAGGTGATTCGCCGCCTTGTCCTGGCACCCCTGGAACCAGGGAGGCAGAAGTGGCAGGGTTCCCACTGGATAACTCGGTCACATGCTTCCCTCTCTCTTCCCCGGGGAAGCCTCTGAATCGCGCTGTCCCCAGCCAGCGAGATCTCGAGTGCGTCAGTGCAGCACGGCACGGCGGGCGCCTGGGGAGAGACGGGTGCGCTCCAGCCGTGTGCCGCACCTGGGGAGGACGCTGCGCGCACCCAGCGAGTTCAGCCCCAGGGCAGGAATGCTCTGCCGGGGGTGGGCCGGGGGCTGCTGGGACAGGGAGAATCAGGCAGCTGTTGAGGACACGAGGATTCACCACAATGCCAGCGGCCTGGGGCTGTAGAGGGGGACCCGGAAGGTTCCGGGGAAGCGCTGGGCAGAAGACCAAGGTTACCTGCTTCTCTTCGGGGTTGTACAAGGGGGCGGTGGGGTGCAGCACGGCTTTCTGGGCATAGTAGAACAATTCGGAGATGTTCTTTAGGTTCTTGGCTGAACACTAGTGCAAGGACAGAGAGAGGGGCCGTGAGTGGGCAAGGCCCGGGGCCAGCGGCAGACGGACTGAGCGGACAAGAGAGGTGTGAGGTCTCAGAGCCCAGCCCGGAGCCCAGGGGTGGGGAATCTCCGGCCTGCATTCGGCCCGCCAAACAATTTCATCTGGCCCCCGGGAGGGGGGTGTCCTGCGGCTGTGAAACACCTCAGGGGGATCCCCGGGGGGTACTTTAAAAACTTCCCCTTGCAGCGCGGCCGGATCCTTCCGGTTCCTCTCCTGCACGTGGGAGAGGCGCGCGCAGGAGATCTGGCGGGAGGGAGAAGCTCCCTGCGGTGGAGCCCGGCGGCATTTTGGGAGGCGGCGGCAGCTCCCCAGCCTCCGGCAGCTACAGAGGCTGCCAGCAAAACTCTTGCGGCAAGGAGGCCTCCGGTACCCAAGGAGAGGAGAGGAGGGGAGGGGAATGTGTTCCCAGAGTGAGAGGGGAGGGAAGGGAAGCCCCCGAGTCCCCGCCCTGAATGGGGCACCTTTCAGGAGGAAGGGGAGGCTACAGCGGGCCAGCTTCTCCCCCCCCCACTTCCCTGAACAGGCTGCAGCAGGGAACAGCGTCCGTCCGGCAGACTGGAGCCATACGCTGCCAGCAATCCCGCCTTAACAGCTAAGGAGGCATGCAGGACCGCAGGGAGGGGGAATCCCTTCAGGAGTGGGAGGGCAGGGACCCCACCCCCCGCAAAAAGCAAATTCAACCGTCACAGTAAGATTCTAAATAAAAGTAATAATGAAAAAGAACGTGTGTGTGTGTGCGTGCGCGTGTGTATGTGCGTGTGTGTGTGTGCGTGTGTGTGTGCGCGTGTGTGTGCGCGTGTGTGTATATGTGTGCGTGTGTGTGCGTGTGTGTATATGTGTGCGTGTGTGTGTGTGTGTGCGTGTGTGTGCGTGTGTGTATATGTGTGCGTGTGTGTGTGTGTGTGTGTGTGTGTGTATATGTGTGTGTGTGTGTATGTGTGTGTGTGTGTGTGCGTGTGTGTGCGTGTGTGTATATGTGTGCGTGTGTGTGCGTGTGTGTGTATATGTGTGTGTGCGTGTGTGTATATGTGTGCGTGTGTGTGCGTGTGTGTGTATATGTGTGCGTGTGTGTATATGTGTGTGTGTGCATGTGTGTGTGTGCGTGCATATGTGTGTGTGTGTGTGCGTGTGTGTATGTGTGTGCATATGTGTGTGTATGTGTGCGTGTGTGTATGTGTGTGTGCATATGTGTGTGTATGTGTGCGTGTGTGTGTATGTGTGCGTGTGTGTGCGTGTGTGCGTGTGTGTGCGTGTGTGTATGTGTGTGCATATGTGTGTGTATGTGTGCGTGTGTGTATGTGTGTGTGCATATGTGTGTGTATGTGTGCGTGTGTGTGTATGTGTGCGTGTGTGTGCGTGTGTGCGTGTGTGTGCGTGTGTGTATGTGGTGTGGGGGGTTTTTTTGCTTCTCAGTTTTGTGGGCCCCCATCTGATATCCCTGCGGGTTAGCCGCCCCTGACCCACATAAGGGATCTTGCACAAAAGGTTTTTTTCTGACAAATGGCCCTGTCTACAGGGGACTTTCTATCTGCAAACCTCTTCTGCAAAAAGGATCAGCAGAAGATATGCAAATGAGAGCGTGATTTACATATCTTCAGCGGGGGTGGGGGAACAGCCATGTAAACATAGCCTTAGAGCAGTGGTCCCCAACGCGGTGCCCGCAGGCGCCATGGCGCCCGCCGGGGCATTTATGTGCGCCTGCCGAAAGATCTGGGCTGGTGCCGGCCCTGGGCTCAGGGTGCGTAGGCGGCCCCTATCCCCAGCGCGCGGCACATGCGTGGCCCCACCCCCGGATGCCCGGCACGTGAGCGGCCCCGCCCCCGGATGCCCGGCACGTGAGCGGCCCCGCCCCCGGATGCCCGGCACGTGAGCGGCCCCGCCCCCGGAAGCCCGGCACGTGAGTGGCCCCGCCCCCGGATGCCCGGCACGTGAGCGGCCCCGCCCCCGGAAGCCCGGCACGTGAGCGGCCCCGCCCCCGGAAGCCTGGCACGTGAGCGGCCCCGCCCCTGGGCGCCCTGCAGCCACAAAAGGTTGGGGACCCCTGCCTTAGAGCCAGCCAGGACCGGGCGGGGCTCTGGCAGGGCCTGTGTTGGGAAGGCAGGTCTGAGTCAGGGTGCAGAATGTCCCTGGGACCGGGGATGAGGGCTCCTGTTCGTGACTACCACTGGACGGGCCAGGGCTGCTCACTGGGCAACGGCCAGCGGACGCCCCCAGGGTTCTCCCACCTCCACGCAGGTCTCGATCTCTGAAAACTGGTTCATGATGGGCAGGATGGTCTCCATGGAGCTCCCAGACTGCAGGTCCGACTTGTTCCCCACGAGGATGATGGGGATTCTAGGAGGGAGAGGAGAGGAAGTGGCATGGGGGGCAGGGGGGATGCCAGACACTGTCTCCCCATCACAGCGTTCTCATCTGGGTCCCATATCGCCCTTGGGGGGAGGGGTACAGGACCGCCAGCGCCCCGCCTGCTCGCCCATCGCCAGGAACCAGGCAGGATGAACCCGAACAGGCCAGGCGGGCTGGTCCTACTAATGGCGTCCCCAGACAACCGCGCGTGTGCGACGACCGTCTGCTGCCCTGCCCCGACTCAGCGGCTCACTCGCTCCCGACAGGCGGCCTCGGGCGGCCTCTCACCGGCAGATCCTCCCGCCTGGGCGGCAGCGAGAGCCCGGGAGGAGGAAAAGCCGCCTGAGTCTCCCCAGCGCTGTCAGCTGTGGGGCCCTCGAGCAGGAGAGCTGCCCCTCAGCCTGGTACCGCTCTTTGCAGCCAGCCCCAAGCGATTTCCCCCGTCGGACCCCCTGTCCCTGGCGAAGAGCCAGCAATCCGCAGGCTGTCGGGGAGAACTGGCCACCGCCCCTGCCTGACCAGACTCCCTTGGCACGGTACCTGGCGCCCTTCTCAACTCCCCCGTTCACCAAGGGAATCCACTTGGTGCGAATCTGAAAGGCAAAGCAGAGGCGCCCCGTGAGAACAGGCCGGCCGCAGGCGGCAGTGGGGTGGGGCGTGGCCTGGGCATTCATTGGAAGCCAGCAGGGGGCTGCAGCAACACTACGATCTAATCCTGGCAGCCCATCGGCTCCTCTGTGCCCCCCAGAGAGCAGAGGGCATGTGCAGAGGGAGCGGCCGGAACGGGTCCCTCGGCCGCGATGGAGTCCCAGGGTGGCTGAAGAAATCGCCAGCACTCCAGGCCTGGGCTCCCTCGGGAACTGGCTGCTGAGGCGGTGCTGAGTGGCGGCTCTAGGGGCGGGACGTTCCCTTTGCACGGAGCCGGGGCGGCAGGCTGTAGAGACCACCCCCAGCCCGTGGCTTCAGCCAGAAGCAGCAGTAACCACATGACCCCGGGAAGCCCCAGGGTGGGCTGAGAAGCCCATGGAACCGGGCAGCCTCTGGGGGCCTGGGCGGTGGCTGATCCATGGGAGGGGGGGGAGAGAAACGAGCGAGGCCAGACGGGAGCTGGTGGGACGGAGGCAGGAGCCCCAATTACCTTCTCGATCGTGGCCTCCACGGTGACATCGTACACGACGCAGACCACGTTGGCCTGCAGAGGGAACAGCAGGGGGAGCCGTGGGTCACAGTGCAGGCTGCCCAGGGATCAGGCATCTCCGAGGGCCCTGTAACCGCCGGCCAGCACGTGCCATGCTCCTCTCCCCGCATGGAGGCAGGCCCTGGCCCGGGGGTGGCACCGCTCCAGCACCAGGCAGCCGGGCGCCCCACAAGCAGCCACACCGCTGGCCCTGGACTTTGCCCTGGCACCCGCTCGCCCCGCCCTGCCTCTGCCACGCCTACAGGAGACAGGCTGCCCTGCAAGCCCTCGACAAGCCGGACGATCTGCCCTGAACAGAGGCGATCGGTAATTCCAGCTGCCGGACTCCCCCCGCGGCGCCAGGCCGGTTCCCGATTGCTCCTCACGGCCCACCCCCGAGAGGCTGGCAGCTTCCCCCACTGTCGTGGGACTCAACTCCCCGGGAAAAGCCCCTTCCAGGAGGGGGGAGAGGAGCCACGCTCGGCAGCAGCCCGACCCCCTCAGCCAGCCCAGAGACGCTGGGAGCCCCGGCGAGACCCGGGCAGGGCCTTGCTTGCTGCCTGCATGGGCTGGCTCCGAACTGGGCACAGGAGTCACCCCAGTACCAAGCCCCCTCTTCCTAACACAAAGAGATCCCTCCCCTCCATTCCCTGCCTCCCCCGAGCAGCATTCCCTCCTGGGGGGGCGGGGTCCTCCCAAGCGTCCTTACTCCCTGGGAGCAGGGCAGCCCGGCTCGGGCTCCACTAAGCCCGGCAGCTCCCAGTGCCCAGGGTGCTGGATGGGAGGATCACAGAGATAACCAGTCTCTTCCCAATCTCCCCTCCCCCCCACCATGTGCTCCCCTTCCCTCCCCCGCCACGGCGCCGCGCTTAGCAATGCCACCTGCATGTGACACTTTGACGGGCTCCCCGCCCCCAGTCCGCCCCCCACCCCGGCTTCCGACGGCCCCGAGCGCTTGGAGACGCGCCGCCGGGTGGATCGCTGCTGCCTGCGGGAGGGAGCTCACCGCTAATCCCAGAAAGACGCCAGGGTTAGGCAGGGTTTAATGGATCCACGCTAAGCCTCTTGTCTGCACGCGCGCTCCGGGGGAGCGTGGGGGAAGCTGGTTCCGCAGCTGCGCCAGCCTAGGTCCTTCCCCGGGGGCTGGCCGGGGCGGAGAAGGCAGGAGGCTTAGCTCAAAGGACGGCAGGTGACGGCCAGTTTTATTAGCAGTCTCAACCGGACTTCTCCCACCTGCCCTCCCACAGCCTGGCTCACGCCAGGCCTGCCAAGAGCTGCTAACAGCTGGGGCCTGGCGGCTCTTCGGGGCTCAGCACAGATTGCTCACCAGAAGGCTGCTCTGGGATCAAAGCCCGAGTCCTCCCGCCCGGCCTCTCTGGAGCAGGCCGGGACGATCGCTTCAGAACGCCCTGGAACAAGGTCGCGGAGGCCCCCTGTTCGCAGGCTGGCAGCCCTGCTCCCGGGAGAGCCCCGCGCACCGCGGCCACGTGGTCGGGCAGGCCGGCGAGGCCCAAACCCAGCTGCCCGCCCCCCCTCACCTTGGCGATCTCCTCCTGCAGCTCGTCCTCCGTTTGCTCCGACTCTGAAAGGGAAACGGCCGAGTCACCCGGCTGCCTCACCTGCCTCTGAGAGCCCCTGGGGGGGCAGCATGGCCCGGCTAGGACGGGAGGGGGAGGAAGGGCTGACGAAGGAGCAGGCCGGCGGCGGGGGAGCCCTACCTGAGTAGTCCACGATGTGGGTGGGGACTTGCTCAGGGGTGACGTCAGCTGGGATGGTGATCTCCTCCGCCCGGGGGGGCACCTACAAGAGACAGGGTCAGCGCGAGGGGGTGGGGAGGCAGGCTGATCTGCGCCACATGCAGCACTGGAGTCACACAGGACTCAGTCACCCGCAAGGCACGTAGGGGCAGGGGCTGCACGAGCGTTCGAGGCCCAGCACCATCCCCTCTGGGGCCGCAGCCCATGCCTGGGGCAGGGGGGGAAGAGACAGGGTCCGCCTTGCTCAGCTCCCGCCGGGGCAGCACAGAGAGGTGGGGGAGCTAGCCAGGAGGGCATGGACACAGAGAGTGGGCCTTGCTTCCCAGCCCGCCTGACCTCTTACTCGGGGCTGCTCCAGGGTGCACATCCGAGCCTGAGTGGATGCGGATGCGGCGCAGGGGTCGCTGCCGGCCTGCACTGAGCACCCCACTGGCTCTGGCAACCTCCCTGTGCCCCGGGCACCCCAGAACAGGGAAGTCCATGAGAAGATGGGATGCAGAAAGACAAAGCTCCCCCGGCCTGGCCTGCAGATAAGCCCCTAAACCCTCCACAAACGCTGACCTGAAGCACGGACCTTCCAGCAGCCTGGGAGGGGCATTAAGCCGATTAGCTGGGCTTTGCTGGGGAAACGGGGCAGGCATTTAGCGCTAGCCTGCTGCACCCTGCTAGTGTCACCAAGGGCCAGCCAGGGGCTCTGGGTCTGCACCATCTGCTCCCCGGCAGGGAGGGACGCTGGCCCAGGGCGCTGGGGAAAGTCACGGCCATTGGGCTAATTCGGTCTTCCCTTTCTAAAGCAGCCCAGGCCCGGAGCCGGGAGGATCTCGACAGCGCATGAAGGCAGGACGGCTACTCTGCATTTCACTCAGATGGCTACAGCTCAGGGCTCACGGCCTGAGAACACAGTGTAACCAGAGACAGCCGTGAACTGCCGGGCTAGAGCGGGCACATTCCAGCTAGGAGGTGGAGGCTGGGCCAGGGACACTGCTTTGTGCGACCTGGGAAGCAGCGAGGCACGGAACAGAGCAGACAGCTGTTCAGGCAGGCTGCTCCGTCCAAAGGCCCCAAAGCAGCAGGCTATTGAGAAAGGGTCGGTCATCCTGGACCACAAGGGCAGGCAGCTCTCCATAGCAGGCAGGAGCACAAAGGAGCCTGGTAAGAAAACAAAGTAGAGACGCCTGCCTCTGAGACTCAGTCACGCCCTCAACAAGGCAGGAAAGATTTTGCTGCTCCGGGCTCATTCTGCCCTTGATAGGAGAGATGCCCTGTTAAAGCTGGTCCCACATCTAGAGGTTCTGCTGGCCTCTGCCGAGACAGACAGACATTCGCCCTCCTGGGAAGACCAAGACACATCCAAAGCACCCAGGAAAGGCAAACTGCTTCCCGCTCACCTCTTCAGGGAACTCCTCGCCCACCAGAGCCATAATCAGCGACGTCTTCCCCACCCGGGCTGTGGGAGAAACAAAGGCGAGAGGGTCAGACGGGACTTAGCAGGCCTGGCATTTGGGAAGGGAGGTGGCAGAGCCGTCAGATGCTAGGGGCTGAAATCTGTCCAGGTAGCAAAGCAGAGGGGAAGGGGGGATTGGAGCAGAGGGGTGAAGGCAAATTCATTCCCCGGCCAGAGGCTAAAGGGTGACATTTCCGACAGCCACCGAAAGTCACAGGCTATAGATTCCCTTTAACATTTGCACCAGCCCTTAACCGGTCTGTGCAGCGGAGAGGGGACTCAAAGCCACATCACCAACCTGCCCAGAAAATAGAGTCATAGCACACGAGAACTGGAAGGGACCTCGAGAGATCAAGTCCAGTCCCCCGCCCTCACAGCAGGACCGAGCACCATCTAGATCGTCCCTGATAAATGTCCCTAGCCTGCTGTTAAATATCTCCAGCGATGGAGATTCCACAACCTCCCCAGGCAACTTATTCCAGGTGTCACCACCCTGGAATACCACAGGTTCCTATCAGTAAACGGTTCTCGGCTAACCGCCCTGTCACATGCTCCTAACTTCCTTTTGCTCTTGGGGGTGCAGTTTTCCCTGCTCAGGCTCAGCTTACGGGGGACTCTGGAAAGCTGGAGGAAAATCCCACCGGCTATTCTGCGAGTTCTGAGAGCACGACAAAGGCAGCTCCTGAACAAGTGGGAATTGATATGGATCGAAAGCACTAGACAGAGAGAGCTTTATGCAGGTGGGCGATGAGAAACGGAGTCACCAAGGCACAGAGCTCCGGGGCCTCGCCTGACGTTCCATGGCAAGTGGGGGTGGTCAGGCTAGCCCATGCTACCACCACTAGAACACGCTCACCTCTTGACCAGGCGGCGCTTTTTAAAAACAAGCTCAGAATACTTAATAAAAACGTAACCAGCGCGCTGCACCTTGAAAGCTGGCAGGCCGCCGCTCCCAGCGAAGAGCGAAGTGTGAAAACAAGGCACGGCATGATTAATATTTGAAAACGCCGCACGGAGCTGGAACAGCAGGAAACATCTTTAAATTGTAACTGCACACGTCCCAGCTGAGCCGCCAGGGCACAAACCCCGCGGGGGGCTGGCAATCCTAGAGCAGTCCAGTTCTGCTGGTCTAACGTCCCACATGGACACACGTTTTCTGCAGAAGAGAATGTCTTTTTCCAGATTCACGTACACCGCTTTCAGTGATGCAAGGTAAACTGGAAAAGGCACTCTTCCCTTGGAATAAGAGCATCCTCTTGGCAGAACAACAGCCGACTAGCAGTACAATTGTTCCGGGAATGCCCCCGCCCCATAGGATCAGAAATATTAGAGCTGGAAGGGACCCCGAGAGGTCCTCAAGTCCAGTCTTCTGCCCTCACGGCCCCTGCCCATGTAGACAAGCATCTCTGACACATCTCTTGTCTCAAGCTTCCGCCTGGCCTTCCCCTCCAGCCAGTCCCTCTAAGCTCTTTCGCTCCCCAACCCCCATGGTTGTATTTTTCAAATGGGGGATTTTTCAGCGTTTTAAATCTCCTACACGGTGTAATTCTGCATCCCTGAACACGCTGACACCTTGAGGGTTATGGGAAAAGAACGGGCAAGACTGAATCCTTCTGCCATTCCTTGCCTTAACTACCCAGCCTGGCACTGGCTCTGGCAGAGGAAGCGCTAGAAGCAAGTCACATTCTTGGTAATGCTGTGCCCCTCCCCGCCCCTCACCCATGCCTCTGTGAAGAGCAGGCGTCCGAGTGGCACACGGAGTGCACGCTGCAGAGATGCTGAGACTCTTCTCCCACGCCCTTGCCCCCTTTCCAAAAGGGGAAACGCACTGACAAAACCGACCGGGCTCCATTGCAACAGGAAAGGTCAAGTTCTCAGAGTCACGTCCGTCCTCCACACTCCATCTGTTCGAGAGCTTTCTTCCCCACTCCAGTAATGAAACAATGAAAAGGGAGCAGGGCTCTAAGTGCCACCGTCCCACCTGAGAAATCAAACAGCTCATGGACCACAAATTCCCCTCCTCTCCTCCCTCCCCCGCCGCCACCTCCTTGCAGGCAGTCTAATGACCCCATCCAAAGCTCCTCTCTACAGCAAGGCGCAGAGAAAGGGGCCTCCCAGCCCTCAAGGTCTTCAGCCCAGGCGGGGAAGCTTGTTCCAGAGCTCAGGCCTTCCCAGAGCGCACTCTGCCACCAGCCTCTCTTCGTGAAAAGTGCAAGGGCATCCCAGCCCAGCAGCTCTGCTGATCACAACTGTGCTACCCTTAGGAAGGGACATTATTCAGTAACCTGAGCATTAAAACAGGAACCACGGGAGAGGTCCCTAGCCTGGGAAGTCTGTGTCACACCACTGACTTCACTGAAATGAGCCCAGGTTACACTAATTCCGGATCTCCTCCCCCAACTTTTCCTGTTACCAAATTTGTACACTATCCGTATTTTCCCACTGAATCAGCACAGCAGCCGCCTGCTCTGTAGGGCCAGGCAACCGGACATCCCGGACACCCTGGCCATCGGGGATGGAGTATGGAGTTCTGACGTCGCTACGTTTTATAATTGGGACTAATTTTACAGATAATTCTGCTCCTGGTAGCCAGTCTCATGCCCTAGCTCACAAGGGAGGGAGGTTAATTCCCATCAGCTGATTCCTGTCAGATATAGGCCAGGCAGGCAGAATGGTCTAGTGGTTACAACACAGGCCTGTGGACAGACAGACAGATTCCACTCAGCTCTGGGGCTAAGGGGCTGCATGACCTTGGGTGAGCCCCTTCCCCACCACTGCCTCAGATTCCCTCCTCCCAACCTGAAGGGAAGTGTTCATAGCACAGTGTTGTAGAGAGGCAGAGGCACTCAACAGAAACAGCTCTGAGCCAGTCACCCAGCTCCCCCCATCCAAGGAAAGAGGGAGGGTCTCTCTCCTCCTCCCCTGCCCACCAGGAAAACCCCACCAGCCAGGGCAGGAAGCAGGAGAGAAAGGAGATTGCCCTCCTGTCTCCTCCCGGTCTGACCTCCAGGGGCTTGCTCTCTCTGCAGGGGGAGGTGGGGGAAAGGGGAGTACCCCTCCGTTACCCAGCATGACTTAGGGGCTGATCTCTGCATGTGGGGAGGCTGCCCCCATTACCCAGCATGCCCCAGGGGCTGATCTCTGCATGGGGGGGCTGCCCCCGTTACCCAGCATGCCCCGGGGGCTGATTTCTGCATGGGGGGGCTGCCCCTGTTACCCAGCATGCCCCGGGGGGGCTGATCTCTGCATGGGGGGGCTGCCCCCGTTACCCAGCATGCCCCGGGGGGGCTGATCTCTGCATGGGGGGGGCTGCCCCTGTTACCCAGCATGCCCCGGGGGGAGCTGATCTCTGCATGGGGGGGCTGCCCCTGTTACCCAGCATGCCCCAGGGGGGCTGATCTCTGCATGGGGGGGGGCTGCCCCTGTTACCCAGCATGCCCCGGGGGGAGCTGATCTCTGCATGGGGGGGCTGCCCCTGTTACCCAGCATGCCCCAGGGGGGCTGATCTCTGCATGGGGGGGGGCTGCCCCTGTTACCCAGCATGCCCCGGGGGGGCTGATCTCTGCATGGGGGGGGCTGCCCCTGTTACCCAGCATGCCCCGGGGGCTGATTTCTGCATGGGGGGGGGCTGCCCCTGTTACCCAGCATGCCCCGGGGGGGCTGATCTCTGCATGGGGGGGGGGCTGCCCCTGTTACCCAGCATGCCCCGGGGGGGCTGATCTCTGCATGGGGGGGGGCTGCCCCTGTTACCCAGCATGCCCCGGGGGGAGCTGATCTCTGCATGGGGGGGCTGCCCCTGTTACCCAGCATGCCCCAGGGGGGCTGATCTCTGCATGGGGGGGGGCTGCCCCTGTTACCCAGCATGCCCCGGGGGGGCTGATCTCTGCATGGGGGGGGCTGCCCCTGTTACCCAGCATGCCCCGGGGGCTGATTTCTGCATGGGGGGGGCTGCCCCCGTTACCCCGCCTGACCCTGCAGGGGCCCGAGGCCCCGCCCCTTCCTCCAGCGCCCGGGCCCGGCTCTTACCCTCCCCCACCAGCAGGATGCGCACGTCCCGCTTCATCGCCGCCGCCTCTCCCGCGCGGGGTGCCAGGCCGCGGCGCTGCCCCTCCCCCACTTCCGGCCTGCCCGCCCCGCCCCGCCCCGCCCCGCCCCGCCGCACGCGGGGCACGAGCGTCGCTCGCGGAACCTCTGGGCCCGGCAGCGCCCCCCTGCGGCCCGACGGGGCAGCGCCCGGCACGAAGGGGCTGCGGGCCGGGCTCGCGCGCGCCCCCTGGCGGCCCCGCTGGGGAAGGGCCGAACCCCCCCCGGGCTCCAGGCGCCCCGAACCGTGGCCTCTCGGCCTAGCGCGTGTTCGGGGGCGCTGCGGGGAGCCCCGGGCGGGGGCTGGGAGCGCCGGCTCTGAGCCCCCCTGCGACCCCGGCGCGGATGGAGGGAGATTGGGCTCGAACCCGCGCCGGGCGGGGCCCTACAGCGTCCTGCCTCAGCCACGTGCTGGGGCCAGGCCCGAGGACTCTCCGCTCCCTGCCCGCACAGCAGCCTGGCCCGGGAAGCGACAGCGGCCTCCGCTCACAACCGGACCCGTCTCAAACAGGGAGACCGGGCCAGCGGGTGACAAGAGCCGCGCTGCCTCCTCTCCCTTGCTGGATGCACCTGTTCCCTCCTGGCAGAGGAAGGACTTCCCGAGTCCCAGCGGGCCTCAGACCATCACAAGGCACCACACACATGATGTTTGCAGCCAGGCAGATCCTGGAAAAATGTGAATACCACCCCCACGAGCTGCCTATGGCCTTTCTCAATCAGACCACAGCCTCGGACTCTGTCAACGGTGAAGCTGTGTGGAAAATCTTGCCAAAGTTTGGCTACCTAAGCTAATTGATCACCATTGTCAAACTCATCCAATGACCAGATGTCTGCCTTCATCCTGTGCAGTGGGTCTGCCTGAGAGCAGTGTGTCATCTGAACAAAGATGTTAAGGACTAGTTGACTATCTGATAAGCATTTGCTTATTAGATAGTCGACTAGTTGATTCCCCCATCAGCAAAGCGGGGCAAGCAAAGGGGGGCAAGAGGGGGTACTTCAAAGTGGCAGCATAGCACAGCTAAGCCCAGGCTCAGCTGCATGGCGCTGCCACGGTAGCAACACGTGGAGCTGATCCCGGCATTTCCGCAGAACCTAGGATCAGTTGGGGAGCCCCCAGCTGACCCTGGGTTCTGGGGAAACGCTGCGTGGAGCCCAGGATCAGCTAGGGAGTCCCTGGCTGACCCCAGGGCTCTGCGTGGCATTTCAAATTGGCAGCGCTGCATGGAGCCCAGTGGGGGACTCGAGTGCCCTGCTGACTCCGGGCTCCATGAGGACCCTCCACTTTGAAGTGTATAAGAGCCCCCGCGGGGGTCTCTTGTACGTTTCAAAGCTGGCACACCCCCATGCAGCCCGGAGTCAGCAGGACTTTTGTACATTTCAAAGAAGGAATTTTGTACATTTCAAAGAAGTGCCTATCCAGTAGTCAATGGAAATTCCATTGACTACTGGACTAGTCAATTAACCCTTAGTTAACATCCTTAATCTGAACTGCTGTACATCCAGGCTGTATGTAGGCATCTACCTTTTTCTCAGCAGCTATGAAATCATTAACCCGACACGGTCTACCACAGGCATCCAATATTGGACTAACAGCAACCTCTTCAACCTCTCATCTCTGTGCTAGAACTAACATATCAGCAACAATAACTCAACTCCAGTACACACGATAGTGCTGTAGTTGTACACTCAGAGAAGCAATTAAGGGCTCTTTTTAGATCTTCTCAAGCTTACAGAAGCTGAGGGCTAACTCTAAACATCAGCAAAAGTTCACCATCCAGTCCCTGGTCAATCATCAGCCTCTGCCAGGAAGATTTACACTGACAAAGAAGAACTGGAAAATACAGAGTACTTTGCCTACCTTGGCAGTCATCTCTCAAAGGGGAGACAAAAATGCTGAGATTCAGCACAGAATCCGCTTTGTCAGTCTTGCCTTTGGCAGACTTTCTTACCAGGTGTTCAACAATCACAAGATCAGAAACAAACTAGTCTTTTAATTTGTAAAGCATTGGCAATCTCAACTCTCCTCTATGGCTGTGAGAGTTGGGTGACCTAGAGAAAGCACTTGAAGAACCTGGAATGCCAGCACCAGCACTTTCTTCAGAAGATCCTCAACATAAATAAAGTAGGATCATCATTCTAATGTCAGTGTCTTCACAAAGACCAACATCTTCAGTGCTGAGGCCCTGATTACCCAGCACTGGCTGAGGTGGAACGGAAACTCTGTGCGCACACCTGAGATGCGCTTACCGAAAGAACTGCTGTACACCCAACTCACCAAAGGAAAAAGGAAATGGGGAGTCTAAAAGAAATGCTTTAAAAACACCCTCAAAATAAACATCAAGAGATGTCAAGTATCAGAGGGGTAGCCGTGTTAGTCTGAATCTGCAAAAGCAGCGAGGAGTCCTGTGGCACCTTATAGACTAACTGAAATGTTGGAGCATAAGCTTTCGTGGGCAAAGACCCACTTCGTCAGATGCATGTAGTGGAAATTTCCAGAGGCAGGTATAAATATGCAGGCCAGAATCAGGCTGGAGATCCAATCAGGGAGGATGAGGTCCACTTCCTCCCTGATTGGATCCACTTTGTCATCTCCAGCCTGATCCTGGCCTGCATATTTATACCTGCCTCTGGAAATTTCCACTACATGCATCTGACGAAGTGGGTCTTTGCCCACGAAAGCTTATGCTCCAACACTTCAGTTAGTCTATAAGGCGCCACAGGACTCCTCGCTGCTTTTATCAAGAGATATGACACATGGTGTATCAGCCCAAGATAAGTCTTTACCAGTTACCTAGCAGAGAGGGAATATCCACTGTCAAGGAAAACCACTGTGCCCTGGTCACAGAGAAATGCCAGAAAAGACAAACAACTATCATGCAGCAATCGTGGCTTAACCCTGTCTTCCCACACCACCTGCAATCTCTGCCAAAAAAGGCCCGTGGGTCAAGGATCGGAATCCTCAATCACCACGGGACCCATGAAAAAGAAAACTTATGAAAGAGCCTATGCTTGACCTTGAGGGATTGCTGATGAATGGGACTGATGCAAATTAAAGACTACACTCAGAATGCTGGGAAGTTGCCAATGCAAGTCCTCTCTGTTGCACAGTTGCTACTATTTTAGCTTGTTTTGCAGTCACAAATGAACTCCACCATCCCATCCACTACTAGCCCATCACTCATGCCTGTTGGGAGGTATTTGCAGTCCCAACGAATGGAAAACTGCTGAAAGGAGCACCTTTCCCCCACCAATTTAACTGCTTTAGAATGTCTGCTGTTCAAACATGCAGCACCTGCACAGACAGACCAGAGTAGCACTCTCTCTAAGGGATAATGCAGTTTTTCCTAGTAGGCCTTTGAACAATTGTTTGGTTTTAACACCGTATTTCCTTTGCCAGTATATTTACTCCTGATGCCTCAGCTCCTGACAGCGTCAGCAGATTGTCTTTTCTCGTTGCCAGGGTATGGCAAAGCTATGTTTGCTGCTTGTTCAGGTACATAAGATTTGCCATGCTGCAACAAGCCAGCAGTTTTTCTAGCCGGACAACCCATCTGTAACAGCATCCAGTGTTAGTTGTGAATTCCACGTTCACCCACTAAAACACACTCACTGGTGCCCTACTCAATTCTGGTGGGTGGCGGGGTGCTCTTGACAGCTGTTGATCAACATGCCACCTGAAACATTAAGCTTGATTGATTAAGATTAGGTGCCAAGACATATATGCTATGTTGTAAAGCCAGAAGACAGCCTTCTAGTTTCCACTCTGACCTCCCAAAGCAGGACATGTCAACTCCTCCCCTGAAACCAAAACAGGTTCCTCATGGAACTGAGGTTTCAGACAGGCCCCATTTTTCTTAGATGTGTTTCAGTGCCAAAGCAGCTGCAAAGAGCAATGAGTGAGGATGACAGAGGCCCTGCTTCATTAGATTTGATTCTGGGAAAGGATCCCCCCCATTTCAGTTCCTAGCTGTAGAGTGAAAGGTTTAGCAGGCACCCTTTTGGGAGGTGGGAGGGGGGAGAGAGAGAGAGAGATTGATTGATTGATTGGTGGTAACAGCTCTGCATTGTGACATGCAGATTCCACTAGAAAAGCTACAGACATGTCAAGAAAATAGAGTGAACCAACAAGCCAGAAAAATCAAACCAACACCTTTATTTAAGAACTATACAGCTTATAAAAACCAATACAAAACTCTTCCCAATAAAAATCAGCACTATGTTACATATAGAATGACAGCCAGTGGGTCCCGATAATTTATAAATAAAAAAGCCATGTATCTGCATCAGGTACAGAGAGCCTAGGAATTAAAACCCTGAAGGAGCATGAGAACAGAAAGAGGCCCAGGTACAGCCATGTCTTGTTAGCATGTGGTTTGTTTTCTTTTGCAAGGGATGGTAAGGAGTGAAAGACGCGGGCTGGACAGTCCTGGAGACGATCCTCTATTTAACCACAGAACACAGCACAGGCAGTGACAGCAAAAACCTCCCTTCCCTGACATCACAGTGTGCCTTAGTCCGGAACTAGTGGCCCACTCCTAATGGGGAGTGAGAGGAAACCAGTCTTCTTGCCCTGTTCAATTCTCAGCCTCTGCTTAGACTGCCCAGAAGGTACCAACTGTGAGGGTCCCCTTTCTGATTTGGATACTCTCCTCACACGTTTCACAATCTGTAAGCTTGCGTGTTAAAGCAGAATTAGACTGATGATTAATTACCAACCAATCCCAATGCTTGGGTAGTTTGAGCGCTGTGCCTTGCGAACTGGCTCAAAATGGCTGGTAGAGGCGCTGTAGGAGGATTACTACCCAGCAGCGACTGAGGATTGCTAGGGTCTGGATCAGATTTATTCAGTTGCTAGCAGTCTGAGACAGAGGAAAACACTTCTCTCGACACTATCTTCCTCGGTTCATGCTGCAGTAAAAGTGTTGTTTAGAAAACCTCAACTCTGGTAGGAGCCAAGTTTGCTCAGTTCATCGGCTCATTATCTCCCACACCAGGATTTCATTGTAGGAAGCTGTGAAGAGGCGTTTGCCAGAAGGCGTGAATCTGCAGAGGTGAACGGAGTCGTCGTGTCCCACAAAGTCCTGTTCTGCTCTTGTCTTGCAGTCAATCAGCCTCAGTACACGCTCTGTGGAACAAGCAGTCACATACCAGGCTTAGAAATGACCCACTCCCTTTGTCACATGGAAAAGCCAGCAGGCCCAGGATGCTACGTGGTCTAGCAGAGTCCCCTTGCAGACCCTTTCCAGTTCTAGAAGCAAAGTACATTCTGTTTTGGGAAGGGCATGACAGCCAAGGAGATCAACTATCTCTATCCACAGACCAGGCGCAGCAGCGGGGCAACCTCTCTCACAACAACCCTTTGCTTCTGCTCAATGTTTCTTGTCTAGGACTGGGAGGGGCCATCTCTAAGGATAATTCAGCCTCCACGTTTATTCATTGGAGACTGGCCTCCTGGAGGGCAATTAGAGCCAACCACAGCTGCAGTTTTCTTTGTCCTGCACACTCCTAAGAGGAGCTGAAATGACACAGCGATCCTCTCCCACCCCCATCCCCACCCCCTCCTTTCACAGGGGTCAAACATCCATCAGGCAACAACACATTAGGTCACTGCTAAGCTGGCTAGGGTTGGAAATGGTGACCTTGATGGGAAAGAGTTAGGGATTCTTTCACAGTTCCATGGACTGATCTTTCCCCCTCCTGCGCCCTGTGCAAGCTTAGGGTTCAAGAACAGGTGGGCTGAGTCACTTTCCCTATGCTGTGGACATACATAAAGACACACAGATGGGTGCTTGTGGGACAGGGGAGGCAGCAGGATTGACAGTCGAAGGCAGTTTCTTTGTGCACAAGGCCCTCTCGTAAAGCAAAAGCTCCAACTTGCATCAGTTTTATTCTGTTTTGCTCTGTTTACTGATAATTACCATTTTGCCCTGCGTTTGTAAGGAAACCTTCCCCCACACACTGAAACTGCTCCTTGATTAGCTCTGAGATGTGGAAGGGTTGCTAACACGAGCAAGCAGGTAATTAGTAGCTGGTAATCAGTCTGAGGGGGTGTGACACTGGCAGTGTCATGCTGTGTGTCAGACTGACAGGCTACAGTGCATATGCTGCAGAACATGCACATAGAGATACTGCGTCATTTAGAGCTTTCCTGGCAAACTTATAGACAAGGGGACAATTTAATGAAGCGTTCTCAAAGAGGAGGAGGACGTAGCTGCATACATTTTATAGCCAGATGGGACCAATATGCTCATCTAGCCCAACCTCCTGCATAACACGGGACAGAAAGCCTCAGCCTGTAATTTCTGCATCTAGTCCATAACCTCTGTTTGAGAGAGAGCATTTCTTTCATGATGGCACCCAGCCTTGATTCTGAGAGATGAAGAATCCTCCTCATCTCTCAAGATGTTCCAGTGGCTAATTACCTGCACTGCAAACAAAATGGTGCCTATTTCTAGTTCGAATTTGTCTAGCATCAGCTTTCATCCGTGGGATCTCATGATGCCTTTTTCTGCCAGATTAAAGAACATCCTGCTCATAGAGACAGAGGCAAATCCCTGTCTCCCGCAGGCTGTTCCTTCACATAAAGAAGGGGTATGCTGGAAGGGGTGTTTGGTCACAAGAAAGACTCAGCTGTTCACGCAGACACGGGGAATGGGAGACACCTCCCGAATCATAGGGGACCTGGTGTTCCTGGTTCAGCCAGTTAGCAGTATGCCAGGAAGGAGGGGGTCCATGCATGGCAATGTTCGACCTCCGCTTGTCCTTGGGACTCTTACCATTGAAGCCTACAGCCAAGAAGCGTGCTGCTGGAGACAGGCTCAGCGATGTGGCAAAGTGCGGCAAGAGGATCTTCTCAACTACCTGCATGAATGCAAGAGACACACTGACACCAGCAACGTGCAGCAGAACAGAGCCATTAACTGACAGTCTGTGAGAAACTGGCTGGGATCATATCTGGTAGGATCATATTATATGATCTTACACATACGATCCTACCACAGTAGGGACTTCTCCCGCACTGACAGCTGCACAGCACCCCCTCAGCTCAGGAAGTGGCCCAGCTATTTGTTTCCAGAGCAGACTTCAGACTTTCAAGCTAGTCCCAACAGAAACCGGTCCAATAAAAATTATTACCTCAAAGAATATTCATGTTCATGAAAGCAAACAACAGAGCACCAGGTGCTTTGCAAGCTTCATGGATGCAGCTCAGTCTTGGGCCTAGCAGCCCCTTCTATTCCTTGGTGAGCCAGGTTGGATTTAAAGAGGTTTCTGGCAGTGAAAAGCTGGTAACGTTAACTGTCTGTTAGACAGAGTCTGCCACCCCCCTTACCCTGTTTCATTCTATTTCAGCTGTTCGACTGTTACCACCCATCAATTATTCTGTATGCCAGGTGTGTCAGAGACACTCCAGCTTCATAGCTACTTTTCATTGCAGCATTCCCAGGCTACATCTGTTTGGCTTTCAGGTTTCTAAAGCCCAGCGGCAGAGGAGAGCCACATTGTCCTACTATTTCTGCTTGTGTAATTCGCCAGGAGCTAAGGCTGGACTCAGTGCCCAGAGTGAACACCAGTTTTCCAATATCAGCGCAGGGGAACTGGTAGCAACTTGTAATGCCTCTCATGAACTTGCCCCACTGAGGATGGCAAGTTGGAGAGAGAAGACACTGCGTACCTGTTTCTGGCGTAGGCTGTAAAAGAGGATCTCCTTCTGCATCCCAAAGCCAACATACACCACAGTACCATTGTCCCAAGGACAGAAAGCTGCCAGAGTAGGAGGGCAGCTGCTAGGGGCCTAGGAAGGGAACAAAAAGGAAGACAATTAGCACTAACTTCTCCCCACTTATTTCTGCAAGGCATGCTGGGAAAAAGGAGAGCATTTAGGTGGGTCAGGACTTCCTCTCTGAATCTATCAGCAGAAGAAGCTTGTGACCTACTGCACTATGGCACTCATCTTGTGGAGGAACTTGCCCCTGTTCTTATGCGGCACTCCAATTCGGATGTGCTCACTGTTAACAAATGAAGAACAAATGTATATCGACCTGGACATGTAACATGAGTTTTTGTTACATACAGAGCTAGGATCATATCTGGTAGGATCATATTATATGATCTTACACATACGATCCTACCACAGTAGGGTCTAACATGCTAAATATTGCCCCATATCGTTTATAGAACTAGGTTCAAATACTGGAGTAGGTCATGAATATGAATAAGGATGTTAATTTCACAGTGAGTGAAAATAATTTCCAAGAGATCCAATCCACCAATTGGACACCAACGCAATTGAAACAATAAAACTTATTCCAATTCATGGCAACGAAAACTCAATTGGATAGCTCATTGCATGCACAGTGCATGCAACACTTGAGTATCAAAAACACTTCAAATGGTATCCCTGGACTTATTGCTGAATCTGTCAAAGCAGTATCCAGGACTGGCTGAGCTTTGAAAATCTGATGAGCTGCTGCTTCTCCTACCACTTCCATGCTGCCACTTCCTGTACAGCAAGGATCCTCCTCCACTTTCTCCAAAACCTTCTTATATCCATCTCCTCACTGTATCATGTCTCAAATGTCCCAAGTCTTGTATCTAATTTGGGGCAGAAGTTCTGGTCAGGGACCCTGGCTAAATGTTCTTTGAAGTGCCAGACACATAGGATGCTCTGTGTATAAGACAGAATTGGAATGGACATACCTGGGCTATATTAACCCATGCAACATAGGCTACTAGATCAGAACATTCATGATATTTCTGAGCAACCAAGATAGCAGAAATCCTGTGATTAGCCCTTTTTTGCATACTGACCTTGCTGACTCCTGGTTCATATAGTCAGAAAAACCCTGGCCCTGTATTTTATATTACACTATTATTATTATATAGTATACCAATTATTTGCAAATGTAATTTTTGAAATGAAATACTACAAAATGAATACCCTTTCAGCAGTTACGTAGTGTTGCATTCATATTGCAAATCTACCTTGCTGTGGTGTCCAACTATAAGTGGCTACTGCTATGGCGAACTAGCCATATTCAACCAGCCAAATAGCCTCATGTGGCTAGTGGCTAGCATGTTGGACACTGTGATCTTAAAGGAAGATTCAAAATCAAGGATGGTTCTGTTTATACACATGCACCTCTTGGCTAACTGTTCGTAAGCAGAAATAGATAATAGTGCAAGTGCGATGGAGGGATCAGCTCTACTTGTGGCTGTAGCTATTAAATTATTATTATAAAGTCAATCAGGTTTAATCTTACCTCAGGGCTTGCAGGAGCTGGGAAGCTTAGCCAGTCGATGAGCTCACATTTATCCCTCAGCCAGGCAGAGACCCAGACACTGACTCGTCGATCTGAACTTGCAGCCAACCAGAGTTCTCCACCTTCAACGCCAAAGTCATGGTACTATAGAACATAACAGCACAGTTATGACTGGACTGACAAAGCAATAACACTGCAGAGTTTTCAAGCTGAGAACTACTAGACTGTGACAGGGCAAAACTTTATCTGCACTAAATCTTAGAGAGCAGAGGATTAATGGCAGAGGGTTAATGTAGTAGGGTACGTCTAGACTGCATGCCTTTTTCGACAGAGGCTTTGTCGACAGATACTGTCGACAAAGTGTCTGTTGAAAAAGAGCATCTAGACTACAACCAGTACTGTCGACAAAGCAAGCCGCTTTTTAAAAAGAGAGTCTAGACGTTCTCTTTTGAACAAGCAGTTTGCATGCAATAGCGCCTTTTTTCAACAGAGTACTATCGAAAAAAGGCTTTATTCCTCGAAGAATGAGGTTTACCGCCATTGACAAAACTGCTGCGTTCTGTCGACTTACTGTCGACAGAATGCGGTGGTAGTCTAGACGCAGGTATAGTTTTGTCGACAAAACCCTGTAGTCTAGACACACCCCTAGATTTTCCCATCTGAAGAACTGTGCTTAAGTCTATTTTATCACAAGTGAAACAGGCTTGGTGCCTCAGACTGGTGCTCAGTGGGTGTCCATACAATCAAAAGGACAGCAATTTGCGGCATAGTTTTCTCTATGCTCAGGGTTGCTTCAGACTGTTCACTGGCAGAGAATATGTAGCATCTAACCACACTGTGCTGGCTCTAGCCAGCGCTATCATGGTCTCCTTTATAAAAGCACCAAATTCCCTCTCCCATTCCACTGGCACAGTTTCTGGTGGATACTTTTTCTCTGGAGCTTCAAGTGCTACTTCTGGTAGCAAGGGAACAGCCATAGGTGAATAGACGTTCAGCTCCCGTGGGTGCACCATACTACTATTGCATCCTCTCATACTTGACTTTACTCTATCCAAGATACTCACAAACAATCGAACAAAAAACCAAACAAACAAACAAGATTCTGTGGAGCTGGCATGTGCCGGGGGAGGAAAATATGTATAGAGACAGTAAATAGAGCAGCTCAGTAATTAATCTGTCCTCACATCTGCCACTTTGGAAGGCTATGGAGCACGGGCATTGTGCCCGAGCATAAGAGTGCCATGGCAGCTGGGCTCAAGCCTCACCTGTTTCTTTGTGCACTGGATGACAGTGATGGGGCATCCTTTGTGGTCAATGAGGACCCGAATGGTCATTCCAGTGCGAGGGCTGCTGACAGCCATCAGCCCATCCTTGCTTCCAGACAAGATGATTTCTCCTGCAGAAGAGGAAGAGGAGAGAGCTAATCAACTTCCTGCAGATGGAGAAAAGGCCAAAGGGGAAGCCTGCAGGAATGCCTGACTCAAGGCTGGGGCTGGAAGGATCTGGCTCTGGGGGTGAAAGAGAAGAAGTGAAATGAGAAGACTCAGGCACATTTACTTCAGTTTAAGACATCGCTTCGGAGAAACGGCTTGCATGGGTTTTGAGCAGAAAAAAGTTCATTTTGTGCCAAGTCCCCGAGCTGTACCAAAGCTCTTGCCTGGAGCATACCCAGGATGACAGGGTGCTAGACATGTATCTGGTGTCCACTGCCACACCTTCACTGACTTCAATTCTTCAGCTCAGAATCTGGCCTGGGGCCTTGGCAGAGTCACCAATATCTGGAGTGGCTGGAGGTTAGACAGGTCTCCTTCAAGCACAGAGAAACCGAGCTGCATAGACAAACTATGCTCCTTGAAGTAACACCATGGTATTGGGTATAGAAAATAGCATGTGATCTCACCATCCACGGAGTAGGAAATTGCAGTCAAAGCAGCAGAGTGAGGATGCATTTTCAGTTCCATCTCTGTCCTTGAAATGCTGAAGACACGGATGGTGCCATCGCTGTACCCTGCCACAACATGCTGACCCTCAGCCTCACCATGGGAGAGGAGGACAGGGCTCCAGGCCAGACACTGGCAGCTCTGCAAAGGAACAAGATTAGAGACATGGGAAGAAGTAGCAGGATGTTCCAGGGTGGTGTGTGTGATTACTCCTCCACTCCCACACAATGAAGACATGTGAATACTGCTAATCTACATACATGTCATACTAAAACCTTCAGTTACAAATATGTCTCCCAACTCTAGTTCATTCAGAGAGCACAAAGAGATCCCACCGCAGCAGACAGTGGCTGCTATGAAGACAACACAGGATTTCAACATACTCTAAATGATTACCTGATTCAGCACTTGAAACTGAACCACCAGCTCCATGCTGGCCAGAGACCAAACCCGCACACTGCCGTCCTCCCCACACGTGGCACAGTGAGACTCACCAGGGCTGAAGGTCACTTCATTCACCTGCAGCAACAAAGGGACTGGCACTCCACAAATGCCAAAGCAAGTTGCACATCTGCCCCAACCTCATTCACAGTCTCCCTTGCCCCAACCCAAGTCTTCTCTCGTAGGAGACCGCTGTAGCCAGACAGGGAACCCCCTTGTAACATCCATTTTTGCTTGCCTGGAGCATACAGGGCACACAGAGCAGAAGGCCCAGGCTGCTGTGACCGTGAATGGCTGTAAACAGAGATACACCAATTGCTGACCAAGAGGCTGCCAAGGAGTGCCCTTGACTCAAACCCATATTGATACGAACACACATCCATCCACGGGGGGAGGAATCTCTCGCCCAGTAAAAAAATGTCTAGTGCTCACAATTTAGTTCTCTCTCTTGCAAGTGTAAATTAACTTGAAACTTGCTTGTAAGAACTGGCGCCACAAAACGGACCAGTACAATTCGGCATCTTAGATAAGAAAGAGAATACGGGCCCCCAGGGGTATAAAGATAGGTCCAGCAGCGCATTTTCTCTGAGTGTCAATCTACCATCTATCTGCTGGTCGGGTTTGGTGTTTGATCTCCCGAGGTTCCAAGGGGACGCCCACCTCGTATTCGTCTTTCCTAGGAATTGAGAGACCGGCCCTGGCCTGACACGCTGGAGTCGAGAGGCACAGAAAGGGGTAAAAATTGTACCTGGATGTGGTCCTTTGTTTAAGTATATATATACACATAGACTTAGAGCTCTTTAAAGATTAAGCTGTCACTTGGTACCATTATTTCTATTTTCTATCTTTATTTTCTTTGTAACCATTTTTAAAATCTGTATTTGTTAGCATTTAAGAAATAGAGCAATAGCCATTGTAACCATATGCTTTTATAAGTCTTTTAATAAACCTGTAACTGTTTAAGCTTTAACCTGACTCCTTCAGTTGCTGTAACAGAACCAAGCACAATTTAAAAGAACTTCAGCCGGTCATAAAGGGACAGACATAGGGAGAGCTTGGGCGTTTGGATCTGTGTCACTCCCAGGTGACAAGATCCGTTGGGGCACCTTTCCAGCCTTTCCCAGGCTGCCCGCTGCGAAGGAACTTTGTGTTCTAGCAGTTAAAATCTAAGGTGTAATAAGCTCTTCCTATATAACGGGGCGTCTGTTGGCCTGCTGGCCACCCTCTGCGACGGGACCCCGGTCCTAGCAGTAAAGAAACGGACGTTAAACCTTTTCTCGGAAGCATACACACACACACTGCCCTGACCGTCGGCTGACAACCGCGCACAAGAATTTCAGAGAGGAAGGAAGGTTTTTAAAGAAAGCTGGGGGACAGTGGTAATTAAAATTAGTTGGAGCTAAAATGGAAACTTAGAACCATAACTGCAAAGTTCTGTCTGCTTGCTCCAGAATGAAGTTCTCCGAAGGGAAGTCTCCAGATCCCATTACCCCATAATCACCCTCTCTTTCTATCAGGGAAAACTTTATTTGGTGGCACACATGTAGCATCAAGACTGACACCCTTCCAACTCATTTTCTAGAGCTCTGGACAAAAGACTGTTTTACCCGTTAGAGAAGTCTAACTCATATGTAACAGTGCACTTCCGAAGTGCCTTTCATCCAAGCTTCCAAGGTCCTTCATAAATGAGTCTCAAAGGTTCGGTGAGATGCCTCAGAATTGCCCCTCTTTTACTACAGGACACAGAGCAGTTAACTGACTAGACCAAGGTCCTACCAAAACAGGAAAGAGAACTCATATTTCCTGGCTTTCGAGTCCTTTGCTTAGGCCACAAGATTATCTTACTCTCTTGGCATAGACAGTATTACCTAGCTCTTCTATCCATAGATCTCATGGTGCAGTATAAAAGAGTATCATCATCCCCATTTTACAGATGAGGAAACTGAGGAAGAGGCAGTCCAGTGCTCTATTCACTAGGCAACATTGCCTAGATATCCGTGACAGCACTCACACCAGAGCCCATGGATTAGTCAAGGCTCCAGGGTGCAATTTCTCTTAGTTGGGACTAGCCAGCCCTTCTGCAGTGTGAGCATCCTCCAAGTGCATTGCACCTCAGGCTGAGATGGCACTTGGAGCATGTGCTCCCCTACAGCACAAGTGCCCCCTTCCAAGCCCTCTCACCTTGTTCTTGTGTCCACTGATTAGTCGGATGCTGCTGCTCTCTGCCCAGTTTATGTACCAGAGTGTTCCTGCAGTGGTGCCCACGATTCCCATATCTGGAGAGTCATCAAAGGTTGCACTGACTATCGTCCCATCCAGGGTTATCTCGTGTTCCAAAAGGACGGAGCTAGACCTGGGGGAAAGTGGAGTCCAGAGTGAATAATACAAAACAACTAGCTACCCCCTTTAGCTGGTAGAGAACAATCATTATCCCACCTTCATGGGACCGCCTTAAGGATAGCATGGCTACCCTTAAATACATACATGGCACCTGGAGTATGTTTACACTTGCACCCTAGTTCGAGCTAGGATGTAAATGCAGGCATTCGAAATAGTCAATGAAGCGGGGATTTAAATATCCCGTGCTTCATTAGCATGATCTCACCGGCACGTTACTCCGAATGCCAGCTGTTTCGAAAGTAAAAGTACACGTCAGGACACGTTAGTTCGAACCAAACCCCTTGGTTCAGACTATTGTTACTCCTCATTACAAGTGTAGACATACCCCTCGATACTAGAGTTAGGGGCTCATTAGAACTGCAGCTAGTGACTACCTTTAAGCATACAGCATAACCATCTCTCAGGGAGAAACAGGAAAGAAGCTGTAAGAGGATTACTTTGACCCAAAGTATTTCACATGTAAAAAAATAACTTAGAAAGAGAGAAGAGTTGACATGTTCAGAGATATTTAACAAATGCTTGTACTGCAAAAAGGCTAGCTGACTGAATGGTCTAGTTTAACAAGATTACTATGGCCGACTTGGTTTTCCAACAAGCCAAAAGTACACGCAAGAGTGCTGAACTGTAGAGCAGACACGTTAGCTCAGTATTGTCTTGTTCAACTAACATGTTAGTGAAAGAGTAAAATGAGCGGTTTTATATAAGGCTGGGACAAATCACTACATGGCAGAAAACTGACTGAATAGCAGGCTTCCTGCTGGAGTCATTCTGCAGGAGTTACAAGTCTTGACAGGCAAATTGAAGAAAGGAATTCAGTGACGATTTCCTTCTTGGAATTTCAGTTAGAAAGGGGCATCAAAGCTTGGCCCCGCTGAGGAACATAGTAGTTAATAGGGCATTCAGAGGCTACACCTAACTTGAACATAAAGCATACCATGACTGAGTTTGCCTTTAGGATGCTTAGGTGCAATCATGACACATGCCCTATAAAAACTTAAGTAAGACAAAGACAGAAGTACAACCCAGGGAGATCAGAAGGCTGCTCAGATCAGGATGGTATATTGCATGCTAAGAGCTCTAGTCTCCATACGCTGAACTTCTGTAATAAAGAGGATGGTGACCTCACATCATTCTGGGATAGACTTCGCTGAGAAGAGAGGGAATCACAGCTGTTAAAGGGTCAGCAAGGGATGCAGTATTCCAAGACAGTATAAGCAAATTCAGGACTCTTTCCTGCTAAGTGAGGTTTTACAGATCACCAAGACAGAAATCAGGAAAAGTATCTTCAAACATTTTTAGTACAAGTTGAACCCCTCTAAACTGGGACTCTCTGGTCTGGCGACCAGACCACGGATGTTCCAAGACCAGAGAAATCTTGGTGGAGGGCTGGTGGCTAGAAGTCCTGCAGGCTGGCAGGGTAGCAAGATGCCAGTGGGGCTGCCCAGCAGTGCTGGGAGCTTGGCAGCTGAGCTGACGGCAGGAAGGGGAGCCAGTCCGTAGGCCGGTGGTCAGGCTAAGGCCGGGGAGACTGGTACCTGGGGCCAGATAGGATCTCCCCTGGTCCAGCAAAATCCCTTATCCAGGACCAGGTAGATCCCAACTTGTATCAAGAATGTCTATTCCAAGTGACATGATCAGTAAGGAGATGGAATATTCTTTAAGCCTTTCAAGGATTAACTACCTATCTGGATGTGCTAAAATACGCCAATAAAGAAAATGCTAATTGTGTCTGGTTAAAAAATGTGATACCTGGGCTTGTCAGAGACATACTCAAAGAGAACTGTAGATGTTCTAGATCCCAACCTCTTCAGACGAGGATAAGAAAGAAACAGCCAAACATTTTCACCTTGAATTCCAAGAAAAATCCAGACCTAATGAACCAGAAGTCACAGGATTTTAGAGGAGGAGCTGAGAACTGATGGACAAGAGGAAGCAATTGTATAGGTCAGTCTAAAGCCTACTTCTGCTCGTGAAAAAATACCACCTACTGTGTTCAGGACGTACACAAGGAAGGAGAAAGTATGTGCAGGGAGTGACTGAGTAGCTATGTATCTCAGCACAAACGTGAGCTGCACACTGCATACACAGGCCACCTCACCTGGCATCAGACCCTTTCAGCCTCAGCTCCTGCACAGCTGCCACTGACCACAGTCGGATTCGCTTGGTATTGCTGCCGCTGACCAGCCTGTTGCCACAACACAGCAGCACACCTAGGACACCAGAAAGGAAATGCTTGTTGATCACTGTAAAGGGACTGATGGACTCTACCAACTAAGTTCCCTGGTAAATGTTTGGAGGAGGAGGAGTGGCACCACCAGCAGATGTTTGAACTCAAGGCCTCTGAGCAACTGTACAGGAAGGGTGGGGACAGTACCAACTGTGGCTCAAATGTACTGTCAGTGACTAGCATCTGTCAGTGACTCAGTGTTTGAGCACTGAAAAACAGCTGGAATCATGGTTCAACATTCTTTTTTCCTCTCAAATCTGTTGAATTTAAGACGCAATCCCCTCAGAAGCCAGCAGCATCTGTACTTACCAATCTCACCCTCATCAGCCTCCCAAGTCATGAAACAGCGATTGGTCTGTGTGTCCCACACACAGATCTGGCCTGTGTTGGTCCCACTATACAGGAGGTAGTTGGCACTGTAGCAGAGAGATGTCAGTTCCACCAGCCCAACCATATCAGGGATGGGGGCTCTATGAACCTGTCACACAACCGAAAGCAACAGGGTCAGAGAGATCATGATAGTTTATTTTTAAAAACCACCCCCAAATTAAGTTAGTTCAGCCAATACTTCAGCAATAACTGAAAACTAGTCTCCACCAGTAGGAGTTGCATCACTAAACCAATCGCTCCCACCACTGGCACAGCTAGTAATGGCAGAGCCTTTCATATACATTGTGTGGGCTTTAAAAGAAGAGAAGGCAAAGTCTGACAAATAGAAAAAAAAAGTCTAGCTGTTCAATCTGCAAACATAGAAGATAATAAAGTGATAAGTAACAGTCAACATGGATGTGTCAAGAACAAACCATGTCAGACCAACCTAATAGCGTTCTTTGATAGGGTAATAATCCTTGTGGATGGGAGAGGGTGATAGGTGTGGTAGATCTTGGGTTTAGTAAGGCTTTTGATACTGTCTCACATGACTATCTCATGAATAAAATAGGGAAATGCAAACCTAGATGGACCTACTACAAGGAGGGTGCAAAACTGGTTGGAAAACCATTCACAGAGAGTAGCTATCAGTGGTTCAGCCACAACTGGAGTCCTGCAGGGAATAGTTTTGGGTGCAGTTCTGTTCAGTGTCTTCATCAATTATTTAGGTAATGGCATAGAGCAGGGGTGGAGAACCTCAGGCCCGAGGGCTGCATACAGCTCCCAGCTTGCCTGGATCCAGCCCCCGAGGCTCAGGGCTTCCCCGAGTCCGCACTGGTGCTCCAGTCACCCCGCTGCCCCACCAAGGAGCTGGAGCACACGAAATTTAGTAGCCTGGGCTCCCCTATGCTCTGGGGTGCGAGGGCAATGTGGGGAGTCTCTCCTCAGTCGGGGGCCATGTCAGTGAGGGTTTGTCTTTTCTTTTCTTCTCACTTGTATGCGACCCCCAACTGATTTTTCTGTGAGTCAGCAGCCCCCAACACAAAACAGGTTCCCCACGCCTGGCCTACAAAGTGTGCAGACGACAGCAAGCTGGGAAGGGTTGCAAATGCTTTTGAAGGATGGAATTATTATTACGAAGCCTTACAATGCTGTGATTCTGGGTACCTTGAGACTGATATCAGCTCCCTCCTGCTCCATTAGCCAGAAAGTCATTGCTCCCCTCCCTACACAGGCAAGTTCACCAGCAGAAAGAGGGTTAAAGGCCACCTCGTGGACCGGTTCTGAGAAGCGGGTGGATGACATTAGGTCATATGTATGGGTGTTCCACAGGGCGAGGGTCCGGTCACTGTAATCCCCTACATATGACATGGGTGACTGTAAGAACTTCAGAATGTCACTTTAATTTCATATAAATTGTACATTTTCATAGTAAATTAATCAGAATTCCCCCAGTTTAACAGACACAACTTAAACTTGAACTCTCTTTGCTTAAACGTGTACTACCAACTTCCCTTATGTCAAATCCTAACACAACTTAGTGATCTTACACAGAACAGACTCCAAAAAATGATGCTATCTCATCATGTGTACGTTCTGGAGATATCCAGCAACCCAAGTGACAATGTAACAGCAACTTGACCACCTAACTATATGCACCAAGTGATGTCATTGCACCTGACAACTCTGTGGACACCACACCCTCAAGAGACCTTTATACCAGCTGATAGTCCTGGAGACACCCTCTACAAGGGAACCTCATAGCTACAGGTTCAGATGACTCACCTAGTGTAACAAGGAGCCTATCATCACGAGAGTATGCCATAGCCTGCACTTGGGTCTCATGATGGAAAATAACTTTTTGGCAAGTGCCATCCTGTACATTCCAGATGCGGATCTGACAGCGCGAGCCTCCATTCCCTTGGCCAGAGGCAGAGGCGAGAACCTGGTAAAACAATAATACATCACCACTGGGAACTCAATACCAAATTACATAGGTGTGCTAGGAGAGCCAACAAGCCCTGAGTAGCCATTAAACCAGAAGTGAACTTATACAGATGGTAAGAGGAAACTCTGTAGATTCATAAGGATGAGGGTGCCTGATGAAAAAACACACCATAGGAGAACACTGAAAGCTTCTTGGCCTCATGCATATAGCATGCCAGCTATCTGCAAACAGGGCATGAGGGTTAGAACACGCATGCTTTAACTCTAAAACCCAGAGTCTCAATGCAGTGGGCTTTACAAGCACCTCAGGTAGAAGAGGAAACAGATACACACAGGAACTCATTCAGCAAAGTCCATCCAGTCAAAGGCAAATTGTACATATATTCACACCGGAGCTTCTCCAGAAGGAGACATTTGTACCTGGGCATCGTGGCTGACTGCTAAAGTGGAAATCTCCTCAGGGTGGCCAAGCCAATGCTGCTGCGATCCTGAGTGCAGGTCTTCCACCACAATCACGCAGCCACAGGTATAGGCAAAAAAACCTAGCGGGTGCAGTGTGAAGAGGAGGGATATGAGGTCAGGAAAGGTCTACACAGAGGCCTTGTGTACAGATCCATACATTGCTGTGTCTAACCTACATGGCATAATTAAATAAGTGAAACTAACTCTTCTGTCTAGAAAGCCTTAAGAGTGAATGGACTGTCCATTACAGGTCATAGGGTATTCTTCCAAACAGGGAGTGGGCAGAGGTAGAAATCTCTGTTCGGCTCACAGCACCTCAGACACAGAAAAGAGAGGGCCTATAAAAACAACCAGCTCTCTTCCCTGATATCCAATGAGCTGAACAAGTCTGGAAAATACTTTGCTAACAGGATGCTCCAACATACCTGCATCAGCCAGCGCTTGCTGATACAACATAAAAAGGGTCCCTTATGGTACAAAATAAACTCAGTGCTGCAAAGTGAAGCTCTCACGGCAACAAGACGATTTAACTTGTCTGACTATGCAATGTTTGCACATTTGACATGCCATTACAGAGGTGTTGGGACACATACTCCCACTTCTCTGAAGCCTGAGTCCTAGAGTACCTGTGTCTGGATTCCAGACCATATTCCCCCTTCCATTCCCATTGTAGCCAATGACTGCTTTTAGTTTCAGGCCCTCGTTACCAGCTGGAGGATACAAGATACTCTGCAAAGAAAAGAGATGCTGGTTCAAGACCACTTTGGACAGGATACTCCATTTCAGTTCAATTCTCAATACTTCTACAGAACTACCACACACCCACATACACAGTGTCTAACAGACAAACTCATGCGCACCCACTTTCATAGTTATATGTACATGAAAACCCACAGCAGCTAAACCAGACGTATATGCTCTTCCAGATACACATGTAAACTAGCATCTTGCAATAGATTAGCAGCGCTGCCCCAAAACACTCCACTCCGGGGAAGGTACTAGTTGTGCTGACTCACTGACAGAGATGCTTATTTACCCCACTTGGAAATAAGGGAGAAGGGAGTAGCTGTATGATGGATAGGGGATCTAGGGCAGTGAGGGACAACCTAGGTCAACAAGTGGGCCGCATGAATGGTCCCTTCTTCATTTCAGAGGGCCGTAAGATCGGTCTCCTAGGAGGGGGCAGTTTTGCTAACTGCACTTGTGTACTTAAAATTTGCAGGATCTGTCAACAGAACCACAGCAGCACTTGGACTGGATCCAGAAGGAGAGCACATCTCTCACAATGTTGTGTGCGATCAGCAGGCACCTCACTTCATGTGTCCTTGCTTTATGTGCGAGTTAGTATTTTCCTATCGATATTACAAAAGTATGTGGATTAAAACCAGCAGACTCTGGCAACTCTGCATGGGCAACAATAAACAAAATGGCTTGTGACAGGTTGCCCACCACTGATCCAGAGAGTTAGCAAGCAGTACTAAGGGAAGAAGTCTAGGAGCTGGAAAGCAGAGGAGGATTGAGCTGAAATGTATGTTCACCTCAAACCACTTATGGAAAGATCATAATCAACTCATCCGTGATCATAATAGGAAGTGAGACTAGTATTAAGAGTTTTCTAAAACATGGGAGTCACAAAAGCCTTTCCATTGTTTAAGGTACAGAAAGGAAGCTACATTAGGAAAACCAAACCAAACCAAACCAAACCAAACCAAACCAAACCAAACCAAACCAAACCAAACCAAACCAACTTTTCCTGCTCTTTGCACTGAGGCAATTCTTACCTTGGGGAGCGCAGATGCTTTGAAGCGAGGATTAAAGTGCCTGTAGGAATCGGGGCGGATATGTTGCTGGGGTTCAGGTCCTTTGGTCTCTTTTCTAGATTCTAACACAGAACATAAAATAAGTCTAACTTTGTTCACGGAAATGAGGTGGCGCATCTCAAGCAACGAGATCAGTTAATGTTTTGGTTTAACAACATTCTGGATGCTGAGCTGGTGTGTACACACAGACACACACAGAGGCTGGATTTGCCATTGCCCTGCACAGTCATTTGTACTGGTACAAAGAGAAGGCGTAAAATGACCCAGTCAGAATATAACATTCACACCCACTCTTACCAGGTGCAAACGGCTGCACCAGGAGCAGGGCCACAGAGATACACAAACATATTTTCCCACTCAGTCTCCTGCCTGGTTGGAACATGCCAGCATACCAGGGACAAAGACAGGCTATAGCTTACTAACCCATTTCTGTCATTTTGTCAAGGTGACAGATACCCACAAACTTAAAGTACTACCACACTGCACTATGGGCATCAGTACTAGAGGAGAACAGGCACAGCAAATAGAAAACCATGACTTTATAGTGAGACAAGCACTGGCTTACTTTTAAATGGAAACTCTGACAAATTTTGCCTGAGGCTTTGTGCACTGGCAGCTTCATGCCTCTGGCAATTAGCCATAAGCTGGAGCAACTCTGAAGTTGTGTTTCTATTAATAGGCACGTTGAAAGCTTTAATGGAAAGCACAACTTCAAAGCAGAGACAGGTTACATGGCGGAAAGGACTTTTGCGTGCTTAGAAGCAGTAGCAGAGATGGGGACAGACTGGGGAGGGAGACAGAGAAACAACAAATGGTCACAGAGACCAAAACAAATTTCCCTCCCATTATTCCTGTGGCAAACTACATCCAAAAGGAAAATATCATGCAGGAATTCTAGGAGCATACACTGCATTTGGTCTTCTGGTTTAAATCACATCCCTCCCAGAAATCCAGTGCAGGCCATCAGTATTACTACAGATATTGTACAGAATGCAACATACACATTCCACTTGTGTCTAATTTTCACGGGTTGTCCCTCATTTACTTTACTGCTAGTAGCACACTGCCTTGCAGGCGAAAGCTCTATGTACTCCCCCAAGGAGTGAAGCTCTTCAAAGGCCCAGAACACCCCTTGATTTACCATGTCCTGAGTGACTGGGAGACCTCGAACACTCCTGACTCACTTTGGGCCTCCCAACAAGAGGCTCCTCATTCTTGACTGGCTCCTCCATGACAAGGGCTGAGTGGTTTTTGTTGCCATCAGCAGGCTCTCTGCTACCACATTTCAGATCTGCTTCCTCCCCTTCATCTGAGTCAGAGAATATATCTGTAGAGGAACATTGGTGGAAATGAGGGGAGAGTTATTCTGTGCCTCCCAGGGTTTCTTTTATAAGTGGCTGTCCCTTCAATTACAGAGAGGTTACAAAGCAAAGCAGGATTTTCCTGTTGTCCATGGGGAAAATCTGGGCATTCACCCAAGAGCCAGAGATCAGACGTATTCACAGCACTCTTGGAAATATCTGGTCACCAGTTCAATGGATGGAACTTGGGGCAAGGGAAAAAGCGGCACCAAGAATTACCAGACAGTACAAGGCTGGGAAAGGATGGTGCTGTGCTGCTCATCTCAACCTCCAGGAAGAGGTAGGTGTTGGTGGAAGGAAAGGAGCCAGGGCAGCTGTTTAATTATAATGAGGAGTTTTCCCTAACAAAGCCTTTCTTTACAAGACATTCCTCTTCTCACCATCACATCCTGCTTGGTGGATAGAGCTGATGTCCAGACATGGTGGTGAGGCCAGAGATGGAAGAGGAGCTGACTGGCGGGGTCTCTCATTGGCACTGGATGTAAAATCCTTTAGCTTCTCAGAACTGGTTTCTGGAACAGAAAAGGGGATTGGGTAATTCCTCTGAAGACAGGCCGAGGCAACAGCACTACCAATATGCTCAGCTCTCCAGCTTCCTCATTCCCAGATGAAGTCATTTACAGATGCCTTTTCCTTTACCCTCTGAAGGAGAGAAAAGGGAGACAGGGAGAGGTGAGCAGGAAGACAGTGGATAGAGAAAAGCAAGAGGGATTAAGGGAACAGAGAAGAGGAGGAAGAAGAGTAAGAGACAGAAGAGATGCAGAAGAAATTTATCAGCTAACCTAAAGCTGACCCATTTTGCCCTGGCCTTCTCTAGAAGTTGTGTCTGTGACAAGAGGAAACACTAATCAACTGGTGATTTCAAACAGCAGATTAAGCTCCAGTACTAATGGGGAATTAATTCTTAATGTTCAGGTGTCCTTGACTAAGGAGCTAAAATCTCATTTATAACCAGTTCCTGAAAACAGCTGTAGAAAAAATGTGTTTGAATGTGTAACAAGATGAAAGAGGCCAACTCACCAGCTCTGGGAGGCACAAGAGATTCAACATAGGGATGAACGCTGGAAAGGTAAGGAGACAAGCATTACAACGACGGGGGTGAGAATAGGACAGAGAGGGGAACGATGGAAAGCATTCCCATGGCTATGAGAGGTGATGAAGCACTGTAGCGCTCTTACTCAGCCTTGGGTGATTCTGGTCTGGACACAGCAAGGAAGTCCCAGAGGAAGATGGCATCTCCAATGCTGATGACATGCTGCTGGTTAGGGGTGAAGGCCACCTGTCGCACTGGCTCTGAGTGGCCTATATATGCCTGGGAGAAAGAAAGAACACAAGGATATCTCTTGTACTTCCAATACTCAATTGCTACCCCTTTGCAGGCTCTCTGGACCATTCACTGTTCCCCTTGGCACAGATAAGGGCCTTCTCAGAAAAGGCTCTTTAGTATTGGTCTATAGTTATGGTACCTTATCGGAAACATAATACAGGGTTCTGTTATGCACCTCATGAGGGTGCGTGTGTCAGGCCTGCACAGACGAGTCCTGGGGTCATTCTTTAATGAGGTCACATTGATATGGAGGAATGATCAAAGGAACTGAAAAAGGGAAGAACCTGAGGGTATGTCTACACTACAAAGTTAATTCGAACTAACGGACGTTAGTTCGAATTAACTTTGATAGGCGCTACACAAGCGCTCCGCTAGTTCGAACTTAATTCGAACTAGCGGAGCGCTTAGTTCGAACTAGGCAAACCTCATTCTACGAGGACTAAGCCTAGTTCGAACTTACTAGTTCGAATTAAGGGGTGTGTAGCCCCTTAATTCGAACTAGTGGGAGGCTAGCCCTCCCCAGCTTTCCCTGGTGGCCACTCTGGCCAACACCAGGGAAACTCGTATGCCTCCCTCCCGGCCCCGGATCCCTTAAAGGGGCACGGGCTGGCTACGGTGCCTGTGCCAGGTGCAAGCCTGCCAGCACCCAGCTAGCAGACCCTGCACCTGGCACAGCTCGAGCCAGCCACCCGATGCCCCCCAGCCCTCCCCCTCTTCCCGGGACCAGGCTGGTGGGCTCCCGGGAGCTTGCCCGGGACCGCAAGAGGCGGGCACCCGCCTGGTCTAGTGCGGACATCGTGGACCTCATCCACGACCTCCGCACTAGGCACAGGAAAGCGGCCGTCTAGGGCAGGAGAGCTGCCAGCCTGGCCACCCAGGAGCAGGTGTGCATGAAAATCAAGGGGGTCCACTGAGACCCCCGACCCTGAGCCCTGAGCTTACAATGGCCGTACTGGGTCAGACCAAAGGTCCATCTAGCCCAGTAGCCTGTCTGCCGACAGCGGCCAACCCTAGGGACCCTGGAGGGGATGGACCGAAGACAGTGACCAAGCCATTTGTCTCGTGCCATCCCTCTCCAGCCTTCCACAAACTTTGGGCGGGGACACCACTCCTACCCCCTGGCTAATACCACTCCATGGACCCAACCTCCATGACTTTATCTCACTTCTCTTTAAACTCTGTTCTAGTTCTAGTCTTCACAGCCTCCTGCAGCAAAGAGTTCCACAGGTTGACTCTTTGCTTTGTGAAGAACAACTTTCTGTTACTAGTTTGAAGCTTGCTACCCATTCCTTTCCTTTGGTGTCCTTTAGTCCTTCTATTATGGGAACTAATGAAGAACTTTTCTTGATGCACTCTCTCTACCCCACTCCTGCTTTTATAGACCTCTATCCTATCCCCCCTCAAGTCTCCTCTTTTCTAAACTGAAGAGTCCCAGTCTCTTTAGCCTCCCTTCATATGGGACCTGTTCCAAACCTCTGATCATTTTAGTTGCCCTCCCCTCTCCCACCCTCTCTCTTCCCCTCTCCCACCTCCTTTTCCCAGTCTCCCCGAGTTTTGTTCAATAAAGAGAGATTCTATTTTTGACCACACGTTTTCTTTATTTTGTACATCAGGAAGGGGGGCTAGGGAAGGGTAAGTGGAAGGAGGTGAGGGAGGAATGGGGTACGAGCCCCCGATGGGGAGGACTGGGCTGGCTCTGCGGGCTTCTGGGGGTGGAAGCTCTCCTGCAGACCCCCAATTGCCCTCTCTCCCCAGATGGCAGCCTGCGGCAAGTGTAGCCGGGCTGATGGCCGAGTGCTGTGATGTGCCCAGTGTGGGCACTCAGGGCACTCCAAGCCAGGACTGCTTTGCAAGCGGGGCACCCCTGAGAACTGTCTGTCCGGGGTGGGGGTCGGGTCCCTTTAAGCACAGCCCTCGGCTAGCCTGAGGCAGCAGCTCCACGCTCTAAGTCCTCATCTGATGCCCTGCTGGCACTGCTTCTGGCCATCCTTAACCCCGGTTCAGGGTCCTCTTAATGTGGACATGCTAGTTCAAGTTAGCAAAACGCTAATTCGAACTAGTTTTTTAGTCCGGATCCGTTAGTTCGAATTAGCTTAGTTCGAATTAACTAATTCGAACTAAGTTAGTTCGAATTAGCGCTGTAGTGTAGACATACCCTGAGTCCTCATCCTGGCTCTGCCCAATTCCTGTGTGACTGAATAAGCCACTCCATTGCTCTCTGTTGTTCCATCTGTAAAAGGGGTGATGCTTGCCTATCTATGTCCTTGATAGTGGTGTGCTGAGAGTTACTTAATGCTGCAGAAATACTAAGTATTATTACTAAGTGGAATGAGTTTAGTGTTCTCCATTCGTGTCTCATTATATAAAACTAGGAATCATGGCTCAATACTGACAAATCAAGGTTGAGGGCCACTGACAAACCAATGTGGGGGAGGTTAGCTGCACTATTGCTTTCTGCTCAGAAGGACTACGTGGCATTCATAGTGGAAGGTGATGCTGATTTTTCCCTGGTGTACAGTACCTGAAAGTTGATGTCGAACCTCATCTGAAAGTCCCACACTTTGACAACCCTGTCACCGGCAGTCAGTAGGTACCTGGCATCCTCGCTCAGTGCCAATGAAGAACAGGACAACTTGTGCACACGAGAAACCTTTGAAGACAAGACATTGTCACTGCTAGCTAAACTGGCTGTTTCCATCAGCAGACCTAGTCACTGCCTGAACAGACAGAAACATAAGGATGGGTTGTCTACGATGTCCAACTGGAAACAGGGGAAACGGGGGTTTATTCAAAGGAATACTTTTGTCCTCTTCCGATAAAATAAAGTTTCAAACAATAGGGAGAGGGGACAGAGATGCCCAGCTGTTCTAGACACGGAAGATATTGAACCCAGCCCTGGTTACTGCCAGGCCTACCCGGCAGAAGGGTTACACATACAACACAGATCATCTGCTTCCCAAGTTCCTTACCTCTCGGACTAAGCGCCCAGTTTTGGCATCAAGCACAAGGACCTTGTTGGAGGAAGTAGATACCAAGAGTTGGCCAACAGGCATAGGAGCAAAGCAGAGTCTCAGAGCAGAGTCCAAGCTGGTGCTATCCAAGTCCAAGATGCTAACATCTAGCCTCAGCAGCTGTGAAGCAAGAAGCTATTGAATACCAGTTTCTGGAGTGAACAGTTCCAAGGGAAGTGAGCCAAATGGCAAGGAATTCTAAGTAATTTCTGCATAATCTGAGGATATTTTTAGACCATTTCCCCAAAAGCTTTATTGTCTGAGGCAGCTAGAGGAGAAGAAAAGTGTATTTCACTCTCTGCTCCCTTTAATCTTCTCAAGCCACCTGATGAAGGGTACATCTACACTGCATAATTATTTCAGAATAAGCTATTCCAGAAGAAATATTCAGAAATAGCTTATTTTGAAATAGTGCATCTATACTGCAGGGAAGCCTCGAAATTAGTCCGAGACAGATTTCCCTAATGTGGATGCACTACCTTGATTTAGAGCCCCAAGAACCAGTAGGGAGTGATTACTCTGAATGGCCCTGGGAAGGAGCTATTTCGAAATAACAGCAATAGAGCATCCACACTGCAGCTATTTCAAAATAGCAATTTCGGAAGAGGCGTTATTTTTCGTGGAATGAGGTTTACAGAAGTCAGAATAAGCTGTGTGTCATTTTGAATTTATTTTGAAATAACGGAATTGCTGTGTAGACACTCGTACTGTCATCTCAGAATAATGGCCGTTATTCCGAAATAATGCCACTGTGTAGATGCACCCTAAGTGGTGGCTCGGGGCAGGCACCGTCAGCATGCATTACTCATTACTTTGACACTTCCTTAAAAAGGACAGATGCTGTAAGATTCCCTGTTGCTTTTCAGCAACTTCACCTCTCGCTCCATAAAGCTGGATGTGAGTGTAGAAGGAAAACAGCCTGCTATCGTGTCTCCATCACACAGCAGCATTGAAAAGGAGGAAACCAAAACCACATTCCAAGTACCATCAAGTGTTTTCCACATGGCAAAGGACAAGTAAAGAGGCCATGTCAAACCCAATTTGGTGGAGTCTATGGGGTTCTCTAACCATCTGGGAGGCAAAGCATTCTACAGTGTGTGACACCAGGAATGCCCTCCCTCCTATTCTATTCTCCCTTTGGATCAAGACAACTTCCTTCAAGTTACCTCATCTAGAGAGTGGGCATCCATAATGGTCACAGTGTACTTAGAGGGGCCCACAAAGGCGAGGAGACGTCCATCCCCACTGAGGGCCAAAGCATTGAGACTATGCTCAGCATCTTGGGATACCACATTGCCTGGATACAAGTAAAAACAGGGTTAATGAGATAAACGGCAAGGAGGGAAAGTTGAAAGAGTGATTGATTATATACAGTAATTCCTCATTTAACACGTGCCCGCTTAACACGTTTTCGCGATAGCACGATTCTTTTTTAAGGGAACGTTTTTTGAATTACACGACTGTCCCCGGAATAACACGATTTCCCAGTCGGTCCATTGCCCGCGACTGTGTGGGGCTTCCCCTGCCTCCCTGCGCCATTCTCCGGTGACCCCCCTCGCCAGACGCAGTGCGGGTCCCGGCAGGCCCATCACAGGGGCATACTCCCAACCCAATCTCCCTCCCCTTTCCTTCTCCAGAGCCAAACACCTGCCCTCTCTGCTGTACCCCAGTCCCCCTTCTCCCCCAACCTTATGTCCGGGACCCAACAGACACCACCACTTGAAATGCAACCCCACCTTTTCCATTATTTTCAATGGGAACATTGACCCCGCATAACACATTTTCACTTAACACAATCATTTTCTGAAACAGATCGATAGTGTTAAATGAGGAATTGCTGTATTGCAGCCAAGACAAAATTTCATTTTATTAAGGATGTGGGGTGTGCTCCTCTCACTGAGCCAAAACCCCAGCATGGTGCTAAGGGTCAATCTGTGCTGTGGCAGATGTCAGATGTGAACAGCTATTATACACACATTAAAGACTGAATTAAAACATTCACACCAAGATCTGGAACAGCCCAACATTTGGAGAGGCCTGGCACTGGGTTGCATTTTGAGCAAAGGAATTATATTTGAAGCACACACAGTACTACAGTGTGGTATCAATGAAGGAAGTTGGGTTTTATTGTTGTTTTTTAGCATAGGCAAGGGGTTGTTACAAGCAGCTACTTTGAGAGTATAAACAGCTTAAATCCATAAAGAGATAAACACCTGCAAAAAATTCACAGTACGGCGAAGCCATTTTTAGTTAGCAGATGAACTCTAAGAATGTCTTTTATGATAAAAATCACAATGACTGGTCCATATTTCCTCTACTGCTGAAAAGGGCCAGTCTAGTTTTAATAGGTTATTTCTAGGGTCACACAGGGAAAAATGGAACTAAACCACTGGCTTCAGATCACAGTCAAGAAGCCCTGGGTGCTATTCCCAGTTCTCACATTGACTCTGTGTGTGACCTGGGCAAGCCTCTGTGTGCCTCTGCTTCCCCTTCCCTTGTCTGTCTTGCCTGTTTGGCTCTTTGGGGCACCTCTCACTGTTTGCATTGGTGCCTTACACAACAGGGCCCCTCTGCCTTAGCAGAGGCCTCTTAAGTGCTATTGTAATTCTACTAACACTCATTTTCTTAAAAGTGTGTGTTAAATCTGAAAGAACACGTACACACAATTCAAGCCCATTTGCACCACTAAAATACATCAACCCAGTTACAAACCTAGGAAACCAGAACTACAATGGAAGTATTAACAGCCCAGCCCTCAGTATTAACAGCCTAGCCCTCAGTATTAACAGCCTAGCCCTCAGAGAGCAACCCTTAACTGGTATAAAGAAATACAGCTAACTTGTGTGAAAAGCATCACCAGATTCCTTCTGAAAACATCTGTATGGAACGTTAAGCATGTGAGTTAGGGATGTGAAGGACTAGGCGACTATCCAATAAGCAAATGGTTATCGGATAGTTGACAGGATAGTCAACTAGTTGCTCTCCCCACCACCCTTGCTGCCGCTATCAGATAGAGGCGGTGGGGAGAGAGGACGGGGGAGGACTTCGAAGTGGCAGAGTCGCACGGAGCTGGGGGTCAGCTGCTCAGTGCAGTGCTGCCACTTTGAATGCTGTAGGGAGCCCAGCGTCAGACTCCTCATGGTTTTTCAAAGCTAACCCCAGGCTCCGTGCAGCGCTGCTGCTTTGAAACGCAATGGGGAGCCCAGTGTCAGGCTCCTTGCCCCATTTCAAAGTGGCAGCGCTACGCCGAGCCCCCAGCTGACCCTGGGCTTCAGCACTTTCACCTTTGAAGTGCACATGTCAAAGGCGGAGGCGCCCTATTGACTAATCAAATAGTCGCTGCAAAAATGTCAATTAGTCAGTTACCCAATACTTAACATCCTTAATGTGAGTCCTGGAGACAATACCAGCCAGAGGGATGCAGAGCCCTTACCCAAAACTCTAAGGACTTGGCTCTTCTGGGCTGCATGGTTATAAAGAGCCAGGGTCCCACGTGAGCAGGAACTGAACATCAAATCGCCATCAGGGGAGAAGGTCAGACCAGTGACTGCACCACGGTGCTGCCTACATAACACAGAAAACAGGAGACAGTGGGGGCAAAAAAGCAGGCAAACTGATGTGAAGTGCAATGAGGGGTCCCTGGATCAGAAAGAAGATCAGAATCAGTGTGAGAAGCCCATCCTTTGTTTCCCAACTGTAGACAGGACAGTTGGTTATCTTTATTCCCAGAGGAGCTTGTGGAAACTGATCAACAAGAGCAGTGTTTTTGTTAGCAACAGCTTCCAAGATGGCATACCCACACACTGGAAAGCACTTTTGGTCATCTTCCACTTCCCAAAAAATATTCCCAAGCTTGTCCTGCCTGGTTGATCTCCAACACACCTGACTGCCTCCTCCATTCTTTGGTCACCTCTCTCCAAGATGGAGAGTCCCAGTATTCAACTGTCAGGCCTGACTCTTAATCAACCCTTAAAACCACACACCCCACCCTCATGTTTCCCTCAGGTTTTTCCTCTCTGAAAACCAGCTGATTGTAACTCACTTGATGAGATGGCCACATATAAGAAATGTGCTCTTCCATCAGGGTCCAACACTAATGTTAGCTCCTGATATTTCATCATGCGGATGTACATCTTACATGCACTGTTGTTACAAATGAATATACAATAGTCACTTGGCAAACGTACTTGTGTTCCATTAGCAGGTCAGAGGCAGCCAGGCTGAAGGTTCTCACCACTCCACTGGTGAACCCACAGGCAAAGATTTGTTGTGCAGGATGAAAGGCCACAGTGCACGGCATCTCATCAGAGGCAGTGAAGTCATACAGCTGTGGGGAAGGGACACACAGAAGTACTGCTTGGGAATATGCAAAATCTAGCAGCAGTATGTGACAATGAGATAACCCTGTATCCCAGTTCATTATCACAAGCCCTCATTGCAATGAAGCCGTGCCTGATCCAAAGCCCAGTGAAGTCTTTCTGTGGACTTCAGTAGGCTCTTTGGGCAGAGCTATCAAACTGCACTGTAGACATTCAGGCTTGGGCTGGAGCCCAGGCACTAGGACCTTCCCCGCCTTGTTTTAAAATGAGATATGTTGCTCGCACCAGCTGCAGATAGAACAAAGATTGTGCAGACATCCTTTTTACAGCTCTGCCAGCAAAGCGACTTTCTGTCTCCTGCTCCCTCTATCGTCACTAAAGAAGTGAGCTTATGCTACCTGCTGCATGGACTCAAGGTCCCAGATCCGGATGGTGTTATCCTGGGACACCGTAGCCATCTGCTTCCGGAGCCCATCCACAGAGAATGCCAAAACAGAGTCCGTGTGGGAACGCATCAGGGTATGGTAGCCCCGGGACTGTACATCCAGGTAACCCAGGTTCCCAGTGAAGGTGGTGCACAGAATTTTGAGACGATCTGGACTGATGCTGACAGAACTCACTGGACCTTCATGTTCTGGGGAAACAGATTTAACAGTTGATAAATTATCCCAGGACCCAAAAAAGTGGCAGATCAAGACCACCGCTAATTGACCATCTTTTAGTCTATTGCACATAATCCAGCCAGTGCCATTCCCAAAGCCTTTATTTTTTCAGTATCACAACATTTCATTCCAGGATGGATGAAAAACTCCTGTGCTTCTCCCACAGATTTTCATTGGACTGATAAGCAATAAGCATTAAGGGCCAATGTTCACCATATGCAGAAGATTCCTATATTCTCTAGAATTCCAGAAACACAAGGACCGCTCTTGAAGCGACTGGAGAGAGAAATCCCCAAGTTTCATCCAGTACAGACTTTCCCCCATTGGAGTTGGTAGTTACTCCACACCAGGTCTCGCCCACTAAGGGAGCACCATAAGAGAAGTCCAAGAATGAATTTTCATTGATTTTCACAAGAGTTCAGGTTTGGGAATGGATCAGCAGAGCTGTGGAATGGAACCTAATCTGCATTCCTTTTTCTCTCTCCAGGAAAGCCATGGCCCCCACAGGCTGAGGATGATATGAAAGCAGAACTAAGTGGAGAATGAGTGAGAGAAATCCAAGGTCTACTCACCTGCTTCCAAGAAGACTGCTGAGAAATCTAGTGGCCACAGACGCAGGTAGCCGTCCTCTGAGGCTGTTGCACAGAAGGTAGAGGAGACACTAATACTGTTTATAGCAATCCCAGGGCCTGACAATACAAACAGATTACTAATTAACACGCTGTAAGGAACAAAAAAATTATTAGACTGTATCAGACCAATAGTCCGTCTCTTCCAACACAGAGCGATTTGGAGAAAGAGGCAAGAAACCCTGCAGTAGCAGTTATGGGATAAGCTGCCCCCTGGGAACACTTCCTTTTAACCCTGAATTGCTACATCATGCCACTAATCAGAAAGGTCTTTATTTCAATCAGAACTCTGGTTCATATTTAATATGGCTATTATAACCTTGTTATCCACAGAAGCATCCCATCACTTTTCAAATACTGCTGTACTCTTGCCTCAGCAATATCTTGGGGCAATGAGAGCCACAGGCTAATCATACATTACAGGAGAAAGCCTTTCCTTTATCTTCCTGAATTGGTTCAACTATGGAGAGAGAAACAAGTGAGAGTAAAGAAAAAGAGGGGGAAGGAAGTGGGAACGTAGCAAAGAAGATTGCGTGCGTTAAAAACAGCTAAGACTTCCGTTGCTTATGAATATAGCAATAAAGTATGGTCTAATCAAAAGTAATAGGGGCCAGAAACTCTGCCTCTAACACAATCTGTGACCTTGGTCTAGTCTTAAATTCTACACCTCAGTTTCCCCATCTATAAAATGGGAATGGTATTTACCTTCCTCAAAGAGAAGTTGGGAAGCTTAATTAGTCTATTTCTGTGAGGGTATGTCTACACAGCAACATTATTTTGAAATAACTAGTGTTATTTCAAAATAACTTAGTCCCCATCTACACAGCAGGCAGTTATTTCAAAATAATGTTGAAATACTGTCAAGCTGGAGGACTTCTTTCTCCAACTCCTGTAACCTTCATTGTACAAGGAGTAAAGGAAGTCAGAGGAAGAATGCTCTATTTTGAAATAAGTGCTGTGTAGATGCTCCCAATTTCAATTTCAAAATAAGCAATGCACTTGACGTAGCTCAATTTGCATAGCTTATTTCAAGGTAAGCCCTGCTGTGTACATGCACCCTGAAAAGTGGAAATGTCAGGGATCACAGTGCGTGTGTTTGTCAGAGCAGGACAAACAAAGATAGTTGGTTTTCTTTGTACGTTAAGCTCTTTACATTCTACTGGGCACAGAATTTCTATTGGCTGATTAAAACATTGACTGATGTTACTAAAAGGGTGTTTATTCTCAACATTCATCAATTATAACACCAAAATTCTTCTTAAAATGGTATTTGGTCTTACTAAATCAGATTATTTTTGTAGGTGGTTTGTCATCACTGATCTGAGCTAAACACAGTCATCTGTATTAGGCAGAGCATTGCCTTATGTTCAGTGAATTTGCTTAATTTCAGCTTCAATCCCTCAAATAGATTTTACCTTCATTATTTAATGAGGCAACTCCACTCTTAGGCTACGACTACGCAACAAGGTTTTTGCGTAACCTTGCGAAACCGTGAAATAGCCACACCTCAAGCGCATTTTTGCACAAGACAATCTACAGTCAATTGACAGAACAGAGGGGTTTTTTCAGTGTAGATATACCTCCTTTTACGAGGCATGACTCAAAAAGGCATGTGTGGACACTCCGCAGAGGTTTCTTGTGTAAAGAGCCTATCCAAAAAAGCACAGGTGCTCTGATGAATTTTCTTGTGCAAGAGCATCCATGCAGTGTGGATGGTCTCTTGCGCAAAAGCAATGTGTTTTGAGGTATGGATGTGCTTTTGCGCAAGAAGTTTTTGCGCAAGAACTCTTCCACAAAAGACTTCTTGCGCAAAACCTCTACAGTGTAGACGTAGCCTTGTTCTCTTCACAAGTACAGCTTTTCCCTCCCAGCTGAATGTATTTATACCCATTGCTTTTAATTCAGCTACTAGGGCCAAAATTTCTGCATATACACTTTCTGTAGCATGAGGTTTTGCATTACGAGAATCTCAGAATTCACTGCGCATGCAAAACCCACAAAGTTCAGCTTGTGTATCTATATGAAATTTTGCATAGTCAAAAATCTTTATGATTCAAAAAATAAACATGCAAAAACGAACACAAACACATTTAGAGGCTGCTTCTGAAAATGTGTCCCTCTTGTCCAGTAAAAACAGAATTTCCCATCATATTGTAGAAGCTATTTTATGTTTAGCTAGAAGCCATCTTGTATATCAGAAACCATTTCAGCTTTTCTCTCAAGCACGTAGACCAGAGTGAACTTTCTGTCACCCTGTGAGAAGAGGCCTACAGGATGGGCTATTGGTATGTGTTAATTGGGCTGGTTGGGACAGGAGATGTACTCCCTCGTACCTGTCCGCCATCTTGTTGATAAGGCTTTGTTTTTCCAAATTTAATTGAGGATTTCTGTAATTGAATGCCCTGACATCAGACTGTTTGGCTAAGGGTATAAAGATACTAGGATTGATTGTATTAGCAGCTTTACTGGGCCCGACTTTGCTGGGACCACGTTTGGCTCACTTTGCTTTACTGATCAATAAAGGAAATCAGTTGTTAGCCGCCTAAACAGAGAGGAGCGTGTTTTTGCTTCAACAATATTATAATATTTAAACACAGTTAAGGTCCCATCTTCCAATCCAGATTCTTCATAGATAAAGGCCAAGAGAGGACTCTTAGATCACCTGATCTGCAGTATTAACATAGCCAGAGAATGTCACTCCTGAATTGAGCCCAGTAGATTAGGATTTATGTAGGTTACTAAAGGTATATGGGTAATAGAATCAAAGGGTTAGAAGAGACTGCAAGGGTCATATTAGTCTAACCCCAAAATAGGGTTTGGTTAAATATAGTCTCTTTCTCCCCTTCAGTGCATAGGAGATTGTATTAGTGAAGAAACTGGCTGAAGCCATAGCTGTGCTCCCAAAATCTTACTAGTAGTGTGAAGTTAGCTTTTCTCAACCTACAGATGATCCCCTACAATTCTGCCTATTTTGCACCTGGTATAATGAAAATTGGGTCGTAGGTTTTCCTGTGTCTGGTGTTCCCTCAGCAGGGCTTTTCCTTCAAACTCAGGAGACAATTTCAGTAAAAACCTTTCTGACGAAAGTTCAAAATGTAGCATGTTTTATTTCCTCTAGGTAAAATATCCATTCCCCATCAACACCTATACCTGAGTTGAAGGTTTGCTTCTCCCTCCGCTGAGAGTGCTGAATCTGAGAAGGCAAGAGGCGCCGGGCATTTCTGATAGTGACGTTCTTGTAATCAATTTCCAAGATGTGGCCACTTCTGCTGCAAACAAAGCTGAAAGAGAAAGGACAGCATCGCTAGACACCAACTTCCAAGACATTGTATAGCGGAACTGTATTCTGCATTTTGTTTCAATGTTATCTTTACACCACAGTTTTGTTAACAAGATAGGAATGACTTTAAACATGCTGTTTGTTTAACCATTAGTAATTCTACTTTGTAATACAATAGCTTGACCAGGAGATGAAGTTAGATCTCTCCACTTTTCTCTTCCTTTCCCCTTTGGAAAGACTGATTTAGAGAAAGATCCGAAGAGTTATTGTCAACATAAATGACACGGAGAAAAGCAAAACTAATGAGCATTACATCTGTAAGCATCTAGTCAGTCACAACAATTATCTTCAATTACCATACATTTTTCCATTGTGAAGGAATAAAAAGAAGTAAACTCTATTAGCCTGTTACATTGGAATCATCAGAAAGATTGTCCCCATCTTTTCTAATTTAGGAATTAAAAATAGAAGTAAAGAGGCAGAGACCTGCCTCCCAAGTGTCGTAAAACATAAAAGAAAATATACAACTGTTCCATTATTATTATTTCTATTACTGTAGGACAAGGACACCCCTACAAGAATCAGTAAGGAGGAGGACTGAATCTCGGGTATCCATCCCAAAACCAGCTGGAGACTAAAAGAGGGAAGATTACTCACCTCTACCAGGGGACGACTAGGATCGGTTTGCAGAAACAAGATGTCTATCAACTTTTGCCCAATACTTCTTATACTAATTCAGACAGAAGAATGGAAGTAACCATAAGCCATGATTATGGCCCTACCAAATTCATTGTCCATTTTGTTCGATTTCATAGTTACAGGATTTTTAAAATCTCAGATTTCATTATTTAAGCTATTTAAATCTGAAATGTCACAGTATTTTCTCCTTGACACAAGTGCTGAAGGATCCGACCAGGGGCCGTGCGCAGCTTGACCTTCTGCTCACAAACAGGGAGGAACTAATGGGGAAGTAGAGGTGGGTGACAGCCTAGGAAGCAGTGATCATGAGATGGTAGATTTCAGGATCCTGACCAAAGGAAGAAAAGAGAGTAGTAAAATACGCACCTTGGACTTCAAAAAAGCAGATTTTGACTCCCGCAGAGACCTGATGGGCAGAATCCCCTGGGATGCTAACATGAAGGGGAAGGAAGTCCAGGACAGCTGGCAGTATTTTAAAGAAGCCTTATTGAAGGCACAGAAAGAAACCATCCCAACGCGTAGCAAGAGAGGCAAACATGGTAGGAGACCGGATTGACTTACAGGGGAAATCCTTGGTGAACTTAAGCACAAAAAGGAAGCTTACAAAAAGTGGAAACTTGGACAAATGACCAGGGAGAGGTTTAAATGTATAGCTCGAGAATGCTGGGGGGTTGTCAGGAAGGCGAAAGTGCAAATGGAATTGCAACTGGCTAAGGATATGAAGGATAATAAGAAAGGTTTCTATAGGCATGTTAACAAGAAGAAGGCGATCAGAGAGGGTGTGCGGCCCCTACTGGATGAAGGAGGTAACCTAGTGACAGATGATGTGGGGAAAGCTGAAGTACTCAATGCTTTCTTTGCCTCTGTATTCACAGACAAGGTGGGCTCCCGGACTAATGCGCTAAGTGACACAAGATGGGTTGAAGATGGACAGTCCTTGGTGGATAAGGAACAGGTTAGGAAATATTTAGAAAAGCTAAACGTACACAAATCCATGGGTCCGGACTTAATGCATCCGAGGGTACTGAGGGAGTTGGCAAAGGACATTGAGGAGCCTTTGGCCATTATCTTTGAAAAGTCGTGGAGATCGGGAGAAATCCCGGATGACTGGAAAAAGGCAAATGTAGTGCCCATCTTCAAAAAAGGGAAGAAGGACGATCCAGGGAACTATAGGCTGGTCAGTCTTACCTTGGTTCCTGGAAAAATCATGGAAGGGATCCTTAAGGAATCCATTTTGAGGCACTTGGAAGAGAGGAAAGTGATTAGGAATAGTCAGCATGGATTCACAAAGGGCAAGTCGTGCCTGATCAATCTGATTAGCTTCTATGATGAGGTAACTGTCTCTGTGGATGGGGGAAAGTCAGTGGATGTGATATACCTTGACTTTAGCAAGGCTTTGGATACGGTCCCCTACAATATTCTTGCCAGCAAGTTAAGGAAATGTGGATTGGATAAATGGACGGTAAGATGGATTGAAAGATGGCTAGAAGGCCGGGCCCAGCGGGTAGCGATCAACGGTTCGATGTCAGGATGGCGGACTGTTTCTAGCGGAGTGCCCCAAGGATCGGTTCTAGGACTGGTTTTGTTCAATATCTTTATTAATGACCTGGATGAGGGGATGGATTGCACCCTCAGCAAGTTTGTGGATGACACTAAGCTAGGGGGAGAGGTAGATATGCTTAAGGGCAGAGATAGGGTCCAGAGTGACTTAGACAAATTGAAGGATTGGGCCACAAGAAATCTGATGAGGTTCAACAAGGACAAGTGCAGAGTCCTGCACTTGGGACGGAAGAATCCCAAGCATAGTTACAAGCTGGGGACCAACTAGTTAAGTAGTAGTTCTGCAGAAAAGGACCTGGGGGTTACAGTGGATGAGAAGCTGGATATGAGTCAACCTGTGCCCTTGTAGCCAAGAAGGCTAATGGCATATTAGGTTGCATTAAGAGGAGCATTGCCAGCAGATCCATTATTCCCCTTTATTTGGCTTTGGTGAGGCCACAACAGGAGTATTGTGTCCAGTTCTGGGCCCCCCACTACAAAAAGGATGTGGACGCATTGGAGAGGGTCCAGCGAAGGGCAACCAAAATGATTAGGGGGCTAAAGCATATGACTTATGAGGGGAGGCTGAGGGAGTTGGGTCTGTTTAGTCTGCAGAAGCGAAGAGTGAGGGGGGATTTGATAGCAGCCTTCAACTACCTGAAGGGAGGTTCCAAAGAGGACGGAGAGAGGCTGTTCTCAGTAGTGACAGATGGCAGAACAAGGAGCAATGGTCTCAAGTTGTGGTGGGAGAGGTCCAGGTTGGATATTAGGAAAAACTATTTCACTAGGAGGGTAGTGAAGCACTGGAATGGGTTACCTAGGGAAGTAGTGGAGTCTCCATCCCTAGAGGTGTTTAAGTCTTGGCTTGACAAAGCCCTGGCTGGGTTGATTTAGTTGGGATCGGTCCTGCTTAGAGCAGGGGGCTGGACTTGATGACCTTCTGAGGTCTCTTCCAGCTCTATGATTCTAGTATTATAACTGTAGGAACCCTGACCGAAAAAGAAATTATGGGGAAGTTGCAAAGTAATTGGAGGTGGGCTTGACATACTGACACTCTTATTTCTGTGCTGGTAGCATTGATGCCTTCAGAGCTGGGCAGCTGGAGACAGTGGCTGTTGGACAGGATACCAGCTCTGAAGGCAGAGCTGCCTCCAGAAGGATGGCATGATATGGTATTGCCACCCTTACTTCTGCATTGCTGCCTGCAGACTGGACCCTCAGTCAGCAGCTGCTGCTATGGCCACCCAGATCAGACAATAATACTCTTGGGTCAGGAGCCGCAATTTGAGAAATGCTGGTCTCGCCCATGAAATCTGTATAGTATAGGGTAAAAGCTTCCAAAAGATCAGATTTCATGGGGGAGACCACATTTCACAGTCCACAATGCATTTTTCATGGCCATGAATCTGGTAGGCCCTAGACCTGACCCTTTGGAAAATAATGGGGTCCCAGGCAAGTTTGGCATACTTTCTATCCTGAACTGATTTGGAATGAAGCCAGAAAGGCTTCACAGAAATGAATCCTAGAAATATTCGCCACATTCACTTAGGTTTAATGGAAATGACAAACTTTTTGAGGGAAATAATGTGGAAAATTTCAGGAGAATTATTATTGCTTCAGATAAACTATGTTGGAATGGCAAAGATTTCCCCCATATAGGTGATCTGGATGCAATGTAAATAGAAGATGAATGCATGATTTGGGGGAAGGCTTTTTTACTTCTGAATTTGGAACTTCTCTCCTCCCTCCCCAGTTTAGTTTATGTATACAATGCCTTCCTATTTGATCCAAAGTTCTGAATAAAACTTTAGGGGAAAGTGAATTTTCCCCTGTGTGGCAAAGTCTGGGCTAAGCCCCATGGGTCCTGTGCTTCCTGGTGGGCTTTTGTGTGCCTCAGAGGCTCGCGGTGTCCTTAATACTACTACAAAGGCGAGAGTACCCCACTACCAGAGCCTTTTTCATCACTGGCCACTCCAGTGTTGTCCTTTTTCCACTCCCTATTGGCCCTTCCAGCCAAAGGGAAGGGTTGGGGGGAACCCGGTTCTACCCACTTGCTCTGGGTTCTGGCCCAGGGCCCTATGGGTGGGGGCAGCCCCGAGCAGGCCATGTAGCTTGGCCCTTGCCCCCCGAGCAGCAGCCCCTCCCTGGGCCACTTTCCCAACCCTTCCTGTGGTACCTCCTCCCTCATGCCGTGGAGCAAGCCTTGATGTCAGCTGTCTCAGATCTGTTCCCTTGTGCTAGGCTGCTCTCTTCTCCTTCATTTCTCCTCTAGTCCATCCCTTTTCTCCTTCCCCCTTAGTCTTGCCTGGGGGAGTGTTTTTATATTGCGTGCCTCCACTCCAGGGCTACGTCTAGACTGGCCCCTTCTCCGGAACAGGCATGCAAAGCAGGCAAGTCAGAATAGGGAAATCTGCAAGTAGGAATAAGAGATCCTCCAGAAAAGGGCTTTATTCCGGAGGATCGCACCAGTCTAGACGCTCTTTTCCGGCTTTTCCCCAAGCCGGAAAAAAAGCGGCGGCCATGTTTATTTAAATCCCATGGGGGATATTTAAATCCCCCGCGGATTTCCCTATTCTGACTTGCCTGCTTTGCATGCCTCTTCCGGAGAAGGGGCCAGTCTAGACGTAGCCTAAGTGGCTGTAGATGTTCCAATTAGCCTTCCCTTCAGGCTGATGCCAGACAGGCTTCGGGTGTGGCTGGCTGGGCCAGAGTCTTTAACAGACTACTCAGGGAACATAAAACCACACACCCAGCTCCACACATATCTGCCTTTCATGAGGCCTTGGTAGCTCGCTGCTCTTGGGCTGCCACACCTGGTAGAGCCATCAACCAGAAATAAAGCAATACTGGGCAATCTCCACCAAGAGGGCTCAGACCAAAGAGTGAAGGTAAATATTAACACACCTGGCAATTCTGAGTTTTTAGAATATCACCCTGGCAGCAGTAATCTTGTTTTAGTGATGAAGCTGAAGTATAAAAAAGTCATGCAGAATGCTATCACACCACATCTTTCCCACTGCTCAGTGAAGAATAACAGCAAAACCATGGGGAGATTCTCACTGAGGAAGTGACTGGTGAAATCTGCCATTTCTTGTGCCAACCTACAAGGTATTTTAAGCTTCTTTTAGGATCTGAAGTCTTACAAAGGAGGAGAATAAAGGGCAGGTTGGCTTTGTTTCTGCAGACAAAGAAGAGGTAGGCATAGGGATGACCAGACATGGTAGGCATAGGGATGACCAGTCAAAACCACAACTGTTCAGCCTCTTCCCTATGCTTTCAAAAGCTCACCATGCTAGCGCAGGCAGCTCCCAGGGACAAAGGCAGACTGAGTCACAGTGTTCCTAAACAACGTTTCCTCAACTCCCGTCCCCTTTCACCCCTCCTCTACCTACGGTACATCGATGACATCTTTATGATCTGGACACATGGCCAAGAAACACTGGAGATATTCCACAGAGATTTCAACAACCTACACCCCACCATCAACCTCAGCCTGGACCATTCTACACGAGAGATCCACTTCCTGGACACCACCGTACAAATCAACAATGGAAAATTAGACACCACTCTCTACAGAAAACCCACTGACTCATACAGTTACCTACATGCATCCAGCTCCCATCCAGAACACACCACACGATCCATCGTCTATAGCCAAGCCCTTCGATACAACCGCATCTGCTCTAACCCCACTGACAGAGACCAGAAGCTTCAGGATCTCTACCAAGCATTTATAAATCTCAACTACCCACCCAGAGAAACAAAAAAGCAAATTGAAAGAGCCAGACGAATACCTAGAAACCATCTACTTCAAGACAGACCCAAGAAAACCAACAATAGAACACCACTTGTCATCACCTACAACCCCCAACTTAAACCTGTCCAACACATTATCAAGAAACTACAGCCTATATTGGAACAGGATACCATACTCAAAGAGGCTCTGGGAGACAGACCCATAGTCTCCTATAGACAACCACCTAACCTCAAGATGATTCTTACCAACCACCACAGGACATACCACACTAATACCAACCCTGGTACCTTCCCTTGCAACAAACCCCGTTGCCAGCTTTGTCCACATATTCATTCTGCTGATACCATTATTGGACCTAACCAAGTGAGTTATAAGATCAAGAACACATATTCCTGCGCATCCAGAAATATAATCTACGCTATCATGTGCCGAAAGTGTCCGTCTGCTATGTACATTGGACAAACATCTCAGACACTTCGTCAAAGGATTAATGCCCACAAAACAGATATTAGACAAGATCACAAAGAGAAAACAGTTTCTTGCCACTTTAACCAGAAAGGACACTCTCTAAATGACTTAGCCACCTGCATTCTGCTACAAAGACCTTTTACATCTACACTTGAAAGGGAATCCTCTGAACTGTCATTCATGTTAAAATTCGACACTTACCACCAGGGACTTAACAAGTCTTTGAACTTTCTCACCCATTATCAAGACAGTTTCCCCAATTATCACCTGTAATACCATTAACTCACAAACATCCCACTCTCCCTACCTTTAATATCAGCAATTCACAGACACTTACCTTCCTTCCTCCCCCTTCCCACCCCCCCGCATCCTCCTTCTGTTCTGCAATGTGATTTGTCCTTTTCATATTTGTTCATTTTTTTAAATTGTATCCTTTGGTATATATGGTTGTGACTACTTTCTTCCACTATTTGATCTGAGGAAGTGGGTCTGGCCCACGAAAGCTCATCATCTAATAAACCATCTTGTTAGTCTTTAAAGTGCTACATTGTCCTGCATTTTGCTTCAGTGTTCCTAAAGAATTCAGTGAAGGGAAGTGATTTAAGGAGAGAAAAACTGGCTCCATCCTTACAGCGTTCGGTCCTCAGGTTCCCGCTCAGTGGAATGTCCCTCCTCAAAGGCCAGGTCAGTGAATTCCAAGGAATGGTACTCCCCCAGATTCACCGGGCATGAGCGCAGCGCTCCACTCCGCACTCGCCACAGCCTCACATTATCTCTGCCGCACGACACCATCCTGTTACATGAGAGGCCGAGTAAGAATTAGGAAGGACTTATTCTCTGTGGATAAAAGGCTGCTCCCTGCAAATAGTACAACTGACACACAGACACCAGGGGAGAGAAGATGACGACTAACATCAGCTTCCTGTCTGTGGTACCTTGTGTCTACAGGCTGGAAAGCGAGCAATGCAGTGAGCTTCCTCCCAGCAATGCCTTAACCGAGGGGTAGTCAATTATTTTCTGTCAATATTTTGGTCAATGTACAATCAAGTCCAGACCGCAGAGAAAATCATTAAGAAAATAACAATAATGATAACAAGTAAACAAAGGTTGGGGGGAGGAGGGTGTCTATTCAAAAGCATCTAGTAGTCTGGATTTGGCCACGGTCCACCTATTGACTATTCCTGCCTTAATCTATGCTGTTATTTTACCCTGTTCTCACATTCTCCTATTTGCATGTTACCTGGTATCATCAAAAAAAGCAATCTTCAAGGTCTGGATGTCCACATCTGTGTGAGCCTTGGCCAGCACAACCACCTCTCCACCATGGTTCACTTGAGAAGTGTTCCACACCACCACCATCTACAGCAACAAGACAGCAAGAGAACTACTAGAAACGTGACACCAAGGAGGGCTCAGACCATATAAGCAATGAAGAAAATTACTAGTCTTCACATAGCAGATGAAAACCCAGATAGTGCGCTCCCAGTTCCGCTGGTACCGTGCACTGGGGCTTTGACCCACTTTGATATGAACAGAGTGGGGATAAATCTCACACAGAAAGATGGATTCATCCCAGAGAGGTGTTCTTCACTTTTATAGGCTAGTCTACCTGATAATCATTCTACCTGTCTGCAGAGCTGCCAGGAGAGGGATTGAATCTGGGGCTAAGATAAGAACTGAGAAAGAACAGAAGCCAGTGTATAACTAAATGCATGGATTGTGCTAGTGTCCAAGGTATATAGTAGGAGCCAGAGTTCCCTCTAGGCCCACAGCCACAGTCCAGATCTATCCATCTGCATTTCTCCACTGCCACATTATTTCTGATATTGTTAATTATAACTTTCACTTCTTCACTGAATAATTTTCCACAAAAACAAGTCAGACATTAAAGAAAATGACTGCCATGGAATAAGCCCTAATTATTTATCCGAGTACCTACACACACATCAGTACAGTAAAATATCACCTCAAGCAATTATCTTAGCAGGCCACACATTAAATAGGGATGGCCAGTACGTGGTGGGGCACTTCCAATAGAAACCAAAGGTGTTGCAGAAGTAGCTTAAGGATTGGTTCTATGTGCAGAGTAATTACACATTCAAGGAGAAGAACACATATCACTATTTCACTTGTTTTTGTTCAAAGTCATGCATACTGTTGGGTAAGTGGAACCCAAATAGCCCAAGAGTTTTATTACTCACTGTTTTGCCATGTCCATCTTTCCCAATGCCACAGAGGACAGCTCCACTGTAGGAAAGGCTGCAAGAGGGGAAAACTCAAGATGAAATGCAATATCCTACAATCTGCCAGGATCTCACTGGGAAAAAGTAAAAGCCCATGCTCACCTCCTCCCCAACACACACTATCCAGAACTTGCCTGCAACATACCTGAGTGATGAAACTGAGTGAACATGGGTTTTAAACATGGACAGACATTTCCCCTTCTGAAAATCCCAGAGCCGCACCATACTCAGGTAACCCATCTGTGCAGAAGCCAGCAATGTGCTGTTTCCATTAAATGCCAATGCCGACACCTGTAGGAAACATCATATTAGCAAAAACAACTCCCAGCTTCTGGGAGAAGCTAGAACTGGAGTAGCTGAAACTCCCACTATTGTGGATCCAACATCACTGCTTAGAATGATTCTCGCTAGAAGCTGGACTTGTGATTTTCCCAATAGCCAGTAAGCTGATAACCCATAAAATGAACCAAGCTTAGGACTGGAGTGGTCTCATTTTCTCTCACACATCAAATATTTGCATATTCTTGGGGAGGAGAAGTGGCTGTCATATCTGTTTTTTGCAAAGAATCCACTTTTACCTTGTCTGTATGGCCAATGAAGAACCTTTGCGCTCCAGTTTCAATCTGCATGGTTACGATAATAGCATGACAAGGATAAACCACTGCAGAGCTGTTCTTAGTCCACAGAGCCTGTAGGACAAAGGCAAGAATCAGAGCACGGGCAGAAGAGAGAGTAGTACAAAGGTGCCCTTGTCTACAAACTGAGAGGAGAGGCCCCCTGTGCTTGAACAGATGGACATGCATAGAATTAAGACATACAGATATTTCAAAATCTGGTGCAAATATGTAGGTGTTGTAAGGATTAGGCCTTCTTCTGTAGTCACACAAAGACCTGTAGCCATGTTGGAAGGCCTAAGGCCTTCATCTGCAGCTAGACTGAAAGAGTAGCAGCCATCAGCTGTAAAGCAGAGTCACATGCTCATATTCCATTAAAATTGCATTAAAATAGGAGACCCCAATATAATGGCAACCAATATCACCAGATAAAGAAACAGATCTCAAGATGGTTAACAAAAACTTAGTTTGAAAGCATTTCATTTGTCAAGGAACTACTTATCAATAGTTGAGGTTGTGAAATCCTCATTCTATGATTGTGATCCACTCTTTCCTATTGTTTGTTTGTATGATCTCAGACTGGTTTTTAATTGTTCTGTCTGCTGTATAATTAATTTTGCTAGTTATAAATCAATTAAGATGGGGTATGATTGGTTAGATAATTATGTTACAGTATGTTAGGATTGATTAGTAAAATATTATTAAAATAATTGGTTACAGTTATAGCTAAGCAGGACTCAAATTTTATTATATAAACTGGGGCCTAAAAGGAAGTTCTTTGGGAACCAACTCCAGGTCACTGCTCCAACATCGGAGCTGCCAGAGCTCAACCCCGTGCAATGACATCAGGCTGAAACTAGAGTCCTCCAGATGGGCCTGATTGTGATTGGTCACCAAGACAAGTTCATCTGTCTTCTTGAAGGTAGTGAGCATTGTATGCTTAGTATGTGCATTTTGGTTTTGATTATTGTTAATATATAGAGATTAACTAGGATATTACTGTGTAAGGCTCTTTCACTGGTAAAAGACCCTACAAATTTGTAGAGTGTAAGGTTACGCCTGAGCCCTAGAAACGGGTGAAGGTGGGTGCTTATATTAAGAAGTCTCAGTGGGGTAGCCAAATTAGTCTGTAACTTTAAAAAAAAACAAGTACTCCTGCAGCACCCTAGAGATTAATGAAAAAAAATAGTACCATGAGCTTTCATGAACAGATGAGGAAGTGGGTTTTGCCCATGAAAGCTCATGGTACTATATGTATATTTTTGTTAGTCTCTAAGGTGCTACAGGACTGCTAGTTTTTTATACTGAGAAGGTTACGCCTGAGCCCCTAGGAATGGGTAAGGGTGGGTGCCTATATTGAGGAGGTTAATCCTGTGCCCTAGGAATGGGTAAGGCTGGGTGCCCTTAGAGCATGTGAATGTCAGAGAATTTGTGCGGGTAAGAATATGTTATTTGAGATGACAGCAGTTCCATCCAAACACAGATGCAAATTTATAACTATCAAAGGAAAACTGAGTGGTCAGCTTACAGTATATCCCAATTAACTCAGCTGCTCTTCCATCCAAGTCATGTTTAATATCATGTGTGCAATAAATAAGAAAGGAACAATCCTTTGTTCACAGGGAAATGGACCAGATGACACAACCAGATTTCTTTAACTCTAACATGGGTCATTAAGAGGATGCTTGGAAGGATCAGAAGGCAATACTCCAGGAGGGCAAACCTAAGATACCAATGCATTTTTGAATTTCAAAGAAATTCTAGATGAATATTGCACTGATCAGTTTGGAATCTGCAAGGAGATTTGGCAAGGGGAACACAATTTTGGAATTTTACTGGGTCAAATCCCATATTTGGAAATGAACTTTTCACTATGTTTGTAGTCAAAAGAGACTGGGTGGGCTGGCAGGATTTCCAAAAACAAAGGAAACTGATCATGAAAGTCAATGGGAATTAGACACTTAATTGCCCTTTGGGCCTTTAAAAATCTCCCCCATAGTCAATGTATTGCAAATCCATTCCGAAAAGCTTCTTGGTTACTAACCCATTTGGTGCTATAACCCCCAAAGCCAATAATTGTCCTCAGTTTCAGGATTGGATCTGGTAAGAGTCTCTGAAAGAAAAACATATTGTCAAAAGTGCCAGCACAAATAAAGCATGTAAGTAAATTGTACCTGCTTCAACTACAGCTTACATCCCAGTGATCTACCAAGTTCCCTCAGCTCCGTATCAACCTGTGTCCCTCTGGACCTATTTCATAGTTCTCCCTGAAGTGACAGAACTGTCTCTCCACCTCAATTTTTTCATATTAAGGGAAGAGTTTAATTAATAGGTAACTATCCTTAAATCAAATCCAAGAGGAAGAAAGAGCAGGAATTGACTGAAGTCTTTTTTTGGGGGCGTTCCATCTCCTACAGGAATAAAAGCACCAAAGTCCACAGTGGACAGTACTAAATGGAACAATCCCAGCAATGGAATGACATGGTTATCCTGAATCACCTGTCAAGAGGGCAGCCAAGTCCTCCCTATGGTTACATATAAATGCCATGAAAATTTAGGGGTGCTTCTGTAAAGATGAAAAAGGGGGAATCTGTCTTCTTACCCTGCAATGAGAGGCTTTCTTGCTGGAGAGCATCTCTGGTTCAGTAATCTTCGTGTGCACATCCTGGGCAAATCAATACATAGTAGTTACAGTACTTGTTAAATGCCAATAGCATGATCATCTCTGTACAAGACATATGGGCCCTGCCTGGAGAAGTTTAACATGTAAGTGAAAAAAAAGAACAAGATCAAGAGAGAATTCCAGGTAAGAGGGCTCACAACCGCCCTTAGTATTAATTAATCGTCTCTGTCAGTTCCAACCAGGAAGGGGCATTCATGTTGCTCTTTCTGCTGAGTTTGGGTATGTCTACACTACAGCGCTAATTCGAACTAACTTAGTTCGAATTAGTTAATTCGAACTAAGCTAATTCGAACTAACGGATCCAGACTAAAAAACTAGTTCGAATTAGCGTTTTGCTAATTCGAACTAGCATGTCCACATTAAGTGGACCCTGAACCAGGGTTAAGGATGGCCGGAAGCAGTGCCGGCAGGGCATCAGATGAGGACTTAGAGCGTGGAGCTGCTGCCTCAGGCTAGCCGAGGGCTGTGCTTAAAGGGACCCAACCCCCACCCGGGACAGACAGTTCTCAGGGGTGCCCCGCTTGCAAAGCAGTCCTGGCTTGGAGTGCCCTGAGTGCCCACACTGGGCACATCACAGCACTCGGCCATCAGACCGGCTGCACTTGCCGCAGGCTGCCATCTGGGGAGAGGGGGCAATTGGGGGTCTGCAGGAGAGCTTCCACCCCCAGAAGCCCGCAGAGCCAGCCCAGTCCTCCCCATCGGGGGCTCGTACCCCATTCCTCCCTCACCTCCTTCCACTTACCCTTCCCTAGCCCGCCTTCCTGATGTACAAAATAAAGAAAACGTGTGGTCAAAAATAGAATCTCTCTTTATTGAACAAAACTCGGGGAGACTGGGAAAAGGAGGTGGGAGAGGGGAAGAGAGAGGGAGGGAGAGGGGAGGGCAACTAAAATGATCAGAGGTTTGGAACAGGTCCCATATGAAGAGAGGCTAAAGAGACTGGGACTCTTCAGTTTAGAAAAGAGGAGACTGAGGGGGGATAGGATAGAGGTCTATAAAAGCACGAGTGGGGTGGAGAGGGTGCATCAAGAAAAGTTCTTCATTAGTTCCCATAATAGAAGGACTAGAGGACACCAAAGGAAAGGAATGGGTAGCAAGCTTCAAACTAGTAACAGAAAGTTGTTCTTCACAAAGCAAAGAGTCAACCTGTGGAACTCCTTGCTGCAGGAGGCTGTGAAGGCTACAACTAGAACAGAGTTTAAAGAGAAGTGAGAAAGTCATGGAGGTTGGGTCCATGGAGTGGTATTAGCCAGGGGGTGGGAGTGGTGTCCCTGCCCAAAGTTTGTGGAAGGCTGGAGAGGGATGGCACGAGACAAATGGCTTGGTCACTGTCTTCGGTCCATCCCCTCCAGGGTCCCTAGGGTCAGCCGCTGTCGGCAGACAGGCTACTGGGCTAGATGGACCTTTGGTCTGACCCAGTATGGCCATTGTAAGCTCAGGGCTCAGGGTAGGGGGTCTCAGTGGACCACCTTGATTTTCATGCACACCTGCTCCTGGGTGGCCAGGCTGGCAGCTCTCCTGCCCTAGACGGCCACTTTCCTGTGCCTAGTGCGGAGGTTGTGGACGAGGTCCACGATGTCCGCACTAGACCAGGCGGGTGCCCGCCTCTTGCGGTCCCGGGCAAGCTCCCGGGAGCCGCCAGCCTGGTCCCGGGAAGAGGGGGAGGGCTGGGGGGCATTGAGTGGCTGGCTCGAGCCGTGCCGGGTGCAGGGTCTGCTAGCTGGGTGCTGGCAGGCTTGCACCTGGCACGGGCACCGTAGCTAGCCCGTGCCCCTTTAAGGGGTCCGGGGCCGGGAGGGGGGCAATAGAGTTTCCCTGGTGTTGGCCAGAGTGGCCACCAAGGAAACCTGGGGAGGGCTAGCCTCCCACTAGTTCGAATTAAGGGGCTACATGCCCCTTAATTCTAACTAGTAAGTTCGAACTAGGCTTAATCCTCGTACAATGAGGTTTACCTAGTTCGAACTAAGCGCTCCGCTAGTTCGAATTAAGTTCGAATTAAGCCTATCAAAGTTTATTCGAACTAACGTCCGCTAGTTCGAATTAACTTTGTAGTGTAGACATACCCTTACTGAGCACCAGCCTCAAGCATTTCAGACCCATCCTATAGGAATAAACTTGCAGTTTAACTTGTTTGTTCCTAGTACATTGGAGTCCCTTATCTCTATATATCTTCTCCCATGGTCAATAATAGTTTAAGCAAGAAGGTTGGGTTCAGGAGCTTTGTTTCCATATGAAGTCTTGGCCTAATATGCCCTCTAACCCAACAATCCCCCAAGAATTGGGATAATAATGTTTCTGCATTTCAGCACATGGAGCAGCAGTGTGGGAATGTGAAAGGCAACTGAGCTGATCTACCTGAATTCCTCCTTGAAAAGGCATTTACAGATGGAGGCTGATGTAAATTGGCATTGTTGCACTGAAATCAATTAAGCAACACCAATTTACACCAGCTGAGCATCTAGTGCAGGGAGCTTAAGGGAACGCAGTGAAAGGAAGCTTGAGCCACTAGGCTGGAGAGTTCAGTACAAGGCACACTTTTTTTCTAATGAAAGCATTGTGCATTCTCAAAGCCATCACGGGGACAGACTTGGGAGAAGAGTTAATAAGATTCTGCAAAATCTGAGAGGGGATGTGGACCTACACAGATAACAGTTAGCAATGTCAAGCTGTCAAGGTCCAAGGGTGTTCTCTCATTCACCTCATCTGAGCCAACTCCAACGGTATGAATGGCGACGTCCCCCATTCTGTGAGCATACACGTGAATACCACCGTCAGTTGCTGTAGGTAATGGTACAGTGGAATCCCCAGCAGCCTGAAGTCCTTCTGCCCTGCTGATCTCCTGATCCCCAGTGTATGCTGCTTCCAGAGTCCCAGAGGTTGCTAAGTGAACCTCTGGGATGCTCTTTGTAACTAAGGGAGACCAACGCGACATCTGAGAAAGAGTAAACAAATGAAAACAGATCAGGCCTGCTTCAGAGCCCCCTACCATTGAGGTGACTGGAGAAAAAGGAGACAAAATAGTTTTGGATGTTGACTGATTCTTACTCAGCTACTTAAAATTTGAGACATCCAACATGTAAAAACATTCAGGTGCGCCAAGTGATGCAAGAGAGTAAAAGAGTGCTCTGTGTGACTTTCTGATTTGGAATGGCACAATTGCTGCTTTTACTGGATTTCCAGATGCAACTTCTCTCTCTCCACTGTGTGATAGCCAACAAAATACCTGAAACACAAACCTTCCCTCCCCACAACCCATCCCACTAGATACAGATCCATCATGCCCCTGGGAGCATCACTATTCTTCATGCCTCAGTTCCCCATCTGTAAAATGCAAACAATAACACATCCCTATCTCGCAGAGGTGTCATGAACAAAACTACATTAAACATTGTCAAGTGTCCGTACATTACGGTAATGGGGACCAGATACATACCATGGACAGATTGACCCCCAAGGTCATTAAACTTCAGTCTACTGACTGTAGGACAGTGCACAGCCCAGGCCATAGAAGACAAAAAGCAGCCACTACAAATACTGAATACATCCCAACCACAAAACAGGATACATGGAAACCTTCTGGCCAGAGGTGGTATAGGAAAGCTACACTTACAGCCTGAGGGGATACTCACATCCTTGGGACTGGTTATCTGTTGGATAAGGGACACTCGATCCCGGACAGCTTTGGTGAGCGTCACCGACCGCGGAAGATGACGGATTGGGTCTTCTAGCGTTTGAACACCTGGATTACAACAGTAAAGTGTTGGGTTCTTTCCTACAGTTTGCTTCCCCTCCTGCTGATCATGCAATCACGGACGACATAACTGAATAGCAACTTCATTCTACCACTTATTCCTTCCTTAGAGAACTCGAGGAACAATTAGGGAATACAGGCCAGGTCACAACAGAGGAAAACAAAGGGCACATTATCTATTGGGCACACACTGCAGTCACCTGGGAAATCAGATTAAAATCTTGTTCCTTTTGTCCCTACGTCAACAGGGATTGGAAGTGTGGCCGAGAGAGAAGGAAGTGCTTTGTGACACTGAAAAGCAACCATTCTAGCCTTTAAGAAGGGGTGCTAATGGAGTCCAATGGGAGTTCCATCAGATCCCTTTCACAGGGGTAATGTCTGCAACAAGATGTTATAACAGATAAGCACTAGATGCGGAATCTTCATGGCTCCAACAAAGATATAATGACTTTGAGCAGAAGAGAAGGAGTGTTCCGAGAAGAATCACTGCAGGGCTACTTGCTGTACTATTGCACTGTAGAAGTGCTCTGTGCAGTAGCTTCCTGAAGAGTCTGACTGACATTTATTACTACAGTAAAACTCCGATGGTCCGGCACTCCTGATGGTCCGGCACCATCAGGAACCTGGAAGTGCTCCGGGCAGCTGGACCACTGGAGCTGCTCTGCCCCCAGCTTCCCCGATTCAGCCGCTGCTGAACTGACTAGCGACTAAATCAGGGAAGCCGGGGGCAGAGCAGCTGGAGTGCTGCTGGGTAGGTCCCGTAGCGCTGCCCCTTGGGGCTGCGGGACCAACCTGGCAGCACCCCAGCTGCCCCCAATTCAGCCACTGCTGATACTGACCAGCGGCTGACTCCAGGAAGCCCGAGGTAGAGCTGCTCTGCCCCGGCTTCCTGGAATCAGCCGCTGATCAGTTTTAGCAGCAACTGACTTGGGTACACCTGGGGCAGAGCAGCTGGGATGCTCCCGGTTGGTCCAGTAGCGCCGAAGAGTGGCACTACTGGACCAACCCGGCAGCCCCCCAGCTGCTCTGCCCCAGGTGTCCCTAAGTCAACCCCTGCTGATACTGATCAGCGGCTGACTCCAGGAAGCCCGAGGCAGAGCAGCTCTACCTCCGGCTTCCTGGAGTCAGCCACTGGTCAGTTTCAACAGTGGCTGAATCAGGACGCCTGGGACAGAGCAGCTGGGGGGCTGCCGGGTTGGCCCAGTAGCGCCGAGGGGAAGCACTACGGGGACCAACCCGGCAGCACCTCAGCTGCTCTGCCCCAGGTGTCCCCAAGAGCAGCTGGGTTGCTGCCAGGTTGGTCTCGCAGCGCCGAGAGTCGGCGCTACCGGACCAACCCAGCAGCACTCCAGCTGCTCTGCTGCAGGCGTCCCCAATTCACCTGCTGCTGAAACTGACCAGCAGCGGCTGAATCAGGGATGCCTGGGGCAGAGCCGGACTATCGGAAGGGGGGGCTATGAGGGGTCTGGGGTGGCATCCCCCCCACCCCAGACCCCTCATAGCCCCCCCTTCCGATAGTCCGGCATTTCTGATAATTCAGCAGCCCCTGGGTCCTAAAGGTGCCAGATTATCGGAAGTTTACTGTATTACCTTCTAAAAATTCAGCAGCACTTGAGACCCAGCATTTGTTTCTCAACAGCCCATTCATACTGATTTTCCCTTTGCAAAACAATCCAGTTCATTTGTATAGTAAGTTCGTAGCCTGCAGAAAGCCAGTTACTCTGAGCTGGGAGGGCTACCACCCACAAAATAAACGGAACTTTCACCAGTTGTTCCAAATCCTTGGTAGATGCTCCACCTCAGCTCCTTGGGCTGACTTTCTAACGAGAGCAGAAGGGGAATATCAAGAAAGGGACTTTTGTTACCCTCTCTTACTGCTGCTGGAGTGATCTCTGACAGGACACAGCACTGACTGATGGCATGTGCTAGGAGCACAACTCTGATGTAAGAAAGACTAGTCAACAGTTGCTAACTTATCCTACTGATCATCAGAGTGAATTGATGGATCTTCTACCATGCTCTACCAAAGTTATATCTTGAATTTTATTTGGTTAACTGCAGCAGTAGATGGTGCAGGTGGCTTTGTACCATGTCATACTTTGTTTCAGGTAGGACAATAACCCGGATAATCTGGAAGCCAGGTTGGCACATTGCTCAGGCACCAAGTGAGTATCACAGGCTGTGGTTATTTATTTCAGATTCCCTACCTGCTGCAGGGCTGGAACAACCTTTTTGAATTGAATCATATGGCAGCTTGGACCCATCAGAGGGAAACCTAAACAACAAGATCAGAGGAAAGTCACCTCATGAAAGGGTGACAGTTTCTAGGACCCTTCACTGCATGGCAAGGCTTTATTTTGCTGACTTACTGTTGATGTAAAAGGGTTCATTGACACAGAAGCAGAGTTACTTGACTAATTCAACCTGATGTCAGATCAGGTGGATCATAAAAGCCAAAATTCAGGATAAGGGTTTGAGTCTCTGATCTACACCACGACACCTCTGGCCATGTCATTCAGGGGAGGGGCAGGAATGAGCCGCACTCACCTGCAGGAAGTGGAGCGATGCAGCAAGAGAACAAAATAAGCTGGGGCTGCATTGCTCTGCTTGCCGCTGAGAGCAGGAAGAGGAGGGACAACAGACCGCTGCTGCCAGTGCTGGCCCCACTAGTCCCCTGGACCGCATCGCTTGGGGGAGGAGAAGTGGTGGGGCCCTGGGCGGAGGAGGGTTGTTCCGGACCTTCCCCAGTGGCCCCATTCTGCCCCCTTTAACCAGTTGCCACTGATGACCACAATCTAACAGTCAACACGGACCAAGCCGGCAATAACCAAGCTTAGGAGAAAGGCTGGTGCGTGATTAAGTTAGCAATACAAGTAAACAAGTAAGCAAGGAGGCAAAATTTGTACCATATCGAAGGCATAGCTAAGATATTAGAAATAAGGTGCAATCTATACTTACTTACTGACCTATTGATCAGGACCTGGCAGTTTCTGTGGTTGATCACTTAAACAGCACTTAGCTCCCCAAAATTAGTTATCAACAAGTAAATGCTGAAGATGTGAGTTGTACTGTCCTGGAGCCCCCAACATCATAGCCACAGCCTAAGATCGCCAAAGTGTTTCCACTATAATCCCAGTTTTGGGCAAACTCTTGGATATCCTGACTTGTGCATGCTTAACTCTGCAGCCCTCGTATCTTTGCATAAAAGTATTCTGATAAAACATGTTACATATACAAAATAATCAGACTAAGGAAGAAAGTAAGGATGTAATAGAGTAGTCGACTAAATGATTAACCGATACTCCTCCACAAGTAAATTTTTAATGGGCTGGCTGACAGGCTGGCTCAGTCCTGGCTCCCACTGGAACCCAATATTGACACCTGTGCCAGCTCTTAGTGCTTGGACTGCAGAGCCACAGCGGGGTTGATGCCGGGTCCTGGCACTTGGAGCTGGTGTGCAGGCAGGCTGGCTCAGTCCCACCATACAAGTGCTTTTACTGCAGAGCTGTAGTGGGGGTAGTGTCAGACGCAGCAGAAGCTGGGATTGAGTGGTAGCAGTGCTACTCCTTATAGATTAGTAATATAGTCAACAAATTGTTTGTCAACTACGTGATTAAGGAATTACATGCTTCTTAACATCCCTACAAGAAAGATCTGAAAGCACAACAAGTTTCCTCCTTGAAAGCAACAGTTAGTAAACATACCTGATGTAGTCATAGCGGTCATGCCAGTTTTCTCCCTTTGGCAGAGGAAATGCCATTTCTCGTGGCATGGGGGAGATGCCATGAAAGGCCAGTTTAGCTTCTCGGGCCTCAGAAAAGGTCACCCCTAAAAGCACAGGAGGAGACAGATAAGGACACAAAGCACTTCTAGAATATCTGAGGATGTTTAGAGGTAGCTGGAACCATGTACTCTTAGCAGGCCCACTGCAAACTTTAAGACTAGAGTTTTCTGTAAATCCTGGAAAAACAGACTACAATATGGAAAAAGAACAGAGATTATTGTAGAAAGAACATAAGACTTCCTGTGGGTATATCCTTGAAACGCTCAGTTTCCAATAAAGCCTAGTTGTTTAGAGCTTTATTATGAATGATTATTTTTCTTCTTTAAATTGTAGCCTAAATGCTCTACAAGAGGATTTGGAACTTAAAATTGAAGATCCTATCAGAATGTTAAGTGGATCAGCTGGTGATTCTTTTCCTAGTTCTATGTGACTGTTGTCTGGATATTTTCCTGTTTTCTTTCATTTGATGCATGTGAAACTTTATGGGAAGAATATGCTTTTTATTTGCAACAGCACATTTGGGACCTGCTTAGTGGTTTACCACAATGTCTTCTGATGTGTTACAGTCAGGCAAATTTCAAACAAAGGATAATGTGTTAGTAACAAAGGTCCTGATTAAAGTTTTTCAGTTGCACTGAGCAGCTAGATAAAAAAAAACAGGGGAGGAAATCTGGATTTCAGAATGACAAGGAAAAGAAGCTTTTTGGAAAGGATGGTCTAGTGACGGGACTGAGAAACAGAAAATTTGGGATTTATGCCCTTATCTGCCACTGATGTGATGTGATGTTGGGCATGTCACCTCATCTTCCTCTGGTCCTTTTTCCAGCTACAAAAAAAGGAGATATTGTGAGGGACATCCACAGATGGAAGGCGCCAGACAAGGGAAAATTACTGTCATTATTATTAGCATTATATAAAGGTTTGCTGACAGTGTCTTGATATTATTCGCTGAAAACAGAGTGTCAAATAGCAACAGACACAGCCAAATGGTCCTGCTTGAATTATGTCTGGAAAAGCCGCAGTAAGAATGGGCTAGGCCTGGCACATCCAACATCCAGATTTGATTTAAAATTCATATAAGATGCAGCACAAACCTTCAGCTCCTTACCTGGCTCAAATAGTAAGTCACTGGTATAAAGGTTTTTCACTAACAAGTTGGAGCAGAGTTTGATGCTTTTCAGATGGCTGTAGCGTCTATTCAGGTACATGGAGAGGATGTAGTGAAGGTCAAGCATCAGGCAGGTCCAGCGTACATTGGCAGGAGCCACACCTATCAACTCTAAGCATCAGAAAAGCATTGTTAAACCCAGCATTAAACACTGACGAGCAGTGTTCCCTGTAAATTGGGCATTTGTGTGGCAGCTCAGGATAGATTCAAATGCCACCCAGCTGATTAGCAGACCACCCAGAGCTAGGCTGGTATTTCTTCTGTTGGCGCACATTTGCACATGCCTTGGTGCACACAGAAAAAAAATTATTCCGCACATCAAAGGACAAAATCCTCACAGGGATGGAACAGTTTAGAGGGAACATTGCTGACAAGACAGTTAAAAAATAACAGAAATACAGCTTTACACATGGGCTAAAATCCTTAGGGAATCAGAGGCATGAGGTTGATATGTGTGTGCACAATTGTGCACATGCACATTCAGAGACAGTTATCACACTAGTAAAATAGATAGCTAGGTTTCTAGTGATCTTTTAAGTCCAGATGTTGATTTGCAGCACAACTGTGGTAGTTGCACGTGAATAAAGAATTAATTGCATACACATTTTTATGCATGCATCCGTGTCTTTCATTCCTGAAAATTTAGAATCTAGTTTACATTCTTCACATTTTAAAATCTTCCAAAACAGGTCAATTTTTTTTGTCCAAACCGACCAACCTTTTAGGAACGTGATTTCCATCACAAACAAACTAAAAGTCAGTGAATCCACTCTCATGTGATATGTCCAATGCCTGAGACATCTGAGTTGTATTTTCAAAACTACAATGCACCTAATTGTTTCTTACTATACATTAAGGGAATTTCTTCCTGATGCCTGCTGGTGGTTGACTGAGATGTTGATGTATCAGGCTTGATCATACTAGTAATTTTTATTCTAGTTTAGTGCAATTGCTGGTGCTACTGCTAGTCATATAACGTGCTTAATCCTTTTTGAATTTAGTCTCCTGGGCCAGTGAGTTCCAAAGGTTAATTCTATATCATGTACAATGAAAAAATCCTGCAAAGTCTAAGTGTTAATAAAACATGGATTTAATAAACCAGCTCTCATTATAAGGCACCCTAAAATTAACAAATTAAATCCATGACTACAAGGCTTAGGTCACATATAACTATAGCAATGCTGATGTGACAGGTTATTTTATCTTTACTAAGGTATTTTATGTTATTCCTACTCTACATACCTTAGCAAAGAGAAAAAGTATTTCCTAGATCTGCCACACTATTATTCAGATATGCTTTTCTTTACCTTGCTTCGAAGTTCTGGCTGTGCACTCATACACTGATCCTTTGGCTGCTCCACAAATGAAGGGGAACTGAAGCCAGGTGGCTGTGGATTTGAACTCCTTAAAAAGGTTGGAGAAGGAGATGCGGACAACCAGGCTGTCCTGAGGAAAAAAACACACACGATATTTTCCTCCTGGCAGATCACTCGGGGAAATGCTGCAGATAATGGAGGATATAGTTTCTTGGATGATATTCCTCCATCCAGCATGGATACCCCCCAATGCTAAAAGAGTACCACACAACATGTGGCCCTACGTAGGAAGGAGTGAAGTCAGAAGAAAACATACAGTAAGGTCAGAGAAGTGGGGTTTAGAGATTTTTACCTAGAGCCCACAGACATTAGATCAGAATGTGAATTATATGAGGCTCAGGGTAATCACCAATGATAATGAAGCAAGCCTTCTAATAAGTAAATTAAGAGCCAAGGGGGAAATGACTGGAGCTCTCAAACTCAAAGAAGTGAGGCAGAAAGATGATCAAGAAAGGCAAAAATCTTCACTTTTAACTCCATTCCTACAGCTACTATAGCAGTCTATGGGACTTCAGCATGAGGTACTTATGCCAAATTATTACTTTGCTTCTAGAACACTCAGGTGATAAGAGTTCAGTTCTCTATGTTGAGCTCTCATTCTCAACCCCATTCCTCTATTCATAATAGAACACCAGTTACACCAGGGCCATACGTCACATTCCTTCACATACCTCTGTGGTAACATCCAAGTGGACCACAAAATATTTGCCAGGCATGGGCTTGAAGAGCAGGTAGAGGTAATGACCAGTCAGCCCCAATGACTGTGTACTGGTTTTGGGAAGCTGGATGTAGTTACTGGCAGGAATGGAGCCACGAATGCGATATACTGTTCCCTTCAATGTCTTGTCCTAAAATAAAGAGAACATGCATTGATGCAAAGGTCTGTCCTACAGTCAAGTAAGAGAGGAGATTCAGTTGCAGAACTCGCACTGCTTATTCACACAACATATGCAATTACAAATTCCATCACTGGCTTCAAGTCAGATATAGGCCGAGATTAGTCTAACAGAGCTGTGGACAATAAGAGGTAGAAAGTTCTGAGGCCATACATCAGGGCTATGTCTACACTGGCCAGTCCTGCGCAAGAACATATGCAAATGAGGCACGGTGATGAATCTCGCCGCGCCTCATTTGCATACTTAAGAGCCTCCGTTTTTGTGCAAGGGGCTTTTGCGCAAGAAGGAGCGGTCTACATTTCTCCTTCTTGCGCAAAATCCTCCTCTTGCGCAAGAGCCGTTCTGCCTGAAAATAAGCGGCAGAACGGCTCTTGCGCAAAAGCCCCTTATGAAAAATGGTGGCTCATTTAGTATGCAAATGAGGCACGTGATGCCTCATTTGCATATGTTCTTGCACAAGACTGGGCAATGTAGACGTAGGCCAAGGGTTCTCAAACAGTTTCTTGGAAGATCCCATCTTAACAGAGACATTTTTCCACAACCTCCTATCTTCTCACTTGTGATCACATTACATCCTCTATGGCAACAACAGCGATTGCTTAAATGGAAGTGATATATGTTTTAGCTGCCTGTAATGTGATGTAGGAGGGAGAAATGACAGCAAACACCAGTTGGCCAAATTGTTCTTTGGGAACCACCAGCAAAAGCTCTCTGGACCTCTTTAGGCACCTCTGTTGCAATAAGCAGGAGGCAAGGTGGAAAGATGTCATTTTCTCTTTTGATGACACAGAGCAAGGGAATCTGAAATCTTCCTCTTTTTTTAACATCACAAAGCAAGGGGGACTGGGAAATCCATCTCTCTAATGGTCACAGCGTGCTTGTCTCTCTCTCTGTAGTACAGCTGGGTCCAATCAGGAAATATTAGGACTACAATATGTTACCATAAATGTTGTCACATCTCCCTCCTTAGTTGATCTTTTCCACTCTTCCACTTTAAAGTGCTTGAAGACATTCAGATACGGATGCTGCCACACTGCATAGAATCAGAAGAGAGTGAAGATACTAGGATATCATAACTGGACACACTGCTGGTCATAATGATTCATCAATACACACCAGGGAGTTAAAGCAACCCATTAGCGCACTCGCCAGATTATGCTAGCCTCCCAGCCTCTTTTACTGACACATGCAATATTTGTTCCACGAGGACAGGACAGAAATTCTTCTGAAATGCAGAAGCTGGTGCCTGCTAGGGATGAGAACGGATAACTGGTTAACCTGTTAACCGCTGAATTGGTTTACCTTACCAGGTGCTGCTTGCCAAGTACTGGTTAATCGGTACCCGGGAGCAGCCCACTGCGGCGGAAGGCTGCTCCAGCCCCATGTGGGGGGTGGAGGTGGGGGACGAAGCTGGAAGCAGCAGCCCCTGCACGGCCAGGGAGAAGGGCAGCTCCCACGCAGCTGGGCAGACACAGCCTCCTGCGGATCCCGTACTTAATCGGTTAACCAGCTACACCGAGGGTGCGTCTAGACTGGTAAGATTTTGCGCAAAAGCCAGTGCTTTTGCGCAAAAACTAGCCAGCTCTCTACACTGGCCGCTTGAATTTGCGCAAGAGCACTGACGAGCTCATGTAAGAATCCGGTGCTTCTCGCTCCCGCTCAGGGATGAGCCCTCTTGTGCAAGAGGCCAGTGTAGACAGGCACCTTAACTTTCTGGGCAAGAAAGCCCAATGGCTAAAATGGCCATTGGACCTTTCTTGTGCAAAAGTGCATCTAGCCTGGGCACGGATGCTCTTGTGCAAAAGCACTTTTTGTGCAAAAGCATCCGTGCCAGGCTAGACGCTCTTGTGCGGAAATACTTGTCGTGGAAAAACTTTTCCGTTACGGGTATTTCTTCAAAATCCCGCCAGCGCAGACGCCGCCCGTGTTAGCGAGTTCCCTCGGGTGTCTCGCGCCTGGAGCCCGCCGCGCGCCCCTTGGGGAAGGCCCGTGGGGGCTCTGCGCTCGCCCCTCAGGCGCCCCGGCCCCAGCACCAGGGGGGCGGTGCCCTGTGCCAAGGGGGTTCACGTGAGAGGTCCCGGCCCCTCTGTCTGCCTCCCCTCGGCCCCGCCCCCCGGGAGTCCGTTACCCCTCAGACCCGCCCCCAGCGCCCCGCTACCTTTGGCCATGGCTGCCCCGCTCGCTGCCGCCGCCGCCACAGCTCAGCCGGCCCGCCCGCCGGTAACCATAGAGCTCTCTCGGCTAGCGCGCCAAGCGGCCGCGCGCCACGTGACCCGCGCGCCGTGCGCCCCGCGGCTGGAACGCGGGTCCCGCCGAGGCCACCGTCGCTCGCGCTCCGGCGGGGGGATGCTTCCGCCACGGTAAGTGTCATGGCCGCCGTGGGGCGCCCCTGTGGGGGTGGCCGGGCGCTGCAGGGCAGAGTCACCGCCGCCCCCTCCGCTGGCATCCTGCCCGCGCACAGCGACTCCCCGTGTCACCCCTCACTGGGCAGCCCGGCCGCCGTGTCTGGCACGGCATCGCCCCCAGGGCAGCCCGGCAGCACGTGGCACTGGTGGGCCCGGGGCTGGCACTGGGCACTTGAGCAGCTGGGGGCGTAGCACAGAATGCCACCTGCACGTGGTCCTAGGTGGGGGGAGGGGAGGGTAATTGGGAATGACCCACACGCAGGGACCATCCCATTAAATCCGAGACAAGAGAACACCTGCAAACCCTGAAAATCTGCAAAGGATGGGTGGAATATGATGTAGGGATTTTCTGACAAAACACGTATAAAACAGTGCCTTCCATCCCACTAAATCAAAGGCTGGAAGATAGACCGCTGCAAGTGGAGATGTGGCCGACTCTTTAATTAAAAGCATCAGAAGTTAGGTGATTCACTTGGCTTCTTTCTCTAATCCCCTCTTCTCTATAACTTCATAGTTTACTTTTGTCTAATTTTGCTGGAAAATTCTTCGTGGCAAAATTATGTCACTACATAAATGTTCGTTTATCATAACAATGCAGGAAAACAAATCTCCAGCAGTTTCAATCACTACTGCATCTTTTCTTGTTTGCAAACCCCTCTTCAGCTTGATAGGGGAACTATACCATCCAACCAGCTGATTTACAAAGCCTGTTTTTTTGTGATGATTTTGGTTCTTTCTTAGTAACTTTCTAGGTGAGTGGTCTCTTCTTCAGTACACATCTAGGTCTCTGTTTTTATGGTGACGTACCATATAGAGCACTCATAACTGAACTGCTTTAAAAATCAAATAAAAATTAGTAGAAAACACACACACATCTCTTTTGAGAAGTATCAGTCTGAGTAAAAGATAGAAAATCATCATTTTAGATATTAGATGGTATAAAAGACCTGTAGGCTGTGTCTACATGGGTGTGATCTTGCACAAAAGCAGCCGCTTTGGGCCAAAACTTGCTGCCTGTCTACACTGGCCGTGAGTTCTTGCGCAAGAACACTGACGTTCTAATGTATGAAATCAGGGCTTCTTGCGCAAGAACTATGATGCTCCCGCTCAGGAATAAGCCCTCTTGCGCAACTCTTCTTGCGCAAGAGGCCATTGTAGACAGGCAACATGAATTTCTTGCGCAAGAAAGCCCTATGGTTAAAATGGCCATCAGAGCTTTCTTGCTCAAGAGAGCATCTACACTGGCATGGATGCTCTTGAGCAAAAGCACATCTCTTGCGCAAAAGCACATGCCAGTGTAGACGCTCTCTTCTGGAAGAGTTTTTGCACAAGAACTCTTCTGCAAAAGAGTTTTTGTGCAAGAAGCTGCCAGTGTAGACGTAGCTGTGTAGTTTAGGGTAGGAAGTATTCCAATAATAAAAGTCAGTAATTGCAAGTCCTGTGAGTCAGGGACTGTCTTTTTGTTCTGTGTTTCGTATAGGGTTAGCACAGGTAAACCTGGTCGATACTTGGTCCCCAACCACTATGGCAATACAGATAATAAACAACCATTATTATATAATGCTGTCTCAATCTCTAGGTTGTAAAACATAAGTGCTGTACTTGAATACTGTGTACAGATGTGGTCTCCTCACCTCAAAAGATATTTTGGCCTTGGAAAGGGTTCAGAAAAGGGCAACTAAAATGATCAGGGGTTTGGAATGGGTACCATATGAAGAGAGGTTAAAGCGACTGGGACTTTTCAGTTTAGAAAAGAGGAGACTGAGGGGAGATATGATAGAGGTCTATAAAATCATGAGTGGTGTGGAGAGGGCGGATAAAGAAAAGTTATTTATTAGTTCCCATAATAGAAGAACTAGAGGACACCGAATGAAATTAATGGGTAGCAGGTTTAAAACTAATAAAAGAAAGTTCTTCTTCACACAGTGTGTAGTCAACCTGTGGAACTCCTTGCCAGAGGAGGCTGTGAAGGCTAGGACTGTAACAGAGTTTAAAGAGAAGCTAGATAATTTCATGGAGGTTAGGTCCATAAAAGGCAATTAGCCAGAGGATAGAAATGGTGTCCCTGGCCTCTGTTTGTCAGAGGCTGGAGAAGGATGGCAGGAGACAAATCACTTGATCATTGTCTTCGGTCCACGCTGTCGGGGGCACCTGGTGCTGGCCACTGTCGGCAGACAGGCTACTGGGCTAGATGGACCTTTGGTCTGACCCAGTATGGCCGTTCTTATGTTGATAATACAAATAAATTAAAAATAATTGATCAAAACCAGCCCTATTAAATGTCAAATATAAAAGAGTAGATTTTAAAAACTGGGATGGGAGAGAAATAATAAATACGGGATTGTGTCCTTTGTGTTTGAACAACAACACAAACTCTTTGGAGAAAAGTTTTTTGGTGCTTTGAGATGTGTAAAAAGATGGTTTAAGATTAATTTCAGGTGCAAATGGAATCCCATGCTAGGGGAGGCCCTAAAACACAGCCTCCTGCTGATTTAAGACCTCTTGTTGAAATAGCAGTAAAGGCAGGTAGGTTATGAGCACAAACATCTTTTAGGACAGATCTCGAGGCTTTACAGACAAGAAGCGTTCAAAGACTTTCATATACAGAAACTTAATTGTATTAGGAATAAAATTAACAGCATTAAATCTCTCCTCCTCTCCCTTCCATATGACTGCCAAAACTACTACAATAAGAACAAGACTCTAAACAAGAAAAAGAGGTATAATATTTGTAAAGGGTATAACCCTGAGCAAACCAGGCTGCTGTTCTGAACAATGGAAATATCATTGGTAACTGCTGGTTTGAGTAATTTTCTTTTACCAACCCCACCTGAATGGAAAAAGATGGTGGTCAAATACCCAGTGGTCAGTTACCAGTATATTGTAATAAACCCGCTCACTCACTTTTTGACTATAAACAGTTCCTAAAATACCTTTCTGATAATAGTCCTTAAAATATGGTTATAACATGTTGAAAAGTGACTGTAGCAATGGTATCGTCTTACTCAGTAAATCTGCTCTCTCTAATAATTTCAAGTCATATTTGCTTACTGACAATAGTAAGTTTTTACTATTTTATACACTTGCTGCTGCTGCTTAACTATGAGAGGGAGAGCTGGAATCCATTCTGGCTCATGTATCACTAACCAAACTGTTAACTACATGTCAACCACAGAAGATGTGTTTCTGAATTAACTCAGTTTGCCTTTCAGATCTCAGCTGGAGTTTACAGAGCTGGCAGTTAGGAGTAAAATATTTATATTTTATTCCTAAATAAACTAATAGGATCTGCAAAATCATTAACAAACTATCAACTTGTAATTGAATGATACCGTTTTTAAAGTTGATTTTCAGTGTCTCACCCATGTTAATTGATTCTGAGCTCTTTTATTTCTTGTTTTATATGAGAATTATTTTTCATAAAACCTGTGAATTGGGCTGATTAATGTTATATGGTATATCAGAAGGAAATGAACATAACCAACACATCATAAAAGGGGAATTAATTCCTATGGCCTATCCAGGGGTACTCCCTTCCCCCAGTGCCATTCAGATGTTTAATTTCGCCAGACCATCTGATGATCCATTATATCAGCAGAAATTTGGAAATCCAGTGGAATGTTTCATTACTGAATGAGGGTCAAAACTGTGATGTTGACCTTTCCCATGACTGAACAAAGGAGACCGTAGATCAGAGAAGAGGAAGTGCTCAGAATGATGGATTACCGAAGCCAACCATTTGCTGTACCTCATGAATTTCCTGGAGCAGTTCCTCATTCTTCAGCTCTAACTGCATAGGAAAGAAGAGGATCAAACAGGAGCAAATGAACAAATCTTAGCCTAGAATACTTTGGGCCAACTTATTCCATGTAGAGACTGTAAAGGAAATAAGAATAGCCTCTATCTTTATGCTAAATATTCCCATACTGCTGGTATCGGAAGTGAGCACGTCAGTAAGATGATACCAACTGACAGCAGAAGGCTCAGAAATGTGTGCTTTAGTTAAATATCCTATTTTCAAATATAATTCACACCTAAAAACTGGCAAGTACTTCTCACCTTAGGAATATTCAGAACCTTGTGCTAAGCCAAATAGATGGCTTCCTTTTTAACTGACATCAGGCTGACTTCCTCATCCCACTTTCCTTCCCCAAACTAAGAAGGGAGGAGAAAAATACAAACCTTCATTGCGTATTTGTAAGACTGCTCTGCCTCCAGCTGCCTTCCTCCCTGAAAAATACCAGGAACCAGTGAGAAGCGTATTTAACAGAACAAAATCAGGTGTTTCATGTACTGTCAAGAGACATATTTTAACAAGGCTAGGTGATGGGAATACCTCAACTGTACAATATTCAGTAGGAAAAGTGGTAACTTCAACTTCCTGCTGATGTACAGGATAGGGTGTTCATCATCTCTCATTATCTGGGAGAGAACAGTTCCTAGGATGACTTCGGAAGCATCGGTTTGTAATAAGAACTCCAGTGATACCGGGCCCTCCTTTCTCTACTTCCTCACAGTAGTGAAAAACAAAGGGGAAGATTCTTTCTTTTGGCATTAAAATGTATCCACATTTGTGTTTTTCCAGAGTACAAACCCTGAACCTATCTACATTTACTAATGGAATCCATGAAGTGCCTTTGAGACATATAGGAAGACTTTTATGTAGAGAAAACAGAACATGTTTCACCACATTTGCTGAGGAGGTAGCTGGCTGGCTGGACACTCACTTGCATACAGACTAGGGCTAGATATGCCCACACTTCAGCATTGTTGTTATTCAGGGCATTGGCCTCAGAAAGGGCATCTTCTGCCTCTGCCATTTCTTTCAGCTTAGAGAGAGAGAGAGAGAGATGAGCAAAAACTCAATAGCAGGTGAAATACAGTACTGCCCAGCGTTTAATGCAAGCACCTGGTATATGACAACTAAAGAATCCACGTGACAAAAACCTTCAGAAATTATCCTCGGTCTAGGCTCTGCTGAACTATACAATAACAATGACACAGTGTAGCAAATGTATAACGAGAGAGTGAGACAATTTCAGTGTCAGACTGACCTGCTCTCCAAAGTGGAGAGCAAGCCCCGCATTACAGACTCAGCCACTATTGAATAACCCAGTCTTCTTACAAATTACCTATGCACGATTCTCAGTGAAAAGAGCAACAATCACTCTTCCACCTCCACAGGGCTAGAGTTTGGAACCTACTGAGGAGGAAAGTTGAGTCACCCTGACTCCTCCCATTCACTTTCTTCAAGTGAGGGAACCTAGCAAGGCAGCCTCTTTACAGCCACACTCTTTACAGCTGCAGGGATCGCAGGCCTGGGTCTCTGTCTTTATTTACACCATTCTGACAATCCTCTTTAATAAAGAAAGGGATATTCCAGATAGTCTTTCCCCATCTGCTGTCTTCCCTATGTTTCTTTGCAACTGAGAAAGCAACAGGAGCCAAAAGAAAGATGATATTTCCTGTAAGAAGTAGGTGCTCATTTAGAATGGAGTCCAGCACTGTGACAACGTACAGGCAGTCCCCGGGTTACATGGGTCCGACTTAAGTCGGACCCCTATTTACGAACCGGGGGGGGCCCCCGCTAGTGCAGGGTGCCTCCCCCACTGTTGCCGCCTCCGGTGGCGTGGGGGGTGCTTCCACCCAGCAGACCAGGGAGACGCGGAGCGGCTTTTCTCGCCGATGCCTGGGGTAGAGCAGCTGGGGGGGCTGCCGGGTTGGTCCAGTAGCGCCGAGGAGCGGCGCTGCGGGACCAACCCAGCAGCACCCCAGCTGCTCTGCCCCAGGCGTGTCCGATTCAGCCGCTGCTGGTCAGTTTCAACAGCGGCTGAATCTGGACGCCAGTTCCGACTTACATACAAATTCAACTTAAGAACAAACCTACAGTCCCTATCTTGAACGTAACCCGGGGACTGCCTGTACTGCGTATGACTCTGGGAGGCCTCTATACCAACTAGTAGAGAGCATGTCATGCTGTAATTCACAGCAGGCCCAACACACTCCATGCCTCGACACACTGTTGTTATACCCCTGTATCTAAGAAGTGTTACATAAGGCATCTTATGCAAACTGGTAGCATTCTGGTCTCCATAATCACTGCATAGTGTATATATGGGGTGTATAAAGAGTTACAGATGCGTGCTGGAAATATGTTCTTAAGATATGTTTGGGAGGCAGCACATAAGCCCAATCTGCCCTACGTAAAGTAATGTGTATTCATCTGTCTGACCAGCTTGAACACAAGCAGAGAACAATGCAAATATATTTATATATAAGCCAAACAAAGCCATCAAGTTAATAAGAGAAGGAAACTGCTTAACGATGGTGATGGGGGATGAAATCTGTTCTCCTGGCTCCAGGAGACAATGCACTTTAGGGGCTATGAAGACAAGCAAAATCTGATTTTGGTTTTCCATCACTGAGAGGACTTAGTGTTCAGCACCTTCCAAGTCTCTGAAAGTTTAATTTTCTTGGCCTGAAAGGCAACACTCACTGAAAACTAACGCAGGTGAGAAAGTTGCTTAGACAAAGATAGTCTCCTGTGAAATTAAGTTTTAGTCACTAGAAAGTGTGCAGCGTTTGGTGTTAATTGTAATCAGACCTGTTTATCTTATTTATTACCACTTACCTCTTTTCTTTTTTAATAAACGTATTCTTGTTTTGTTACAAAACCATTGTAGTGCTGTGTATTATAATAAAGTATAAATCCTCAGCTAACCTTGTAGTGCTGTGTATTATAGTAAGATATAAATCCTCAGCTAACCTAACAGGCTGGTGTGTGTTCTCTCTCTTTGGAAGCAGAAAACTTTAACTTCTGAGTGTTCAATGAGAAGGACTGGACATCACAGAGAGATGTTTCTGGGGAAACTAGAACTGGGGTTCATTGACTGTTACCTGCAAGGCAAAGTTTGAACTGACAGAATCCTGAAGAGTTTGCTGGGAAGGCAGATGGAGCTAACACACAGCTTGGCAGTACTAAAACTCTCATGTGTGGAGGTTTGGGGGCCCAAGCTGGGTGTCACACCGAGAAAGGAGATTCTAGTCCCAGGAGGAGTTAATTACTATGCAGTGATTATTCAGTAGCCGCTTGGAGTAATTTTTGTGTCTCAGACTTTCCATTTGAGCATCAGTGAGTCTCATGATTGCAACCATGATGGCACCCAGCGTGATGTGGCCTTTACCCTGAGAACAGCTTTAGAAAACTCTGGTCTCCCAGATAGTTTGGATGAAAAGCTTTTATCTAAGGAAAGGGGAACAGTGGAAAGTCAAGTCGTAGTCTCAGCTTTCCAAAATCCATGCAGTCATCTAAAAACTGGCCAAGCAGAGAAGCTTTTCACCCTCTTACCCTGTAGCAGGCGATTCCTACTCCCAGCCAGGTCAGGCAGGATGAGGACTTCTTACAGGCCAGCATGTAGGTGCGCTTTGCTTTATCATACTGTCAAAAGAAGAGATCAGTAAGTTGTTCTCTCTAATGTAACCCTTCAGTCTGCACCTGGACTGCTCTCCCCCCACAGGCACTCTAAAACCACCATAGTGCCGAGAGGGCTCATATGGATGGGACATCACCTGTGGCCAGAAACCTACTCGCATCTGTAAAAACAGGCAGTTCTGTATTGCCCCTCAGAGCCTCAGATTAACAAGAAATCTTTCATTTCCCATACCTAGCACTAAAAATGATTGGGGTTGTTGTTATTACAGCAGCTCCCAGGATAGGTGCTAGGCACTGTACACTCAAATAAGTAAAATGGATCCCCACTCCACAGAGTTAAGTTCATTAGAAGACTTAGTTGTACTGTCTGATCTGCAGCTATGAAAATAAAAAGTTGCAATGTGCTTTATTCACCCAGAATAATTACTTTCCCTGTGTTGGTTTAGCTCCCATTCTTAGAGCCCATGTTCAGCTCCTCACCTCTTTCTCTTTCAGATAGATGGATCCCAATCGCAGGTAAACAAAGTGCATCTCAGAAGCATCTGTTACAAAACTAATGGTTCGCTCATAGCATTCCTTTGCCTCACTGAGATTGCCAGTCAGGTAGCACAGGTGCCCTTTCTGTGCCCAAGCATTTGGATTCTGTGGAAACAAACCCAGTAGTTAGACAAAACAAGACAAGCCGGGCAAAATGGGCAAGAGATGGACTGGATAGTATCAAAGCTCAGAATAAGGGAGATGATGAAGGCTATTTGCTTACAAATATGTATTTTACATACAAGCAAGTTTGGCTACAACTACATTGCACATTCTTGCACAAGATGATATGCAAATGAGGCACAGCAACTAATATTGCCGCGCCTCATTTGCATACCTAATGAGCCGCCATTTTGCGCAAGGAGTTTTTGTGCAAGAAGGAGCAGTATAGACTGCTCCTTCTTGTGCAAAAGCCCCTTGTGCAAAAATGGTGGCTCAAGTATGAAAATGAGGCGCGGCAATATTTATCACCACACCTCATTTGCATGTTCTTGCACAAGAATGAACATGTATGAGTATGTAGCTAGAAGTACTTGCACAACAACAACAACAACTGTTGCTCCTTGCACAATATGGGAACCTCTGCAAAATAATGAACTAAAGGGAAGAGAAGTGAAACAGGCCAAATTCTGATACGGTCACTCAGCTTTTAAGTAGTCCTTGTTAGGCAAACTCCTAGGCTATGTCTACACTGCACATTCTTGCGCAATAAGAGATGCAAATGAGGCGCAGGGATGAATATCGCCGGGCCTCATTTCCATACCTAATGAACTGTCATTTTTGCAGCACAGGCTTTTGCGCAAGAAGGAACTGTCTACACTGCTCCTTGCGCAAAAAAACCCCTCTTGTGCAGAGCCGTTCTTCCTGAAAATAAGTGGCAGAACAGTTCCGCACAAGAGGGGTTTTTTTTGCGTAAGAAGGAGCAGTGTAGACAGTGTTGCCAGCTCCTTCTTGCGCAAAAGCCCATGCCGCAAAAATGACGGTTCATTAGGTATGCAAATGAGGCCCGGCGATATTCATCCCCCTGCCTCATTTGCATTCTTATTGCACAACAATGCACAGTGTAGACATAGCCCTACTGGTTGCAATGGGAATTTGATTAAATAAAGATCAAGACCTCAGGGTCTGACCCACCAGAACACACACAACAGGGGTTATACTGTCTTGTTCTGCAAAGCTCTTTCTGAAAGCACCTGCTGATGGCAAGTACAGCATAGTGCTAGAGAACATACTTACCAGGTAGTCAATCTGGATAGCATCTCGGACGCATTCTTCAGCCTTAGCGAAGTCCCTCTTGAGCAAGTGTGTTTGTGCCAGCACTAGGTAATACTCACAGCTGGGCCCTTCTGGCTGGCACAATAGCTCATGTGCTAGCGCCCTGTGAACAAACTGAATGAGAGAGCCACACTGAGACATTGTAATGAAACTCACACCAGACATGGGCATCCCAACCACTGTTCTGCTGCCCAGCATAGAGAAAAAAGATAACATGCAGCCTCCTCTGTGAGGGACAACCAGAACATTCAATGTGCACTGTATACATGGGAACACGTAACTAATGTCTCCACGTGACTTTGTGCGTTCCCTTAAGACATTCGCTGATTTAATGATAGGGCGTCTCAGAAACAGTTCAAACACTGGACAGATACATTTTTTCCTCTGACATTTTAGCTTCAGTTGCCTTTAGTTTTCTTTGCAAATGTTCTGTTCCTTCTCTGCCAAATTACCGTCAGGCAGCACAATGTGGAAGTCACTGCACTTGAAGAGGTCCCTATCGATAGAACTAAGACAGAGAGGGGACAGAACTCAGAGAAGTTGCCGGACAGAGGAGTGCTGTTGTGAAGGCAGCTGGTCCCTCTGACAAACCATCAGGGTTGCTCAGAGTGTAGCTCTGGTCTGATGGACAAAGGTGTCCAATAGACCGATACTGGTGCTGTGAGTCCTAACTTGAAGGGAGGATGAACGTGCATGTGTGAAAGAGAGAACCTGATGAGAGGGGGTGGAGGGCATTGGGATTGAGGAGACGTCTGGGCAGTGAGTCTCCCAGGTCCCTCCATAGCCTCCCACTGCACATCCTTTCCTAGGGCTGTTGTTTGTGTACTGGCTTGGAAAGTGTTTTGTGCTCCTTTGAACAGAAGAACAGCCATACTGGGTCAGACCAACGGTTCATCCAGCCCAGTATCCTGTCTGCCAACAGTGACCAATACCAGATGCCCCAGAGGGAGGGAACACAACAGGTAATCCTCACGTGATCCTTCCCATCACCCACCTCCAGAGAAAAAGACGCTAGGGACACCATTCCTACCCATCCTGGCTAATAGATTCATTGAATTTAGGTCCATCAATGGCTATCTAGCTCTTTTCTGAACCCTGTTAAAGGCCTAGCCTTCACCACATCCTCTGACAAGGAGTTCCACAGGTTGACTCTGTGCTGAGTGAAGAAAAACTTTCTTTTGTTTGTTTCATTCGGTGACCCCTAGTTCTTATATTGTGGGAATAAGTAAATAACTTCCTTATTCACTTTTTCCATACCAGTCATTATTTTATAGACCTCTATCCCCCTTAGTCTCCTTTATTCTAAGCTGAAAAGTCCAAGTCTTTTTAATCTCTCTTCATATGGGACCTATTCCAAACCCCTAATCATTTCTGTTGGCCTTTTCTGAACCTTTTCCAATGCCAATATATCTTTTTTTGAGATGAGGTGAATACTTGAATGCAGTATTCAAGATGTGGGCGTACCATGGTTTTATATAGAGGCAATAAGATATTTTCTGTCTTATTCTTTATCCCTTTTTTAATGATTCCTAACATTCTATTTGCTTTTTTGACTGCCGCTGCACACTGCGTGGATGTTTTCAGAGAACTAGCCACAATGACTCCAAGATCTCTCTCTCGAGTAGCTGTAGCTAAATTAGTACCAATCATAATGTATGTATAGTTGGGATTATTTTTTCCAATGTGCATTACCTTATATTTATCAACATGAAATTTCATTTGCCATTTGACTGTCCAATCACTTAGTTTGGTGAGATCTTTTTGAAGCACTTCACAGTCTGCTTTGGTCTTAACTATCTCGAGCAGTTTGGTATCATCTACAAATTTTGCCACCTCACTGTTTACCCGTTTCTCTAGATCATTTATAAATAAGTTGAATAGGATTGGTCCCAGGACAGACCCTTGGGGAACCCCACTAGTTACCTCTCTCCATTCAGAAAATTTACCATTTATTCCTACCCTTTTTTTCCTGTCTTTTAACCGGTTATCAATCCATGAAAGGACTTTCCTTCTTATCCCATGATAGCTTATTTTGCTTAAGAGCCTTTGGTGAGGGACCTTGTAAAAGGCTTTCTGGAAATCTAAGTACACTATATCCACTGAATCCCCCTTGTCTGCATATTTGTTAACCCCCTCAAAGAACTCTAGCAGATTAGTAAAACATGATTTTCCTTTACAGAAACCATGTTGACTTTCTCCCAACAAATTATGTTCATCTATGTGTCTGACAATTTTATTTTTTACTATAATTTGGGGTATTACTATTACATGGTTTTAATGCATGAGGCAATATGGTAAGGAAGCACTGAACTAGGTGTCTAAGAGAGGACAGGGAAAACGAGGAAGGCAAGGGAAGAACTGGCAGAAGACAGTGACAGAGGATACTGAATGCACTGGCATCATCTGGGGAGAAATACCCCAAGTAGTGAGTAACTGCCTAACGTGTCAGTGGCTGTCCAGAGCAATCCCTGTCCGTGGCGGGCCCGAGTGCATTACAGGCAGGAGCACCCTGTCCATGGTGGGCCAGGGCACATCAGAGGCAGCCACCTCCCAGGCTGGAATGCTCCCACCCATCCCCCTTCAATCAGTTAACTAGTTAAACATCATGTTTAACCGGTTAACCAATTAAACTGGAGTTTACATCCCTAGCCCACTCCAGAAGAGGAGGGGCAACAGCAGTCTGAGCGTGGCTTCACGTTTGCATAGCCTATCAGAAAGGGCCTCTGGGTAGCCAATCAGGGCAAGGATAGAAGGCAGTCAGGGTAGGCCATATATAAAAAGCAGCGGAGCTAAAAGAAGCTCAGTCTACTCCTGACCAGCAAGGTTTAAAACTAGCTCCTGGCAGTAGGAGCAGCACCTTGGACTGAGCAGTGTTAGGCAGTCTCAGGGGAACAGAGGGAAAGCTCCAGCCTGATACCTGCCAGACTGAGGCCCCTGACAAAAAGGGCCAGCAAAGTGCAAGGGCCATGGGGAAGTATCCCAAAGAAGGTAAACAATAGGGGAAGTGGAGATGAGCAGAAGGAGGCTGCTGTTCGAGGGTCCCTGTGCTGGGGCCCAGAGTGGTGGGTGGGCCTTTGGAGAGTGTCCAAGCAAAGGACTGCAGCTTGCCCCCGAGGGAGGGGCTAGATTTGGAATTGCAGTTCACCACTGAAGCAAGGGGCTGGACTGAGGACTGCTAGTACCCCCAGAAGGAGGAAGACTGGAGTTGGGGGCACAGCTGGACAGCAATGTCCTGAAGCGGGCACCACAATCCAGGGAACAACGTGGGTCCAGCTACATATGGCGGAGAGAAAACAGAGCAGATACGGGCGAGACACCAGCCGAAGGCAGCACAAACTGGACTGAGCTAATTCTCAGACTGACCAGCAGGAGGTGTCATGGCGCTTCGTTACAGGAACAATATGTTTGTGCCTGGAGTCTTCTTCACAACTCTAAGGGAGAAGTTACTCAGTACGGCAAGTATTAAATGATGCATTATGAAGGATTAAATATGGTGGCTATGTGAAATCCAACCTCAGAGGGGGAGTTCCCTCTGATGAAACCCATAGCGAGCCATTGTTTAGAAAGGGAGGCACTCCACATGTGTGTGAAAGGTTACTCTGAGGCACTCAGAAGTGCCTGGATGGCTGTTCTGACCTAAGAAGTGACCAGCTGGTCTGTGGGATGCATCAAAATAATGGGTATTTCCTCTCCAAATTATCTTTGAAAGGGGCCCTGTTTTGGACAAAATATTCTTCCTGCAGCAAACCAGTAGTGGGTTTGAACACTCCTATTACTTGGCCTGAGGTTATTTTTGATGCCTCTTAGGATCCGTTCAGTTCTGAATTTTCTAAACAGCCATATCTTTGCAGCGCATGACAGTAATGTTGACTTGACTGATGTTTAATTTGTTGAGTCTGCATGGCACACGCTTGAAATGCATCCGTCTAGAAGCTGCCACAATCTCACTATTTTAATACCACAGGGAAGTCACTATCACCCATAGAAATGAGTTCAAACTCCTAATGTCACCTTCCTTCCCCCTGTTACTGCTCCACTGACCTGTAGAGCATTGACCTTCATCAAGAAGTGTATGGTCTCCATGAAGATTGTGTGGGAGGGCTGTGAAAGTCCAGAAATGGGGACATGGGCCATGGGATGTGATGGATCAAGTGCTCCTCCACTTGTTTTCTTTATTTCTGAAATAACAGCAAGAGAAAGCGGCTTATGGATGCTGAAAGGCCGGATGTTCAGAATAACAGTGATAACCCAAAACCAAATCGTATTTATGTGGGTAGAAGCGGCCTGAGCTGACCTTAACTAGTCATTTCTTTGATTGTTTTAAGTGATTACGTTTTGATAAATGATGTCAAAAAAGCTACACCACTGCCACAAAGAGTGTGTCTAGTTAAAACCCCAGCCCTAGCATGTGACAGTTGACTCAGGCTGGGCTGTTTAATTGCAGTGGAGATGACTGGGCTCTGCCTGAACCATCTAAAACATCTTCTTTGCTAAAGATTCCTAACCTGGGTTGGAGAGCAAACCCTGCTGCTTTGTACCCTATCCTGATGAACTGAATGGCAAGTAAGTGAGCTTTAACTATCTGCAGAATTGTCTGTACTTAGTTTTATTCCATCTTTCCCCCTAGTTACTGTGAAGTCCCATCCCTCTGCCCCAGCACTGAAATTGTCCCTTTCTTTAAGCCAACAGTCCTACTTTCTAACCTTTCTGGAGTGTCTCCTTGTTCCTACTGATTGTGGGGGAAATTTTCTTGGCCAGTTTAACTGCAGCAGCATCTTCTGGCAGCTGGATGGTTACAACAGGCTCTTCTGAATCTGGCTGTTCTTTCAGGGAGCCATCTAGAGCCTCATCTGGAACTAAACCCCACAAAGAATTAAGTGCAATGAAAAGTTCTCCATGAATTGGTCAGCGTTTAGTAAGACACTGTACCAGAGAGATTTCAGAGAACTGCAGAATTAGCACAGTCCCAGGACTGCTGGGAAAATACAGCACTGTGTGCAAATTCTCATGAATGGATATTTGGTTACATTAATACTTCATTGTAACATTGTGAGTACCAATAAGCCAATGGTACTTCATTAAATCCTCGTATACTGTACTCAGAGCGCAAAAAATAAATAAATAAATTCCCTCTCAATTTGACTAGTGATAGTAAAGTAGAAAGTAATATTGGCCAATATCTACCATTCCCTACCCAATTATTTGTGATATAGGATAGAGAACAGAACGTTCAGGATGATTCAGGTGGAGGCTTTGGCACAAAGAGACACACGAAGGGACATTTGATTCAGGGCAGCCACTAAATAGAAGGGGATTAGCAATCAAGAAATGTGGACACTGCATCTGTCTTTGCCACGACTCCCTGTGTGACCTTAGAGCAGGCCTGGGCAAAATACGGTGTGCGGGCCAGATCCAGCCCATGGAGGCAGTGGGGAGCACCAGGCAGGCTCACTAGCTTGCCCCGCACGCCACTCAGAAACACAGGGCACTTTCTCTTTAGGAGTCTGGAGGGGAAGGGAGAAGATTCAGATGCTGCTTCTTCCCCCAGCACAATCCCATTGGCCGGTTTCTGGCCAGAAACTGACCAATGGGAGCTGCCTGTTTGAATAACAGGCAGCCATGAAGCAAAACCCCACTCCCCTCCTGCTCAGTTACTCACTCAAGCACATGGCCGAGTAGGCAGAAACATTTTAACCTCTGCAAGCCTTTAGCTCTGCAGGTAGGCAGGCTAGTAAGTCTCCCGGCCAGAGCCTGCTTCTGGCACCCCAGCCCCTCCCTTCCCCAACCCTCTGCCCCCCACTACTCCACATGCACTCCATTCCCCTGCCCTAGATCACAACCACCTCCTTCACCCAAACTCCATTCTCCCTCTTGCACCCCAAGCTCCCTTCTGCACCCAACCTCCATCCCAGACTCTGCACCCCCTTCCATTAATACCATGGAAAAGTGCGGCTCTCAACCACTTTCCAAAATCTTGGAGTGCCCCCCCATTAAAAGTTATTGTCCACCCCGCCTTAGACCCTCTCTAGCTCCATTTTCCATCTGTAAAATGCAAAATCTACCTTTGGATGAAAAGTGCTATATAAAATGTGAAGTATTCTAAATATATTCTGCATATGGCTCTGGGTTGCAAACAGAGCCATCTCTTCCATAGGACAGTTCAGGGCAGCTGCCCAAAGCCCCACAGAGGCTTCCTCAACCGTCCTTTGATTGGGACCCATGGGGCCCAGGGTGGCCTGGAAGATTATCAGGGGGCCTAGTGTAGTTCCACCCTTCTTGTGAGCACCCATCAGTGGCTGAAGAGAGTCTTGTAGTCTCTCTGCCCGCCTGCTCCTTTGGGTCCCAGCCCAGCCACCCTATAGGTAGCAGTTACCTGCTGAGTCTCACAGAGGTCAATTCAGGTTATGTTCCCTGGGCCACTTCCAGGGCCGCATTATGACTTTCGTGGGCCCCTCCCACCATCATAATATCAATATTAAAAATTATTTTTGATATAACTTTAAATACTTCAACATTGTTTTTTCCTGTTTTAGGCAACATTTAATAGATTTTCGTGGGCCTTAAAAGTTTCGTTTTTTTCTGACATGAGAAAAAAATTAAAACATTTTCTCTGACCCTAAAAGTTCATTTTTTTTCTTCTGATTTTAAAAGAAATTAAAACATTTTTGTGGGCCCCTAAAAGTATCGTGGGCCCTAGGCACTGTGCCTACTGTGCCTAATGGATAAGTCAGCCCTGGCCACTTCCCCAGGAAACTGCTCTGTTTAGGCCTTTCTCTTGGGCCTGGTGGTCAAGTCCTCCCTGTCTAAGGTTCTCCAAAGGGTTGCCGTTGGCTTACTAGATAGTTCTGACAAGGTCTGAAGTCCAGCTCCCACTCGGAGCTGTCCGGAGTGCTGCTGTTCTCTCAGTCAGCGTTTAAGTCTGTCTGGGTTGAGCTCCAGCAAGGAACTGAGATGCCTTGGCCCAGCAGCTTCTTTTATATCAGCCTGCTGCGCCCTAATTGGCTGCAGCAGAGGCTGCCACTCTATTCTGCTTGGAGGACCTCTCTTCTGCTCCTGTCATTGGGCAGGGTGCGGAAAGGCCTCCAGCAGGGATGTCGGGGCCTAGTCCACCCCATCACACCACCCCACTCATCATGACAAAGGGAGCTGGAGCAATTTGGCAGCCTCTTGCCCTGCCCCACCGCCCTCTCCCAGCCCACAGCACTTGGCTTCACCATGGCAGCAGGAACTAGAGCTTCTGGCTCCAAGGGGGGAGGGTGTCTGTTTTCCCAGTGCCATGGTGAAGCTGAGCATAGCGAGCCGGGAGAGGGTGGCGGGGTGAAGCGGAGCAGGCTCCTGCCACCACAGTGAGTGTGGGGGGGTGACCCCGGCTGCTGCCTAGTACCAGGCCTCCCCCACTAATCCCTTAGTTTATGTTGCTCAGAGGAGGGCTCTTTGGGCAAAGGGATGGAGCAGACGCAGGAAGGGGCAGAGTGGGGAGGGCTTGGAGAAGAGATGGAGTAGAGCAGGACAAGGTGGAACAGGGGTGGGGCAGCATTTGCAGCGGGGAGTTGTGCTGGGCCCTACACCTGGGCTATGTCTACACTCGCGGCTTCTTGCGCAAGTATGGCCGTTCTTGCGCAGGAATCTGCAGAGTGTCCACACTGCCCGCCGGCTCTTGCACAAGGAAATGTACAGTACGGCGTGGTAAGAGAGGGCTTCTTGCGCAAGAGCGACGCTCTTTTTTAACAGGTGTAAGCCCTCTTGCACAGGAGCTCTTGTGCAAGAGGGCAGTGTGGACATCCGGCAGGGATTTCTTGCGCAAGAAAGCCCTATGGCTAAAATGGCCATCAGCGCTTTCTTGCACAAGAGAGCCTCCACACTGCCATGGGCACTCTTGTGCAAAAGCACAGCTCGCACATGGCAGTGTGGATATTTTCTTGCACAAGAGTTCTTGCACAACAACTCTTGCGCAAGATGTTCTTGCACAAGAAGCCACCAGTGTAGACATAGACCTGGGGTGCTGCAGGAGGCTACCTGAGGCCCTGTGTCCCTGTAGGAATGGCCCTGGTTGCAAAAGAGGGACATCTGTGGCTACTGCACACCACTCTGGGGGCCTTTTTAAAAACATAAGTCAGAAGACTAACCCTTTTGTAGCCTCTGGAATAGGATGAGGTTTGGGGTTGTGCTATTTTGTGAGATCACTCACCATTTTCCACACTTTGCAGCAGACTTTAAGGCTACGTCTACACTAGCATGATTTTCTGAAAATGCTTTTAACGGAAAACTTTTCCGTTAAAAGCATTTTCGGAAAAGTGCGTCTAGATTGGCAGGATGCTTTTCCGCAAAAGCACTTTCCGCAAAAGCAAAAGTGGCCAATTTAGACGTGGTTTTCCGCAAAAAAGCCCCGATCGCCATTTTCGTGATCAGGGCTTTTTTGCAGAAAACAGTACTGTGCTGTCTACACTGGCCCTTTTGCGCAAAAGTCTTTCGGAAAAAGACTTTTGCCTGAACGGGAGCAGCATAGTATTTCCGGAAAAGCACTGACAATCTTACATGAGATCGTCAGTGCTTTTCCGGAAATTCAAGCGGCCAGTGTAGACAGCTGGCAAGCTTTTCCGGAAAAGCTGCTGATTTTCTGGAAAAACTGGCCAGTCTAGACACAGCCTAACAGTCTAACTATTTCATTTTCCAATATCCTTTGTCTTGCTTGTAGCTGGGTGAAACTTTGTTATGGGATGGTGAGATGTGTGAACTCCCCCTTCAGTTAACACAACTGTAAGCATAACCTCCCCCTAAGACTTCTTTTGGGTTTGCTGAGTCCATGCTGAGTATGTGAGGAGGTGGGGGCAGAAGAGAGGCAGAAGAAAAGGAAATTGACAACAGATAAAAGACTAGGAAAGACAGCCCAAAGGAGCAGATGAAAGCACAGCATGACCCTGGAAAAAGCTATGTGAGAGATAGAGCTTTCAGGTCTGGTGTTGGCAAGCATGGAGGTGGTAAATTAAGAAACTGCTCCTTTTGTTTCTGGTTCCCACTGCATTCAGAAAAACAGGACTTTGTACATTCTTTGTAAATAAGATTACAATAATAGCTATACCAGACTCGATCAATTTCTGCTTCCAGCTGGGATATGCCAGCGCCTCAACTTCCTGGCTGCTCAGGTCAGAAGAGGCAATTCATGTGTTTCACTGGACATCATCCCTCCCCAGTAAATCAGAGTGCTCTTCTCACCCGTCTCTGACTGGTCGCTGGCTATACTATTAATTTACCAGGGATAGTGTCCTCCTGGGGGGAAGTGACTGGTCTTAGAACCGTGGCAGAGACAGAGCATGGCTTTTTTCCTCCTCCTTCAGCAGTGTCAGTCATATTTTTCTCCTTGGCCAGCCGTGCCTTCAGTAGTTTGTTAGCCTCATGGAAGGCCATCTCCATCCGAATATCATTTTCCTGTATTTCATAAAAAAAACCTGAGGGGAGACCAAAGAAGTAAACGATGAGGAGCTGCTGCAAGCTACTTCCCTCTGTTCTGCGGGAGTCCATACTCCTGTTTTCACCACCAAAGCTAACAATGGGGATCAGGACCACAATAAGGTGCAAACCAAAGGCCTACCAAGTTTATCAAAGCTACACATGTTCAGCTGATCTCATACCTAAGAGAGTCCAAGACAGGATGCTGGATGGCTCCAAGCAGGTGGCATCCTCAAAGAAGATTTCTGCCTCTTCATAGTGCTCCATCACGACAGCGATGATACCACACAGCAGCAAGCTGGAGATAGTGTCGAAGAGATTACTCCCAGAACCACACAACTGATTAAATCCATGACACGAAGCACACCCCTCTAACTGCCATCCCCCCAAGCCAGAACCAGCAGTACCTGTGCAGGTGACTTGGGTTTAGAGAAAGAGCTTCACGAAAACACTCCTGGGCTTTGATATTTTCCTCCATCAGGAGGCAGAATGCTCCATAGTCTAGCCAGTGCTGGACGATCTGGCGGTCACGAGTCAGCCTCTAGGTATGAGACACCTTTGCTTTAGTTAGGGTTCCTGTGGTTTTCTCTGATGCAGAGATTGGTTAGAATGAGGAGTTCCAGTTTTATAGTAATCCCCCTTTCTGTACCTCCAATCCCAACAGTTGGCTACCAATCACCAGCCTTTATTTGCTATGAGCGAGGGTTTCTCTTAAGCAGGGATCATAACCAGTATCAGCCTTCAGTCTAGCCGCCCCCTTCACCTGGCAGTAAAGAGCAGAGCATCCTCCCCCATTAGCCACTCTTCTTATTGCTTTTCCGGCTAGCTCACCTTCCCTCTTGTTAGAGGACACATTCTGCCGATTCTCATGCTCGCTGCCTCTTGTGACAGCCCATCAGATCCTCTCTTTCCCCCTCCCCATCAGGCTGGAAGCCCACAAAGACATGCATGGCCGAGGCTGGTTGTCAGCCTGAGATGAGCGTTTCCCTGAAAAACGTCTCACAATGGTCAGTGCTAAGCACACTGAGCTGCATCCGCCTTCCTTCACTTGGCAAAGCCAACAAGTGGATTTACAGTAAGAAACTTGAGATCTTCTTTGATTTGAGCCCCACTGCTGTCCCTGTAACACACTGTGTGCTGAACAATATGGCTGCAGGCAGGGGAGGGAAGGGAGAAGCCCTCTTACCTCCTGGTAATAGACAGATGCCAGAGCATAGTCCTCATTGACTTCGGCTTCATGGGCAAAGAGTCGAAGCTGCTCACAGCTTGTGAAGGTGGGCGAGGCAGTGACAGGGTGCTCCTGTGATACCATCTGTTACGAGACAAGAAAACAGGGGAAACCAAATGAAGTCAAATCAGCATGCAGCGGTTTGGCAAGGACGAACTAGATCACTGTGTGGCATCACTGTGCATCCCCAATGTGATAGAAAATGCAATATGTTATAGGCTGAGCGACAAATTCTTGATCATTTGGACTGCTGATGGTAAATAGACTCTCTCCTGCGTATCTGTCACTTGTACCTCACTATCCGGTACATACAATCATGATGGACCGTGCGCTACCTTCATCACATAAGCAAGGTGTCTTCCCCGTTATTTACATACCCCATTGTTGGTCTCCATCTTAAAAACTGAAGAGACACTTACAGACTTTCACATAGACTGAGAATATTGCAAGCTTCCTGCTGTAGTAATTTGTGTTATGTCACCTGTGTGGGTCTTTCAAGCTATGTCTGTGCTATACACGTTTTAGCAACAAAACTGTCAATTGCCCTGTTGCTAACAGTTGGCACATGTACAAACTGTTTGTCAGCACTTTTGCTGACAAAATACTTCTAGCCCCACAAGCGGCTTTTGCTTTGTCAGATGGAGAGAGCACCTGCTGACAAAGCAGCCTTTACACTTGCTGCGGCAAATACTTTGTTGTTCAGGGGGTAGGTTTTTTAAGTGCCTGTGAATGACAAAAGTTTTATCTTTCAGTTGCAAGTGTAGACTAAGCTCATACACTTGAAAGATCTATATCGTATAGATGAGTCTTCTAGTTGACTTTTCCTCGTCTACCCCATCATGCATCAGCCCAAAGACACCTCATACACATACATATTCCATGGCAATGGGACCACAGAAGTACCTACATTATAGATTAAAATGTTTCTGAAAATGTCTTGGGATCTGCATGTTGGGCTAAATGTTAGTAATAGCAAAATCAGGGCTTGATCCTGTTCCCACTGACTTCCAGGAAAGCCATGTCAGGCCTTAGGTCCATAGTGAATCAAATGCACTTACAGTCACACTATGACAATGTTCTTACTATGTGACTGGGTGTCTACCCACCTGGTTTAGAGCAACGTGCATCTGATCCACCAGGTACACATACAGCTCACTCAGGAAAGCTTGTAGCTGCTCCAGGTTGTTGAATGCTGTTGTCCTCAGGTATTTCTCTCTCACAATCTTCACCACTGCATGCTGCAGAGAACCCAAAACAATTACTTGACAAGAGGGTCTCACCCTTCAACCTACCACTTTCCTCTGTAGTCACGGCAGAGAGCCAAAAAAACACCAGCTTCCTGTAGCCTGAACCCATAACTCGTATTTAATGAAAGTAGTACAGTCCTGGTTAAGGGGATGGGCGGATGCAGCTGAATTCTACTTTTGGCCAAGCAGACTATGGTCCCTCTTGAACAGACCCGAGTCCAGTTGGCACAGTCCATGGTGGAGCATTGGACAAATACACATGGAGACTGAATTCTTACCCCAAGAAAGGGCAGTTCCTCCAATATCTAGGGTCAACTGGCAGAGTGGTACAAGCGTAGGCCACAAGTAACTAAACCAAACAAGTTAACTCTTTTTTCATCTTAGTAGGAAAACTCAGGTTCAGGACTGTACATGGAGGATTATTTCATGTGGAAAGCTGATAATCCATCCCTTCCTTTAGCTTTAAACTAAACTACACCTGCCTAAGCACATGCTCTTTACATTGCCTGCTTAGAACTGCACCCAGCTGACAGAAAAGATTCTCCTGACATGTAGCCAAAGGTTGGCCAAGTGCCTGCCCCGGTAGACAGAAACCTAAGAATGTATGCCCCTGCTGGAACAGGCACTATCCGCAAGAACTTAAAAAAATAACAAATAGTCTTGCAGCACCTTAGAGACTAACGAAACAGAGAGATGGTATCATGAGATTTCATGGGCACAACCTCACTTCTTCTGATGAAACTATCTGCAAGGGATTGCTCAGCTGCAGTAAGATGGCACCTGTCATTTTAAGTGCCAATTAAAGCACAAAAGCTCTCCGCTGAAGAGAAAGCATCAGGAAGGAACTGGCAAGGCAATCAAAGAGATACAAGTGGAGTGTTTGCCTTCAGCTGTTCCTTAAAAGCAAAGTATTTTCCGGAGCTGTTGAGCTCATAGTTCAGTTGACATTTCTGTTCCTCCAGGGTGTGGTGATCTATCACGCCACCGTCGGCCAGATGCTTCCCAAACAGCTCATGGTACTCATCCAAGATGGCTCCAGCAATACTAGTGATCTGATTGTGGAAATCTTCCACAGCCTAGAAACCAAAGAAGCCAGGGCTGAAACAGGAATTCAGACTTTAAAGGTAACTGCTAGTACAAAGCTTGAAATTGACTTTGTTATAAAACCCACCCCATCTGCTAAGTAAGTTTGACTCAGCCTCAATTATTCTGTCATATCCTTCCCATCAACAGCATAACTACTAAGGTGTCTGTGTATCAATAATTAGATGATGCTCCTGCTATATTTTTCCAGCCCAATTTAGTATTTCAGACTTCGCCAACTCTTCCATGGTAGTATAAGCATCACATAACATCTATATAACTAGCCAATTAGCCTGTCATAAGACGGGATTTTCAGGTCTCTCCTCCACTTCGGTCGTCTCTCCGTCTCTCTCTCTCCTCCTCTTCCTCCTGCCTCCCCCCCTCTCTCTCTCAGCTCTCCTCCGCCTCCTGCCTCTCTCTCTGTCTCTCTTTCTCTTCTCCTCCCCCTCCTGCCTCTCACTCGGGATCGCGGAGCCCAAATGGCCGTTTGGGTGCCGCACTCCCCATGCTGCATGTGGGGAGTGGAGCCCAAACGGTCGCTTGCGCCACTTGCTCCCACGTGGCGGTCTGGCTGAGCAGCGCAGAAGTCAGCTGAGCGCCACGGCGGGAGGCGAAAGGGGGTGGGGCCTGGAGCCGCTGTCATGCTGCACATCACCGCCCCACCCCCCTTCGCCTCCCACCGTGGCACTTGGCTGACTTCTGCGCTGCTCAGCCGGGCCGCTGTGGGGGAGCAAGTGGCCGTTTGGGCCCCGCACTCCCCATGCAGCACGGGCCTCCCAGAGGGAACAGCCAGCATTTCAGGCAACAGCGCCCCCCAGAGGGAACAGCCAGCATTTCAGCGTTACAGACTCTCAGACACTGAGATACTATATATATGATTTGTCAGGACCACTTTAAACTCACGGACTAACCCTCTGCAGCATAATCTGTAATCTCTACAAGTGGCAGAAGCTTCCAGCAACTGCTGTTACCAAAACATTCTGTGTACACCAGACACAATAGTACAAGTCAGTTCAAAAGCAGCACTTGGCATCTGTTATCTTACATCTTTCGCTTCTTAGTCATGCGTTCAAACTCAGTCCTAGCTAACAGCGATCAGAAGCCTTATTTTCTTAAAATGGCTTAGTGGCTTATGGGAAATGAGTCAGCGGTTTCAGTCCAGTTTCCAATGAACAAGTGGCAATCTCTCACACACACAAAACTACACAAAAATTGGACTTGTTGGCAATCTCAGGGTACGTCTACACTAGCTTGTTAGTTCGAGCTAGGTAGGGTAATGAGGGCAAGCGGAGTACTCCTCGTGGAATAACGGTAGTTCGAATTAGGATCTTTAATTTGAACTACCTACTCCGTGCTGCGTGTAGCCACGGGCACGGAGTTTGGACTAAGGGGGATTTAAAAATGGCGGCGCCCGGGAACATTCAAATGAAGCCCGGGATATTTAAATCCCGGGCTTCATTTGCAACTCCGCTTGCCCTCATTACCCTACCTTGCTCGAACTAATGAGCTAGTGTAGACGTGCCCTCAGAGAGGCCAAGGATTATATGGGTCAGTGAAATTAAGCTCGGCTCTTGCTGGGAGAAGTGGGACCCCTCAGGTCTAAGATAAGGAATGCTGATTTGTTAGAAAGATGAAACTGGCACTGCCCCTCCCAAGCTGTGACTGCTCTACGGATAGACAGCAGGACAGTATCTGGGACTGTCAATCTGAAGCATTTCATTCACTTAATGTAATGCTGTTTCCTCCCCCTCTGAGTCTAGCTAACACAGATTAGGAGAGGAGCTTGCTAAAGTTATGATACAAGTACCAGATACAAACTACATCCCTAAACACTTTCTGCAGTTTGTCCGTTAGAAATGAATGTGTTTCCTGCAAATCTTAGAGCAGTGGTCTCCAACCTTTTTACACCCAAGACTCATAGACTTTCAGGTCAGAAGGGACCATTATGATCATCTAGTCTGACCCCCTGCACAGTGCAGGCCACAGAATCTCACCCACCCCTCCTAGAATAATCCTCTCACCTATATCTCAGATATTGAAGCCTTCAAATACTTTGAAGACCCCAAGATGCAGAGAATCCTCCAGCTGTGATCTGTACCCCATGCTACAGACGATGGCGAAAAACCTCCAGAGCCTCTGCCAATCTACCCTGGAGGAAAATTCCTTCCCGACCCCAAATATGGCAATCAGCTAAACCCTGAGCATGTGGGCAAGACTCACCAGCCAGACACCCAGAAAGTTCTCTATAGTAACTCCTATCATCCCTCCATTGACCTATTTACCACTGATAATGAATGGTCAATTAGTTACCAAGATCATGTTATCTCATCAAACCATCCCTTTCATGAATCCATCTAGTTTAATCTTGAAGCCAGATAGATCTTTTGCCCCCACTACTTCCCTTGGAGGCCATTCCAGAACCTCACTCCTCTAATGGTTAGAAACCTTCGTCTAATCTCAATTCTTAACTTCCAAGATCACTTTTTAAATGACAGACCAAGCCAAGATCTACTGCCCCGCCCCTTCCTTGAAACCCCACCCCTTCCTTGAAGCCCCGCCCTCTCTATTCTCCTCCTCTCCATCACTTGCTATCCCCAATCCTTATACTGCTCCTTCCGTAGGAAGGGATTTTTCCAAGATTTGGCCTGTCTAGACTGGACAAATGTCAGAAAAACCCCTTCTTTTGGAAGCCCCCTTATTCCTCGTGGAAAGAAGAATATAGGGGTGACCGAAAGAGAACGTTTGCTCTTCCACTAAAAAAAGCAGAAGAACAAATGCAACCCTGGATGCAGAAGAGTTTTTCTGGGATATCTCCAGAATCCTGAAAAACTCCTGCAGTCTAGCCAGACCCTCGCTGGGTTGAGACAGGATGTGTAGTCTCTGGGTTGGGAATGAGGGATTTGGGTGTGGGAAGGGGTGAGAGGTGCAAGCTCTGGGAGGAAATCTGGATGCAGGAGGAGGTAGAGAAGGAGACACTGGCTTCGGTGAGGAGGCTCCAGGCTGGGCAGTGTTGGGGTCAGATGGAGGGTTGGGGTACTAAGCAAGCCACAGGCTTGTGGATGTGAGGGTGCAGGAATTTGGGTTGGGGCATGCGAGGGGCTCAGGGCAGGGGGTTCCAGTGTATGATAGGCTCAGATCTAGGGTCTGGGGAAAGGGGAATGCAGGAGTGGTTGTGGCCAGATGGGGGCTTGGCCCCAATTGGGGGTTTGTTGGCCAGGCTTCTATTTTAAATAAACTGTGTCAAACACAAAAAGTTTCTGCATTGTCTTTATTTATGAGAATGGCAGGGAACCTGCCTTGAGTCAGGGGTCACTGACCCATAGAAAAGTCAGTCAGGAGCAGGGGACACAGTACTGGGAAGGGGTGCTAGTGGGTTCTAGGGCAGGGAACAGGGTGCCAGTGGGGGCAGGGCAGAGGGGGCAGGGTGCCAGAAGGACAGGTTTCTGCAGCAGGGGCCAGGGTGCCAGTGGGGGCCAGGGTTCTGCAGAGGGGAGCAGGGGAACAGTTTTCTGTAGTGGGAGACAGGGTGCCGGTGGGGACTGGTTTTTGCAGGGGGGGGCAGGGTGCCAGGAGGGCAGGTTTCCTCAGAGGGGGGGCAGGTTTCTGCAGCGGGGGGGAGGCAGGAGAGAGAACAGGGGGGCAGGAGGGTGGGGGACAGGTTTGGGACAGGGGAGAGGGAACAAGGTTCGGGGGCAAGGAGTCCCCTACACCAGCCATGGAGGGAAGCCTCTGTCCTGCGCGCCCTCTGGGGCCAACCCGCGAAAGAAGGAAGCCCCGTTGCGTGCCTCTGCTGGGCCTGATCTCCCCTCCAACGACCAGGGAAGCCCACTCAGGTGACCTCTCAGGGGCAATCCCTCCCCCCCACCGCGCACCTGCCCCGGAGCTGAAACCCCCGCACGTGCCTGCCCCAGGCTAAAACACACACCACCCTCTGCGGCGCAGGGAAACCCCGCATGCGCCTGCCCCGGGGACAACTCACGCCTCCTGCACCGGTGCAGGGAAGTCACCGTGCTGCTCTTCCGGAGCCAGGGCCCCCTCCCGCAGTGCGCCTGATAAAGCAGCCAGCGCACTTCTGGAACTCTTGGAAGTAGCAGTAAGCTGCGGGACTTCCATCCACCCGTGGGAAGCTGGCACTACCTCCATTTTCACTGGAGGTAAGTACTGGGGCTTCTTGGGGGTGGGTGGAAAATGGAAGGGGGCCCAGTTGCCTCATGATCGACTGGTCAAGGCCTTGCGATCGACCAGTCGATCACGATCGACCTGTTGGTGACCACGGTCTTAGAGCATAGCTACACATACAGTGCTGCAGTACTGCCACGTTTGTGAAGGCTTTCTACACCAGCAGGAAAGAACTCTCGTTGCCATAATACAACCACCTTTGAGAGCAGCAGAAGCTCTGTTGGCAGGAGAAATTCTGTGCACATGAGTACTTATGTTGGTATAACTTGTGTCACTCGGGGTGCAGTTTATTCACACCTCCCCCCACAAGTTACATAAGTTATGTAGACACAGGCTGTAGTGTAGACATAGCCCCTAATTGCTCATTCTGCTGCTGACTTCTCAGTTGTGTTGATTTGAAAATGAGGATCTTGGATACTAGACACCTGTGAAGTGCAAAACAGTCACAGAGAAGGCCTACCTTCTTAGCTCCTGCACTCCGGCGTGGTAATTGAGGGCGTGGAGAAATCATCTCCTTAACTCTGTATGAGAGAGAGCAGAGGAAGCTATTCAATGTGCAGAAAGCAATTCTATCCGTTCTGGACTCAAGTGGTCTGTATTTCTAGGATTATGGGCCTGTCAAGGTTAGATTGGGAATAAGGAACAGAAACAATCTGATCATGGGAGAAATTATGAAGCCTCACAGGGAATGTCCATACAGCAGCTGGAAGGACAATTGCCAACTCAGCCACACCACATGCACTTGATCTATCATGCAACAAACGGTAGTGTGTCCACAGTGGCATGGGCGGTGGCTTGAGCTAGTTGTCCAGGTACAATCCTACCTGACCTCCTGAGCAAATACTTGGGCAGCTAGCCTGAGCTACTGCTGTGCCATCACAGCCACTCTGCTATTTTCAATGTCCCAGCTCAAGTGGAGCTGGAAGTCACCCTGCCAGCTGCAGTGTAGGCATAACAGAGACCCAGAACAACACAGTGCAGCCAAATCTCTACATTCGCTGTGGCTCCTTGGAGAACTACTTGTCTCACACTTCACTCAAGGCCTGGTTTTCATTTATGTCATAGCGTGTAAAGGATGCTCAGTATGAATGTGAATAATGTCCCTCGGCTCTTTTCACAAACCGGACTGACCTATACTATCTAGTCTAGTATGTAGTGCAGGTTGGACCTCCCTCATCCGGCACCCTTGGGACTTGACCTGTCCCGAGCAAGGGGATTTGCCAAACAAGGGGAGGTCCTTCCCAACATGGCCCGTGTTACCCCCAGCTAGGACTCCAGCCAAGCCCTGCTGCTGCCTGCCTAGTCATGGCTCCCCAGGCTGGAGCTCTGGGGCTGCCACGGATGCTGTGGCTTCTATGGCTGCTGGGGCTCTGTGGCTACCACCCAGCAGTAGGGACCAGAACTCCCTGCTGCGCCACCTTCCCTCCACACGCAGCTCCTGATGAGGTCATGCCCCTCCTCCCCCGCTCCTGCCCTGTGGCCCAACCTCCTTATAGCTGGTAAAGATGTACCTTATATCCTCCTTACACCTGGCAGGGATGTTCCTTATACATGGTAGGGATGTTAAATTTCGATTAATTAACTAATTGAATAGTCGATGGGATTTTCATTGACTATTCGATTAGTCGATAAGAAATACCGTGTTCTGCCTTTGAAATGTACAAGAGCCTAAGCGGGGGCTCTTGTACATTTCAAAGTTGGCACGCCGCGTGGAGCTCGGGGCCAGCGGAGAGCACCCCCGGCCCCAGGCTTCATGCGGCGCTTCTTCTTTGAAATGTACAAGAGCTCCCACTTGGGACTCCTGTACATTTCAAAGATTGAAAGGCCTGTGGAGCCCAGGGTCAGTGGGGGACTATGCTGGCCCAGGACTCCATGTGGCGTTCCAACTTTGAAATGTACAAGAGTCCCCACTGCGGACTCATTTCAAAGTTGGCTGCCGCTGCGCCCTTGCCCCCTCCCATGAAGCTGGAGGGAACTGTCTTTTAAACTGGCTCCCTCCAGCATCCCCTTCCATTTCTCCCCCCCCCCCCCACTGCTTCTTTGTGATACAAGCAGCAAGGGGGGGGGGGAAGCAACTAATCAACTAGTGTGTCGACTATCCAATAAGCTTTTGCTTATCAGATAGTCGATTAGTCGCTTACATCGCTACTCTGTGGTCCAGGCCAGACCATGGATTTTGCCGGACCATAGAGTCCTGGTTAAGGGAGGTACAAGCTGTATTTGTGCTGTGAGCCCATTGCTCTGTCCTTTTGCATTCCCGCAAGGTGCCTGTTAATCCCTAGCTCCAACCTCTGTACTTTGCTGTGGGTTGATCTCTGAAAATGCTCAATATCAGGACAAATATTCAAAGTACATCCTCTAGCTTACTCACCCTCCCACCTGCTGCCCTACTTAACCCCTGCCTGTGTCAGATCTTGTGTGTTTGGTATTAACTATCTCCTGGAATCCATAACGTCTTACAGGAATGAAAACTGTAACACATTCCCTACTTTGTTATGAGAAAACGTGGTGAAAATATTGTTCTGAGTGAACAAACCTGGAAGTTCAGACTATTAGAGAGCCTTTAATTCAGCCCTGAGATCCAGACTGTGAAATTAAGTATTTTAAACATGAGTCCAGAAAAGCTTCGGTACTGACATACACAAGAATAACGTGCAATTATAATTGAGCGCAGTTCTGGGTGTAATACCATCTGGGGCCAGGACAGATTCAGATTCCAAACCCAGAATCCAGATTCCCAGATCCCAAGGCCACTGTGCTCATCTAGTCTGACCAGAAGCCCTGCTGCTCAACGTTCGTCGTTGCACAACTGGCCGGGCGTACTGAGCCAGGTCCAGTCTTACTTTCCCCAGAATAAATCAGGACTAATTACATCAAATTCAGTGAAGTTGCCAGAAGTAGCACCGGTTTAAACAAAGTTACAATGAAGACGATTACAAAGGGGATAGAACTTCCTCTCATGCACCAGACATAGGCCATTGCTAGTTCATACCAGTTTATGTAGGCCAAGGGTGGGGAACCTTTTTTTTCAGTTGGGGGCCACTGACCGGCAGAAAAATCTGTCAGGGACCACACACAAGTGAGAAGCAAAAAAACCCCCACAATGCCCCAACCCCCACAATCTCACTGACCTGGCTCCCAGCAAACACAGGGCTTTCCCTGGCAGTGGAGGTGGACACAGATTTGGAGCTTTTCCCTGGCCGCTGGGCAAGGTGCACTCATGCTCCAGCTGCACCCGGGGAGTGGGGGCAAGGCAGGGGAGGGACGCTGAGGCTTGGAGAGTTGGAGTGTGAGTACTGGCTCACCCCACGGTGGGGAGAAGCCCCAAGCCTTGCCTCAAGCCGGATCCAAGTAAGTGGGGCCAGATCCAGCTCACGGGCTGTATGTTTCCCACCCGATGTAGACCAATGACCTGCCGAAATGGAGCAATTCCTGTGTTGTTCCGGGGCAGTGGGAAGTAGCGCTCCTCCAATGGAAATATTGTGTAGGCTCCACCCCCATGCAAACTTGTCTATGGGGCCAAAGGGAAGTGGGGAGGGCAGGGGGACATGGAGTGGTGAAGCAAGAGTGACAGTACCAAGAGTGAGGCCCAGAGGCCTGGAGACCGGGTAGGAACTGCTGGGGTCACCCTTCCCAGCCTGAAGTGGGCTGCCACCACCTCAGCCAGATCTCAGTAGCTCCCCTCAAAGCCTCTCCTATTCCTCTGGCCCTCTGTGCTGTTCTAGGTCTGTGGAGTCATTTGTGCATCAAGAGAGTTTGTGAGGCCCTTCTGCCCATGCTGGATTATAGCCAATTTCCCTCTTCTCGCTTTCCTGTTCAGGTCTCAGAGGGGAGCCATGTTAGTCTGTAACTTCAAAAACAACAAGTAATCCTGTTGCACTTAGGGCTCATCTGGACTACGTGGAACAGTCGAAAGAGGGTATGCAAATTCCATGGGACTGTTCCACATAGTCTAGATGAGACCTTAAGGTATGTCTACACTACAACGTTAATTCAAACTTAGTTCGAATTAGTTAATTCGAACTAAGCTAATTTGAACTAACAGATCCAGACTAAAAAACTAGTTCGAATTAACGTTTTGCTAATTCGAACTAGCACGTCCACATTAAGTGGACCCTGAACCGGGCTTAAGGACGGCCGGAAGCAGTGCCGGCAGGGCATCAGAGGAGGACTTAGAGCGTGGAGATGCTGTCTCAGGCTAGCCGAGGGCTGTGCTTAAAGGGTTCCAACACCCACCCCAGACAGACAGTTCTCAGGGGTGCCCCGCTTGCAAAGCAGTCCTGGCTTGGAGTGCCCGGACTACCCACACTGGGCACATCACACCACTCGGCCATCAGCCCGGCTGCACTTGCCGCAGGCTGCCATCTGGGGAGAGAGGGCAATTGGGGGGTTGCAGGAGAGCTTCCACCCCCAGAAGCCCGCAGAGCCAGCCCAGTCCTCCCCATCGGGGGCTTGTGCCCCATTCCTCCCTCACCTCCTTCCACTTACCCTTCCCTAGCCCCTCTTCTTGATGTACAAAATAAAGATAACGTGTCTTCCAAAATGGAATCGGTCTTTATTGAACAAAACTGGGGGAGACTGGGAAAAGGAGAGGCTGGGAGAGGGGAGGGCAACTAAAATGATCAGGGGTTGGGAACAGGTCCCATATGAAGAGAGGCTAAAGAGACTGGGACTTTTCAGCTTAGAAAAGAGGAGACGGAGGGGGGACAGGATAGAGGTCTCTAAAAGCAGGAGCTGGGTGGAGAGGGTGCATACAGAAAAGTTCTTCATTAGTTCCCATAAAGAAGGACTAGAGGACACCAAAGGAAAGGAATGGGTAGCAGGCTTCAAAGTAGTAACAGAAAGTTGTTCTTCACAAAGCAAAGAGTCAACTTGTGGAACTCCTTGCTGCAGGAGGCTGTGAAGGCTACAACTAGAACAGAGTTTAAAGAGAAGTGAGAAAGTCATGGAGGTTGGGTCCATGGAGTGGTATTAGCCAGAGGGTGGGAGTGGTGTCCCTGCCCAAGGTTTGTGGAAGGCTGGAGAGGGATGGCACGAGACAAATGGCTTGGTCACTGTCTTCGGTCCATCCCCTCCAGGGTCCCTAGGGTTGGCCGCTGTCGGCAGACAGGCTACTGGGCTAGATGGACCTTTGGTCTGACCCAGGACGGCCATTGTAAGCTCAGGGCTCAGGGTCGGGGGTCTCAGTGGACCCCCTTGATTCTCTTGCACACCTGCTCCTGGGTGGCCAGGCTGGCAGCTCTCCTGCCCTAGCCGGCCACTTTCCTGTGCCTAGTGCGGAGATTGTGGACGAGGTCCACGATGTCCGCAATAGCCCAGGCGGGTGCCCGCCTCTTGCGGTCCCGGGCAAGCTCCCGGGAGCCGCCAGCCTGGTCCCGGGAAGAGGGGGAGGGCTGGGGGGCATCGGGTGGGTGGCTCGATCCGTGCCAGGTGCAGGGTCTGCTGGCTGGGTGCTGGCAGGCTTGCACCTGGCACGGGCACCGTAGCCAGCCCGTGCCCCTTTAAGGGATCCGGGACCAGGAGGGGACCCCACAGGACTACTCGTTGTTTTCCCATTTAGTACATTATTCATTAAAAAGAACCAGGCTGAATGAAATGTGAATCTATCTTTGTGTCTTCCAACCCCACGCCAGTTCTCTCTTCGTAATGGGCCTGATCCAAACCCAATTCTTCCTGTTGATTTCAATGCACTTTGGATCAGGCCCATTACTATTTTTACAGCACAAGTATGCATGGCATTTAACAGATACATTACAAAACAATCCCTGACCTGAGGAGCTTAAATTAAAACCCTGACTCCAGTGTTACAGTCGCCCCTTTACGCACCTGCTAGCGAGCTCCTCTGGCAATCGTTTTGGTACCAAGGCCTTGGCCAGCTCTATTTCCATCACCAGGAATGTTCCTGCATCTACATATTGCTGTGAAGACAAATATTGCTCTCTTGTGTCACTGTTGTCATGACTGCAGCCTTAGTATAGAGTTTCAGATGTTTACTGGAATCATACTGTAGCAGCTTGTTTTCTAACCTGCCCTCAGGATTTTATATCACAGCAAAATCCAGTTAGAGGATTGAACTGGTTTGGAGATTCAGTCTCCTCCAAGATTTAGTGTGTGCAACCAGTGCATTTTTTTAGAAGGAAGTCAAAATGAAAACTACTGAAGAACCCTCCTAAATTCAGTCCCAGATATTTTGGGAAATACCCCACTTGAATCTGTGTGTACAGATGTCCCTGGAGAGATTTCACTATAGTAGCTGCAAAAGGTGAAAGCCCTCAGTCCTCACCTCTCCTAACCAAAGCCAGTTAAGTAAATGATGTTAGAATCTGGGCTATGGGAATTTACACACTGCCAGTCTACATGTTCTTTCCATCTGTTTAAAGCACAATTTACCTGTCCTTCCAGGTTCTGACATGGTGCTGCTTCAGTGTCTATAGTAATCTCTGACATCTGAGATTTTAGTGTAACAGACATCTAGGAAGAGAAAGAAGATGTATATTGTTCAGTATTCAACACTCTTCACAGTTCCCACAATTAATCCAGCCTCAGTGACACAAAGAGAGCACTAAGGAAGAAGCTTACTACCTGCTTACTGTGCTACAGGTATGAAAACCATGAATATTAAACAGCCAAGCCATTTGCAATGTTAGATTTGGTTCATGCATCTTGTATTAGGAAATTCCAAAGTGACGACTGATTTTTAATCATTCAAGAAAAAAAGAATACTCGCTGGCCTCCTGCCTTCCTTCTGTCCTAAAACATCCAGTGTTCCTGTCTAGGAAGGAGCATGGCGGAAAGGGATCTAGGGGTCATAGTGGACCACAAGTTGAATATGAGTCAACAGTGTGATGCTGTTGCAAAAAAAGCAAATATGATTCTAGGTTGTATCAACAGGTGTGTTGTAAGCAAAACTCGTGAAGTCATTCTGCCGCTCTACTCTGCACTAGTTAGGCCTCAGCTGGAGTACTGTGTCCAGTTCTGGGCGCCACATTTCAAGAAAGATGTGGAGAAATTGGAAAGGGTACAGAGAAGAGCGACAAGAATGATTAAAGGTCTAGAGAACATGACCTATGAAGCCAGGCTTCATGAACTGGGCTTGTTTAGTTTGGAAAAAAGAAGATTAAGGGGGGACATGATAGCGGTTTTCAAATATCTAAAAGGGTGTCACAAGGAGGAAGGCGAAAATTTGTTCCTCTTGGTTTCTGAGGACAGGACAAGGAGTAATGGGCTTAAAGTGCAGCAGGGGAGGTTTAGATTGGACATTAGGAAAAAATTCCTAACTGTCAGGGTGGTCAAATATTGGAATAAATTGCCAAGGGAGGTGGTGGAATCTCCCTCTCTGGAGATATTTAAGAACAGGTTAGATAGACATCTGTCAGGGATGGTGTAGGTGGAGCTTGGTCCTGCCTTGGGGGCGGGGGGCTGGACTCGATGACCTCTTGAGGTCCCTTCCAGTCCTATTATTCTATGATTCTATGATTCTGAGCTCCAGCACAAACCTGCTTTCTCTTACACAAACTGTGCCAATGTATGGAATATGTGGGGCCCTTTGTGATATTAATGGTACCGCTATTATAAAATACTGAGGAATCTGATCAGATGCCATCTAAGGTATCTGTGAAAATCTTAGAAATCATTTAAAAAGGGATCGAGAATAAGACAGAGAATATCTTATTACCCTTATCTAAAACCATGGTATGCCCACATCTTGAATACTGTGTACAGATGTGGTCACCTCATGACAAAAAAGATATCTTGGCATTGGAAAAGGTTCAGAAAAAGGCAACAAAAATGGTCAGGGTTTGGAACCGGTCCCATATGAAGAGAGATTAAAAAAACTAGGTATTTTCAGCTTAGAAAAGAGGGACTAAGGGGGGATATGATATACAATTATGACAGGTATGGAAAAAGTGAATAAGGAAAAGTTATTTATTTGTTCCCATAACATAAGAAGTAGGAGTCACCAAATAAAATTAATAGATAGCAGGTTTAAAACAAACAAAATAAAACAAAACAAAAGGAAGTTTTTCTTCACGCAGCGCACAGTCAACCTGTGGAACTCCTTGCCAAAGGATATTGAGAAGACCAGGACTTTAACAGGGTTCAACAAAGAACTAGATAAATTAATGGAGAATAGACCCATTATTGGCTATTAGCCAGGATAGATAGGAATGGCGTCCCTAGCCTTTGTTTGTAAAGGTTGGAAAATGGGTGACAGGAGAGGGATCTCTTCACACCCTCTGGGGCATCTGGCATTGGCCACTGTAGGAAGACAGGACACTGGGCTAGATGGACCTTTGGTCTGACCCAGTACAGCCATTCTTTTGTTATAATTTGCCAAGTATAATAATCTTGTTTATATGTTTGCATCACCTCTGCATGGTGAGTTATAGCTGTGTATGGCATATTTGTATTTCCAAATTTGTGCTGTGTTTCGGGGTGATAACCCCAGACAGACTGGCATCAGCACTGCCGAAGCTGTTCAACAGCCCATCCAGGGATTAGGGCAGGGGTGCTACTTTTCTAACACCCCCCCGCCGCCAAATAGCCATCCAGAAGACTGTGGCCCCAGGAACAGCCCCTGGTTGCCACATTTGAGAAAGTGACCTAGATGCTGATAGGAGCCAGAGAACTGGGCTGTGTGAGTTCTCCTTTTGTCTCTTGATACCCAGTGGGGGAGATCAGAAGCACAGTTTGTGACTGATTGAGAAGTTTAACTTCAGTGCTAGCTGCCAGTTTGGGGAGTATTTACTCTCCCCTTAGCAGCCTGCCCTGACTGTGGCATTTTCAGGGAGGGCTGCCTCAGGCATCACGGGTCACACAAGCATGGCCCAAAAGCTTTAGCACCATGTGTGAATTTCTCTCTAGCCCAGGGGTTCCCAAACTTTTTGATATTGGGGACCAGTAAATCCATTCACGAGCTTAAGCAAATGATGAATATGCAAATAAATTGTTTCTGGCCTCCCAAAGCCCCCAGTGCCAACTTTAGCCCACAGAAAAGTCAGTCGCGGCCATACAAAAAAAAAACCCCACACCAAATCCCTCAAACCTCACAAATGTGGCCACAACTGTCCTTGTGCGTGCTGGAACAGAGTTCTGGGGAAGGGTGCCAATGAGTGCTGGGGCAAGGGACAGGGTGCTTGTGGGTGCTGGGGCAGGGTACTTGTGGGGGTCTGGGGAGAGGAAGGGGACAAGGACCGATACCTCGGGATCCTGTAGCTGCCAAGGCCCAAGAAATGCATGGATTGCTCCCCTGTCCCCCAAACAGCAGAGCGGTACCTAACACACTGGTCCGTTGCATGCCTGATGCCTTCCTGTGCAGAGGGAGGGGGAGTCCCGGACTGAGCCAGCCCCAACCGCTCGGGCAGCGCGCGCCTCACTTCTCTGCTCCCCACGGCAGTGCGTGCTGCCCAAGCAGCTGGAGCTGGCGCTCTGAGGACTTTATTCCCCTGCTGCCTTCCCACGTGGGGGGACGGGACAGGGAGAGTCCTGGACCACGCTTGCCCCAACTGTTCGGACAGTGTGCGCCTTGCACCTCCACTCCCCACAGCAGCACGCGCAGCCCGAGCAGCTGGATCCGGCACAGTCCCGGATCCCCACCCACTCCCCCGCACGCAGGAAGGCAGCAGGGGAACAAAGTCCCCAGCGCACGATGAACCAGCGTTTTACGTACTGCGCTGGCTGTTGGGGAAGAAGGGAGAGCAGCCCGCGTACTTCCAGGACCTGGTGCGCAGCTGCAGAACTGCCCCCCGACCTGCAGGAAGCCCGTGCTACCTCTGTTGACACTGGGAGTTCAGCGTGGCATTTATCTTGGGGGTTGTGGGCAGCGAGGCGAGCTCTCACAAAAATTTTTCTGAGGCCCGGTATTTTTTTTCCCAAGGACTGGTACTGGGCCACGGGCCACAGTTTGGGAAACGCTGCTCTAGCCCATACCTTTCTTGGAGCATCCTTCTCTTTGGCCATTTTATCCTCTTTCTGGTTCCTACTGGGAATAGCTTTTGAATGAGGGGAGCTGGCTGCTGCAATCACTGGCCCTAATTTGTTCATGTTGGTTTGATGCCCAAGATCACGTAAAGTGCTGAATTGACACTTAGTCTGAAAAAGAAGGAAATGAAAGGAAGTTATGAAAGAGAGGCAATAAAAGAAATGCAGCTTGAGGGAGACTGGACATCCCCATCCTTCTTGCCTTAATTCAGCGGGTCTCAAACTCCTGGCCCACGGGCCATTGCCTATAAAAGCAATTGTGCAATCTGGCCTGGGACTTGGGCAGGCCAGGGGGAGGCCTTTCCATTACTGGCTCCCAAGCCCAACCCTTTCCCCCATCACCCAGCCTTCTCCCCTTGGCTCTCTGTCCCCGAGGATGTGGCTTCAGGGATGATGGGGGGAGGGCTTAGTGTCATGCAACAGCAGGGAGATGCACCCCCTGCACTCCCTGTGGCAGGGGAAGTGGAGTGCACTGGGCGAGTGCACTTGCTTTGCTTCCCTGAGGCTCCTGACGCCGTGGGGAGGTACAACTGCTGCAGCCATGTGGTGCCAGGCTACCCCCGTGATCCTTGAAGCCGTGTCCTCAGGAATGGGGTACCATGGGCGGGAGAATGGGCAGGGAAATAGCGGGAAGGGGTGGAGCTTGGGGACTAGTAATGGACAGCCTCCTCTCCCGGGCCACCAAGAATCCCGGGCCAGATTGTGCAATCACTCCAGCCAGGGATGGCCTGTGAGCCAGGAATTTGAGACCCCTGAGTTAAGGTAAATGAAAGGACCAGTCAAACCAAATTACTTACCCTTGTGCACATCGCTCCTGCTTTGGGACAAACATTGAAACAAGTTCAACATTCTATTATTACTGTGGGAAACATGAATGTTAATATTTACTGACGTAACAGGGTCGGGAGTGGGAGGAATGCAGAGAAACTAAAATAGATAAAACTGTATGAATTACAGCCCCAGTGTGGTCCTTCTAATAAATTAAACTCTTCTGAGCATCCCTGGTAGTTATTACACTGAAGTAGCCACTATATTTTCCTAGGGAGGATATTCCTCACTCAGCAATATTAGGACTTGGTGGGGAAAACACCTGGCATAAGGAGGAAGAGGATTTTTATAAAACTGATTAGCTGATGCTAGAGAAAGGACTGCAGACAAGTCATGTACTAAGGGACCCTTCAGTCCCCAAGCCCCACTGCTCAGGATGTCTGCCTCATACTGTGGCTTAGGAAATAAATCTCTTTTAGGAAACTGCTCCAAAAACCATGTCACATTATTTCTCCCTGATGGCTCAGGGCCAGCTTTATTTTAAAGGCAATTTTCTGATAGCCCTGACTGCTGCCAAGCATGTGGTGCACGAACACAGCTGGACGGGGAGATTGTATTGCAGTGCACAGAGGAAGCCCATTCTCACCTTTGCAAACACCTCACTGTCTTGGTATGGAAACACACGGAAAGCCCCTCGGATGCGCTTCACACCAGGATACAGCAATGGCACCATGTTGACATATGCCACACCATGGAAAAAAATCTGTCCATCATCATCTCCCTGAAAATGCAGAACAAGACCAGGCATGACTTAGCTAAAAGGCTGTTCTGAGGACTGCTGTTTGCATGGATTTAAGGCCATTTCTGCAGGCTTCTGCATACAGCATCAATTCCTATTAAAGCAAAGGCCACCTAAATACATTATGTGCTTAAATAGTCAATGTTATCCTGTCACTGAAGTTTCTCCAATGGGCATAAAGCTGTGCCAGCTTCGAAGAATATTCTGTAATTCTTCCATACCCTCCTTATTCCAATCTCCATAGGTCTGGGACAAATCTTCTTAGTGAAGCCAAGTGCTCCGTTCCTGCTGGGCTGTATCCTGGCACTTGGTTTCTAAAAGCACTCACCATCTGATTAGGAAACAGAATGTCCTGCTAGAGTTCTGAGGAGCTTAGTTTCCAATTGGGGCAAGGAGAACACAGTTAGTCATCACTGCAAAATCTGATGGCCAGTTTAGATTCCCTGAACATCCGCTCAAGGAACCCATTGGCCAATGGAAAGATTAGCTAATCGCTTTCCCCAGCAGTTTCTTTCCCAACCAATCCCTCTTCAATTGCCATGGTACTGAAGAAAACTAACAAAATATTTGTGCCTTGTAACTTGAAATGTTTCTCTTTGTTTGAGAGCGGAGTGAGGCTGATCACTCCCTTACCAAAGCCTCGAGCACTCCCTAACTCACCTCTCCCATTTAGAAAATGCTCTTAGCTAAGCACACTCACTAAAGGAAAATAGCACCAAAAGACAATCATATGCATCCATACAAATCTCTAGGCATATTTACCTTGTCTAATTTGCTAGATTTCCCTTTGGTGGAGGTAACCACAGGGACCCTGGTGATCTCCACGGGCCAGTACCGACATTCCGCAATGCGCTTCTGTAAACTGCAACACCAA